>NC_134951.1:108704163-109342163 GCF_965638725.1 Aptenodytes patagonicus | reverse complement strand
TCATTTTGAAGGAGCAGAATGGTTTGGAAGTTACACTTCTAAATATCTCTATATGTGATTATGATTTTTTTTCAGTGATTTTCCTCTAAAGATGGAGTCATGAGGTGTAGGTATGGTAAAACATTTTAAGATTTCGCATGGCTTTTTATTTTGAGAACTGCTGAGTTTGGTGTGTAGTGATAGGGATGATATTGACCTAAACAGAGTAGATGTCTACATTGCTAGGGTGATACCTCAGGATCTTCACTAGTGTTAAGGTACATCAGTGCTCCCCAGCAGGGGTTTGTCAGAAAGCTTTGAGAACAATGTTGGGACTTCCAGTAGTTTAGCTGGGAACCGTCACTTGGTATTTCTGGTTTCACCCTTCAAAGGAGCAAACAAAATTTCTTCTAAGACCATACTGAGCTGACCTTGGCTTCTGGCAACGCTTTAGGTTTTGGGACCCATCTCAAGTAGTTCTCCTCTGGAGTTATCTGAGGAAATGGGGTGAGAGAGGAGGAAAAAAGGCTAATTGCTTTGCTTCTCATAGACAAAATAACTTTTTTTTTGTAAGCAAGAGATACTGGGAATTTCTATTCTTTAGAAAAATCTCAAATGGTTGAACTATTATTCCATATTGGAATTGGATTGTCTTCAACGTAAAGCATTTTCCAATGAGTTCCAACTGGCTGTAAGCATAGAAGGGCTAGGAAAAGTTAGGTTCCATGTCATATATTCATAAGATTGGTTTCTGCTGTTTTCTGTTAAGCTACACCCTTCCCATGTTAAAATGTGTCAAAAAAGGAATGATTTGCTACACAAGTGATCATATTGATTTGCCAGCTATGATCACACTGGTCTTTTGTTATGTGGCAAGGTAACATAGATGTCCGGTTCACTGCTAATGCTTGCGTCTGTAGCATGGTGTTACTCTGCATACTGCACAACGTAAGGCACATGCATTCCAAGAGACACGTGATGATATTTTAATGGGGAAGGGGGGGAGATAATTGCCAATTGAAGTGTGAACATAGCTTTCATAGAAATATGACAGGATGGAGTCAGGAAACTGGGATGTTTTGTATATTTTTTTTTTTTTAGGACAATTGGGTGCAGTTGTGACTAGCATCAAGTTAAAGATTCAGCCTTCTTGGTGTCTGCATGGGAAGCCGTACGTGACTCCCTGTCTTCTATTGCTTCAGTTCCGCAGCTTCATCCACATTGCAGCTGAGCAATGTTATTCTGTGCTGTTTAATATTGCCCGTGTAACACAGAAAGAGCCTGTAATGCTGTCTTAGTAGAAGCAGGCTTTGGGTGTGCTTTAATCAGGTGATGTATAGCATCTTTATTCATATCGTGCCAGTGTAAGTTGAGAGATGCAGTGCATAATCTAGTCTGCTGTTGTACTGAAGAACAGTTGTCACAATTCTTGTTGTCCCTGTTATAGGTAAATAAACGCACAGTTTTGACTTGAGCAATGAGGAATGAATTTTGAACGTCAATCATGGCATTTTATGGCGCAAAGAAAAAAGGGGTAAAAAAAAAGTAATTGTTAATGGGAGTGTGATGACTATGGAAAACTTCTCTGGAAACTGGAAAAATTGCTTGTAGGAGATTCTTCTGTTGGGGTTTGGAGAAATCAGGAGTATAGTAAGTGTGTGTTTATATATAAAAAAAATATTTCTTCAGTCTTGAGGGTAGGAAGTAGAAGAAAATCAAAGTGAAAAAGAAATGGACAGAGTTGTTACAGAAACGAGCAATTTCCTATGCAAGTGAAACAAATTTTCATGCTTTTGTGTTGAGTTTGGAACAATTTGTATCTTCCTCATGCTTTCTTTTTTAAGTAGCTGATATTTATGACATGATTTTGCTATTTATTTTATAAAATGTATATTTAAAGTATACTTCAGTAAAAATGGAAAAAATGTATTTTTAAAGCATAGGTATGCATATAAAGTCCATGTAAATTGTAGGTGTTGAATACTTTATTCAGGTTGCTGGTTTTGTCCACATATGAATACGTGTATACATACATATATATAAAAGGTTAATGGATAGTCTGGGTTTTCCAGTATCACACTGTACATTTTCAAGCATATTTTAAGGCTCAGCACGTCTCTCACATTCTGTCCCAAAGCCATAGAGACGCCTTTGTCCAAAGATGTGTATACATTTATGGAGGGTGTGAGTTTTTTACAATTTCCTTGGCAACCTAACAATATTTACACCACCACAATTTTCTTATGCAATAAACATTTGCTGTTCAGCTGGCTAGGGCATCCCTGCTCTTTTCTTCCTTTGGGCTGTGTGACTGGGTTATCCCAGATAGCATTTTTGAATTGTCATTTACTGGGCATATGCGTGGGCAAAGGACCTGTTTGGTCTCTGTAAACTTTTTTTGTTTGTTTCATGGAAATGCAAGCAAGAATTTTTTGCGGTCCCATAAAAATTTTGTCGGGGTGCTTATAGGAAACAGGGAAGACTTCCCTGGCAAAATACTAATTCTGTGGCTTTTCTTGCTGCTATCTCATATTTCCTGCAAGAAGTCTTCCCGAGTCCTTTGAAGTATTTTTCCTCGTTTGCTGAGGGCTGCTTCAGTTCCTTCTTCACACAGCTTTTCTGCTTTTCAGAGTGAACCCTTTAAATCCAGAAGGTGTTGCCGGCATTTGTACCTAAGTACGTAATCAAAGGATATATTCAAATAGGTGGAGGAAGGCGTTCTTGTTCAGCTCACACAAGGAGAGACGTGTGGATTCAGAAGAGCCTTTCAGGAGTGGGTGCACCAAGACTGTAAAGGTTTCTCTTCCGCCTTACTCGGGATCTAGGCTGGATAACCAGCAGGAGTCACCTTCCTCCTCTGCAGGATGGTACTTCTATTTCTAGTCCCCAGTGGAAACTGGAGACATTAGGCAGGCCTGGAATTGTAAATAAATAATAATAAAAGAGGGAATATTATTCTTACAAAAAAAGAAGATTGGTTTAGAAATTGGAAAATTACTAGTCAGTGGAGAATTTACTTCTGAATTTCCTAAGAGCCTAACCCTCTTCCTCTGGCCTGGGAATGCTGTTTATTTTATTTTAAATGGTTAATGTAAGCCTGCATTGTAATGTAGCTAACAGCTCCAGAAGTTCATGGTTCTGCCGTGGGTGTTGGTTTGTCCCTGTGTCAATATGTATTATTGACCACACAGTATCAACATGGCCTGAACTTCTCTACCCCTTTTCTTCACGATCACCTTATGCTCCGAAGGAAACAGCAGTAAATTATACTTTCTGGAGGGGAAATATTTCATTATCTGAGACGCACAAAAGGTAAGGGCTACCTCATCTGGCGGAGGAACGATAATGGGGATTGCAGGATGCCACGTAAACATAAATATCGAATAACATTCATAAAGAGAAGGGTGGACTGCGATATTTGTCAACGCCGAATGGACGAAACCGAGCGGCCGCAGGAGGGCACCAGAACCTCAGTAATGGAGACATGCTGCTGCCGCCCCCATCCTCACGGGCTGCCAAAGCTGCTGAGCATGCCACGCGTTTGAAAAGCAAATCTGGCAATAACATTAGATAGTCCGAGGGGTAAACATGGAACACAGTCATAATAGTAGATGAACTCAAATTCGACTCGCTTCTGCTCTTACTTCTATGGGTCATTCTTTAATTATCTATACTGTGTCCATCCAGATTAGACTGTAAGGTCCTTGGGGTAGGGACTTGTCTAAACGATGTATTGCTATGCACACCTATGACACTGTGCAAATAATTAACTGCTGTAATTATTGTGCCTGTAAAGCACTTTCACTTGACATTGCTACTGGGCAGTTACTATCATCCGAATGTGACTGTGTCAACCAGACTAAGACCTTGAATCTAAAACGGGAAGAGGCTAAGCCCTCATTCACTAACATGTTCTATTGCTTTTAAGTGTTTGTAGAAAGAAACCAAAATTTTACCTGTTAAACTTTTCCTTAAATGCTTCCTGTAATCAAGCAAAGAGCCTGGGGACCAATGCTTCCCAATGGTGACCATCTGGGAGAACCAGGTTCTAGTCCATGTGCCACTAAATGTTAAAAACACTTCTGTTCGGGATAGAAGGAAATGCATTAGCAAGGGCTGTTGTGAGACCTTGGCAAGTTTTTAATCTAGTTCACCATCTTCCAAGGTGCTCATCAGTGGAAGATGAGGTTTCTAGGCATCATGGCCTCCCACAGCTGCTGACCTCCCTTAATGTACTGTCATGATGCTCAGTGTGTTGAATTGGATATGTTGGCTCTTGGGAATAGTCCAAATTGCTGTGGGCAAGCCCTGTCTCACCTGGTTCTAGAAGAGCTGCCTGGGATGTTCTCCATCCCTTTTCTTGGCTCCCAAATTGATGGAGTCCCTTGAGCATACGTTGACCTTACCAGAGCTATATGCTTGCTGCCAGACAGAGTTAACACATGAGGAACAAATGCTTTTCTTTCACAGACAAGAGCAGGTAAAAAGATCACGAAGCCTGAAGGAAGGAGGGTAGAGCAGTCAAAAAGCACTACCAAAGCTCTGCTCCTACTACCTGAGCTTCTGGGGTACACTTGGAAGCTTCTTCAGTACATTTCCTTCCCAGTACTCCTAGCAACTCTGCAGAGGAGCCAGCTCTCGTGCAAAGGTGTTATTTTTGCAGAACAGGAGTCCTGAGCTGTTGCAGAGGGGTAACAGGGGACTGCTGGTTAGTAAAGGTGGCTGTCAACAGAGGAAATGTACAAAAGTAACTTTATACCTAGAATGTGCAGAGATCAAACAGGATTAACGTTGCAGAAAACTAACACAGGCATGTGTGTGCTTGTATGTGAAGTTTCATCCCATGGTTTCAGGGAAAGGGTGGCATTTGCTGCAGAAAGCACACTGGTGCCCGCAGGAGCTGGCCTGGCTGTGTCAGGGTTGCAGTTAAGAGCTTCAAACCAGCACCTAGAGCAGTGGTCGAGCTACTCAGCTGGAAGGGTTAACATGGGGCTGCTGGTCACTGCTGCCTAGGTTTATTTCCTTTCTTTAACTCCAGCGGCCAGTGCAACACCTCAACAGCCCCCTAAAAGGAGGAAACAGCCCGGGTCTCCCTCTTCCCAGCTGAGCACCTCAACTGCTTAACTACAGGATTGGGCTCCTTTCACTTCTTTCCCTCGTGAGTTTTACCTTCTTGGCTATCCACTGAGGTACCCTCAAGAGGGGGAATGGACTAGGATCTCGTCTGGTTTATTCACTGCTTGGTGCTGCGGCGCAGCTTGGGAGGGGGGATGCCACGGATTCACACCCCTCTTGGGCTGAAGAGGCCCTAGGTGTATGTGTTAGTGCCCTTTCACCACCTGGGGTTTGGCACGGGCATTTTTTGCATCGCAGGTCCAGGCAGAGGGGTCTATTCTGGCATCAAGGAGACTGTGCCCTACACTTCAGATATGGACTCAGATGCTGCATCTCATCAGTCATCCTGCAATTACACAATGCTGTACTGACAATTTCAGGCTGAAGAGGTCATGCGTACATGTAAACACTTGATTCAAAAAGGCCGGTGAGCATGTTGTTGTAAATTCATACCAAATAGGCTGTGTCACGTGGATGTGCTTTAGCTTTTCAGCTCTCCTGGGAAGCAAGTTGGTGTCACTTCCACTTTAAAAATGACGGCTAATTGACTTTCTCCTAAGGGCTACAGCAGATCATAGCTATGCAGAGAAGAGAGTTGTGTGCTGTCCTCAGGCTGTGCTGGCCCGTTTTGGCGTCCCCTCTGTGTCAAGGCCAGAGGCCAAGCTCTGCGGCTCTCCCAAGCACATCTGCAGCTCTGTTGAACTCAACAGGATCAAACACTTAGCAGAATTTGGTCCTAAATATGCAAAACATTTAAATGGGTGATTTGAGACACCAGGACAAGAGAGGGATTTCTGAAAAGTAACAAAAGGTTGTGAAATTGCTAAGGGATTAAGTTGTTTGAATCATTGTTCCAGCTCTATTAAAAAAGGTATAAATTCATTTCATTTCTTAGCGGATTTCAAGCTGCCAGTTTCTGAGCTTTCACAGCCTTTGATGTGATTCCAGCTTTCTATGATGTAAGTGGATTATTTTTTCCTTAATTCTGAAGAGGCCATTTCCCTCCCAGCCCCCTCCAGAAAAACATTGCAGCAATCAGACTCTAACCAAACACTGATTTTGGCCCATTGTGGATATTAACCCACTCTCCGCAGTGGCCTATTTTTTGTATACTTCTTTCAAGACTTGAGTGTAAGATGAAGATACCAGTGGTAAACTGCTATTTTAAATAACAATGATTCTAAAACACACAATGGACCGTGCACTCCAGTTCCAAACTGCATACGTAAAGAACAGTTAATCCATCCTTTAAATACAGCCAAGTTTGGGGTGGAATATGGCAGCTTTTTAGCATGCAGAGCAGCAAAACACAATTTAGGCTGCAGCATGAGGAATAGTTTATCCAACTGAAAGCAAAAGGGAAATATAGACAGGAAGAATGCAATTATGTACCTGGACTTAATCCAAGACACCTGAACTGACATTTCTGCTCTAGCTGAAACAGCCCCAGAACCCTTAAATAAGGGCAAAGCGTCAAGACTGTCCACCTTGTGCAGTGGCAGGGACCTCCAGTGGTACCAGGGTCCTTCCTGCTGACGTGGATAAGCTGGATCACTGCAGGTTCAGAGGAAGACATCTGCCTATTGAATCATCAGTGTTACAGCCTGTACATTTCTAGCATAGCAATGCCTCTGACAAGAATAATACACTGTGTGAGAATTGCTGAAATCACAGCTCAGACAAGTGTGGCTGAAGATACTGATGTATACTTGGAACCAAAAATAATACAGCTTTTAACAGAGAGTTGCAAGGACAAACTTTGTATTTTCTCCATTTTGGACAGGTTGTACTTCCTTACGGGACATTCAGCACCTTTTTAAATTACACTGGCAACCAATGTCCCGAAGGGTCTGGTGGAGCATCCCGGAGCAGGGAGATGCGGAAAGCTTCCTATGGGCACTAAGGAAGAAGGACTATTCTGTGATGGGGCTATGGGGGGCTGGACCTCCCTTTTTGGTAACTGGCACACACTGTAATGTATTGTACCATGAGCAGGAACTTGGCTATTGTCCAACCTAAAGAGTGGTTTAATTTTGCAATGGAGCATGCTCCTGCAGATTAAGCTCTTAGAGTAGACCATCTCCTTTGCCTTGCATAGCGCTGAGTGTGTACTATCACAACAGGGATGTGGAGAATTTGGGCAAACGCTCTTCTGGCTTCTCTGGTATGAGCTCGCTCGCAGGTGTGCTGAGGATCACCTGGGGCTGCTCTGGCAGTTTTTGTTTTTAGAGTCTTCTGTGCTATAAGCAACATCTTTAGGCTTTCTGTATTAATTGCAAATGTTGCTCTCATGAGCAAAACAGTGGTTTGTAAATTTAGATGTTTAGCTCTTATGAATGCCTTATCAGAAGGTTTTAATGAGCAACCATAACCAGTCTCATTACTTGAGACTCACTAGTGATTCTTCTTTGATTGCTTTACTCTTCCTTAGGAGAATTGAGTACACAGGCTGTGAAACTGATACTGCTGTGATAAAGATATGCCTAATTTTGGGGGTGGCTAGGAATTTGTTGTTTGTTGTAAGGAAAATGTTTTCTCTGCATAAGCATGTAATGAAAGAACTTGAATGTTGAACAGATACAATTAATTTGCCTAATTAAATTTTACAGACAATTGAAATCTGAAATTTTGTGCTGAAGGTATGCCCAGCAGTTACCTTCAGGATGTTTTTCTTTGGGGGGAAAAAGGTTGTTTAATCTAACATCTAGTATGCACTAGATGGCACTATTTTATAGCGCGTGTACCTGTCACTTGTTCTGCAGCTGAGTTTTTATTACTCTGTGGGGAAAGTTAGTGCTCAGATAGTTGTTACATTTGAAATACTGGTAAACAAAACCAACATCTTACACAGGATCTGATTGTTGTCATTTAATATACAAATTGGTTCAAAGCAAAATACTGAAACAACACTTGGTTAGGGGTTTTGGCCTGGAATCTGGAAACAAAGACCACAGCTGAAGCTTTAAGTCACACCAAGTAAACCAAAATCAACTAACGTTTTTGGGTGGTTTATACAGACTTTGAACCCTCGCAGCCCTCCTTAGCGCCTGGTCTGAGCAGTCCTGGAAGCCTTGCAGGAGCACAACGCCAGAGACAAGGTAACCCTTATAGACATGCGTATATACCCTGCATATCCTCAGACACTAACTCACTGTTGTCACCGGGCCCTGGATTTGGCCTAAAATATACAGCATAAACATACCCTGCCTGACTTTGTAACTTCACCGCTCATCTGTAAAATGAGGATTTCTCTTTATTTTCCCTCTTATTGGATTAGGCTGTAAATTGTAGCTACGCTCAAGTTTCCCTTTTTTTTGGCTGGGGCCTCATGACTGCTATTACTATGAATAATGCTACATCTTCATAATGTATTATGGTCCCAAAATAGCAATCTGCTATATAGGAAACTGTCCCAGGATAATATCGGTGTGTTTTTTACAGTCCAAGTAGATATTAGTTTGAATAATATTAAGATTTCCCTTGCAGAATAGCAGACACCAGTTGTCTAAATTTAGGTGTTACACCCTATACACCTGAACACAGAACGACTTTGAATTGCTCATTACTCTATTGTGCACACTTACTGCTAATGTCACGTACGGGGCCGTGAGAGGATGAGAATGAGACCCAGCTGTTTGTTTTGTTCCTGTGACACAGAAAAGCTTTTGGTGGCTCTGGATTACCAGGTCACATTCATTTGCAGTCCTTCTAGGGTTTGAAACTGGCAATCCCTCAGTGATGGACAAAAGCAGTAGCCTAGTGAGCCGCCAAAGCACTCTTGAGAGCCAGTTTGCAAGCATTTCTGAGGGGGCCAAGGTCTGTCTTCCCTCTCACAAAAACATTTGAACTTGTTTTTGTTCACTAGGTGGCACAAATGTGTAAGAGATTGATTTGGAAAAGTTTTCTCTGCAGATTTACAGTTGATGTTGTAAATGTGTCCAGGGTAATTTTGAATGCGTTTCAAGAATGATTTGGGCTCCAAAGTTAATTTTTGAAGAAAGACCCATACTGATATGTTCACTGGGGACAAGCCAGTGCACCGAGCCTTAGTCATCTGAGCAATGCTTCTTCCAGTGCTTTGATACGACCAGCTGCATTCATGTCCTTCATGTTCATCACCACCCTTATTCCCTTTTTGGTCTTCTCCCAGGTCATAGAAGCAAGGGAAGGCAAATTTTCACTAGAACACCACTAGCGTAAAGATGATAATGCATGTTTTTCTTAATTGGAGAGGCAAAATGCTTGGGAAGAAACTTTAAATTTTCTCAGCCTTTACATTCTCATCCACTTTTAAAAAATATATTACATGTAGATAATTAGCTACTGGGATTTTATCTCCCACCCCTGCCACATTCAGAAGTAGAATCGATATGCAAAAAAAGCAAAGGTTTATCAGGAAGACACATTTCTTGACCCTTCTTTTCTTGTGTGCTTTTGCCAAGAGAAAACTTCAAAATGGAAAATGATCAGGTGAAAAGAAAGGGAAATTTAATTTTCCAGTTTCAGTGAGGAAGCTGGATGTGTCAGGAAGCCAAATTTGTTTGTAGAACTTTTAAAAAAATAAAAAAAAGAGTTCAATACTGAAAAAATCCTGTCAATTCCAATCATGGAGGAAAAAAGTGAAGAAAGCACCTAATTGGGTAGCAGGAACAGTGTAAACTGGACAACATTAAAAGAAATATCAGTAGACACAACAGATGGTAGCCATGTCATTCCTCACCTAAGGTTTGGCTGGTGGGAGGGAGCGGAGGCAAAGCTAGTGGCACAACAGTGGGGGCTGACCTGCCTCTTGCCTGCCCTCCAGCCATGCTGCTTCTCTCAGAGCTGGAAGGATTGGGCTGGAGATGGGGACTTTAAAGACTTAATTCATTGTTTGAGTTTCCTTTTCTGGCTTGGCAATACAGGTTGGCTTCATACATGTGCTTTTAGAAAGTGCTAGCATAAATCCCCAAAGATCTGTGTCCTCTACCCTTTTCTCTAAGGATCTAATGTACTACTTAAGATTTGCACAATTTCACCAAAATGGTATTTTCCAAATATGACTCTTTGTTTGACATATTTACACACATATATATGTATATATATTTTATTTTCTGGCTTGATAAATTCCTTGTGTTAAGGGATAATGAGCTCTTGGGTTTCCCTCCCTACCTCCACTGCTTAACTCTGAGGATGATAGAAGTGATGTGATTTCAAAGTCAAGGGTGAGTGCAAGACCTGCCGACTCATGAAGTTTGTGCTATGAATAAGGAGGGAGCAGGCAGTGGCAGAAAGCCACCACAACCATTAAAATGCAAATGGAATACCAAAGGTAGGGAGGGCTCAGGCTTTGAAAGCGAGTAACTTAAACATTTTCTTTCCAAACATCTGTAAATTGTTAGTCTGATTTATTTTGAATTAAAAAATCTTTTTTAGCAGACTGGCAGCTTATTTTAATTTTCAGCCATTAGACTTTTCAGCCATTTGAATTAGACGCTGTGCCATTGCCTTTGATGTTGGAGAAAGGTGCCCCTGCTCATCAGGTATACTTGGGTCCTTTACCAATGAGTACAGTTTTTTCTTCCTCTGTGGACAATACCCTTTTACCAGTCTTTAATCCCTTCTGATCAAGTCCTTGAGGCTGTCTGCTACCCCTCTTGTGACTCCGATATGGTTTTCAGTCCTACTGAAAACAGCATTAGCTCGCTTCCTAGGCCAGTCAGATGAAGCAGTGTCTTGGTTTGAAGTGATGTTGCCAAACACTGTAACAAACGTGGGATGTCAGTCTCTCTGCATGGAAGCAGCCAACATAAAAAAAATTCAGGACCCCTTTCCCCATTGTTTCCCCTCCACTGTTGGCATTTTGCTTTTGTTACACTGATTATAGTTTGTTCAGTGAAATTACTTACTCTGTCTTTTCAGAAATGCCAAACTCAACTCGTATAAGCATTTTCACCTCTAACTTCAAAAAGATTTACAGAAGAAAGGAAACGTGTTGGATTATGTATCTACTATCCACTTTGGTAGCCAATACTGACTGGAGTTCAAATAAATGCCTGTGATACTGAGTTTGGTGCTCTGACAATGGAAATAGCTGGGCTTGATTTTTTTTTTTTTTTTTTGATCTACAGCTGAGTGAGGACTTCCAGGTAGTTCAGATCTGTGCCTTGCTGTGTCCTTTCTAGCAAATACATCTAACCCTTAAACTTGGTAAAAATTTAAATCTGAATTTAATTAGACTCATTTCTACCTGAAATCATATGAGGTAAAAGAATAGTTAAGTGTTTCTATAGATGATCGTGTTCAGCATCAGATGATCCACCTACGCATAAATTTCAAGTAATCTGGAACTGCTGAATTTTCCTTGTTTTCAGGCCCACACCATAGGATTTAATATTGTTTTATCCCAATCTATGAAATTCTTCCTTGGCATCTGAAAACCTTCCAGTTTTGCTTGAAAGCAGTAACAAGCTCAGCAGAGCTTTGGATGAATAAGAGATTTTGGCAGGTCCCAGAATTTACTCATCTCTAATAAAAGCCTGACGACCCTACAACTGAACCCAATATAGGTTGTGGCAATGACACCACAGGGTGTTTCACTTTTTATGATTCTTCTTCTTCTTAGTCTCACAAAGGTCTTTATGGCCAAGACAAGTTTTCTGTTCACCGTGGCCAGCAGACAGTAGACATACCTTCCAATAGATGACTTGATCTCTGAGCGTTGTTAGGTTTGGACATTATAGTAACAAGCATGCATTAATGTTTCTAGATTCAGGCCTCCATTCTGCAGACTTCCCTGGATGCTTGAACTTGTAAGCAATATGCACACCATGGCTACGTGGGTTTCATCAGGAATAATATGATGAGTGTCTTGCTGGGTCTAGGGAAGTATTTGGTTGATGTGTAAGAGAGCAAAAATCTCCCTCCATCTCTGCCCATCTCCTTTGAACATTTGACAAAATCTACACTGACAGATTCCTAAGCAATCCTCTGAGGCAGCGGGTATCCCAATGCTTTCCCAGACCTTCCTCTGTTCTCCCTTGTTGTGGCAGGTCCTAAGCCATAGAACTAACAAACTACTGCCACCTAATACAAATGTAACAAGTACAGGATAAACCCAATGGAAATCCATGCGAAAAAATTCAGTGACAGAAACAAGCAAACATGGATTGAAAAAGTGTCTACCTGTTTAAATTCTTAATACTCTACCATTTGTACAGTGTTTTGGGGATCCTCAACATTGAGGGATTCTGACAAATTACTTTTTGTGGAAAGTGTTTCATGACTAGGCATAAAAGAAACGCATCAGAAGCGCTTGTCCAGCCTGAAAAGTTTAGGTCTGGATAACTTTAGTCACCTCTTTTATACAGAAGTTGGACTGAATATTTTGCAAGATCAGGTTTTGCCATGTTATTCCTATTATTTTTTTTTTTCTTCTCTCCCTCCCCTCCTCCCCTTTCCATCAGGATATTTCAGTAGCTTTTCTTTCTTGTACCTTTTCAGATTTTTTTTTTTTTTAACTGACATTTCTGGCAGCTCAGAGTTTGGTTTATGCACAGTTATGGGTGAAGTGTGATATGGATATGAATCAGGTAATGCAGTTCTATAAGCTACCAAATGTTTTACAATGTTATACTGAGAAACTGTACTGTTGCAGTAAGTGGTGGATGAAAAGCACCTCATCAAATCAGAGGGAATCGTAGAAGTTTTGCAGGGACTGTGAGTGACTTTCCCACATCTTAAGTGGCTGGCTCTTCCTTCCTATCAGCCTCCCATTAGCCATTCCAGCAGTAATGGTCTTGCTGGCCTCTGGTGCACTGACAAGACTGTATAACTTAAGAGCTTAGGGAAACCCACAGTAGTTGCTGCAATTTGTTCTTCCAGCTTAACTAATGGCTTGTGAAGTTGGAAATCCGTGCCCTGAGTGTGATGGATTTTGTTTGGAAATTGATCCCAGTGGATAATTTGTTTGAAAGAGTTCCTAGAGATCAGACATGTCTGGGGAAACCTATTTAAAGCAAGGCTCATCTCAACGTACGGGGCCAGCACAGAGATGCAAGAAAGAATCCTTACATGATAAAAAGGCTCATGTATATTTAGTGTGTGCACAGTCATGCCGAATGATTTTCAAAGCCGCCTTCTTCCTCTTTTTTTTTTTTTAATTCATACATCATTCTTTGAGCTGCCTTTGCACACTGTCTTTCCCATGGCACTTGGCCAAGAAAGAGGACACAGGGCTACCCTATAATGGGAATCCAAGAGGAAAAGGTCAGTCATTCTCAGCCCACAAAAGAGGACTTATCAATCAGTTGTCAGACCATGAGGTCAGAGCATCCAATGTTAAAGAAGTCGGAAATAGATCATCATAAACACCTCACAGCTCTTCTGTAGCAAGTGCGTGGAGGACGTGGGATGGAACTGAGCTAGCTGTTCCTTCAGGTCTGAGAGAAAGTGTCATCATTCAAAAACCTTTTGATAAACTGTCTTGCAGTTCCAGCAAAAACAGTACACAAAGACAACTGTCTGCAGGGTCAGGAATTTCGGATCAGCAAAGCGAGGGGATGCATGGGGACGGTGGAGAGTAAGGAATGCAGCTAAAGGGTTTTAGAAGAGCTATTCTTAGTCTCCTCTGTGCCGCTAATTGTTTAAATAACTGCTCTTCTGGTAGAAGATTTTTTCCATGTATGTGTTCACAATCTCACCACCAATCACACAAACCAAAAAGTGTCTGGGAATGTACGTATGAAGCAGTGGTTGCAGCCACCAATTCTCAAAAGGTATTGGTGCACCAGAGCTAGTGCATAGTATGTAGGACTTTGAAACAAGCTGGGTAACTCAAATCGAAGATGCAAACAATAATGTGAATAATTAACTCCGGGGAGGTTCACATCTGTATCTGAAATGTTCCAGCTGCCCTCTCCATGTGTACAAAAGGCTGAACCATAATGCTGGATCCAAGCAGACATAATCTGGGAAAATTCAAGGCAACATGTAATCTTCTTTACTGGCAGCCATCTCCTTAAAGAGAACAAAGAAAACGGCAGATGTGAACTCTAGGAGCATTATGGACATTTGTGATTTTAATATGGACACTATGTGTACAGTTCTTTTTAAAGAAAATAATTTGAGAGCTGAGAGAAATATTAAACTTAAGTCAGAGGGAGACTTGAAATCCATTTAGGTAGGTACTGTAATATATATTGCTCTGTTAAGGGCAGTTGGCCCTAAATTTATTTAGAGCGGAGGCCTGTTGGCTGGAGTCAGGCCTTGCATGACTTCATCCAGGATGCCATTTCCTGGGTTCGTTAGGGATCATTTTAGTCTTGTAACACCTAATATTAATTTGGGTTTAGGCAGCAAATACAAAGCTGAGGCTAGCTTAGATCCTGGTCTCATTTTATTAGAGTATCTGTTAATGGCCTAAGGAGAAGGGTTTGGGTTAATCCAGAGATGGACTCAAGATGCTGCCAGTCTTGAATCTGGACACACATTTAAAAGCTCCAGTGCAGGGTGGGTGGAGGGCTACTTGGACCATTATAAATATTTCAAGATGATGAATAAACAAAGGATAGATATTTTGATTTCACTCAATTTCTGTTATCAGCTGCCAATTCTTTACAGTCCCCACCCTAACTCTTACGGCTAAAGCCAGACTGCAGAATCATTGTAAACCTCCTCCTGACACTCTCAGCTGTGACAATTATTAGACTGAATCAGTTTGCATTGCTGAGCCACACCTCCCAGCTGAAAGTGTTCATGAGTCACTGCTCATCCAGGTAATATCTTTAATGTACTCTTGAAGTGAGCAACAGATCTGTTTGCCTCTTGTAGCTGACAGGCATTGTCCTGCATGGGAACATTGGTGACGGAGGGGGAAATCCACTTGAGGACTGTTGTGCTGAGCTGTAGTGGGATGAGGTGTGCTTCTTGCTCATCTCCAGTGCTGCTTTGGGATGACCAACCATGGCCATCTTCTCGCAGAAGACCCTGCATGATGTTTCTTTCCAGTATCACTGCTGCCTAAGCTGCTAGTGAAGTTGTAGGTAGTGTTTCTTGGTACTAAACCATTCAGGTGCCCTCCTGGAGAGGAGCCACACCCAAAAAGTTGATGAAAAAGCAAAAAAAAAAAAAAAGGACAAAAAAAAAAAAAGGACAAAAAAAAAAGAAAAAAATAAGAAGGAAGGAGTGGGAATGCGAGAAGTTTTCATGAGTGTTTTGGGTTTCTGGACTGTATCTTCAAGTATTTCTCTGAGGTGATTTGCAGGCGGAGAGAAGCCTGTGCTCTGAAGCAGCAAGATGTAAGCCAGCTGTAAACTGAGAGTGCTGAGGCTGCGTTAGGGCAGCGTTGAACCTGGGGTAGTCTAAACCTGGCTCTCAGCAGGGCTTGTGTTCACTGCTAGACTAACCACGATGGTATGATTTCACATTTGGAGCTGGCAGCCTTGGAGAGCACAAGCAGAGTCACCTTACTTCAGCCCACAAAACACAATGCAGATACGCCCTTGTGCTGGTAAGAAACGCTGGCAATCTTTCTCTCACTGGCAGTACTGAATTTATTGCCTAGAGTCATCTATTAATGCAGAGGGCCATGCCACACACTCTTACATCCATGGGGGTCCAGGACATGTATGTAGACCATCCATGTATGAAAGGTAGCTTTACACTCAAAATTTTGTTCTGCAGAACGAAAACATACCTTGTAGGTAATGTCAAATATTATTTGTGTAACTGAATTGTTATCAGTATAATTAATGAATAATTATTAGTCCAGATCTAAATATTCCAGAAAAGGAAAATAGAGTACAACTCTAGAAAATGTCTCAATAATGATACAGTTAAAATTGCTGTATACACACTCCCTCATATGTACCCTTTCTCTGCTGTTACACACACCCTTCCACTGCTCTTTGGGTCCTGAAGTCACTGGCTTCAGTCTAGAAGAGGAGTAACAGTGTCTCAACAGTGTCCTCAGTCCTACACAGGGAGGGCTATGATGGTGGTGTTGAAGGCTTTTTCCTCTTACCTTTGGGACTATTTTTAGATTTTTTTTTTTTTTTTTTTGGTCTAAAATGCTTTAACACTTTTTTTTTCATTGGTCTGCAGCTACACATTACACCCAGATTTGCTGTTTGGAGTGTCTTACAGCTGTTAGATACTTGTTTTTTGTTCGCTTTGTTCCCCCTAATACCAGTTTTACACATTTCCCAAGTCTGCAGTTCTTTGGTGAGATGTTTACACCCCCAGGGCCTCCAGTGCTGTCTTGTGCCCCCTCTCTGGTCATCCCATGCCCGTACTCCTCTGCCTGAGACCTCACTTTCAAGCCTTCTGCTGCCATGACTTGCCTGGATTCACCTAAACCGTATTGTTATTCTAGACAATATTTCATTCTACTTCATTCATTACTACAGAAAAGCTACTTGTTTATACAAGTATTTATACTATTCTATTTATACTTGTAATAACTGCCTCTATAAAAATGATGGTTGTACAACATAATTAAACAAAGATAAGCAAAGTAAAATAGATAAAGCAATTGCCACCTGGTCATTAAAAAAATTACTTTTACAAGGGAATAAACCTTGAAAGAAAGCTCTAGGCAGGCTGAGACAAGTCCAGGCAAGGCTTGCAGCGTTAGTATGAAGTCTGTTGCTAGCCATAGCAATACTGTATTTACCGCGTTTCGATAGAGGAGTACGAGGTGACTGGTGGTACCATTAACTGCACCTTGCATGGTCTTTGCCCATCTTTGAGGCAGGAGCTTCAGCCACCTGATAGCTGTCCCTTCTCCTTTTTTCTGAAGGATCCCTGCATTTCCAGGAGAGTCCTGCAGCCCTTCATAACCTCACGGGTTATGAGGCATGAGGTGGTGCCGCTCACTGTCATAGCTCAGAGGAATATGAGAATTCAGATTTTCTTGCTTCAAAACGTTCCCTTCTTGTGAACTGTAATGAATCAGTTGGTATTTGCTGTTAGCAGCAAAAAGCTTTTGAGAAACTTCTCATTGTATAAGTTAAGGGACAATTTTCAGACAGAGGCACACACGTAATTGGCATAAAGCACTGGAGAATTGCGTCCAGGTTGTGTACAGATCTATAAATGTGCAGGAATCAGGTTTTCCATCTTAAGGTACGTTTTACTTCATTATGTAGGAAAACAGCAGGATCTGCATTTTTTTCCATTTTCCAGATGTTATGAGAGGACACTTAATGAGTTTGCACAATCCCTAGGAAATATCCCACTTGCACAAGCAAAGGATAACTTGTGACAGCCTCTGCATACTCCAGTTGGGAGGGCAGTGCTTTTCTCCTGTCTCTCTTTTCTTTCTTAGGTGTGTGGATATTTTTCATATCCGGGACAGTTCCATTTCTCTGCTCAGTCAGGCACTCAACCATTTTGCCTAACTATATCTGATGTTTTACTCATAGTATTATGCTCTTCTTCAGAGGAAATGAAAAACAGATTGTCTCCTTGGCAGCAAAGAATAACAAATGTGCTGCATCGAATAGCTGCTAGATGAAAAAGGGCCACAATCTGCCTCCGTGCCAACCAGTGCTAAAGACACTCTGACAGACACGAGGCTGCTCTTAGAGATACTCCCTGCTCCCTTGATGATCTAAAAATGCTCTGAAGTAAAGTTAAGGTTGCTTTTCTGAGATGGGATTGCGGCTATCTGAGTAGTCAGAGGGTGTTGGAAAATTTTCAGTGCGTTTTAAAAATCTATTTCATTGACTTGTCATAAAAAAATACTGTACTTCAATAAGGTTGAAAGACAACATTTCCTTATCTGGACACATTTGTATTTTGGCTCTTTTTTTTGGAGGCAAATTTTATTTATGTATTGGACTTGTTGCAATTAAAAAATAATGAATCTCTCCCTCTGAAAGCAAATATATATATATGGAAATTAAAATATATTAAAAAAAACAAAATCAAATGAAATATTTTTCCTTTCAAAGCAGGATATTTTAGTGGACCTGAATTTACTACTTTTTTTTATTGGAAGTTTTGCCTCACAGAAACTTTGTGGGTTTTGTCTTTTTTTCATGCTTGGTACAACTCCCCCTACCCTACTGAAGTGAGACTCTAGAATTTGGCTAGTTTTGTGATTATAATGGTGCCTATGCCATCTCTATGTGTTACTTGCACATTTAATAAGGTATTTCAGATTCCTCTCATCCATATTACTGAGAAGCTTTTTATTAAGAGTGTGAATTAAAGTAGGTGAATATTCACGACTTCTTATAGGGGAGGCACAAGTCCAATGTTTGATTTACTTCCTTTAACGTTTGTGGATACTGACTATTAGATCAGAGTCACAAAGATGGAAGAGTGAGCAGAAAAACTGTAACAAAAAGTAGTTACCTCGACTTTGTATAATTCCATCCTATTCCATTCCATCCTATACTGATTGTCAGGGTCTCTTCACAGCGTTGTGTCTGATCACCTCTGGGGACTTCCAGTGCTTTTTCTTGGGGAGGATCAAAAAACAGGAAGCCAGAAGTCCTTTGCTGGTGCCCAGTGCAGACAATTCTGCTCTAAAAATCCTTTGGTGGACTGGATTTGACAAAATCTTTTGTCCAACTCTCGTCATGATGTGTGTTAGGCAACCTATCTTTTCTGGCATCGCTATTTTTCTTCTTCCACTGTTACCTAACTTCAGTGACAAACGTGAAATGTGAAAGTCATGATGATTGCATGTTATGCTGGTGAAATGAATAGTTTTCATGTGACTTAACATACAGTTCTGCTTGCAATGGGCTCTGTTTGATACCTTCATAGCGTATGTTGGGAATCGTGTTTCATATTTCAAGGGATCTGCAATGATAGCCTGGAGTGGGCAAGCCGAAACAGAAGAGCCTGTGGAATTAGCCTCATCACCCCAGGAGAGCTGGTGGTGGAGGTCTCTATTCCATCCCATTCCAAATGATTTCTCATTAACTTGATGAAAGGGAGCAGAAAATAATTATTTTTTCCTACCATGCTAGTAAGGTCCCCAAATATTTTATTAAAAAAATTTGAGTCTGTCATCGCTGCAACCATGCTGAGTTTCAAGAGTATGTAGTTCCTGGTGGTTTAATCTGTGATGTTTGGGGTTTTATTTTTTGGTTTTGCTTCTTTGTGTTAAGCATCTTACTTCACTAATTTTACCTGCTATGCCAGCTCGCTACTCAAGATGGGATTGTTCATATCTATCTAATTTTCCCATCTGATTTCCTAACCACAAATGTCTGCTTTTTTTTTGTATTGACTACTGAGCCATTTCACTACTGCATCTGTGCAGACAGGCTTTCTTCTGCTTTTTCGCTGGAGGTCAGACATAGCATTATGTTGCATCTTACCTTTCACTTAAACAGAAAAATCCTAGCCTCCCATCATTGCATTATAGCACTATGCAAATGAGAGGGTTATAAACATTGTCTATCCTTCCCTTACCAGCTAGAAAACCTCATCAAATATATCTTGTTCGTGTTACTGTTATCAGTCAGAGAGCTCAGTCTCCAGCTAGATCATGAATTTCAGCTTTGAATCGTCACTACTATTCAGTCTTATTAGAAATATGAGGGAGAAATGTGTTTTTGTTTGTATGCACAAAAAAAATCCTGGGTTTTTGGCTGGAAACAGAAAACGGAAATCAAGACAGAAAACATATTACCCTGCAGATTCTCAAAGCTTTACATCAGCCTCCTCTTGGTTGAGGCATACTGCTGCAATGGTTGGGTTATCTCTGAGCCAGGCTCCTCTGACCTGGGATATCTCATCAAGACAAGCGCTGATGAGAGTGCCCTGTGACTGCCTACCTCGCCTCCGAGAGGCGGACACCACGGTGCATCATGGCAAGGTAAAGTCTGACTTAAACTCTGTCTGGGAGGAGGATGGACAGCTATGACTATATGGCCTTTAAGGGGCTGGGACAGTAGCTCAGAAGCAGGGTATTTTTTGTTCCTGATGCTTTTATTGAAAAGTTATCTTTTATGGCTTTCTTTTCTGTTTTCTGCCTGGCTCTACTTCTGATGTTACCACTTTGGAGACCTAGCAGGTTGCCCTTGCAGAATATGGGGCTTATATTCCCATCTCTTCATATCTGCTGGGTTTTCTAGGTGAGTTGCCAAGTTATGCGAAGAGACCTGAGACTGTGGCAATGCTGTTAGCTCCTGTTCCTCTCCAGCTTCTCTGCTCCCTCTCCAGCTCCTGAATAGCAGGACCGAGTCCACCACTGCGAAGGCACGGGGTCTCTGAGCACCAGAAGGACATGACAGTGCAGGGACCTGCCAGGACAGAGCTAGGTATAGGTTTTGCCACTACTCCACAGTACGGTAAAGGTAAGGAGAATAGTCTCCCGTAATGTTGGAGAGAGTAGCTATGTTGTGGAAAGAAAAGAAACATTGATTAGATCTGGAGATTTTATAGTGTAGAGTTTGTGTCCTATAAGCAATGCTCACTTCTCCTCCACAAAACCTGCTCTAAGACCAGCTTGGGACAGCTGGTGAGACTTTCCAACTTGTAAACAAAGGATATGGAATGGAGAGAAAATTAAGATAACACTGAAGTCTTAATTACAAATGAACAAATTGTATGACATTCCAGATTTTTTTGTGCCCTTGTAATTACTAACCTTGTTTCAAAGAGCGGCAGCAGGGACTCGTTCTTAATTTCTACTTCAGCTTTCCTTTTGGTTTCTTTTGTGTTATCTTTTAAAGTAAGTTTTTTTGTTTGTTTGTTTTTTAATGCAGTTAATCCACCTTGGAAAACAGCCTTTTAAAAAGTGGGTTTTATTGTTCCATACAGCCCCTGCCTTCCTACCAGCTCAAATCATGTTGACATATTAACACAGTTGAAGTTGGCATTTTGACACGTGTACACATCGTTTTCATCTGCTTCCTGGGGATGACTCCAATGCCTGAGGTTTCTTTTAACACTCTGAAAAGCCTCTGGCTTCATGCAAGGCTGCATTCCTAAACAGTATACCAACTCTGAGGTTCAGCCAATGTTTACTTTGCAAGAGAACTTTTTAATATCAAAAGGGAAACAGTCCTCCTACATTCCGCATAGGTAGATGCTATTTGTCATTTAAAAAAAAAAAAAAGCAGTAATAATAATGATAATAATGATAGATGAAATTGCTATTTCAGGGGAAGAGTCATAATTACGATTGAATTACGGCTGTGGGCTGAAGAAAAGATAAGCACGATGTGTTTTGCCGAGTCAGGCATGTGATTAAGAATACATCTTCTTGCTTTGCCCTTTATGAAAACAGGAGTGACTGGTGGTGAGGATATATTTCATTTTTATTGGAGAACTATTTAATATATTCAGCTTCAGGGGGAGACTGGCTATAATAGGACAAATTATTAGCTGGTTTAAGTCCAGACATCTATAGCAATGATCTAACTTTGTTGACTTATCAGCAAAGGATGTGGCCTAGTACATCTGAAAGATATGTTTCTTGTTGATGGCCCTCCAAGGCTGAGCTGACTTCAAGCTGTAAGAGAAGTGACTATTCCACTCTTGTCATTGCATCTAACGAGATGTTCACGCCCATCCCTTGCTTTCGCAATAGTGATCATGCAGCAAGCTGATCTGGCTAAAAAAGTTGACTTTTTTTTTTTTTTTTTTTGGTGGAGTTCCCATTCTGCCAGCTCAGCTGATTGCAGGGCCACAACGTTGCTGGAATTTGTACAGGGAAGGCAACAAGAATGCATATGGGATAAAGGCAAGGCACCCCTTTCAAAGGCACCTCACAGACTGGTTTAAGACATTTGTGAAAATGCTTCATTAGATATACAGTTGCAGACTGGGACCTTGCTCTTGCTGAAGTGAGCAGTAAAACTCCCATGTGGTAGGACCGGGCTCTTACTGAATAAATCTGATGATGCTACAGCAGAAATGTCTTTGTCATCTGTGTAAAATGCATGTATTGCAGGGGTGAGGAGAACAAGAAACAGACACAATCCATTTATTTTATTATACAGTTACGGTTTCCAATGCTGAGGGATTAAATCAATTATCGATAATATACATTCTGGAAATTGATGCATGTGGCATATGGAGCATGTGGAACGCCTTCATGAGCTGGGGAACCAGGAGTCAGGAGGGAATGGGGGAAACGTCTTGCAGTATTTGTTGAATTCTGATCTTCAAAAGCATGTGTTA
Source organism: Aptenodytes patagonicus (assembly GCF_965638725.1). Classification (NCBI taxonomy): domain Eukaryota; kingdom Metazoa; phylum Chordata; class Aves; order Sphenisciformes; family Spheniscidae; genus Aptenodytes; species Aptenodytes patagonicus. The sequence goes on along the minus strand of NC_134951.1, from coordinate 109,319,939 downwards.
TTGTGAGTGGCATCCTCTAGCAAGAACCACGATTGCTGGAAAAATGGTGCCATTAAAGATGATTTTAAGTTCAGGGTTTAATGTGTTATTTTTCTTAAACTTAGAAATGTGCTTTCATTTTCAAAGATTGCTCTCGTGGACTGTCAACTGTTCATTTTGGGAACCAAGAAGAAATCTTTCCAAAGCCATGTGAAGATATATTAGTTTTACCCAGGGTGAACGTGACATGAGCACACTTCCCTGCAAGAATGACCCTACTTATTTGTCTTCTACTCAGCAGTGTTTCCGTTTTTACAACGATCCAAATAGATTCAAAGGGGACGAGGGCTGATCCATTTGTTTTCTTCCCACACAAGATGCATTTCAAATGTTTTGCACTTTCGCAAACATTGTGCAATCAATCTCATTCAAAGACATGCAGCCCACAATATTTAGTCCTGACAACTGTGCTGACATGAAGAAAGAAGGTGCAGCTTTGTTGTTCATGAATCACTTCATGAAGACCAGCCAATCCAAACAGATTTTATTTGGGTGTAAGCCTTTTTTTGGTATTATTGCCAAGACAGCTTCATGCTCAATTAAAAACAAAACATGCTGAAGCCCTAAACCTTTTAGCAATTCCAGATCTGCTAATGATGTCAGATTGGGCAGTTCCCCACCAAGGAGACATCATTTATTACAGAGGCTGACATCAGTGAGAGACGATGGTCTGCTGTCAAAGCTCTTTACTGGGACAAGGAGAACAAAACTCAGTTTTCACCTTCCTCGTGCAACCTTTGTGTGACCTTGATGAAACCACTCCTCTCTCTGACTTGACATCATGGTACTTAGGGAGTTTATGACATACTCATATGCTGGATGGTAGCTTCTGAAAAGAGTGGTTAAAGTGCTGCGTGGGAAGCTTGTCATCGTTAGTATTGTGCTTTTGCAATTTAGTAGGTAGCTTAATTTTGGGTTATATGTTTGGGTAACATTTCACCGGCTGGAATGTACTGAAATGTATCAAGTTCCACACAACACAGTAAATGTGCAAGACCACCAGGGTCAAGCAGACACATGCCTCTTTCCTGGAGCATTCCATTTCTTCTCTAGTACTAGTTTGCCTTCATTTAGGCAATTCGAACAGGAAGTACCAAAACTGTGTCTTCATGCCAAATAGTCATTTTGACTGCCATCTAACAGTGGTCTCTGATTGTCATTAATTGCAACTTTTCAGATGCTGCAAATGTTAAAATTGGGAAGATGAAGTTGATGGCAACCAAAATCAGGAAGAAGGACAGTCTGTACCTTTTCTGAACTTCTTAGGTCACCCTAGAGAGTGCAGTTCCTACCACATTTCATGATTTTAAGGTACCTGTTATCTCAGTGGGTGTCTGCCCCAACAGGATTGCTTGCTTCCACAACTGCTTTTGAAAACCAAGTGAATTTTTTCCTTAAAAATGGTAAAGCTGTGCCAAATGGCTGTCTGAACAATTACATTTGAACCGAAAAATGGAAGGAAAAAACATTGTGTCCGGTCAACCTGAAATGAAAGACTTTCAGTTTTCTTGGTGAGATCAGTTCTCATCCATCACATTTTTGTACTTAAATATTTGTTCCATTCAAAATAAAATGCATCAAGAGAAATATTGTTTCAGTGAAAATAAATGTAGGTAAATTTGGTCTCAAAACGTTGCTTCAATATGGAAAATGGATTCATTCCATTTTTGTCTTTTCTAAAATTATTACTTTTTTGGCGGTTCTTGTGACAGTAAGGAAAACTCAGAAATTTCAGGAGACGGCCTCTTGTGAAATCATAGTCTAATTTCCCAAGAAGGAGAGAAAGAGCGGAAACATGTAATAACAGCAGGGAAGTTGTGCTCTCCCAAAGTTTACTGGCATCATGCACTGGGTGAATATCTGTATTCATATTCAGCAGTAACTTTTTTACAGAGGAAGTCCCACTGAAACCAGTGGGAACAGTATTTTATATAAGAATGAGAACTGCTGAAGGGTAGGAAATACGGGGAGTTAGTCCTAGTTCCAGGGAAATATGTGAGGCTGCCTTTTCCTTAACGGTAGAGCTCAGATTTAGTTGGAGCTCTCTGGACGTGTGTTTGGTTTTTTTTTTGTGTTGTCCCCCTGCCCCCCCCCCACCCACAAACTGTTATGTAGAATTTCCCCTTTTGAAAAGCTTCTGCTAGATTCCCAGATTATTGCCAGCTCTGGCAGTGGCCAACCTACTGCAGTTCCTGACTGCAGTGCACACAAGTGTCCTGGTTTCAGCTGGGATAGAGTTAATTTTCTTCCTAGCAGCTGGTACAGTGCTGCATTTTGGATTTAGGATGAGAATAATGTTGATAACACACCGATGTTTTAGTTGCTGCTAAGCAGTGCTTACACTAGTCAAGGACTTTCCAGCTTCCCATGCTCTACCGACTGAGAAGGCTGGAGGTGCACAAGAAGCTGGGAGGGGGCACAGCCAGGACAGCTGACCCAAACTGGCCAAAGGGATATTCCATACCATGTGATGTCATGCTCAGTATATAAACTAGGGAAAAGCTGGCCGGAGGGGCCACTGCTCGGGGACTGGCTGGGCATCGGCTGGTGGGTGGTGAGCAATTGCATCATGCATCACTTGCTTTGTATATTCTACTATTATTATTATTACTATTTTATTCTATTTCAATTATTAAACTGTTCTTATCTCAACCCACATGTTTTCTCACTTTTACTCTTCCAATTCTCTCCCCCATCCCACCAGGGGCAGGGAGAGTGAGCGAGTGGCTGTGTGAGGCTCAGTTGCTGGCTGAGGTTAAACCATGACAACAAGCCGTGATGTTAGTGGGATGCACAAATGGATGTGCTTTTTTGTTTGTATTTACTTCATGGCTTGTGAGGAAGAGCAACAAGCGACCACCTGCCATGTGTAGAGTCCCTTCCTTGCCACTGAATGAGCTGGTCTTCCCACTGTTTCAGATAACCTTTTCATGCTCCTGACAGAGGAAATTATCAAAGTCAGTAGATGACAGGCCTAAAAATAGCAACCCAAAATGTAAGTCTGGGAGCCCAACTCGTAATTTCTACTTTGTTTACATTGCAAAGCATCCTGAGTTATTTGCAACAGCAATAAAAGGAAATATTGTCTTCCTATTAGAAGACAGAGGTGTTTTTATTGTATTTGACAAAGAAGGGAGCTTTTTATATGGATTACTTCTGTTGTTGTTTTGACATGGTATGTTGAACCTAAGAATTTGTATAAATGCTGACTGTCATTCCAAGACAAGTGCCTAGCGGTAGAATAGCCTGCTATTCAATTTTCTTGCCCTGTGTAACATTGACTGATGTTAAGTTCCAGCTGGGGACAGGCAAAAGAGTGTCTCAGAGCTTCATAGCAGGTTATAGACTCTTTCACACCGTAGGTTAGATGCTAAACCACGCTGGTATTGATTGTTCCACAGACTTGTCAAATGGATTTAATGGGCTCTGTTTAGCTATCAACATTCATGCCCTAGAAATCATGGCTAGGCTGGGCAGTGAGAGTCATGCTTGCTAGCAGTCCTGTGGTGTGACCGAAGAGCAGACAATGCATCATGCTCTGCTTCAGAGGTGCTCAGTCAGAGCCACGGACATGCAACATTGTCTAGACAAGTGAGGGATGCTTGCAGAGCCACAGCTTGCTGTAACCGCTCTGTATTTCACTGTGCAGGGTGATTGTTCTCGCACCCTTTCTTAGCCAAGAATTCCGAAGGACCAAATGGTGCTTCTGTACTGGTGCTACGGTCTGGATCAGAAGAGTGTTACCAGCCATCACCTCTTACTGAGCTTTGATTTGCAGCAGCACAAGGTTGTGATGCTCATGAGCTGGATTCCTTTTGTATCAAACCAAACTGGAAGATGTGCATGTAAAAACTCGTGGCTGCAAATGAATTCTCAGTACCTGGGATCAGACTAGACTTAGCATGAGGAAACTGTGGATATCAGATCCTCAGCAACCTTGTAGGTTTGCCCTACAAAGCTGCTCCTATTGATTTGCGTTGCCTGCTATGAAAGTTGGGTGTACAACTCCAGTTGAATTCAAATGGGACTAGAAAAACCTAACTCCTGTCTATGAGTTACTCTTACGCAGTCTCTGATGGAGGAGGCGAAGAGTAGAACTGGAAGACTCAGTACTGCAGGTGTGAATGAACAAAATAAAGAAACCACAACATGCTCTTGCTTAGCCTCATTCAGTGCACTGTTTGCCACAGGTTCTGCTTCAACTCCAGCAAAATCATATATTTGCAAAAGCTAATGTGGGTCAGAGGATGAGAAAGATAAGTGAACCTAGTGACACATGGTGGGGAAGAAATTGGATGCAAAGTAGAAATGCAGCGTTTGGAAAAGAAATGTTACTGTACTGAGCCAAAGGAAAAGGCTTAAGATCAATCAGCCAGAAGACAAAAAGCTTTAAAGGCAGAAGAAATGCTAAAGTTAGCATGTGTGGCTTACTATAAATTGGGGTAATCTGAAACAGATATTCTCTGAAGAATACTTCCAATGTTTCCTGGCTCTGCTCCAGCTACTTCAAAGCCCTGTTATCAGTGAATTGTGGTCCCAGTGTTAGGAAAGCTGGGCGATGTTCTAAGGAAATGTCAGCTTCAGATCACAGTTTCCTCTCATTTCTGTGAAAAGAGGTCAAATTAGCAAAAGCACTGCCCACACGCGGTCTCTGTCACAGCCCTCCGTGGCCCACTTTGTTAATGCTTGAGCTAATCCTTAGGATAGGGAACAAAATTGCTTTGAAACAGTAGGCTATTTGATTTAGGAAGCAAAGTTTAAAATAATACCCCAGCAGTATGTGTTGCCAAAAATCTGCTAGGCTGTAACGTTCATTAGAGACATGCAGAACAATTAAGGGAAGTTTTTAATTCCCGTCCTCCACTTTAGGATCCTTCCCACCCTGTGGGATCTCTTAGGGCATTGGGTAAACCTGTGCCTTGCTATCTGGGTGCTAATTAGTACAAGGTTTGATCAGATAATTGAGGTGAATGGAAATTTTACTTCTGTTGTGTTCCCTATAGGCACCAACATATGAAATTTCCTCTTTTATCTAAACAATACTCATGCTGCTCTTCACTGCTTGATTCTCCGTGGTCTGAAGGGCAGAGTTAGGAAAGGTGTATTGTTTTATTTTGTGTAATGTGTCTGTTTCACAAATCCAGGTGTTGCTCATGTTAAAATACTGAGATTGCTTGGTCTGCCAGGATTCAATCTTGTTACTTTGGAAATGGCTTTGCTAGCAGGTCACGTGTAAGAGACCTTTTAGAGGTTGGATATTGCAGTCAACAAACTGTCTGAGATCATTAAACTGAATCACTTTAGTTTGGCTGTTGAATTTCAGTGGAGCTTGATCCGACATTCGTAGCGAAGATGGTTTATATTGTGAGACTTCAGATTTATTCCTGATCACACTCATACCTCATCAACCCAGGCCAGGAATATGCTGAATCCATGCATTGACACGGCGCAACTCAGTGTATCAGCTAAGGATCCATGGAGGCGTCTGTGTAGCTATTGCTAGCCACCTAAATGAGGAATGCCCTGGTCCTCGCTGCAGAGTGCAGTCTCATCTTGGCCAAGTGAATCTGTGGATACATTCCCTCTCCTCTGCACCAAAAACTTTGCAGTGTTGGATAAGTAAATGCAATGTCACCCCCAGAGCTGAATCAAACTGAATGGGATGGGAGCTGGATTTCCATGATTCCACATATTATGAAAGCAGAGAAGAGCAAAGCTAAGCCTTGCTAAAAATCTCCCTCTATATATCATGCCCATTAAGTTCTTCTTAATGCTATATCCTGTGGCAGAAGCAGAAGGAAATATATAATTAAAATCCATTCGATATGTTGGTCTAAAGCAAAATCCAAAGGCACAGGCTTTTAAGACGTGATGAAAGGAAATCAAAAGATGACAGTGTTTTGGATGTGTCTATTTTTGCTACCTCTGGGAGTACTAATAACTGACAGACAGAATCATTCGCTTCACTGATCATGGATGTAGCTGTAATAATAATACCGGTGACCCTTACAAAACCCTCAGTGAACTTCCACCCCCACAACAGTCTAGATCTTTAATGGGGTCTTCCTCCACACCACCAGGTGAGGGATGCACACACACATGCTGTTTAGGTACAGTATTGTATGTATCACAAATGTTTTACATTCATTATATAGTTCTAATCTGAAAAATTGCTGCCTATAAAAAGGTGAAAATTGTAACACCGTTATTCACCAATAATTCTTCAGAATCATAGGCTAGGTTCATATGAGATATGAAAGGCCACATTGGTAGCAGAACATCAGAAAAGGCATGCAAGAGATGAGGAGAAAGATAGGTAGGTATTATTCAGCTGGAATCATGAATCGTGCTCAGGAGCATCTCAAATAGTCAATTCACACACTTTTTCTGGGGGAAAGGATAGATGAAATAAAATATTACAAGTGAGAGATGTTAGACACTTTTGTTTACTGCACTAATAAAAAATGCTCAGATGCTCAGCTGAATATGCCATAAAGAACTATATGGAGCCAGGTAGAATAAGAGCAAGAAAGCTGAAGTAATTGGCAGACAGAGACCCCTGTGGATTTGGAAGTGCCTAGTTAAAGCAGCCTCTTTACATTTTTTACTGCTAGTGGCAAGCTGGTGCTGGTTCTGGCCTTGTTTCTTACTTTTGGCTCACAGCTCCCACCTCTCGTAGAACTGCACGAAGTAATTGCTGCGCCGAGCCAGCAAGGGTGTTTCATGCATGATCTAAAGATTCATCTCTCTGAGATTAGGTTGCTTGTCTTTCAAGGCTTGTTTTGCTTTTTTTATCACTCTTGTTATTTTAAAAGGCAAATAAAGAGATCGTGGCCAACTATGAGTACTACGTGACTGTCCAAAGGTCAACCTTTGCCTCTTTGTAAGTCATTTATGAATAGCCAGCTATTCACTTCGTTCAGTTATTGTGAATCACTTCATTTCAGATTTGGAAGTTTGTCATGACTATTTGCTCTGTGTTCAGGTAGTCTGACTAGTGGGGTATGACTAGTCTGCAATTTTGCTGACTGGAATGCTAATAAATGGGAGGAAAGAATTCAGCGTCTTTGGGATGACTGCTTTAACTCTCGCATGTGAAACATCTTCTAAGCAAACAGCCACAAAAGTATTCACCAGACTTTCACTTTCAGAAAATAGTCTAATGCACTACAAGTCACTTATTTATAGATGTAGAAAACTACTAAATGGTTTCCAAGTGCTGTAGAAGTGGTTCACTTTGAAGCAATGTTCAGACAGCTCATTTGGTGAGAGTGAGCCATCGCCACATTTCACTGGGGGCAGAAGATGTTCCTTTTGTTTAACGTATAGTGGTTGCAGTCTCATGAATATCTGATCCCTAGGGATTTGAGCTTCTTAGAAATAGAACTTCCTCCAAATCCATGCTCTCCTATTCCCAGAAACTCATCCAAAGAAGTAGAGCTCGTGTAATTGAATAAATGACTGTGTCTATGGAACAGATTCATCTCAGGCCAGGTCTCAAATTTATTGTAACAGTTCTCCCCTGAGGTACAGCAGCAGAAAAGAAAATTCAGGGCTCCACTGACGGAAACGATTTTCGAAGAGAAAGAGACCCACTGTCACAATGAGTGAAGGCAGACTAGTTGTTAGATTTAAAGTATGTGGAGAGGGTAGTCTCATGATTTTTCTTTCTTTCTGGTCCTTTTCCATTTAACCCCAGCAAAAGTGTAGCAGACAATAGCCTGTTAAATTTTTCTAGGTTTGATATGAAAATAGAAAAATTACTTTTTGATTCCAGAAGAATTCAGATTTCAGGAGTGGCAGAGACGTGTCTTTTCTTGGGACTTTGATGTGGGCTTGCTCCTTCCTAAAGGCAACCCTGTTTGGCCCCATTTAAAGTTGCAAAGGCTCACTTTTCTTTTTTTAAAATGCTTCTTCATTACAATGTTAAGGGACTTGCCATCTTCCTTGTCAGGGAGGGGAATTGGGGGTAGCACTGCTGTGTGATCCAACCTGTGAAGTCCTCTCTGCAACTGCTGCAACCGAAGTAAAGACAAAAGAAATAATTTTGGGACCATGCAGCAAGACTATCACCTTAGGCTGACACAGGAATTGTTGGACGTGGGCTGAGAGCCGTTACTGATTCCAGCAGGACCAGCCATATGGTAACTGATTAATGACTGCGGTGCTCACTGTTTAGTTCTTAACAGTAATAGAGTACATCTTTCCTCGTTGTTACTGCAAAGGAGGCCCTGGGTACAATTGTGCTGCTGCAGCCAGTTATTAAAAAAAGAAAGTCTGAGAAGCAACGGATATGTTATCTCCTCAAGAAGCAGGGGCATCTCCCCTTGCCTCTCCCATCCTGGGGTCTGACCTTCCTTCCTCAGACCTGTCTTTAATGTCACTTACTGAGAGTTACAAAGTGCAGCGCTGCTGAGAAAGGTCTGGATAGTGAAGCCTGCCTCTCATCAAGGATGGGTCTTGAGAGCCTCCAAAGGACCCCGACTTCCTCTCTAATCTTTTGAAAAAGATTATGTGAAGAGGAGATGGTGACTGCATGTACGTGTTCAGGGAGGGGAGAGGAGGAACATTTCCAAGAAAAGAGTTAAGTAATTCTCTTTTAGCCTGATGCATCCTTCACTAGCTGACTGGATAGCTGGGAAGATCCCTGCACACCCTGAAAGACACAATTTCCAATCTAATTCTCACAATCTCTCTGGGATATTGCAGACAACTTCCTTTCTCTTTTTCATTGTCTTGATATTTAGGAAAATTTGCACAAAGCCAGTTTGCCCCAGATGATGCAAAGTTAAATTGTGAGGAAAGAAAGATTAAACCCAAGGAAATTCTGAATACTGGAGTTATTCCAGCAACTATAACTGTGCAGTCTTTGATCTCCTACATATTTCATGGTTTGCATCACCAACAGAAAATTATGTTTATGTTCAGATTTAAGCAGAGGGAAGTAAATTAAAGAAATACATCATCCCAGTTTTACCCTTAAGATGATCAGAGGTTCTGTCTGTCAGAGACAGCAGGTGGGGCCAAATTAGCAGAAGATATGAACTTTTAAGTAAGGGAACAGTAAAACGAGGAATTCTCATGGCTCCTTTTATTGCTAAATCAGCAAGATTCATCTCACAGGCATAATTTGCTTTTGGATATCCCTTGCATGAAGGGAGGCCAATGTTTCACAGTGGACAGAGCATTGCTGGGTAGTCTATGAGAGGTAGAAGCTCTTACTGCTAGCATTGCTCTGTTTGTGACCTTTTGCAAGCAGCTCCTTTCCATAGGTTCCTCCAGTTTCCTCTTCCAAAAATGGGGGAAAATAGCTTTTTATCTGATTTTAAAAGCACTTTAAAACTTACTACAGGGTAAGGGTTTTGCTCACAGGCTTTTTTGATTTAGAAAAAAACATAAGGCAGAAAGCCCCTTTGTCCCTCAAACCCTTGCAGTTTTTGCCCTCTTTTCTGAGAATGCCAGCAAACGAGACCAACTGTGACAATGCTTTTTGAAGTGAGAAGCCATGTGCCTGTCGTATCAGCTGAGAATCTCAAACACACTTAATATGCCTTGGACTCCTGAGTAGCCCAATGAAGCCAAGCACAATGTTGCTGTTATGGTAAGGCCAAGATTTTTGCGCACACTTTTTTTCTTTAAATAGGACTGGAAAAACTGCATGAAGAACCTTTTCTTCTTTTGTCTCCTTTTTCAGTTCCAGACCAAGCCAGAGTCAGACCTTCATGAAAGTCCAGATACTTTTTTAAAAGTAATTGTTTGATTCTGTGTATATTTTTCTGTGGGGGTTACAGTACATACAATTAACGTGACTCAGGCTCAGGGTCAGAAGTCTGGGTTGACTATGACTGGACTTCTAATTTCCTCCATACTAAGTCACCCATCCTTTCTCTGAGTCATTCTTTAGCAGACAGCTTCAAGTTTAAAATTAGAAAGTAGAAACATATACCAAGAGAAACGACTGGTGAAAATGCTGCAGGCACAGCTTGTTTAAGTTTCATGAGCTGATGTAACAGCAGCTATCTCAAGGGGGACCCATTCTAATGTCTACAACAGATGCCCTTTAAGTTAAGATATTCATAAATAATTCAGGCTGTAGAACATCTGCAAACATATATGGCATGAATGCATCATGAGCTGGTAAACATACCCGTTGCTGGTGTCAAACAATCCCTTTGTGCACACTTGCTACAGATGTCTTTTGTAGAAAGTGTCTTCCACAGTGCACCCTGGTCATGCAAAGCTCTGGGAGGATGAGCAAGGGCTACCAAGCAACAGCAGTGGCATTTGTTATGCACACAGGCCTTTTCAGAGAGTACAGCTCCCTTGCTAGAGGTCTTTGGCACTCACCAGCAGGCAAAGGTTGCAAATGAGACTCTCACCAGATGCATTTGAAAGGAAAGCTGAAGACCTGAAGCATACAGAAGTGATAGAATAAGTCACTCTCCTGACTCTCACTAGTCCTTATGGTGGTACACTGAATCCCTTTCACAGACAGGTCTAGGAAGATATTTATCAAAAACTAGATCATTTATTAGACTAGTGAGCTACCTACTCCTCTTGGTTATTTAAAATCTATTCAGTTAAAATACTGGCACTCAAAAGGCAGGGCTGATGAGATCACTGTGTGCATGAATAAAAAGAGCACACAATCTATCACCAATGCATTTGGAAGGAGTTGAGAGAGTCTGTTCTGATCGCATAGATTTCTCCCTTGTGTAATTCCCTTTGCACTCCAGTCTGAAGCTCATGGTGTCCACACCCTGCACTCTCTTAACTGGCCACCAGAGTCATAAATGTTTTTTAGGACTATTTATGTTATCGTAGTGTGTGAGAGACTAAGTAATAGAAAGGGACAGACTGGATTGTAACATAGAAAGGAATAAGATGATTGTCCATTGAAGTTAATATGGAATCTCAGTCTGGATCTTCCACCTTTTTCGTTGACTAGGTCTTCAGTTTTAAGCAAAATCTTTAACTAAAACAAAGTTGAATATGGGTTCATAAAGATGTCTAGCAGTGACATTCTTGGAATTCACTTTTGCCATCCAACAAAAATAGGGAAATTATTGCTAGGAGAAGAGGCATTCCTCTATCTGAAAGGCATGGAACATCAATTCATTGAAAACAAAAAGGCAATAAAAACACTTGAAGTGTTTATTAAGTATTTAAGTCCTTAGCATTTAAAATTGAAGATATAGCCTCTCTACATCTCAATTTCCATCTCCGTAAAAAGGGATGACATTAGTGCCAATTCATGGAAACTCTAATAATCAGTTGTGATCCCCAAAGATGCTCATATGTCATGGTAATAGACGCAAGAGAAGATCCTCAAATGTCCTATTGAAGTCAGCTGGTGTTCTGTGTTTAACTTCATGAAGACAGGATTTCTCCTGGAGGGCAAGCGACTAATAGAAAGTGTTCTCTGTATGCTAAATCTCACCATAAAAGTTCCAGATATTAAGCTGAAGTAGCCAGTTACTCAGTAAGTGAAAAGGAGAATGGGTAATGCTTTCTGACAAGGCCAGGTAACAAACAGTTGCAGTTTCCATTTAAAGATAGCTTTCCCTCAGCCACCAATCAGTCTAATTAATGTGTCTGAAAATAGCTTGAGTTTTCCTGAGGAAGAGTGTATAAAAGCTATGAAGGAACTCCCCCAAAATCACCACTACATATAGCTGTTTTCTGTAACTGTCAGCACTGGGGTTTGCTCCCAGTAAGGATCCCAAATTGAGGATGGTTTTCTGAACTCTTATATGACCCGTTTAAAATGCCAGCGTCTGAAAAACTGGTTTAGATAACTTGTGTTAGGCCAGGAAAGGAGAGAAATCCTGGATTAGGCTGAATCAGATCAAACTGATGAATTGTGATGCTTTTATGGAAGAATTGCGTTGTCCTGAAAAGATGTAGTCTTGGTTGGGTTTTTTTTAATGTTTTTTTTTGTTTTGTTTTCCCTACTCGGAATTGCAAACTAAAGGCACTTGTTCCATTCAGCTTTCCTATTTCAGCAACGCCATTTAAACAGCCAATCGCTGTACAGAATATTTTCCCATGGCACTAACCATCTTCTAACTTACATGATTCCTCAGGAAAAAGTGTACAATTAAGAATATACCTACCGTATTTGCTTTGAAAACTTGTATAGTTGTATTATAAAACTTCTGGAAGCATTTGGCAGCATGAATTGTTTGTGAAAGAAGCAGTGCAATAGAATGTAATATGAACGAATGAGATTGTGTAACTTTCACACTTAAAAAGAGTGGCTAGTTTATTCCTCATAAGGAGGATCGATGTTTTGTGTTTCACTCAATGTCACTTACAGTGGCCCTTAGGTCACATGGCTTGTACAGCATATACAATAACAAAGCCAAAAATACTTTTATGCCTTTGCGTCTGATTTTTTGCTATATTTCTATGATAAATAAGATGGACTACTGGAGCCAAGGAAGAAGTTTTCAAGCCCCAGTATTTCATTAAAGTAATTGTGGTTTGGAAGTGCATTAGGTGCTATCCAGAATATCTTTCTGTCTCTTTCTGATAAAGATCTGCTATTTATGTTTCGTTGAGCACAAAAAGCTTTTTAGAGAAAAGGAAAGAAAAATATGACAAAGAAATTAAAATATGCTTCTAAAACCCACAGCTTCTAAGGCATCTTGGTGACAATCTTGGTATAAAAACCTGACTGAGCAGCCTTTCAAGTATGGGTAATTTTTTACTTAAGGAAGTGTTTTTATAAAGTGCTTACACTTAAGGTTCTTGCAACAATATTTGCTGACTTTGCTGAAATGTCACAGGTTAACTTACATGACCATGATTTTTTATATATAGCATAGTAATAAATATAAATTAAGCTTTAAAGCATTATGATGAAGCAGGAAATTATGCAGTGACAATTTCCCTAACTCGTCAATTGAAGACACTTGGGATAAGATGAAGAGCAGTTTCACAGAGAAAAGCAATTTGTGCAGAAAAATAATATTTCCAGCCAAAACTCTATGAAAAGGGAGATTTTGTATTATCCAGGCTGGAATTGCTAGAATACCCTGAAATTAAAATCCTGTCATTTTCTAGAAAGGCATGTAGTGGTTCTAATGGCCACTAGAACAACCTCTATTTTGTTCTTTGGAAAAAAGAGCCTGGGCTGTCCGTACAACAATGCCTCCTAACACTGTGTTGAGTCACTCGTTTAATAAAAGCTCACGTGGAAGCCTGCCATTGAGTTAATTAACCTCCCTCCTTCCTAAAACACTAAGATATTTCTTGGAGGTCCAGGAGAAGAAGCTTGACTATTATTTTGTGAAATCGGATGGTGAGCGTCTTTGAAAGGTACACAACGAGGTTTGTAATGGCTTTCACTGCTGCGTTGTGCTTGCCTGCACCTCTGGGGTGACGCTCAGGTAGACTTGCAGCCTTGCAAGACTCCAGAAGGGTGATGTAGATGCAACCGGCCTCCATCTGAACTGGAGGGCAGGGGCAGCAGCCTTTTATCAACACTCAGGAGCATCCAGTCTCTTCTTAACTGCATCTACTACCGTATCTGAGGTTCATTATATTGATGCCTCTTGTATCTTGCTGCACAAGAGTTGTAACACATTCAGGACTTAATAATCAGCGTTTTGCCTGTTGTTATGAGTTTGTACTTGCTCTTTATAATGCAACACGTTTCATCAAGCTGTTCTGTGTTCTAAGAAGTTTAAGCCTTACAAGAACTTCACACTAGATAGCTCCATCTGTTGCTGCTTTTACTCATCTAAACAGTACAGGTTTTTTGCCTGCGTGTTGCTGGAATGGCATCACAGAGCCTGTTTTGAGCCAAAAGGATTAGTGTAGAGGCAAAATTTTCAGCATGTTTTTTCACACTGAAGTTAAACGTGAATAATGTATGACCCACAATACTGTTTAAATAAGCTTAGGTAACATCTTCATTTTTCTTATGTAATTTTATTTAGTGACAGAGGAACTATAAGCTGGTTTACACTACAGGTCTAGCTTGTCCTATTTCCTTTTGTTAGCCTTTGTTTCACTGGGGGAAGAACTTGTGAGCTAACGTGAAACAAAATTGTAGTGAAAACAGTTAGGATTTATATTTTTTTTTAATGCTAGTTGTCTGATAAAAAACTTTCTCACTATTTGCCTGCTAATTTGGATTTTATAATATGTTATGCCATTTCCCCCATGAAGTAGCACTCTGAGCAGTCAGAAGAAGGCACAAGAATTTCTGTCCTGAAAAAGTCCGTTGGCAAGTTTCTTCCAATCCTTTCATGTATAGAATCATAGAATCATAGAATCATTGAGGTTGGAAAAGATCCTGCTCGCCGTCCCCGTCTTCCAGCTCGGGGGGCCGAGTACCCTGAGGATAACTGGTCTGCCTGTTAAAGACTGAGGCAAAGAAGGCATTGAGTACCTCAGTCTTTTCCTCATCCTCAGTGACAATGTTCCCCCCCGCATCCAATAAAGGATGGAGATTCTCCTTGGCTCTCTTCTTATCATTAATATATTTGTAAAAACTTTTTTTGTTGTCTTTAACGACAGCGGCCAGATTGCGTTCTAGCTGGGCTTTTGCCTTTCTCATTTCTTCTCTGCACGACCTAACGAGATCCCTGTACTCTTCTTGAGTCGCCTGCCCCTTCTTCCACAAGCGGTAAACTCTCCTTTTTTTCCTGAGTCCCAGCAAGAGCTCCCCGTTCAGCCAGGCCGGCCGTCTTCCCCGCCCGTTCTTCTTACGGCGTACAAGGACAGCCTGCTCCTGCGCCTTTAAGACTTCCTTCTTGAAGATCGTCCAGCCTTCCTGGACCCCTTTGCCCTTCAGGACCGTCTCCCACGGGACTCTCTCAACCAGCGTCCTGAACAGGCCAAAGTCTGCCCTCCGGAAGTCCATGGTTGTGGTTTTGCTGCCCCCCCTCCTTACTTCACCAAGAAGCGAGAATTCTATCATTTCATGGTCGCTAAGCCCAAGACGGCCTCCGACCACCACATCTCCCACCAGTCCTTCTCTGTTAGTAAACAGCAGGTCAAGCGAGGCACCTCCCCTGGTAGGCTCACTTACCAGCTGCGTCAGGAAGTTGTCTTCCACACACTCCAGGAACCTCCTAGACTGCTTCCTCTCTGCCGTGTTGTATTTCCAGCAGACGTCCGGGAAGTTGAAGTCCCCCACGAGAACAAGGGCTAGTGATTGAGAGACTTCTGCCAGCCGCTTATAGAACGCTTCATCCGCCCCTTCATCCTGGTTGGGTGGTCTATAACAGACTCCCAGCAGGATATCTGCCTCGTTGGCCTTCCCCCTCATCCTTACCCATAGACACTCAACCGTACCATCATCACAGTCGTTGAGCTCCATACAATCGAAACACTCCCTAACATACAGGGCCACCCCACCGCCTCTCCTTCCTCGCCTGTCCCTTCTGAAGAGTCTATAGCCATCCATTGCAGCACTCCAGTCATGAGAGTCACCCCACCATGTTTCTGTGATGGCGACTAAGTCATATCTCTCCCGCTGCATAATGGCTTCCAGCTCCTCCTGCTTGCCGCCCATGCTGCGTGCATTGGTGTATATGCACTTGAGTTGGGCTATCGATTTCGCCCCCGGCATCGGCACGCCACCCCTAGGCTCATCTCTAGTGAGCCTGGTTTTATCCCCTTCCCCCTTCGAACCTAGTTTAAAGCCCTCTCAATGAGCCCTGCCGATTCATGAGCCATGATCCTTTTTCCCCTGTGAGACAGCTGGACTCCGTCTGTCACCAGCAGGCCCGGTGCCGTGTAAACCTCCCCATGATCAAAAAAGCCAAAATTCCTCCGATGGCACCAGCCCCTGAGCCACGCGTTGATCAGGTGTGTTTTCCTGCTCCTTTCAGTATCCTTCCCTGCCACTGTAGGGGTAGAGGAAAACACTACCTCTGCTCCTGATCCTTGAACCAGTCGCCCCAGTGCCCTGAAGTCCCTTTTGATCACTAGTAGTTGATCACTAGTGTGATCAAGCTGCTGTGTGCTATAGTGTGATCAAGCGCTGCAGATCACTAGTGTTGGTGTAGACAGTGCAAGGTGCAAATTTTAATTGATTTCTTCTATTTTTTTATTATTCATGTAGAATTAAGTTGGCCTTGGACATTCTTGCTCCTAGCTCCTGTGTAGTATAAAAAACGTGTTTAATGAAAGCTAAAGTTATGAGGCCATTTAAAATAAAAAGAAAGGAGACCTTTTGGCAAAGGTAGGTAATTTCTGCTGACTATTCTGCAGTCAATACTGTCAATGTGAGCTGTTATCAATGATATTTCAAATGCATTATGTACTCAATCTAAATACTATAGGAACCTGAGGCTGCTACACTGAGGATAGTGAGACCCAAGATAAAAGTGTGGGGAAGCCTTCCTTACAGTAGTTTTTGTCATAGTTTTCTGAACTCTTAGAAAAATAGGCTTAATGTAAATATATATAAATATATAAATTATATACGTGTGTGTATGTATACACTTGATAAACAAATATTCATTTCAAACTGAAGAGACAGACATATGTATTTCTTTTACAAAGGGGAAAAAAAAGGAGAACCCTTTCTGTAAAGAATTTTATGCTGCTGTTTCCAGCAGTACATCTAGGGACATTCTGAAGATAATTTTTATGTATGATCTTTTGAAAAATGAATGAATAATCTATGTCATATATCTGTGCAACAAAACAAGAAAAGACAACTTTGTGTAATTCAGCGCCAAAAAAATGATTGGAGGATGCGGTCAGTACAGTTTTATGGCTTTCAGGCCATAGCGCTTCTTTCAATTCATTCTGTTCCAACAACTCAACGCAAGCGCTGTCCATGCCCTGGATGGCTTTATTCAATTAAAGCTGCTTCCCAAGGTCTTGAGTCCCTGTGGTGGAATTGCGCAGTGCAGACATGTGCATCCGCTGAACTCGAGTTGTAGTTGCTGCCAGCTCAGCAGCTTAAGGTCACTCAAGTACTTTCTAAGAGGAAGAAATCACTCCAAAGAATTATCTGCTGGCCTGCTTCCTTCAGACAGGAAAACTGCTAACTTTCTCAACACCCACGCTTCTGCCAGCGCTTTTGTATGCATTGCTTTATCTTATGTTTACAAGTTGCTTCCCGCTGGGTGCAAGCTACAACTTATATCTGCGTTCTGCCAGCGGATCTTAAGATGGCAAGGCTCTAGGTCTGAGTGTCTCACCTCACCCGTGTGAGCACCCGGTGAGCAATAAAGCTATGAAGTGAGAGGTGCTTCTCACAAAGCAAGACAACACGCAAAAACACTGTTCTTCCCATTTAACATTCGGTTCCTTGAATATGTATAGTTCTGGCTTCCTATATAAAACCAAAGGACATGAGCTAAGGTGAAGATTGGCTAAGATTTAAAGAGCTGAAGGAGGATGTGTTGGCAAAATTGATATAGTTCCCTTCTTTTAGAGAAGAAGTAATCACACTTTGCTATAATTTGATTCAATCCTGGCCTGAAGCAACTTCAACCCTAAATGAAATCATCCATCCAAGAATTTAACATACTTTGAATTCACACAGTTTGTAAGTTTTTATTCTCCTGAGTGGTCCTATCTAGACAGCAATAAAAACGTACGCTCTAGTACCCAGTAGTTCCTAAATAACTAATTTAGGCATGTGAAAATTCAGAGCAGAGCTAGTTAAGAACAGTTGCATGGCCTTAGGTCTTACTAACACAATGAAAACCAGAATGACCCACTGTCTGGTTGACCGACTGTTTAACTGCATGCTACTCAAGCTCTGTGTCTTCCAGACTTGGTGATAGAAAAGCAGATTTTCACTGGGTCATCAAAAAACATTTTTGACCTAGGGTCAAATTTTAACTCTCTTCCACTTCCTGCTGAGAAGCTGAGCTGTTCAAAATAAAAAAGGTTGCCAACATAAAAAAAGCAAATTTATACTTACATTTTTCTCTCAACTTTCTCAGAAATGGCTTAACTGTTTGTGGTCAAACTTAGCATAAACTGTTGTCTTAAGCACAAGCCAGGTGCAGAAAACTGAATCCTAAAAAGGTGAGAAAACTGAGTAACTGGAAAAAACCACCCAACCCTTTGAAATGGAAATGCTCATAGTGTGATTTCTACTTTATCCTAGATAGACTGTGCAAAACCATACTTTTATCTACTGCTCCAGGTAACAACAGTAACGGTGTCTGCTCTGCCCAGGGAGGGAGAGAGCTGGGACTGTGCAGAGTACTGGTGAGGCTGGCAGACTTAAGGCTGGGGGAAACAAAGATTAGTAGTCAGAGCTCAGTATCATCTGGCAACGGTTAACCCGAACGCCAGCCCTGAGCAAGGGCTTGGCTGTGGCTTCACGTCCAAATTGCTGCAAGGAGAGGAGAGATCTCCGAGTGTTGGTCTGCTGAAAGACTGTTTTGCTTCTGTCCTGTGGCAGGATGACTTTATTTTTCCAGCCTGTGATGTTTTAGTCTTTCTATTTAAGGTGAAAAACCTCAGAAACTCTATGTTTTCTTTAACGTCTCTTAGTGTCTTCAGTCTGAGAGGATGCAGTTATTATTTATATACACCAGCCCTTTGTTCTTGTTTAGGCTGCTGTAGCTTGTCTGAAATTACTCATTGGGTTCACGTCCCTGAAATTGGAGTGAGCTTTGTGGCATGGTATCCACGCTACAACACATCCCCATCTGGAGTTCACTCTGGCATAGTTTCTGAAAACTTGAGGCTTCCTGAGGGAAAGAGGGTGTGATAGGAAAGATGCCGTAATCTTGATTATCCCTATCATGACCCAGACTCCAAGACAGGCACCTCAAAGAATCGAAGTCTACTTCTCCCCTGAGATCCTCAGGGAAATGCCTTCATGAAATGTGAGCGATTCTCATCTTGCACAACGTGAACTCATTTGTGTAAAGCAAAGTAGTGTTACACAACTTTGTTACAGCACGTGGTGAGCACTTTAAGAATCTGCTCTTTGGACGCCAGGCGGGCATTGGTGGTTGGTAGGGTGCTATTACCAAAAACGTGTCATAGACTTCCTGGTGGGGCTCTGCAAGGCTGGTTAAGCTCCCTACGCTGTGCACTGTTTGAAATCAAAATGTGATTGCTGATGGTGCCAGTTGCGGGTGCTGCAGGGATTGCCTCAGTGGGGTGGTAAAAGGTGGTGAGGCAGAGCAGGGAGCCTGGTTCATCTGGGCTGCTTGCTGCTTGGAGCCTATTTGAAGAAAAGTCCGCCTGAGCACAGCTGGGTGCATTTGGGACTGCTGGCTATTCTTGCAAGAGGGGGAACTGCCTCAGACAGCAGGGCTCAAAAAATGTGAGAGGTCACAGTGGCATGAAACAACCTGAGCATTTGCATGGCTGACAGGGGAGGAATGGAGAGGCAGGGGTGATGGTGTCTCTCTTCGGACGCTTGCTGGGCCAGTGCTAGGCAGTTCATATTTGTTTTCACAAAGGATAGGGGAATTGGGGAAAAAAGGACACAAACTTTATGCTAAGGCCTGGCAAAATGCTTTAGAGTGGGAGGTTAAAAATACTTGATTTCTGTGGCGTAATAACAAGATCCTCCTGTTGTAGTTGAGTTAGGAGTTGTAACTGCCTCAGTCAGGAGGAAGTAACAAGATTTCTTTAACCAACAAGACAAAAGCTTTACAGAAACCAATCATTTGATGATAAACACTCCAGGCAAATTCACCTTTTAGAAATAAAGCTCCAGCTTTTAAAATGATGGTGGTGGTTAATCTCTGGTGTTCGGTGCTAAATGGAGACATAATTTCTCTGTATCTTTATATTTTCTGGGGCATCATTACCGAATGGGTCTGTTTCTACTACAGTTCTGCAGAGACTGCAGGAGCCCTGTCACTTCCAAAATTTTTTGTTAATGTTTTGGGAAGAAGTGCCAATGTCTAGATAAAAATCTGTGTTGACACAATGGTTGTTGGAGTGACTGTTCCTGGGGCAGTCAGACTGAGAAGCTTAAATGCAAGCTTTTTTCAAGTAACATTCATTGAACTTACTACAGGACCGAGCAAGATTCCCTGCCTTGTTTTATACAGGATGCAGACTGAATGACCTAACGGGACTGATTGGCCTTAAAATAGAATTAGTCATATTGCTTGTGTGAGTAAAATAAGCAGCAGCAGACACACCCGTGGGTATCTGCATAATTTATTTTAAATCACTTTAGGCAGCCAAAGAATATGATATTCAGGAGCATTTAAGTTTAGGGGGATAGTGTTCCTTAGATTGTCAGGGGGAAGAGGTACATGCCTCCAGAGGCACTGCAGAGCACCTAGGTGAGCTGGCTACAAATACAGTATTCTTCATCATCTCCAGAGGTTACTTAAAGCCAAGGAACACCTTTATACAACATACTGTATTTTAAACTACCAAAATAATAGTATTTTAATGTTTATAGTGTTTTTGGTGGCAGTATACAATTTTCTCATTGAGAGTGTAATAAATGATGGGAATCTCTGTTTTGATTTTGTCTTGATATTTTGAGTGAACATTGTAAGAATGGCAAACCTCACACTTGACTTTTAATTTTGGCATGATTTTGAGGGATGGGGTGCTGTTATAGTCAGCAATAATATGGTGTAAAATATAATACTGCCAAGTCTTGGGAGTTACAAAATATTAAATGTTTATGTCCCATGAAATTACAGATTTGAGCCAACTGTAGAGCACAGAAATCTTGGGTTTTTTTAATGCAAAGATAGAGTGTGTGTCTGAAACAGTATCTAATTACATTCTGTGTGTTGGGATGTCAGCATTAGCATAAAACCTCTCACCAAAAGGGAAAATCCATGGAGAAAAAGGACACCATGAACATGCAATAGCAAACCAAACTAAGAGAAATGCATACATATCAGACAGTAGCTCTTCTTCCTAATCCCTTACTCACAGTCCTTCATTCTGTTAAAAATGAGATATGTAAAGAATCATCTTGTGCTCTAGAACATAAGATTTTTATACCTTTCCTTGCATAACAACAAGAGTTAGTGGTAATGACTCATGAAGTTATTCAACCCTTCATAAAAGACCAACTTTTCTTTGACCTCATGGCCTCCCTTACAAGCAAATTCCACAAGATGATTCCAGCATATGTCCATAAAGTAGTTGTGTCAGAATTTATTGCCTTGTAATTCAGCAATAATCTCCTTGTTCTTTTAGCGAGCAAAAAATAAAGATGCGGAAGGTGGACCAGTTTTTGCTTTCTTTTATTCTATAGACCTTATTTAAAGCCTAAAAGCCAGGTCTTTTTTATGTAGATCTAATCTTATGGATAACAAAATGACTATAATTCGGCTTGGTTTGCTACCTTAAAGCTTTTAATGCTCTGAATATGAATTTCGTTCCAAAATGTGAATCAACATCCTTCCACACAATCTATTTTTGTCTTTTGATCTTTCTTTTATACCTTCATGAAAGAAGTGTGATTTTCCAGAGCTTTTCAGGGAGCAGCAGTACACACAGTGTTATAAGCAATAGGCTTGTAGCATATAAACTGCCTGGCTTCGAGTTAGAGCATGAGTTAGCGGCAAGGGCAATCACTTGAAAGGCAGGAGGCATGACTGTCTCCAGCTCTTCCACTGACTTGTTGTCTAACTGCTGCCAAGTCCTTCCATCTCTGCGTCTTTGTTTCTCCTCTCTCTGTTTTGTATTTTTGGTTAGATTTCAAATTATTTTCAGATGGGGGATTATCTCTCACTATGTTTGTGGAACGTCTAGCACAACAGAGCCTCAATGCTGACTGCAGTCTCTAGGCACACCTTAACATAAATAAGAGGGAGGGAGAGAGTTTAATTCTTTCCAAGGTACTCTGTTTTTGCTGTCTGCAGACCAAACACAGAATGCAAAAATCACAGCCTTTGATTGCTAATGACCCACCTCTTCCTTGGTGTTTTCACCCAGTTGCTACCATGATGTCTTTTTTCTGTGAATTGATTTTTTGATTATGTCAGTTTTCCAGATCCTGCTGAAAAGATTTGAGTAAGCTGGTCAGGTATTTAAGGCGAAGATATGGTATGAGTAGACGTACAGTGTAGGGCATGTCGAGCCTGCGCCTTGCAGTATGGTGTTGAGATCTACACGGCAAAGTCCAGAGCCACATGGGGACGGTGAAGTAATTACCTCTACAGTTTGTAAGTCAGCATTAGGTCTGCCATCTTCCCAGGTCGCGGTGTACATGCACCTTTACTGTCCCTGGAATAATGTGGCTATTCCAGGGATGCTAAAATCCCTGTACTTTCGTGATGGAGAATTTATACCATTTACTTTGTTTTGCTCAGACTTACTACTCTGTAGCAATTTTTATGCCAGATGGCTGCCTTTCAAGTTCTGTTGTGTCCGTCTAATTTGCAAAACTCTTTGAGATTTTGTTCTCTGTTCTCAGCTAATTCAATAGAAAATCTCTGGTTTTTTATTAATTATCTGTTGCACCAACACAAATGATTTTTTTTTTTTTCCCCCCTCAACTGGAGACCCACTTGAGCCTCCTGCTGTATTAGAAATGAGATTTTTTGGGAAAAAAAATGGATATTATATACTTATTTACTGGTATAAATGCAGTCATTAGGTTATACTGGAAAACTGTCCTCCATACATAGGACTTAGGTCTTTCTGGTCTACTCTGCGAGGTGCAGTGTTGCTTGGAGTTGCCACAGCAGTTGATATTGCTGCCCTATGGTCCTTTCTCCACCACCGTCATTGTGAGCCCCAGAGCTTCGCTGCCTTCTGTCTTGCTTGTACTGTGGGACTGACTTTGAGACAACTTTCTTCATGGCCTTTCACCTGACACAAAGGGTTCAGGGCATTTGCCTTTTGTAGGTGAATTATATTTACCATAAATCTCTTCTGTTTCTTAGGACCAATGTCCTTCTGCAGAGTCCCACCAAATAAACAGACTTTGTCTAAAAGACAAAGCCCAGAGGGTCCTGGAGGAAACAGATCCTGTGACACAACCCAGTAACAAAACCAAGGGAACAGTCATCCTTTGCCTTTCTTTAGTTTATTTATCCTTTATTTAGTTACCAGAGTTTAACAAGGGAGTGACTTTGGCTGGAATATGAAAGCAACGGAGCTCCGCTGTACTAATTGTGCTGGCTTTGAGGTTGGTGGAAGATTTGGTCCACCCTGAATAGCAGTCTTCCTCAATTTGTACTGTCCTGCTTACTCCATAGGAACACACTGGAGAGCCGTGCGCTGTTTATCCTGAGCTCTTTGAAATGTGAATCACTCCAGGACAGCCTCTCCCAGGCTAGACTAGGAAAGCTTATTATCACTGATTTACAAGCCTTTAGAGATCAAAATGGGCCAAACCAACATTTCCTCCCTTCTCCTTTAAAACCACAACAGAGCGTCTGTCTGCTTTTGAAAGTAAAAATTCTTTCCATAGTGATTTTATTCTTTTGCACTTCTACTGACAAATAATTTACTAATTTCTCCCTATTGTTTCAAAACAGCTTGCAATTAATTAGGTTTTTTTTTTCTAGTCATTAATTTTTTTGTTGTTTGTGCAGCAGCAGGCACACTGACTTCAGCTGAGCTCTGGCAGTAGCAGACCTAATTCTTGGGCCGTTCTGTAACATGTGTGTATGCTGAAGACAAAAGGGCCAAGCTTCATGTCCAGAGGGTAATGAGGACAGCCACCGACAACCACCAGAACTTCATAACATGGGCCACTTCAATGGCCTTGCAGTGGTAAGTGTCATATTCCCTCTATTTTTAGAGCATGCTCATTTTCTTCTTATTAGGTTAGGAGTTCATCTGCAGAAAGTAATCTGCTGTTTCACAGCTTAGTTTATTAATAGAAAGATTGGGAAAGTGCACATAAGCAGGTTCCTGGGCTGATAGGATTGCTGGGTTGCAGTACTTTTAAAATAGATTACCTCTCTCAACTGCTAATGGAAATGTGTTTTGCCACAGCGCTGGAATCTCACACAAGGGTTTCTAGGGACACATAGTGTGACAGATGCCAGCACTGGCCAACGGCACGGCAGATGTGGGGGCTCAGTGCAGAGCTCTCTGCTGCTTGGTTCTTGTGGTGCAAGTCCCTACACCTGTGTGCCCTGGATGCAACAGCAAGAGCTGCTTTGTGAAACTTCTTGGCCTAAAAATCCTGCACTCTTAAAACATAAGCATTACTGATGACACAATCCCAGTCTAAAGAAGGGTTAGTCAGCCAAATACTGACTCTCTAAACTCTAGGGGTCGCACTAAAAAAATTCTATAAAAGCATAGAAATCAGTGTAAAAGAAGACAAAATGAGGGAGCTTTTTTGGATTAGGGAAGGAATCCTTCTCTGTTTTGGTGGCAACCCGCATATAAATTCCTAGCTGCTGTTTCTTTAACTTACTGGAGTTGTCAAACAACTGCCAGATGAGGTATTGCACTTTCTGAGGCAGCAGTGGCACTCCTTCACTATATGAAAGAGTCACGTTGGGATTTGTGTTACCATTACTGTGTCTGTGTTGGGGCAGAAAATAATTTCACACAGAGCTTCTCCTGTGACCCAGTTCAGGGAACAGCCTTGGCTATTAGCTGAGCTAAACTACACGCCCACTCTCACTACTGTGTGCGAGGGTTGCAGGTAGTATAACACAAGACATGGATCTTGAATAGACCTGTAAGTACAAACAAGACCTCAGGGCTGTCAGAAACCATATGACTATCTGCTCTAAATGAAAGACACCATTCTTTGTCGTCTTGTGTAATGCAACCATAAAGACAGGCATATATGTATGCGTGTATCCTAAGGGGAAGGTGATACAAGAAGCATATGGCAACTGTCAGTTGTGTTGCTTGGTACACTGTTAATGATGAGAAGAAGAACCTGCAGATAATAGGAAACAGTATCTATATCAGAAGGCTAGAATTTGGGCTTCAGGCTGTGAAAAGTGGTTGAGCTTAAGCATTTAGTTTAAAATGTAACCTGGATCAGCATGGCACCTCTGTGGTTCAGTTATAAACCTGTGTATACAGTACACTGTGCTAAGCCGCATATCCACAATGTGTGTATGAACAAACTACCTTCTGGCTTGTTGTCCAGTTTTTCTGCAGAATCAAAGAGTTCATTCTGGCACCCTCAGCCATTTTTTCCCCCTCCTAACCACATCAAGAGCATTCCTAGCATTTTCCCTCGGAGGTTACAATAATTTCAATCATAACTTGAATAAAAAATGTTGGCATTTGTCAACACGTTTATAAAATCTTCACCTGGAATCTCTCTTTTCTTGCTAACGAAAAACACCTGACTGCAGAAAAGCATTAATTGGTGTAAAAGTGCTGGCAACGCAGCACGCAAACAGCAGATTTGATCTTGAGAACTGTGCCCGTATTGCAGCTTTACTACTTTTGCTTTTGTACACTAAATAGCTAAACACAGTTGGCTACATGAGGTTGCCCCTTCTGCTGGAGAACTGCAAGGAGACAGGGTGTGAAGGGGGCTGCCAGCGTCCTCCCTCCCTCCCTCTGTGGGAATAAAGGAGAAGGAGCAGTGAATGAAAATGGAAAAGAATGAGCTGGAAGGGAGAAGAGAAGAAGACGACATGTGGAAGTTGCCCCAACACAAAGTGGGAGGTAATGGCATTGGTTTGCAGAGTGCCACTCCACACCTGCTAAGAACAAGAAGCTTCTGCAAAATTTGTTCCTTATTCCAAGAAATACAAACATATT
Organism: Aptenodytes patagonicus; assembly: GCF_965638725.1. NCBI lineage: Eukaryota > Metazoa > Chordata > Aves > Sphenisciformes > Spheniscidae > Aptenodytes > Aptenodytes patagonicus. Next base: position 109,294,271 of record NC_134951.1, on the reverse strand, counting down.
GAATCAGGCACTGATAACGGTGATGTCAGTGTGTATAATTTTATTGCCCTATTCTATCATCCTAAGAGCAACTGCTGAAAGTTGTCGCAGAGTTTGTTTTTGGAAACAGAACCACCTTTGGAGAGACATTCGTACAGTTCCAGTGCCAAATGCCAAAGATAAATTGCTGCTTTTCATGTAAATGCACAGATCACACCTCAGAGAAGTCTGAATTAAGCCCTTCTGCTAATTGCTAGTTGCTAATTCATCAGCTGTGACACCTTCATTTCTGAAGAAGCAGAATGGGAATCCTTGGGGTGGGGGCTTGTTATTGCAGCAACGTTCAGAGGAGATGTTTATGGAGAGGTGCAGAGATGTTTTATTAACCCAGAATAACAGCTGCACCAGGAAGGCTTCATTAACTTTCTTCAACCATACAAACAGTTCAGGTTGAGACTACTAAAGTCAGTGAAGAGATTTAGGCCTATCACCAAAGCTAACAGCTGGAAACCCTCAGATACAGTCAGTTTGTAATGCATTGGTCAGATAGGATAAGGCAGGAGGGAACTCAGGAGGAGTTATCTGCTGTTATTTAAACTAAAAACACAGGAAAAATCCAGGCAGCAGAATGTGATTTGGGACAATAGCTGCTTCCTGAGCTGTGTGCTGTGTGGAGCCCCTGCCCATGGTGACCTGACCTGCTCTTCCTGAACTGGTAAGTGTCCAAGAAGGGCTGCAGAAGTGAGGTCGTATTTCAAAAGGATTTGTGGTAGCAAGCACAAGTTCATGTGCCCACCAAATCCCACCCAAAGTAAACTGCACTTCAGAGGTAACCTCTGAGCAGTGGAAAAGTGTCAGATTGTCCAGCACTCACGGTTGTGCAGGGAAATGTGAAAGGGGCTCCGAATACAGCACTGGGTCTGTTAGGGAGGTTTGCAATGCCAGTGGACCATGGGCTTTGCAGTGCAGAACGTGCCCAGCCCAGTCCTGTTCCTTCACCTTCCTTCCTGCATGGCCCTCTTCCCAAGAAAAAAACAAACACAACATCAGTCAGTCCACCTGTAGTTGGCAACACATAACCCAAACACGTGCATGCCAGGCACAGCTGGATGTTTGCTACTATTGACCCAGCATAGTGCAAGCTGCGTACTGATTGTTTGATCAAGGTGCTTTGGGAGAAGGGAGTGTTGGAGAATAATTTGCAGCAAAATTAAGACGCTGTGTTCTCTCTGGCTGCCCTCATTTCCCTCCTCTCTTTAAAATTCTCCTTACTTTTTAACAACACTTGCTTTGGGCATGTGCTTGTGGTGAACCTGGGGAATTTGTTTTGTTGAAAGAAGGCATGTGTGCCTGCCAGCCAGATTTTCCTCTGCTAGCGTAAAATCAGATGCATAGTACAATCTCTTCTAGACAAAGAAGAGTCTTTGGAAGTGGAGCATGATTAAGAGTAACAGGAATATATTCCTGCACAGATAAACAAGTCATACAAAGTGATATCTGAGGGAACTGGAGAAAGGCAACAGAACAGTGAAGGTGTGCAAAGGAAACGGGTCCTTCAGTGGAGCCTTGGAAGTGAGAATGTAGATGAAAAAGTAGTTGGACACAGAAAAAGACAGAAAATCATTGAAATGAGATGTGACTATCAGTGCAGTAAAGATATGGATGAAGAGAGTGACAAGCCATATTGCATGGCTTCTGAAGGAAAGAAAATGACAATAACAAACAGAGAATGAATAGTACATGGAGGTGTATAAAGTAAAAGCTATAATGTCATGGCATGAAAAGGATACTCTGAGGAAGTGGTTGGACTAAAACGACCTCCTGAGGTCCCTTCTGACCTGAGTGGTTCTGTGGAAGCAAGAAAGCCTACAGGCAATTAATACATTAGTGGATTATTATCGTTGTATTTGTGTTTTGGTAACATTTGGAGGCTTCATGGCATTGAACACCACTGTTGCAGGGTGCAGCATATGCAGATATGCTTATGCCCTATGCAGAACATACACCTATGTAATTCTTCTTACCTCTTGTTTTATACTTCTACTGTGTCTCACCGAGTTTGAAGGACGTTAATATCTTTGGCTGTTTGTGATACTATAGTCAAGTACATTCCAGAGAATGACAAAAATAGTAGAAAGTGTGTTCCTAAAACAGTAAGCAAAGTAATCAACTTTCCCTTGAGTAAGAAACTCAGTGGAGAGATTTCCAAAGTGTCAGGGACAAAATTGTCTCAGTCAAGGAAAAAATTTTCAAAGTTCAGCAAAGTGTCACCTAAATAGAGTAGCCAGATGTTTAAGTGTGCACCTATCTGGCAGTTTCATTTAGCCATTTAAATAAGAAAGCCTGTTCTGAAAGCCTGTCCCCTCATGGTTCCTGAGCATTGGCTTATCTGAAAAAAAAAAGTCCCTTGAAAAAAAATTAATGAGTGATCAGATCTGGACAGTACAAAAAAACCCCACAACCCCCCAATAAACCAACCTTGTTGGGGTTCTATTTCTTCTGCAGTAGAAAAAGGTATAGTAAACTCTTCATTCCCTCAGTCTTATTGAGAGAGTACTTTTGTTGGACAGGACAAAGCAATTGGCATTGATTTTGTAGTATCACACTTGCACACATTTTTCTGGCATGTGGACCTTTTGCCTGTGGAAAACCCAGGCTCCTGATCCTCTTTTTCAGTCTCCTCTCTGTAGTTTCACTAAATCGTAGTGGGGTGGCTACTGAACCGGTGTAAACAGTCACAGCTCTGTTCAGGGCACTGAACATAGATCGCACCTTGCAGCTGAGGTTCTGCTCCTAACTTTCCGTGTGTGGAGGTTCTTCCTCACAGCTAATCAGTAGTAGTGTCTTTGCGGATTCAGGAGTGTCAAAAGCCCCCCTCTCCACAAGCACTTCAGCTCACAGTTGAACTGTATTGTAATCTTATGTCTGCTTTTCTAGTCTGTTTTGAGTGGTGTCTATAACTGTTCTTTCCTAGAAACAAAAATCACTGAACTCCTATGGGAAAAGGCTCAGGCTTCTTGAAATACGTTTGGGAGCTTTGAGATGCTTAAGACTTCAGCATTCCCAAAGATTAACGGCTATTTCTGTGGTTTTCAGCATACTTCCAAAGCAACGGGAATTGAATCATCTAGAAAGTAACCAGCCAAAAAATCTAGAGCATGGTGGAAAGGTCCCTAAAATATCTGGTGTTGAGAGTAGTTGTTTGGCTTTTCTGGCATCACTTAAATAACATGGTTCTCATTATAATCTCCTTCTACTCTGATATTAGGTGGCTGCTTTTCACATGGGCTGTACCATACCAACTCACCTAATTTTGAATCCCAAGATACTTGGTGATTTGTTTAGATCCCCTATTGCAGTATTAGAGTATATGATAATCTCAAAATTTGTGCAGATTGTTTTAAAGTAAGTTTCTAGATTCCATGTGTGTGAAAGAAAAGCTTCAAAATGTGACGCAGGTATTCCTGAGAGGCTCAGAAACCAACGGGCAAAGGAAAAGAATCACATGCCTTTGTATGTGGTCACATAATTTCTAAGTTAAACACACATAAAGTTCCCCTCTTTCTCTTTCCTCTTGCTCACTCTCTCCAGATCACTTCACATTTAGCTGATGTATCTGTTTGTTTATTCACCTTTCCAGCACACATCACTCACAAGCATGCTGGACGTTCCTGTTCGAGAAATGAGAACTACCAAACATGTTATTGCTGTTGCTTATCACCTGAAAAGGTCAACCAGAAATTGTTCTGTGGTCATCTGGACATTATGCAATGGGGGCTGAATGCGTCTTTGTTCCAGTTACCAAAAGCACTAAAATACTACTTTCTGAGAGCTGAAGAACAAAATGCTGCCCTTGGAAACACGCATCTGTCTAAATCTTGAAGCCTTTCTCATTGCATCCAATTCTGGAGGAATATTTTTAGCTGTTGAATTTAGCCCTTCAGAACGTCTTGTGGTTTCTTTCAGGATGAAGCTCAATAAATTACTCTCTTCACAAACAACCAAAGTGTGGTTCAGTGGTTCGGATCTCCTGCAGGGTTCAGAAGTTCAGAGCACAAAAGCCCATCTCAGTGTCCATCTTCCCATACACAACCAGCAATGGTTTCCACGGATGGGGGAATGGCCGTGAATGCTTGTAAGGGTCCATGCCGGCACTGCTCTCTGCAGCAGCTTTAGAGCAGAGGAGCTGATGTTTATGTCCCTCGGGTCTCTGACACCTCTGTTTGGACTCGGGCAGAAGCCAGTCCCAAGAGGAGCATGTATGCTTACACACACACACATGCACACCCGCCTGCCCCCACCATGCACACACAGGCACCAGGGGCATCCAAGCTTGTGAACGTTTTTCTCTGCTGCCTTAATTAAATCAATATTGTTTATTACGTGGGTCTGTTTTCTTTCTTTCAACACCTCTGTTTTTAGGTTATAATTCCTTTATATCTTCATTGTTTTTTAGTAATTGGACAAAGTGTTTCCCAGCTTAACTTCTTAGCGAATGGCAGGAATCCCAGCAGCCATGTCACGGGGCCAGGATTTCAGTATTTCCAGAGCCACACATTTGTCCAGGATATTTATGTCATATTTAGCTTGGTTACTAGAAGAAGAATTTTAAGAGTGGAAAATTTTTTTTTTTTTTTTTTAAGCGTAGATTTACTTCTTATAAATCTGGGATTAGTACCTCAGCAGCTATGGGTTTGACTCTGCAGCTAGGGGCTTAGGCCGAGGCCCTGGGCCCAGCTATGGCAGCTGAACCTCGGCTACAGCCGGTGGGTCTGGCCCCAGGGGGGGTTTCTCATACACGGCGGTAGCAGTTCAGCATCAAATCCTTCTCCTCAAAATCCCTGGTGTAGGAACGATGCCTGACCAAAATGTGACACAGCTGTGAGAAGTCCCCAAAACCTCTCCTCGCACCCACCTGCCCAGGCTGAGCTGAGGGCTATGATCCGTCCCTTACACTGCCGTAGCTTCAGCCACCTCTACAGCGTCTGGGCATGAAAAAGAGGGTTGCTTGCGTCCCCCCTTATTTTTGAACCCAAGGAAAAAACAAATCAAACCCGTGTAATAATCTTTTTGCATCGCTTTATTTGGGGCTGGGCAAACAGTTTATAGAGATAGTGGCTTCCGACTAGATTTGAAAGTGAGGCTTTAAAATCAGTTGGTAAGCAGGCCTCCTATGCGTCTCTGCAGATACCAGGCATGGAGGCCAACGTCTGAATCCTGCAAGTTTCTGACACCCCTTGCTGTTCACTAACACTAACAGGACTTGAAATCTGCTTCATAGGATCAGGCCCAAGAAATTTCCAGCCATCTTAGCACCATCTGTAAGTATATATGCAGTAAGTGTGTGCTCTCAAATCCTTGCTGCCCCTTTGTTGTTTTGCCAAAATTCATCCTTTGTACAAAACCAGGTGTATTTTGCTGATGTTTCTTACAAGCCTCTATAATCCCTGTACATTTGGATGATTCTCAGTGGAACTGTACGTGCAAGACTACGTACGATTTTACATTATTGACTTTTATACTTGTTAGGATCACCTACCATGACAATTAAAAATACTTCTGCCTTGCCAAGAGGGAGCCCTCGGTGCATTTACAGTCAACCTGCAAAATACAGCCTGAATTAAATGTGATTTTTGTATGTGAGTTCTTGCAGGATCAGCCTTTAGGTGGATATCCAGCTTTGCACATACCTGACTTTCTGGCTTTCCATTTTCCCTGGCAGCTTGAGGTGCTCCTCTGCTCATGTTCACAACTTTTCCAGTCTTAAGAGGATGGTGCAGCATTGTACTATGCTTATGTCTGCACCTGAACAGGATCCTCAAAATTGACACTTCAGCTAAGCTCTTTGGGAAGATTGTGCTGCTCACAAAATGCCCATGGAAGCTACTACTTTTAATGCAGCAACAGGAAAACTCCCCTCCCTTGCTTTCATATTTGCTTTCTTCTTTCATTTTTCAATAATGTAATAGGGATAACGTTCATGCAAGAAGTTCAGTTTTAATTCTTTCACTCTCCCCCCATCACACTGCTTATGAGGGTACCTTACTGACGAGGCCAAGCTGGACACAACTCCCTCATCTCGTCCTGAAGCTGTGTCAATATGACAAAATTTAACTAGACCAGAGTGACAACATGATTTTGTGACTTGAGGTGATCAGAAAGGAGGGTGGAGCCATGGATTTTTGTCTGGATTCCAGGGACTTTTAGTGTATTTTACGTCAAACAAGTATTAGATAAAAGGCAGAAATCATCCAGGGGAGACTGATGACTAGTTTTAAGCAGCTGTTAACTTAGTGTATTGACACTGAACAGATCACTACCTAAAGTACTTCAGTTTCTGATCCCATTTTGTTTAGCTTGCTCTGTGTTGAAAGCTGCTATGTATTGCCCATCACTTGGGAATTCTGTTATGGAGGCCATAAATCGAAAAGCATCGCATCTCCTAGGTTTTAAATACTTACCTCTTTTATTAGATATGCCCCTTGATCCCTTCTGCCCAGCTTTGACAAAATCTGTATTATTGGCATATCTTTATGTAGGGACGTTATTTGTAGTAGTAATATTTAAAACATTCAAAGCCTCAGCTGTTGTAAACTTGCAAAGCAGCACTGGCATGAGGAGTGGGCCATGGAGTTAAAGGGGAAAGTAAGTAGCTTGAGCAAGAGGCTTTGAGCTTAGTCCTACTTCTAACTTTCCTCCTACCTTGCTTAATTTCCTTGAGGAAGACCTTTTCTTTCTGGACTTTGCTTTACTCATCCATTAAAGATGATGATGAGACTTGCTCTACAGCAGTGTTGTGAGTCTTAATGAGCATTCACTAGAAGCCCTCCACTCCAAAAATATGGAAAGGGGACATGAATTGTTTGCCATAGAGATTAAGACAAAACTGTCCTATCCCCTTTCCGTCTCTCTCCCCTTCATGTTCCTGCTTGTCTTTTACTCTGGTTCAGGCTCCACAGGAAGCCAAGTGTACTAGTTAAGACAGAAGAAAAGTAACATAATAAATAAAGCAAATAGCATCTGCTGGATTTCTGAGTCGAACTGGCTTACTGTGCAGTTAAAGTAAGGCAGCAAAGGCAACAGGGGGGACTCCACAGCCAGGAGTCAGAGTGGGGAGAGGAACCAGTTGGGAAGGGAAAGGGAAGGAGAGAAGGTGGACTGGGGCCTTTCCTATATTATCTAACCTCATCCAGGCTATAAGATATTAGACCCAATCCAAATATAGCAAAAAGATAATTTCAGACTTGCCTCCTGGGTGTTTCTTCCAACTTTGTCTGCAGTGTCTTGCTATTTGGCCACTCTCAGAGACACTACATTAGAAAAATCAAGCGTCATACTGGAAAGTATGAACAGACGTATAGACTACCAGACAAATGAAATAATCTTTTCTCACTACTCGATACTGGTAAAAGCCCAATGCCACACTTCAAGACAGACAAACCAGATGAAGTGGAAAGAAAGGCAAGGAGAATATTAGAGGTCTAGAACTATGAATTAACAGGAAACTTTGGAAGAATTGGGTTGCATAACCTAGAGACCTTATAACAATCTCCAAAGATGCAAAAGGCAAAAAGAAAGGGAACAATCTGGCCCCATGTCTGCTGTGGATAGGACAGAAAATTGACTAAATTTTCAAGAAAAATATTTAGCTTAGAGATCAAGGAATATGTTTTAATGGTGAGGACAGTTGAATTTGTGGGCATGTTGCTCAAGGACACTGTGGATTCTCTTCATTTAAATGTGTTAAAAAACAGGTGAGACTAACTTCTCATTTGCAATGCATCCCAAGTAGAACATGCAGAAAAGGCAGACAATGTTGTATTGATGGTTAGAACCGATACCTTCTTGCTTTATATTTCATCTTCCTCCCTCTTGTTCATTTATTCTAGTGCACCCAGAGATCAGTTAAGCATTCAGTTTTTTTGGCATCATTCTTCTTTTTAGATCAGTTGAAATAAATTATTCTCCCAGAGAATAATTTACAGAATTGCAGAATCACAGAACATATCAGGCTGGAAGGGCGCTCAGGAGGTCTGTAGTCCAACCTCCTGCTCACAGGAGGTTGAGGTCAGACCAGGGCTTCATCCAGCTGAAAACCTTCAAGGATGAAGACTGCACTACCTCTCTGGGCAACCAGTTCTGCATCTTGAATGTCCTTATGGACAGTTTATTGAAGTCTTTCTTCTGGTGGCCCCAACACTAGGCGCGCTGTTCTATATGGTGTCTAAGAAGGGCTGAGTAGAGGGAAATAATCCCTTCCCTCAGTAACTGGCTACGATCCTGTTGATAAAGCCTGGGATGCTGTTGCCTGTCTTTGCTGCCAGGGCATTCTGCTTGTGCTCTGCCAAGACCCCCAGCCCCTTTTCAGCACAGCTGCTTCCCAGCCAGTCCCCAGCCTGTACTGTTGCAAGGAGCTCTTCCTTCTGTGGTGTGGGACTCTGCATATGCCCTCCTTGAATTTCATAGAGTTTCTGCTGGCCCATTCCTCCAGCCCATTTCTGTCGTCCTAAATGGCAGTCCTGCCCTCAAGCCTTTCAACTGTTCCCCCCACTTTAGTGTCATCTGCAGGCTTGATGAGGGTGCACTCCATGACCCGCTCCAGGTCATTGGCAAAGATATTAAACAAAATACAACTTCCAAACAATATATTCCTTCTAGTCTCCTATAATCAGGACCACCTCGTAGTCAGTACGTTTATTTCCAGTAGGAATAGGTGCCAGTTAAGAAGTGTCTATTGTACTCCAGGCAGGTGGCAGCTGTGGAAAAATAAGAATCTTTTACTACTTAACCAGCTATATTAAAACTATGGAAAAATGGCTGACCAAAGTAATCAACCTCCGTGGTGGCCTGGTAAACAGTACACATACAGTCTGAATTGCATCTGCACTGTGCATTATTCTTTCTTGTCATATTACTTACCTACCATTGCCAATTAGGAGGTAGTTTTCTTATATTACATCACTAAAGAATGCACTGCTTGATCAATTATCCCCCAGTGAACTGAAATACAATAGCTGATAGCCCACATTTTTATGTTGTGACATTTGCATGTGTCTGTAGGCACATTATGGTAGAAAGCCTTTAATGAGAACAGTTTGTTGATCCTCTGAATTCTGCATATACTTGCTTGTTCTTATTAAGCAGGCATTCTGGTCTACAGAAACAATCGAAACCACCTGCATTTCCTTTGAACCGGAGCCTTGCTTTCAACTGAGCATCCTGGTGTTGTAATACCTCATCATACGCACAGTAGGAAAAAGCACTTACACATTTCACTCCCTCTGTGTGTATCCAGTGAAAATTTGCCAGGCACGTAATCATGCATGTGTCATTACAAGAGAGCAAAACCGATTTAGTCAGTCTTTATTTATTTCTAAACGAGGTGCTCAAAATGCGAGGCAGGGCCTGGGCCAGGTGCAAAAAGCAGTGCGGTCATGTGAGCAACCCGTGGAGCTCCATGCTGGCCGGTAAGTAAGTCCCCTCGGCACGGGCCAGCCCTGGTCAGAAATATATGAGGCTCTGGAAGCCAGATAGTCATACTGAGGCGGTGCAGCACTCATACTGGTTAGCCCTGGTGAAAGGATAAACCCTGCCAGACTTGGGTTGAGCTTGTCAGCACCATGTCCACTCTGCAGCAAAAATATGCCCTCAGAAGTCCGAGTTTCCAGTGACTGTTGTGGAGCCTCAAGGGGTTTCCAGGATCTTGGGACACTCGGTGCCAAACAGGGACTTATCTACTGTCCCATGGGAGCTCTAAGGTAGCAGGGAAGGAAGGTGTAGTGCTTCAGCCGTGGGCTCTGCCTATTGAGTGCATCCTACGGGGTTGCTGTCTTGCTCCTCCCTGCCCTAAAAAAGTATATTTAAAAGCACATTTTCAATCTCATTTCAAGAGCACAAAGAAAGCACTTTACTTTTCCTTGTCAGAGCAGTCCAAGAGGAATATATGTAATGTGTTGGGACTAGAGACAATAAATATTTGTATCCCTAGAAGTTGTAAGCCATGCTTAGTGGCAGTGATAAGTTTTAAAAGGCAATGCAAGTAAGTACTGACTAAAATACAGATGGATCAATTCAGAGATTGTATAAAAAAATTGGGCCTGATTCTGGCCTCACTCTTGGTTTACTCTAGCATGTCATGACAGCCTGAAGCAAAAAAATCAGTGTTTTAATAGTGTTACAGGGTGCCCTTTCCCTTGTAACTCACACAGTGTGTTGTGGAAGTGCAAGGCAGCTTAAATACCACTTTTGTTCTTCTCCAGATTCACTGCTGAGTTTTTTTCCAAATTAGTTTTCATCTTTTAACTCTCAGGCACCAGCAAGAGTTCTGTGTTTTCTTGTTTTACAGTACACAAGGGAATGACTTAGTTTCATGGAAACAGCTCTGTGCAGAGTCAGTCAGGTAAGATTTAAAAAAATAATTATGTTCTTAAATACAATTGAAAAACATGTTCTGTGCCTGATTCTATCTCAACTATTTAAAACATCTCTTTATGTGCAACTTCTGGCAAAGATGATAATGACAGCAGATTCAAAATCTCTCTGGTGGGTCTTACCTGCTTCTTGCTGATAGGTGTGAGTGCATGTAAGAACAGCTCCACCATTGTGTTACACCTTGAATAATCATTTATGCTGGAGCACAAATGATTAGATGTGCTAGAAGTTTTCACCTGTTCAAGTTGTTGGAGATGTCTGATACAGCTGTGCATTGTTGTCCCTTTCAACAGGTGTGACTACGAGGTCCAGAGACAACATCCTCGGTAGCAGGAATTTTGTTTTGGTTCAGTTCACTGGCATAGTTGAGAGCAAAAAGAGGTAATGAGCTTCATGTACTTTTAATTCAGGTAATACAGAGTTTTTCTGTTTCTTATTACTCAGCCTCACGTCAGGGAGAATTTATCCATTTCTTTATTTATGGCTAGATCGACCTCTAGTTAATCTTTGACCCATGATTCCTAAAGTCTCTAATCTTTTTTGTTCTCAGTGTTTAGCTCTGTTATCATGATTTGAAACCCTGACTCTGAATTCATCTGGGCTGCACTGGCAGCTCTGGGTGATGATGGTGGTAGCGGTGTCATTGATTAGCTGCAGGTTTCTCTATCCTGAACTCAGCTAATAAGAATTTCTCAATTTCGGCAGATGTCGCTGCTCCTTTGCCAAATGGGGAGTTTTCGGACTAGTGATGTGAAGGTCTAGAAACTTGCCACTTAGTCCACCATCTGTGGAGCTTCTCTGATCGTGTAAAAGCAGTTCACCAGAGTGCAATTTTATGAAATGCTATTTTCAATGTTCTTTTTCTGTCCTATCAGTCAGAAAAGTGTTTTAAAGCCCATTTAAAAAAATGGATAACCATACAAATACAGGCATTCTGAATGTTTTTTTATGTATGTTCACATGCATCCCCACTAAAATAGAAGCAGTCCTGTTACTACATAGTGTCTAGATGATGTACTGACCTCTGTGCAGTCCAGGCTCCTGATCCTGAGTGATCTAGATAAGGGGAGCCAATGGAGTCTTTTGCCTTCCCCGGGGACCTCAGTTCAGTTCCCTACCCTCGAGACAGATTTACCTGTAACCTGGCTCAAGTGAATTGAATTTCAGTGCTTCAGTTCTCGCTGCTGAAAAAATGAGGGTCATGGCACCTAACAGAGGAACTGGATGTAGAAACCCATTAAAGATACCCTCAGACAATGTGGTAAGAGCAACTAGGGAGGTACCCAAGAGAAGAATCTCTGGGAAAATACAGGCCAGAGAGGCAGAAATGCTACGCTGTTCCCCTCCAACCCTCCATTTCAACTTGCTGTTTCCTCCAGTGGTCTTTGCTCATTCTTATTCAGAGAGGATTGGATTTAAGCACAAACTTTGGATGAAATAAACAAAAAGAAATATATCAAATCCATAACAAATCATGACCTTATACAGGTAAATAGCTCTATTGTCAGCAGGGTCAAAGCCAGAGCCTGCAGAAATAAAAGAGATGCTACTATTGCCCTGAGGCAAGTAAAGCTACAGGAAAGTGGTGGTGCTGCCGCAAATACAGAGATCAGGCACAGAGAGGGGGTCTGGATTTAGGTACGGCTGAGCACTTTCTGTGGTTGAGACTGCTTAACCCTTTATGCTGTCAGGTCTCCAGCTGAATTGTTAGAGGCTTGTCTTCTTTCTGAGAAAAAGAAATCCCAGCCTACAGGCCTTCTACATGCTGTATCAAATTTACTTCAAAGGATGAGACAAAATGAGTGCATAACTCACAGGGCCACGTGACCAAACTAAGGTATGCACAATGTAGATATCTAAAGTTAAGGGAGATTCATCCTGCCTTGGGATTCAAGATATGATGTTGCTTTCTGAAATGTTTTTAGGAAGATCAGGCATAGGGATTCCTAAATCAACACAAGCTAATAGTAGAAGAGCATGTGGTGCATTCATCAAGGTACAATACGGTGGGCATTTACTTCATTTTTAAATACTCTTCTAGGCAATAACAGGCAATGTGCTGAAAATATGGCCTGACATAAGGATCCTTCCATTTTACAAGCCCACTTAAAGTTTCCGTCTTTATAGCATACTTTAAAAGAAGCAGTAATCTTAATCCCTACAATCTTGACCTCAAATTACATTTTAGTGTTTTCTCCATAGCAAAAGAGATGTGATGCAGATGGCGTTACCTCATGTAAATCCTGATGGCAAATTATGTTCCATTGCTACACGCATGGCATTATTGCATGCTAACTCTGGATAATGCACAATACTTCTTTTAGTGGAAATCTCTCTTCTTGAAAAAGATCTGAAATCTGAGATAGGAAACCAGATAGGCCAAGAAACCCTCTATTTTATGGAAATTTCACAGTGAGTGTGTATTGGGCCAGACCTTTAGACAATGTAAGACTAGCAAAACTGAGATACAGCCTCCTCAATCGGAAGAGCTGGCCCATTATATTTTATTTTCTTTTGTGGTTAACAGCACTGGATTACTACTCAGGAAATGTGGGTTCAGCTGTGAATTCTGCTGCAAGCATGGTGCAGCTGTGGGCAATTCAGTATTGCCTTTGCTTCCACGTGCAAAATGTAGCCAGCGTGCTTACCTGGGCACACCTGGGTGTGCTGCTACAGTGGTAGGATCAGTATGGGTGTCCAGAAAGATCGCACACATCTGGTTAAGGGTTGGTATTTTTATTTTCTGACATTTTTAAGATCTTTGCTTTGTAGATTTCACTTTCATCTAGGAGTGCCTTAGTACAAAAGCCTAGGAACTCCCGATTAGCTAGATGGAAACAAACGTCTTGAAAATTAACCTTTTTTTTCTTTGAGGCAAAAAGTCCTAATGATTGAAAACACCAAACTTTGGTCAAATAAGAAAAATAACCTCTTTGAGGCAAGCCTCTTTCCCATAAATCAAAACCTCTGAATGAAGTGCCTGCCAAAGAATGCTCTCTTCCTGGAACACAGGGAGCAGAAAGCCAGCAACTTGCTTTGAATGTGTTGAACCAAATTTTACAGCTATATCTGACTTCTAGACTGACCCCGAGCCTGCCTTTCTTCTTTTCCTCGCAAATACTACTACTGCTTCTTCCAATTCATTGATATATTCCTTAAGGATTGCACATAAACTTGGAGATTTCTGGAAGAAAATATCTTGAATATGAAGCTGATCATAAAGCTACCAAAACCCTAATAATACTCCCTGCCCATTCTTGTGGTATAAAAATATAACTAATGTTAGTCCAGTGAACAGCAAGTAAGACTCTGGAGGGCTCTCTGGAAGTCTGTTTTGGCTATAGTATTACTTTTCCCTGTTTAACTTTGTAAACCTGTAATTGGCAATAAAAGAGACCGCACTTTTGCTTTTTTAGCTAATATTTATTTAAACCTTACCATAAGGTGCACATAGTGGTTTCTTTTGTTTCCAGCAGGATAAAATTCATAAGCAGAGACCAATTTATCATTTAAAAAATTATTTTGTATTTTTAACCTAAAATGTCCAGCTTCACAATGTGTTTTTAAGAGACCTAGCCAGCTTTTTTTCACAGCCTTTCGGTGCTCTCTTGTACATGTGGGCTACTGTGTGGGATCTCATACTGGAAATAGAGACCCCTTTGGATAAAGATAGAGGACCCGTTCTCACAGCGTGTATCTGTGTTAGTCAGCTAGGCAAAGGTGCCTGATCCTGATTATGCTGCCACGAATCTGGAGTTCCTAGTATGATTATTTAAAATGTTCAGCTACTTCCATACAAATACAGACCAAGTAGGGCATAGTGTTTGGATCAATGTATCTATATATCCTGGTCATGCATGTTTTTAGAGTGGCTGTTTTCCCTTTGAGGTTACCAGGGATTTTGCCTTTTATTTTTAGAGAAGTGGCAAGAAGATAGCTCTTCGAAGAGAAATTAAATAGAAAAACAGACACTGAATTGAAAAGACAAAGGGTAAATATTTTTGTAGAGATGTACACAACATTTGTAGTGAAAGAACAATATTTGTAGTGAAAGTGAAAGCTCTTAACATTTCAAGTAATCTGTTTTTTGTTGGACAATGATCTTGTCTGCCTGCTTCAGTTTTAATGAAAAAAAAAAATCAAAATATTTGGGAAGATGTTCATATACATGGATTTTAGGTTTGCATGAGTTTTAAATGTTCATGGAAAATAATTTTCACTTAATCCACCCATCCAAGACACTTAATCTTATAATTACTCTGAATCTTACCTAGTGTGCAGGGCTAATGCTATACCAAAAAGACAATAATTATAACTAGAAAATGCACCAGAAACCAGGAGGCTAGACTAGGCAAAGTACCATGCTGTACTTCTTATGCTCTCTATACATTTTCTGAAACACCCTCTACCGTTTGCTTTCAGAGTCGGGACAGTAGGCTAGATGCATCTTTAGCTTGACCCCGTTATGAGAGTTGTTATGTTTTATGTTACGAAGAGAAGAACATCTGGAAATAAAAGCTTTGTCTGAGGCTGGGCTGAGATTCTTGGTTGCTTTTTAAAAAAAATATCATGTTGACTTTTTTATCATATAAATATGAACAACAGGAAAAATCTGTCAGGGCTTGATGAGATGTTGTGTCATAGCAGATAAAGTTTTTCTCAGCTCTGATTTCAGACTTTAATAGTGAAACCATGTGTTGAGGAGCTCATTTGTTTTGTTTTATTTATCACAGCGGATTATCTCTTCAGATAATATTTCACAAGGTGCAAGGGAAAAGCAGTGATAGATTTGGCTGTCAAATTCATCAGCTAAAACTAAGCACAGGCTCATTTGCTGTGTTACAAGTGTCATTTAGGAGACTTGGACCATCAATGTAGCAGAAACCCAAGGGAGCATAATGACTGCCTTCTTAGCTGGCACTGACACTCAGGGACACAACTAAAGACTTCCAGAGGCAAAATATGAGGTTAACGTGATGAAAAGCCAAGGCACCCTAGCTGAGCAGGCTCCCACTAGCTGTGGCTAGCACACTGTGAAAGGCTTGTAACGTATGTGCCATTGCATTACATAATGGGAAGTGCTTTGGTTTACACGCAGAATATTGCTGCACTCTGTAATCATCCCCATCTCGTCTGAGTTCAGTGACAGCTTTGAACTTGCTGATTGCTTTGGCAGGAGTAAATAAGAGAGAAAAGAAGGGATTACAGAGTGATTCTGCCATTATGATGGTAAGTGCCTTTCCCAGTTGTGGGAGGCTGACATTCCTCCAGCATCTGGAGATTGTCCCTCATATCTGGTGGTTGCTGGCTCTCCTCCGCTGTAGCAGCATTTCCTCAGCTCCTTGGCACAGCAGGTGCTCACAGTGGGAGTCTGCCTCTCTTCTTGCTGTGCCCCGCCAGCTTTCTGCCTGCTGCCCCCAGCTCAGCACAGGAGGGACAGGGCAGAGAGAAAGGGTCTGCTGACACAAATCCTGTGGCATGCAAGGGTTGGTGGTGCCCAGGTCAGTGCTGGCTCAGAGGTCTGTCCTCCAAGATGCTGCATGTGCAACAGCCAGCGCATCACCTCTGCCATCAAGGGACAGCATGGGAGTGAGCCCTTTGGCTCTGTGGAGTGGACTCAGGAGGCAATTTTCTGTCGCTTTTGAAGTGAGTGCATGTGCAATATATAAAAGGTATTTAGGGTCTATTTGATACCTTATGATACAAACAAAGTGATAAAAGCAGGCTGGAGTTGTGTAAGAAACTCATCTCTTGGTCCACTGCAGGTGTGACCAACAAAATCTTCATGTGACCCAGAGCAACAAGGGAAAGACCTACGTGCCTGGAAATGCTGAGATGGGCAGGACGCCCCAAGGGTGACAGACAAAGGGGTCCCACTGCTCTGCTGGAGAAGGAACAGAGGTGGGTCCCAAAGTAACCCAGAAAGAGAACATCTTCTGCTAGCTCAGCCATTGCAGCCTTTGCTCCTGGCCACGTGAACATAGACTCAGCCGTGGGGCTGCACTGGGTTGGCAACCCCTTGTGTCAGGCAAAGCAAAGAGAGGTGGGAGAATCCAGAGAGGCAGGCACAGCCTTGTGCCTCCCGGGAGCACGTGCGGGTAGAAGACCTCCTGCCCTGAGGGGCTCTTTCTGTTGAAATTTTCAACAAATTCATGAAGTGCGGGGCCAGGTTTCTGAGAGGCAGCTGCCTACTAGCTGAAGCACTTTTTTGTGTCCCCCAGCATTTTTGTGTCTCTGCTATAATTCTCTTAATCTTCTGCCTTAAATGTACAAGTGTAACTTCTCTTTCTCTTGGGCTTGCCCAACATGGAGTTTTTAACTAACATCTGCCTCTTTGACTAACATAGTCCTTGTTCCAAGTTTTTAAATGATATCTTAGGGAATTTCAGCATTTTGGACAAGATCTTTTTCATACTGTGTATCTGTCTTTTCTATTTCTTCACTTGTGTGCCATTCTCTTCTATTTATTTTAGCTATCCTCAGGCACCATAATTTTGGTATAACTGATATTCAGTAGTTTTCTGATCCAAGGCTTTAAGTCATATATTACTCCATGGGATTAGCCCTGCATGAAACCGCACAGTCCTGGATTAGACATTAAGAATATGGATCATGTTTTAAAAATTCATTTATGCAACTATTGGGTAAAATTAGATTCAGACAAGCTGTTCTTGTCACAAACCCATGAAACTTCTCAAGACCTTCCTCCCTTAACCAAAGATATTTGCCTGCAGCGCATGAAGTATCCACAATACTACAATGGGAAAAACTGCGTTTCGTGGTCGATTAGTAACATGTAGTTTTGCAAGTGGATTATGAGGTTGGTTATCACCACATTATATTATTAGCAGCACTGAGAAATACCCGAGTAATTTGAAGTAAGTTTTATTGGTGTCATACTTCTGCATTGACAATGAATTTCTGGGCTCAAGTGTCAGGTATCTTCTGCCCCATGAGGACCCCAGACAGTAAGTCACAGACATCTGGACAGCATCCTCATGGAAGAGGTGGGCTCTACTGGCACGTAATGGAGCCTGTGTAGGACATGAAAGTGGTTCCAGGTTAAAGGATGAGAAATGCATTT
Source organism: Aptenodytes patagonicus (assembly GCF_965638725.1). Taxonomy (NCBI): domain Eukaryota; kingdom Metazoa; phylum Chordata; class Aves; order Sphenisciformes; family Spheniscidae; genus Aptenodytes; species Aptenodytes patagonicus. Next base: position 109,276,777 of record NC_134951.1, on the reverse strand, counting down.
TCCTGAGAAACAGTACCTCATGGCTCAAGTGCACAGAGACAGCAGTTAGAAAGGGACCATAATTTTACAGTCTGTGCTGTCAATTATAATTCACAACATGTTCCACAACGTCACACACATAAACAGACTCAGAGGCTCCTGAGAGACTGCAGTTTCTTGCTGCTCAAAGCAACCCTTTCCTTCTTATTCCTGGAATTGTTTGCCTTTGGAAAGACTATAAACATGCTAATATTTGCAGGTTTAAAAAATGAAAGGTTTTGTACCTGAATGACTAAAAGTTCTTGCTAAATTGTAATCTCTGTTGGAATTTAGGTCCAGATTCACAGATACATTTAAGTCTAAACAGACACAGATCATTCTGCAGCTCCGTTGCAGAAATAGCTACTGTGATGTGGGCTTCCTTGGACAAATGATCCCGCAGGCAATAGAGAGGTTTTGAAAGAGGTTCAGCTACAAGAGAAGTTGTGCAGTCAAGTGGCCTAAGCTCAGACATGTATCAAAAGTCCCTTTCTTAATGGCTTCTTCAGTTGCAATTTGATGTGTGCTGGGATCCTTGGCCATGTCAGCTGCACAGCCTCTGCAGTTTTGCCTCTTTCTGACCAGGGCTGTTCTAGAATGGGCCTATTCAGGATTTTTTTTTTTTTTTAATTTAAATTTAATGTGTATGTTGAATTCAGTGGCTGTAAAACGTGTCTGAACCACAGTCCTGGAGACTAAAATCCTCCACCTTTCCACAGAACTGCTCCAGTTCTCCCACACTGCCCTACAGAGGTGCAATAGTCCAAATGCGGAAGGAAAAACACTGGAGGAGTTGAACGGTGCAGTTTGTTTGTCTATTTAATCATCATTTGCATCCCTTGTGAGACTGCCAGCAAAGCAGCACATTAATACCACTCTTGGTATCTTGCTTATTTCATTTATGTAGTTATTCACTGCACAAGAAATGAGACCACTAAACTTACACTTAAGTCATCAAAGAACATTCAGTGATAACCATTATCAGGCCCATTTCAACATCTTTCAAAGCTAATCTTGCAATATGACAAGAAACAGTTGTGGAAGGAAGGACTGACTTTGGTTCTGTTCAAGAGCAATCTGTACGCGTGGCTGCTGCTTAAACAGGGTGTCTCCTAAGGGTCTCCAACTTTCAAACTGGTAGAGAGAATAAACTATAAATGGTTTTGATTTTTAAGGCATTATTTAGAGGAAGCGGTCAAGAACACATGGGTCTGATTTTCCTCTTTGCACTGTGAAAATGAGTCACAAAATCACCCCCACCTTTTCTGCTCAGCTTTTGATGCTCTGTATCTGTATCTATACAGAACTGCTGTGAAAATGGACTGCTTCTGCTGAAGGAAAGATAGTGTACAGCTGCAAAACACTACTGTCCCTCTTCCTATTCTATTCTGCATTTTATATTTTCTCATAACTGTGAATCACAATCCTTCACTTATAAGGATAGTAATTTGTTGATGTGGAAAGTAAAAAGAATGGCTTAAATCCAACATGCTGTCTTAATTTTTAAGGAAATATAAGCTGCAAAGAACCAAGAAATAAGTGATACATGTTAATAGGATAATTGGAAAAGCCTGTAAGAATAGAAGTGAAGAACATCTGAAAAATGAGTGGAATTTAGCGTTTACTTGGCAAAGTTTATTTCATATAAAATTCCCTCATTAAGAGTCTCAGCTTCAAAACTGAAAGGTAAACAGCTTTTCTGTCCCTGGAATGCCTTCTGTGACACTATTATGGCATAAAATAAATTGCATGTTTAACTGATTACAATTTAATAAAAAGGAGTTGAGATACTAATTAATATTTACTTAATATTTGACCATTAATTATACATAATAGTAATTTGTGGAGTATGGCCTTGTGACGTAGCTTTTTCAGTCTATAGACCTTCCTCTTTTCTTATTTGTATCACTGTAAGTAGGTTTGCTTCCTGATTTGTGTCCCTGTCAGAGAAATGTAAAGCTAGTGGTGGTTACCATGCCATGAAGGACTGTTTGCCTAAGTTAGGGTGAGCAGCGTTGGATCCGCAGTCTCTCTTCAATGGAAAGTAAAATAACTCTGCCATGCAATATAGCATGAAACAAGCCAATCTCCATGGAAATCAAAGGGAACCTTCCCATCGGCTTCAATGGAAACTGGACTGGTCTTGGAACGACAAGAGGATAGATGCATTTCAGTGTGTTAAAAAAATCACTTAACGACACTTTGCTGGCAGAATAGCATTGGATCAGCTGCATAAAAGACAAGTATTCAGTGGAGACCTTTAATGAAGAAAGGGTAAAAACTTAGATAGCTTATTGGTTTTTATTGTACAAAGCCACTCAGAAGTCTCTGTAAACTCAACACAGATAAACAATGCTAAGGTCCCTATATTTTACTAAGAATTCAGTGGACTTGTTTGATTTGGTACATATGTGCATTAGAAATTTGTTTTCCTTAATGTAGTTTAAAAACATCTAGTGGAATTAAACTTAGTAGCAGTGTCTCTTCCTGCTACGCATGTACGTAGGAATGGGAAATGACTGTTCATGTCTATACCAATGAACTGCAAAAGAGGTTTGGGACATCCTTCTGTTTTGTTTTGTCCCAATAAGCTGATTCCCAAAACTTGTTATCATGGGCCACTGTCAGACGTGGCAAATTTCACTCTGATTTTTTCTTTCCTGAATTCTTTTGGGTTGATAAAAAACTTAGATTTTTCAACATTTCCAAATGTTTCACTACCCCAACGAGGGCAGATGCTCTGTCCTTTGTGCAGGACCACCACCCTCTCTTCTACCAAGTTCAGTTCTTTCTATCACCAAAACTCACTCATTGCCATAGAAGTGCTCATACGAAGGTGACTGGGCAGTCTCTGCACAGTGACAGCTGAAATGACTTGAAATAGCTAAAATATCTCCTTAGTAAGCCTTTGTTAATCTAATATGCTCAGACTTAGAAAAAGCTAAGGAACACTCACAAAAATGCAATTAAAAAAACCTGAATTTTACTCGTTCATGTAAAACATTAGTTTCATGGTTGTTTGGAATTTTTTGTTGGCTGTTTTTTCCCACACTTACTTTCAGTTTGTACAAATTAGCTTTAAAGCAGCACACAAGTATATCAGATCACTTGGAGAGGCTGATTTCTGAAGGGGATCAGGAGCTATAGCCGAGCATGATCCCCCTTTATCCATGTCAAAAGATAGCTAAACCAAATTATAGAAAAACCAACAAAATTCCCTGAACATTCAGATTTTCCTTGGTGCCTTCATTTTCTATCTTGTCTGTTGAGGTTGCAAGACCTTTGGGGGACCGAAGGCTCAATTTGCTGCCTGCAAAACATGGAGCACACCTGCAGTGCTAAAAGAAAAGAAACACAGGAGAAGAAAGTGATATGTGCAAGTCTTTCCAATATGTAAGCACTCTAATTCATATTGCAGCATTCAAAAATGATCCCACTGTATGGGTGAATAATTTATCACATCTGAGTTTCAGTCATTTACAAGACTTACAAGAATATCCAGATTTATAATCATCCCAGTGTTCTGGAGGAATTCCAGTTTAAATAATTATATTGTACCAATACTCTCCAGTTTTCTGATTTCAGCTGACATACTCATTTTTACTTCCTTTTTCAATATGCTGTTAAGCCTTTTACAAGGACCATCCAAGAAGTAGCGGACCTTCAGTGGTATATAGAAGGATTCCTTTGTTTACAACATATAACTAGCTAGTTCTTTAAGATCCTATGTGAAGAGCAGGCATCTAAAAAAAATTGATAATTTTAATTAAAGGTTTGGTCATGGGTGCAAATGGTTATTGAGCTCCGACTTTGATGAGAACAGGACCAGGTTTTAACTATTTTCCAGACTAAAACAGTAAAAGCATTGCAGTGAAGTCCCAAATCACACTTTTCTGAAATGCTAAAAAAAGAATCTGACAATAAGACAATATTTTATCTTATATTTCCAATGCGTTTTAGCTACAGTGTATCATCTTCAGTGTAAACACAAAGATCAAAAGCCAGACAACACTTGGGACTACGTACAAAAGCAACAGAGATGCCAGAACAATACAGGAGTGGAGAGCTTGCCAGAGCAGGGAACAGGTTTTTTTTTTCTTTTTCATTCAGTAACTATCATAACTTGCTGGAAAAAAAGCAGTTTATGGGGGATTTGGAATTTCTCAAGAGCTCCCTGCTTTCCCTAGTCACCAGGACTGTGCATCAATGAGTGCAGAAGACTTCTGTAGACCACGTTCTGCTGCAGAGCTGCTGAGGGTCTGTGAGCATTCTCTGGTTAAATGAACTGGAGAACAAAGTGGGAGCAAAAAAGGACAATCCAACCCTTCGATGCTTTAGTTCCTCAGTACAAATCATAAACAGTATATGCACCTAATGTTTCTGTGAATATATACTGATGAATGAGCAATTCAATGAGCTGATCCATTTCTCATCTTCTTTTTACATACTGGAGTGGGGAGTTTCTTTCCTTTCCTGCCTTCTGGGATGGATTTGCCATTATACGCTTGAATGCATGTATGTAACTTTGCGGCATTGACATCTCTGTTCTCTTTTCTCCTTCACTAATGGGTAAATGATTTTTGTGCTGCTCTCATTAGAGTAGGAACAGTGTTTGCACTTCAGAACAAATGTTACAAGTGAAATAAACAGTGCCATTCTCATGCCAAAGTGCATGTTTAAGATTAAGCTTCTATTTAATTACATTGGTGAATTGCATTCCTTTTGAGTTATGAGGCAGTGCTACAGGAAGCAGTTTTATAAACCTGATTTTTTAATTCCCCTGCTCTCCTACTTTAAGACTATGTATACAGATGAGCGTACAAAGTGCCTACAGAGCCTTCGTATAGATATTTAGGATCACAGGAATACACCTTACTATGTACCGCATCAAAACATTTATAGGTGGACTAGCTAGTAGATAGATAGATAAATGTGTATGTGTGCACATGAACTATCTTAAATTGTACTCCTTGCCTAGAATATGGATCCCAAGAATTCAATAGCAGAGCATCTGGAGATTGCTACCTTAAACTTTATGTTGCCCGCTGAAGACCTCTACACTGGCACCGACAGTGTTTTAGGAGCTGTCTTGCCTGCCCTTGGCTGCTTTACCCATTATTGCCTATTAATACCCCAGGAGAGGTAGAGCTGGGAGTGAACGGATTTCTCCAGGCAGATTTTTGCTGTGTGATCTGTGAGGTGAGAAGGGGGCCAGGCAGACTAGTCCTCATCACCCTGCCTTGTTAGCAGAGATGAAGCACCCCATAGCCTGTATAAACGTGTTCAATGCTCTATGCTCATATCATGCTGCAGATTTCTGAAGCTTCATAATAGCATCTAGCAGTAGGGGGAGGTCTAAGCCAAGCAGCCCTGTTTGAGAGCCTGGCAAGGAAGCTAAGAGAAGCGGCCACACAATGTGAGAGAGACGTGGCCGGAAAAGCTTAAGCAAGTTTCTTAAAGAAAAAAAAAAGAAAGTGAGTAGATGCAAAGAGAGAGGCTGGGTAGCCAAAAAACAAAAGCAGCCAGAAAGCTAAATACATGCAGCTGAAGAACTTAAAAAATTCAAGAGGAAGACATGAGAGGTGGCCAGAACAGCATTAACAAAACAGACTCTCCCTTTTCCTTCCCTGATCATCTTTCATTCCACTACATCCTTCTCCTCGGCTCTTGGCTCCCTTTCCTCCTCCCTCCTCCTAGCTATTGTGGAGAATGGCAGCTTCAAAAACTGTCAGCTCAGCTTTGCACAGGAATAAGAGCCTGATACAATGGCCAGACTAATGAGTGAATTTAGGAAAAAAGTTAATACAATAAACCAAGAACTAAGACACTTCTAAAAAATGGAGGGATTTCACCATTCCATTTATAAAAATTTTTCTCTTCTTAAGGAAGGGACACTTGCAAATACTTGTGACAGTGTTGTGATTGTCTCGGCTTGTGAATGTGCTGTTGTATGTCCTATTCTTGAATAGCCACTTTATGTACCTAGAACAACCTTCCTGAACAAAGTCAGTTGAAATGTGATGCCTTGTAATCATACAGTGAGGAATGTGTCCTGATAGTCTTTTGGTTTTATGATGGCAAAAAAAGCAAGGAAAGCATTTTTGTTCATCTGCGACATTCAGAATTTTGTTTGTTTGCTCTTTTTGTTTGTTCTCACACATCCAGTTCAAAAGAGCAAGAGTTTTGATGTTGTAGCAAGTAGGTGAATAGTAAAAAGACATTTCCACAGTCAATTCAGTTCTAAAGAAAGCCTTTCCAAATTCAGTGGAACAGATTCTGGCAGGTAAGAGGAATTACTGGCAGTGGATGAATGTTCCTGGAGGCTTTGCTAGTGAAGACATTGATTTAAGTTGAAAATGCATCATCTTAGTCATTTCACTTATGTTCTTGTTTCTGTTACAGTAGTGTGGAACAGGCTCTCTTGTGCCCTGCACTGCACAAGCGCAGAAGAAGATGCTCTTTCTGTCCCTGGAGATCACAGTCCAGGTGGTAGACTTGTGTAAAAAGCAGGGAAAGTACTATGGGGTAAAGAGAGAAATTTTGTTCCTCGACTTCAAAACGAATGTGGTATTGGGGTATTAGTGGCAGAGTTGAGAAACTAATGCAGATCCAATACCAGGAGCCAGGCTCATTCTATTAACCAAAAAGTTTCATTCTTGTTGAGTTGTTCTTAGGTACTGGAAACTGCTATTGGCCAAGAGCTTTCCAGGAATACAATAAGGCCAGACTAAACTCAAATATTGCATTTTATTTTATTCCTAAGGCTGTTAGGAAACTGAGAAACTGCTTGTGCTGCTGAGCAAGTGAGTGTGTCACACTCAGCAGCATCAGGACTTTGAATGTTTTGGGAACTGTAAGAGTCCAATGGTTGTACTCTGGGCATGTGCAAGTCTGACTCAGGTCTTTTTATCTGGAGCGATTAGGACTCAAGTTTATGTCTATATTTTAGAGTCAATACTAGTGTCAGTCCGGATCACCTGACTTCCAGGCTAACTTTGCTCGGCACAGCCCAGCTGCGCTGGCATGGGTTCATCTGAGGTCTTTTGCGCGCCCTGATGAGTGTTTTGCTCCAGGCTGCAGGTTCACCTCTTCTCACCTGTATCAATCTCTTCCCAGCATTGCCAGACTGGTTCATCCACTCTATGTCATCTGGGAAGTCTTCCACGTCTTCTTCTTTTTTTTTGAAACAACACAGAGCTTGCATGTATCAGTTTCAGAAGGACTAGTTTCTCTGATAAATGTTATACTGCAGTTTCAGGTATATCCCCTTCCAGCTAAACTAGTTTGGAAGTGTTTCAGAATCTGCTGTTGTGAGAAAATAATGATATACCTTGTCTTCCTTTCATGGATGTTCATTACTTGCAGACATAGAGCAGAGGACTGATTAATTTGCCTTCATTTCTATTCCACGGTTCTGCAAAACTTTAGTTCTGGCAGGACTTTTCATTATTTCATTCTTTTACTTAAGGTATTTTGTAAGCTGCTTTTTTTTTTTTCCCTGGGATCATGTGTTGTTCAGAAATTTCTTCTTTGGACAGGACAGATTCAATCAATGCCCATATTCTTCTGACTCAGCCCTATGTGATGAGAACTACTGCACCATGTAAAAGCTGCTGTCAGATCTTCTCTCATGTCCCATTCCCTATAACAAGCTCCTATAATAGTCCACTGATAACCTTGTGCCTGTTTGGACTTTCTGAAGCCATCGGGGATGACAAGTGAGGATGCTGGTGGATAGACTGGAGATAAGCAAGCCAAAAACACAGCCTTGGAGTTAGAAGGAGCGGTCAGAATAGGCAAGTGTCTATCTAAAGTTCTTGTGGCAGAGCAGTGCTGTGCAAGGTGAACGCCTCTGTCGGGATGCAGAGATTACTATCTCCTGAATGAGATGTAAAACCAGATACACACCATTTATGGTTGTAGAGGTCACACGGGACCTTTTGCAAGAGTAAGGATTAAGGTCTCAGAATGCCAGCCAAGTCCAACTCTGGTAGTTGAATTTTGCCTATCTAAATTTTACAACAGTTTAATTTGGAAGACTTCACTTCCCCTTCCGCAAACACAGCTGTGTAGCGCTGCTAGTGCAGAATGTCTGCCGTTTTCCACCCCAGAGAGTGTTTCAGCACTGCTTGTCCTGACCCATGAACATACAGCGTGTGAAGCACTTGGAGTGTATTAATGATTACCTTTGATATAAATGCATTATGGGCATTGTGTATTCATTCATACACACAAGTATATGCACAGACATATTCTACGTATTTTTCTGCAGGCTCGTCTATACAGATTGTTCATATACGGGCGCGTGGAAGATAACCTCATTGGGCCAAAATATACTTTCAGCCAGAAAGGGTTTTTTTTTAAGTGTATAAAGTATGTAAGAATATTTAACAACTGAATTCATTACATAATAACACAAAAATTAGCAGGGAAAGTCCCAACTATGTTTTTAATCTTTTCTCTTCCAACTAATAGTTGGTATTGCCAGGAATAGCAGGGTATTAATCAGTGTTAAATCATGATAATAGGCAATATCACCACAGGGCTTGAGCATTAAATGCATGAGGTACTAAACAATCCCCAAGCACTGCGGAGTGAGCTGAGAACAGGATTATAAATTGTAAGTCAATTGATTAGTCTTTAGCGGATCTAACTGTGGTCTGGACAGAACGCATGTAAAGTGGCTCACGTATGTGTTAATGATAATTACGATTTACTTCAGTGTAGCAGTTTTCATCACAAAGGCTCCCACAGCGCTTTACGTTTCACAGTATGGCGTTGCTGACACACAGCCATCCCTGCAGTAGATGACAGAATATGAACAGCATAAAACCCAGCAGTGGATGAATGGGAAACTTTGGCCCATGACACTGGGACAGGCTCATGGGCTCATGGAAAGCAGCACGGGAGTTTTAATTTTCACATGAGCTCTGGGTTTTTAAGGGCACAGCTTAAAGACCCCTGTTCAATAAACTGCCTCGTAGTAAAACACAGCTACCATAGAAGGATGAAGAACTTGCTCGGCTCTGCCAATATTCAAACCTTATGGTTCCAGGATGTCTGTTCAGACGTCAAGTTTAGAGCACTAAAGTTATCCCCTCTGGCAGTAACTACGCTGAACTGTAACAGGCAGCTTAAGGGCTGAATAATTAAACAGTGGCATTGCGACCTTACCTTGTTTCATGCTAGAAAAATCTCAGTTCAAGAAAAACATACTTATTTCAGCAAGCATTTTTATTCCAGTGGCTCATCATACTACAGGCAATTGGTATAAAAGAGAGAAAACACTCTAGAAAATCAGAGCTCAAAGAACTTCTGGGAATGAATTAAGCTTCATTTTGCTCCCATACCCTAACAGTGAAATTAATTCATTCCTATACTCACCTAGGAAGTATTTCAAGATGGCTCATTGTGATATTATTGATTTTTTTTCAAGAAATACCATATAAGACAAACATACATATTTTAATGAAATGATATATAAAAACCAGCAAAAAATTCTTTGAACTCCAGTCACTGTTTAACATATGTTCATTTCTTGCACATGATACTCTTGGTTTTGCTTTTCTATACTATGCCTTTTAATATATGTTCTAGAATAACATATATTTTCTGGATCCCCTTGTAACTCCCCTTTTCAAATTTCTGCCTGCTGATACCCTGCTTTATTACAGATCCTTTTAGAATGCATTTTAAAGAACAGGTATTCTAAACTTTGCTGATGGCAGCAACCTTCCCTTATCTAAGTGCCCTCAAAATGCTATTACTTATTTGAGGGAAAGATTATAAAATAATGTTTCAGTGGTTATGTTGGAAAGTGCCTGAAGAGACTTTATCTGACTTTATTTTATATATATCTGCATTTATGGTACCAAATAAAGAACGTTCATAGTGACTATCAGCAAAACCAACAATAATAAATAGCAATGTGATAACATAAGAGAATCAACAGCTTAGGGATGAGTAAATCACACCTTAACAGCTATTTAATAGTAGGTGGATTTGCTAGCTTCTGTCTAAGATATTATACTGAAGCCTATGACAGAAATGATTATATTACAGAAATTATACATTCTGTGATATATTATAGCACAGAAATTATTGTATTTTTATACGTATGACAGTATTTCATAATGTATGCTTTAAACAAGGTGTTCTTCCTGGTTTTCCTTTGGGAATGAATAGCTGCAACTACTACTAATTGGGACTTGGCTCTAGATTTCACCAACTGTTCAGTTTTGAGCAAGGGATTGCAGAGACAGATTTGCTCTTTTATGTCAAATTTATTTGTAATAACTTGTTTATGAAGTGTTACTGGTGGTACAGAACAGTAACTATTGGTCATTATTCTCAGGCCCATTGCTGTATGCCTTTCATTTTGAATCTCATGCTTTTAATTGCATTTAAGTTGATAAAACTTGTAATTAACGTGGTACTTCTAAGGAGAAACACAAAATAAATATAGTAAAGGCACTCTCCCTGAATTAAGTTTCCTTCCCATGCTTTTCCTGTGAACTGACTTCCTATCTCTTATCTTGGATAATATGAAGTTAAACGGAAAACTTTCCCATATTAGAAAACTTTCCCATATACTTTTAGCATGTTGCCTAAAACAATATGGGATCCTTTGCTATACACAGAACAATGACTTTTATTTCTTACAGTTTAAACAGGTACTTTAGCAACTATGACAACATCACTTTCTAGTACTATAGAAATTCATAATTTTCTAACGCGCTTCCTAAGTTCTTAACTGAATCGCATAACATTTTTAGGCCTTTATGCACTTTTGTTTCTTATGTCTTGAAACTGGTTGAAGAAATTGGTTGATGTATAAATTATTCACATTTGATTAGCTTCTTTGTGTGTGTTAGTAATGGGGAGGCCTACAGTATTTGTTTTCTGCAAATACTCCAAAGTTCACTATGTTTTCGTGAAAACACCTATGCATTTTGAAATTTTCATGAACTCTGCACAATGGAGTCTGTGACACACCATTTGCTGTGCCACTGCTTAAAAAGTTCCAGGCATCCAGTCAACAAGCAGAAGTAATACCTCAGGACCTGTCATATAGCACAAATCACAAATACAGTTTGGGAGCTGCTGGAAAATGGGGTTGAGTAATTATCAACCATAAATCCATTTGCAAAAATCAGGAACAGATCACTCCCAACCCTTCCCAAAATGGCTGAAATGCATTGTATTTTCAGTTCCACAATTAGAATTTGAACAATCTTTCTGGTTATGAAGCTGATGTCTATTTTCAGCTCCCCAGTAGAAAATAATTGTATAGTTAGTTCGTGACCTGTGCTGGATCAAGCCGAATTCTGAATTTTATTCTTTCTTGCAGTGCTTTATTCTCCAATAGATACTAAAGAGCCAGGTTCGTGTGTGGTATGAGCAAAAGGAACACCGTATGTGCTTAATCGCTCAGTACTGGCTGAGAAAACAGTCCGTGATGGTATTGGCTCAGAAGACAAATCCATGCAGCCTGAGCCCTCCAGCCAAATGAGCGGAGACTTCTTTTGTTGTTGCAAATGCTGGCGAGCCCAGCAGATGTGTGTGGTTGTGAAGCAAAAGAGTCATACCCGTATCGCTATCTTTCCAAATACCTGGACATCATCCTTAAATTCTCACATAGTCTTTTAGTATTAAAAATGGGTTTGCCCCGACACTTGATGGGTCTTAATGAGTGTGAACCACACACAGCCGGCACCTGCTAAGTGAAAACGTATTCCGTGTAAAATCACCTAGCCTCCCTACCTCACGCCCTTCTGTCTTTTTGAAGCTGGTCTGTTCCGATTTTATATTCCTTGCCCAGGACTTTGCCTATCGTTACCTCCAAGTCTGCATTCTAAACATATCAATGACTTCATCTCTCCTCACATCCACTTTTCCTCATTCACAGTCTTTTTTGCAATCTACACCTTTTAATAGCCAATCCCATCTATCCCATTGCAACTCTCTCTGGGATTGATTCTGTACAGTGGCTTTTTATTGTTCTCTGTCCTCAGAGCCATAGAAATCTGAGATGGAAAAGGCTGATGAGGTCATCTTGTCCATTCCCCTTGCCAATGCTGAATTGTTTCCTACAGTCTAATTTTAAAATTACTCATTCAGCTGGGCTTCCACCTCTTCTCTTAGAAGATTATTCCACAGTATTAGGCTGTATATCACGCCATTAGGAAGTTTTTCCTGACAGTTATCTTGAATTTTCCTTCCTGTGCTTTTGTTCCGTAGTTCATAGCTATGTCCCATTGGGCCACTCCAAACAATACGTTTCACTCTTTTAGAACAGACATCCTTCAAAACCCACTTATTGCTCCGTTTTTAAAAAATTAATTAGATACTATCAGTTATCTTCCCCACCCACAACACTGTATGGTGACATATCTGATTATCTCTTTTTCCTTTTGCTCTGCAAGGAAGGGGATGGTCCCCCTCTGTTCCAGCTCATATGATGACAGGTGCCATATGAGGACAAGATCTCTTCTCCCCTGCCTGGTCACAGCCACACTTTCTTTCATACTCTGGAGACAGGCATGCTATCTCTCATATTTATGTGTCTACGATGAAGGTTTTGCATCAGGTAAGCCTTTTGCTGCATCTAGTCCTGCTTTTGGTAGACATGTTTATCTGTGTGGCTCAAACTCACGTACAGCACGGGCTCCTGTAGCTGTTATAGTTGGAGTGGGATAAAGACTTTTTATTCTGATGTTCCTTCATTAAAATTCATGCTGCCATCAAAATTTTGACAATGCAATTAATTCTACTTACACCTTTCACACATCCAGAGGAAATGCTGATGTCCTCCACCAAAAATGAACTTTTGGGAAAATCCTGAATACAGACATACATACTGCTTTGAATCAGAGAGGCTTAGAATTATTTTGGTGATCACCTCTGAACATGTATTTGAAGGACCTGAGCTTCTTTCACCTTTTCATACCCAGTTCTCAAGTGTTCTGAACCAGCACATTTCAGCTGTGACTTTTCAGAAAGACCTTGCACCTCTTTGGATATTTAAATGAGTGGCCACACTCTCAAGTGAGCTCAGCCGCTTGGGTTGAAGTTGTATAAAAGTACAGCCCATTATTTAGACACCAAGAAAATGTTTTGAAAATCTGGCTTCTGCAGTGGAAACGGAGCTCTTGGAAATTTGGCCATGAGCAACTTTGACGAGTTGTTCCCCCACTGTGTGTGCCGAGTACTTCTGGCCATGAATGAACTTGTACATGACTTTTAAGACATCTTGAGTTCACCTTCATGTCTGCTTGTCAGCTTTTGTCAGCCTGATACGGACCCAACCTAGCATGGCCTCGGAGAGGTTAATGCACCTGGTGCCTACAGCTATATAAAAAGATGTCATAAGAATTGAGGGTACATGTTGGCAAAAACAATCACCTGCTGTTCACAAGAATTTGAGAATCTCCTGGATTCTTTTAACCAAATAAATATTTTTGGGAAGAGCTTTTCTTAACCAGTTCTAAATCTGACAATTATCTCGGTAGGGTTGGCTCCAGAAAGTCCTGTGGAGCATCAACGATCTGGTCAGAATAGAAATAGACTGGCCATGAATAGTTTCTGTAGGAGGGAAATGAGAGGGATGATTTAGATGAGCTCACCACTTAAGAAGCATATGGGCAGGCTGGGAAGTACATATGCAGTACGGGCATGGCTCACTAGGACGCAATTACAGCAGGATATAAGATGTGGCAAGTGGAAGTATAGTTATACCAGAACTAAGAGGTAGTGGGGTTTCTCCCCCTCCACAAAACGCTCTGCAGTTTGAAGTCAACACTCACTGCTCTGTTTGAGATTCATACGTGTGGCTGTATGTGTAGAGCCCTGACTCTGTTTTCTCAATCACTGCTTCTGCAGCTTACGGAGGGTTATTTTTGGCAGTCCCTCTCTTGCCCCTTTCCCTGCACTCTCACTCTCACTGCAGCTGTAATTGTTCCTGCTCTCTCAAAGTACCTGGGGAGACCATGGAGGAATCAGACTTCTGAACCGTACACCCAGGTGGCTTGCAATTCCTCTTTTCAGGTGCAATTATCCGAGCTCTGTGGTTTTCCTCTGCTTTGCTCTCCGTGCTGTCAGGAGTGGTGTATTTATTCTGTGCAGAGCAAGGCGCCCCTCTGAGGCTCTGATCCCAGCCGAACTGAAATGGCTGACATAATGGTAGACTGTTTTCCTCCTTCCACTCCTAGCTGCATAAGTTGATGTTGTCTGTCTTCATGTTGTCTCTCTCTATTGTATAGCAAGCTGCTACACTGGGAGAGCTCATCTTTTAAAAAACTATCGTACTATACATTGTTCACAGTTATCTGTCCATGGATTTTATTATTAGAGAACAAAGAAACATTCTGCATGGGCATAAGGAGACCATTTTTAGCTGGAGTGCTACTTCTGGAAGAATGAATTATGTTTGAGGTCCAAGTGTCTTCAGCTAACCTATGAGCCTTACCTAATTTCTGAGCCAAGGATCATCTCTTAGAAACATCATTAAAATCTTGTCTTTCCTTAAAGAAAAGGAAATAACTTCCTAGCAAGACTCATGACAGAGTTTCTCCTGAAAAAAAATTCAAACAACATTTTGCTTCCTGTCCCCCCCCCCTGGTATTTCTGGACACTTGCCTTGGATGGCTTAATGTTGAGTGATAAGCATTGTAGGAGATCCCACAAATATTTCCATTCATGCTGTTGGTTGATGGCACTAATTTTGCTTCATGTTCTGTCTCAGCTTGCTGTTTTCAGCAGAGCTGTCTTTTCTGCTATTTTTAATGTCTCCTCCGTACATCAAGTTATTGTATTTAGGTTAGTATTTCTTAAACATGTAGATTCTTTTCTTTCCTTTCTTCTTCCCTTTTTCCATGACCACTTCCCAGAATAAAACTGTTCCCCATATTTTTCTTTCTCCCATCCAGTTACAGAATTACTGACCCACAGTGTAAGAATGTGTTCCTGAAGTAAGAGGGGAAATGCATTAACAAATGTGCTCTTTCACATATTTGCTACGCACACTTTGTTTTTCTAGCTTGACTGGAGTAACTTTTGGCTCAGGAAAAGGTAGCTTAAAAGCATAAAGTGGAGTAAAGTAGATTAATGGAAAGAAGGTGAGCAGTGAGGACCTATATTCTAATTTGATTGCTCCATTGCATTAGTCAAAATCAGATAACTTCTTTTTCTCTCCATTTTTCATCTTTGAAATAGTTATTTCTTACCTCCCTTAGAAGGGGAGTGACTATTAGCTGGCTAGCCAGGAGTTAGCCACAAAGCACTGCAGGTGCTGGGATTCACTAGCTAGAGCAGAAATGCTGGAAACCGAGTGCATCACATTGAGACAGCACTTTTAAAGCTGTTCACAGCTGCGGAGATGGAGTTGAGCTTTACTCCTGAGCAGGCATCTGTTGAATGACCTACTGGCTTATACACTTGTATAAGGTCAGTTAAGGCTGGGAAGTACTCCATAGATTCATTTTGGCAACAGCTCCCCTCAGGGTCCCTTCACTGGCTCTCTGCTTAGTGGTGGAAGGAGCTCAGTTACGCCTGGAAAAGGTTATTTCATATGGGATGGCTATAAGGGCTTTCGCAGAAAGATGTGAGCTTGTCCTGACTATGCTTCTGAGCACTAGGAAAGCTCATCAGTGCAATCTCAGCCTACCTCCATGTCCCCTGCCTGTCTGCAGGGCCTGCAGGCTCCATACCAACGGGATTTACAGGGTCTGGGTTGCCTTCAAATGCAGGCAGAGAGGAAAAGCTCACATCTGCTCAGAGCATTTGCAAAGCCTGCCTGCATTGACTTGCAAAACACTGTGTGGCCACGCTTCAGATGTTAAGGCTGAACCTGCTCATGCACCCTCCTTCCCATCCAGAGTGTTTCACAAGTGACTAACGCCTGCCAGTGTCTTTGCTTTTTGGATGACCGAGGCGAAGCACTTGAAAATGGCTGGGTTTTTGAAAAGGGCTGAACATCTGCACTCAGACTCACGCCCTATCCTGGTTGGTTGAAGCTGGAATGCATAAAATCACCCATCATTTCTGAGGAAAAGCCATCCTGATGGGGGTGGGTCAAAGCTGCACGGCTGCATGTCCTTCAGAAACAAAAACGAAGGAAGAGGCAGTGTATCAGATTCGACCCAGGCATCCTAGCAGCATCTCTTAAGTGAACATGGGTCAGGTCCACCCTCACCCGGACACACGAACATGTGAGCTGGCCCATGTCTCGGTGCTCCCAGGAGTCTCGGTGTACAAAATACCCTTCAGGCACAGAGCACACAGGGGCTCTTCAGCTCTGGATTGTTGCTTCTGCAGACACAAACACTTTTCTTTTTGAAATATATGCTGATTTAGTGCCCAATGCCCACCTACTGAATTCCCAGGCTTTGGTTTCCAGGTTTCCTCACCCTGTAAGGGAATCCAGTAGTAATTCATGTAGCAGGCCCAAGGCCTGGCTCATAAGCTGGGCTGTCTGTGCCAATGCAGTTGCAACATTTTTTCACAGTAAAACATTTAATGGGTCCGAGTATAGATGTGAACCCTTATGGAGTGCTATTCTGGAACATATTTGCTATATTTTCATTCACATTGGTCATTTCTCATGTTTCTTTTGCATGTCTAATGTTGCAGAATACAGTTAAATTTAGTTATTTATTCCCCGAACCCCAGGATCATTGCAGTATAAGGCTACGCTAAGATTAATGCAAGATACTGGAGTGGGGATTAAATACCGAATTTAAAGACACATGAGCAATCTGGCTTGTTGCCAGTCACAAGGATAATGAAGTTGCTACAACTTCTGACAAAGCCAGTGGTTTAGGAAGGAACTAGGGACACGGTAGCACATGCGTAGAATGGATTTTAAGAACACGATGGGGAATTTGAGTAGTTCTTTTGGGGATCTGCAAGGGCAGCCATAGAGGATATGAGAATGGAGCTAAGGTTATCACAGCAGGGGATATAGGACGAAAACCCACAGGAAACAAAGTTTCATTAGCTCTGCCGCTTACAGAGCAACTTGTTTTAGTTAAGCTTTCCTTCTATTTCTAAAGGGAAAATGGAGGAAGAATAAAAAAAGGAAAGGGAAAAACCTGAAAAAATAAAATAAAAACCATGAAACATTTTCAAATATTTGGGTTTTTTTTCTTATACTGTTTTGGTTGGGTTTGGTTTTTTTTTTTGGTCAACTACTATACCACTCCCTTTCACCCTAGGAACATCATTAATTACGTTAATATTCTTTTTCTATTAAAACATTTTCTAAAAGTAATCTTTGCGACCTACTTGTTGCTCCCTCTTGTTATAGCTAGGAGTTTTTTATAAAGGTTTGTGTAGTAGAAACTCATGGTCATATCTGATAAGCAAGAAGTCTAGAGGTAAAGCCTTTTGCCTTTTGAACTCTGAAGATTTTCATATCTGCCTCAGTGGGACCAGGATGTCAGTCTATGTCTGTAAGAGAGGGACCTGGACAAGCTTGAGAAGTGGGTCCATGTGAACCTCATGAGGTTTAACAAGGCCAAGTGCAAGGTCCTGCACCTGGGTCGGGGCAACCCCCAGTATCAGTACAGGCTGGGGGATGAAGGGATTGAGAGCAGCCCTGCCGAGAAGGACTTGGGGGTACTGGTGGATGAAAAGCTGGACATGAGCCAGCAATGTGTGCTCGCAGCCCAGAAGGCCAGTCGTACCCTGGGCTGCATCCAAAGAAGCGTGGCCAGCAGGTCGAGGGAGGTGATTCTGCCCCGCTGCTCTGCTCTGGTGAGACCCCACCTGGAGTACTGCGTCCAGCTCTGGAGCCCTCAGCATAAGAGAGACACGAACCTGTTGGAGCGGGTCCAGAGGAGGGCCACGAAAATGATCAGGGGGATGGAACACCTCTTCCATGAAGAAAGGCTGAGAGAGTTGGGGTTGTTCAGCCTAGAGAAGAGAAGGCTTTGGGGAGACCTTATTGCAGCCTATCAGTACTTAAAGGGGGCTTATAAAAAAGATGGCGGCAGACTTTTTAGCAGGGCCTGTTGTGACACGACAAGGGGGAATGGCTTTAAACTAAAGGGGGGTGGATTTAGACTAGATAAAAGGGAAGAAATTTTTTATGCTGAGGGTGGTGAAGCACTGGCACAGGTTGCCCAGAGAGGTGGTGGATGCCCCATCCCTGGAAACATTCAAGGTCGGGTTGGACGGGGCTCTGAGCAACCTGATCTGGTTGAAGATGTCCCTGCCCAGGGCAGGGGGGTTGGACTAGATGACCTTTAGAGGTCCCTTCCAACCCAAACTATTCTATGATTCTATGAAGAAAGTGTGTCTTTTGTGGTATCTTATAAATTTTATCTCATAGCATTACATGGTGATGAAACTTTTCTGCTCTGCATTATCGTTTGCTCTTTGGATGTGGGAGATTTTGCTACTGAGAGGTAGACAAGTGTTCAGTCACATCTGGGTCACTGAAATGGATGGTCTCGTCCACAGGGAAACACAGGCACCGTGTAGTCCTCACCGATGTCAGGGGTATCCTCTGAGCGTGGCTGTGACAGCACCTGGCCAGTCTACTCCAAAACTGACCAGGCCCCTTGGAAGACAGGGAGGTGACGACCATCAGCCTGGGGACATGATACCTTTGAGGAGCTGAACTTTTAATCTGCCTTGCAGGGTTTCATTGCCTTGCAATGATATTGCCTCGCAAAGAAAAGGATTTTCTTGTCTTGCAAGATTTTAGCTGCTCTGCTTGTACTCGCGAAATCCCAGAGCTTGATTGACTGTGCTGCGGTGGAGCTGCAGCCCTGCAGTTGGGCTGAGAGGGTCGGAGCTCTGGCCCCGCAGGAGCTTTGGGAAATGCAGCTATTTCCTTGGTTTTAAAGTGGGTGTACGAACACCTCACTCCCAGTGGTTAGACAAGGTTAACATAATAATACCTGTCCATGACTTGGAGTTACTTGGCTCAGAGGCACAGCTAAGAGAAAAGTAAGCAATAGAAAACTACAAAGTCTGTTCTTGTTTTTCAAACAACATTCACCTTATTCAAGAAAAGTGGAGGGAAAAACAAGCAAGCAAGAAAAAGAAAGCAAGCAAAGAAACAACCAAGCAAGAAAGAAGGAAAGAGAAAGAAGGAAAAATGGGAAAAAAAGAGCTTTGTATGGCAAGGAGCAACAAAACCATAAAATATATAATAAACCCACATGGAAAAAGAATATAGTTGATTTCCTGCATATCTCTGAGTTATGTTTCAGTAAATGTACAGCACACATACTGTGTTTAAAGCAGATTTGACAACATATAAAACATTAAAAATATTATGACATTGGCCAATATTTATGATGTATATTTCCACACATAAAATATATTGTGTCATGTCATTGATTTTAAAAAGCATGGAAATTGGCCATGTCATAATATTTTAGAGCTTTTTTATACATTGTCAGAGCTATTTTAAATATACGTGCTCAGCATTTTATGAAACTTCCAACACATGGACATACGGAAAATATATTCTGGGTCCACAGGAGACCAGCATTTCAAATGTAAAGTTTAGCTAATACACATTTTCTAACACAAGAAACCTTTTCTTTTTGGTAAATTTCTTGAGCTTCAGTGTATTCACCTTATTGTATTTTGTATAGATTTACATCAGTGGTGCTCAGCCTTTAATGAATGCGAGTTGCATTTGACCTGATCATGCAGTTTTAACGTAGGTGAAATTCTCACTGAAGTTGTTGCAGAATGGGACCATCAGGCAACACATGCAGCTACAGAAAGCCTCACAAAAAGAAATGATGTTCAGCTCACAAAAACCCTCCATTACCACTAATTATTTGCACTTCCCTCTGGAACATTTCAGTGCTAGCCCTCAAAGCACACTCCCAGCACAGCTCAGGGACATTCAGAAATCTCTCTTGGAAGAGGATAAGGACAGGCTGGGCTAAAATGGGCTAGGTATTTTATCTGTGTGAAAACTGAAAGGTTAAGGGAGCTGGAAGGTAAAAGCACTTGCTGAGGATCAGAGGGAAGTTCTGGCATTTTCTGGAAACAAGAACTTGATTCCCAGTCCTTTGATTTAGCAACAAGACCACCCTTGCCTTTCCAAATTTCTTGGGGAATGATGGCAATGGTTCTGCCAGAAGATTAACTCTAAGCTGTGTTATTGAAGTCTGTATTTTCAAATACTACTGCAACCTAAATATGAATATAACTACTTTTTTCTTTCCTTTTAACTTCCTTTTATTTTTCCTCCAAGTGCAAACTCTGCTGCTGGAGACTTTGCATGATATGCCATACAACCTCCACGTGGCATCATGGAGTGTTATCATGTCTTAATGAGCACGTTTAGTTTGCTTGCACTTGCCGGCATCTGTGTGGCGTCACCACACACATGGTACTGGGGATTCTTGGTTTTGTTTTTTTTTTTTCACATTTCCTACTTTATACATTAGCAGAAAGTGACTGGAGACAGGAAATTGCTTCCAAGGATGCTACATAACTTATCTCTCAAGGTCTTTAGAGGAAACTGAGAAGCAGCAGATGTGCCACTTGAATGGGTAATGTTTATGGCATCACCAAGCACTACAGGATAATTATAATTATAGGTATCACTGTGAATAAGGATGGGTGGAGGTGGGGGGAGAAGCCTGCTTTTGCTTCAGCAGGAACGCAGACCTACCTATGCTGCTGTGGGGCCGTGTGACACTGCTCTAATTGGCTACTTAAACGTTACTTCTCTTTTTGTCTCCTGAATGTTGGTATGGCAATTCCTTCAGCTAAATATGTGCCTAATTGAAACAGCAGCAGTGCTTTAAAAATAAAAATCAGTTTGGAGAGTATTTAAAAACCAGCTATGTTCTGTAAATAAGGTTGTCCCGCTGCCCCAATTAGATTTGGCTTTTTTTTTTTTCTTTTGCTGGCTGATAGGGAAAGTTATTTCAGCACTTCCAGGACCACTGGGCTTCTAGGCTCTGTCCAACTGGTTTAATTTAGATTTCCATTATTTGTTTGACTGATTTATCTGAAATATTTTAAAGGGTAGCATAAAGACATTGATTCTCCAGAGCAAGTTATTGCTTTCACATATGCTTTATGTCAAGCTTTGGGTTTTAGTGGAGGGTTTGCTTTTGAGGAGGCCGGAGGAGGTGAGAGAAAGTTTGGGCAGCATATGCATCATGGTCCTTTCTTCTTGCTTGGGTGTTTCTTTGTCGTTCACTCCATGTCTTTTCCAAGAGGTTACCCTTGAAATACAGACTTACTATATGGGAAAAGAGCAACTGCTGCAAAGTCCTAGATATTTAAGATAAACACAGAAACACAAAAGATCTTTAGTTTCTTAGGGGCTAAGAGGACCATATTGTCTCCTGCTGAGAAAAGGGGAAGCAAGGAAACGACCTAAACAGTGAAACCTATTGCCAAGTACGGAAAACAATTTGAAAGCATGGTATGTATTTGCAATTAAAAACAAAGACTCCAATTCTTTCCCTCTGCGGACAAAACCTTGGTTAGAGACAGGAATTTAGAGCAAAGACTTTCCTTATTTCTTAGGAAAACATGCCCAACATAGTGACAATGAAAAGTGGGAGTTTTACATGTCTTGATATCCAGAAGATGTCAGTCTCATGCCCCATTTGTTACAGTAGTAGCAGCATTAAGGGTAAAGTTAAAACTTAAGCAACTATAGTCGAAGGAGGTACACACAAGAGAGCAATCCCTGGAAGAAAGTTAAGGCAACAGAGAAAAGATGGCTCATCAGGAAACATTAAGCAATTTGTATGGAGAGAGGTCATTTAGTGAACTGTGTCCAGCTGTTTAGGGGAAGCAGCAAGACCATCATAACATGTTTTGAAATGTATATAGCAGAAGTGGGTCTGGGGTTTTGGAATTGTCCTGTTTAACTCTTCCTTATGAGAGAACTGCATTTGCCTTTACCCTGCAGAGTGACTGCGATATGCTTTCCCCACGTTAAACAAAAATCAAGAGAGATTATGGTAAGTGAACAGAAACCCACGGAGTTCAAACGCAAAATGATATTTAAGAGGCACTCTAGCTCCAGGTCAATGCCCAGTTTCATAGCTTTATAGAGTATGTTTTGCCATCAGACCTTCAAAGAGAGGAAGACTTCATAAACGCTATGCCGAGTCTAAGACATAAAGTACTCCATACAAACCATGGTAGTGTTCCTCACTGTCCATATGACCCCATGTAAGAAGAAGGATGCTGAGCATGTGTGTGCTGTACAGCAGGACCTGATCTTGCAATCTTCCCCATCCAGACTGACCCCGGTTGTTCTCCAGATGGTCTTGCTTTGGATGCAGGAGCCCTGAGCTCCTGGCAAGATTAAAAACAGACCGTTGCATTTGAGGAACAGGCCACTCAACTTCCATAGGGACCAAAAGCTTTGACTGCTTCAGCACTGAGCAGAGAGGGGAACCCTTTCTGCACAGATTCCGTGTTGCCGTGCTTCTGCTCAGCCCACATCACTAACACCTTCTTGAATGTTATTTCTTACCTGGAAGAGTCAGCAGGTTTAGGTCTGGGAGGATCTGGCCATTAGCAGGAATGTTCAGCAACACCGTGGAAAGGACATGAAACACCTGGCATGGTCCCAGACTCACGCAGCCTGGAACATTTAATGGCACTCAAGGGATAAAATGACCAAACTGTAAACCTCTCTCCCCCCACCCTTCTTCCTTTTTTATTTTTTATAAATGCACTTTTGAACACGCAGTGCATAGATGCTTTCTACCTTCCTTTGTCTCTCTGTTTCTTACTTGTGACTCCTTGGGGCCCAATTGAAAAAAAATTGTTCTGCACCATTTACTAAGGTTTTTGGCAGGGTTTTTCTAGGAAAGAGTGAGGAATGCGCTGTTTCTACATCAATTCGCCCACAGGTCACTCCTTGTGCACTGCACACACTTCAGGGATTAAAAATGCCAGGTTTCCCAGTTTGTTTGCTCTGAAAAGACTGCACACACATATTCATCACACACATCCACGTATGCACACATACACAAACTCTTTAGTGACAATTACTGGTGACATGCCTGTCAATGTCAATGCAGTATCAGTGACATCATGCAAAGTTTAGATTAATAGTAAACAAGTTGTTGATGTCAAAGACAAATAGAGATTTGGCTATTTCCCTAGGAAAAAGGGAAAAGTGTAGCTGGTAAATTAGCCTAAAAGAAATTTCAGAGTCTGAAGGTTACTGATTAAATAAGTTTACATATTTTATATATAACTGGTTTCTTGTCTTCATGCCTGTCTGGGCCTGGTGAACATTAGGAAATGTATAAGTTGTTAGCAAAGTGATAAAGAAGAATACCAAAACATGAAGGGTGTTGGTGCTTATTGTAAATATGTCAGGACTCAGCTATATTTCCATTTGATGGCGCTGAGAAATTGTTTCTGATGGAGCAGAATGTATGGGACTAATGAGATTTAGTTAATCTAGCAATTTATGTGTTTACCATATCTACAGGTTTTTTGAGTTAGCTTTAAAATTCCTCATAAAATGAATACTTTACAGTGGTAGCCCCAGTAACACTTCTGTATAGTCCTTCGCATTTTTGTTGGCTTGCTGACATCAGCACTTTAATGCTTAATATCCTGTGAACATTTCTGTGTTTTATAGTTCTGTATGTACTGGAATAAGGAGGGAGGGGAGGACCTAGGCTCTCTAATAAGGAAACACACATTATTCTTTACTGATATGTTTTTGTTCTCCGCTAATCATTTTTTTCCTTTTCACATAAGCCTGAGGAAGAACTGCTGTCGGAACAGAAGAGGGCAGATGGAAATGTGTATGTGAAGTGTGGTTGTAATTATTTTATTACCTAGGCTTCACATAAGGCTTGTTTATGTGAAAGGAGGAGATTAATTCCTTTGGGTTACTAGAGAAAAATCTCAAGCCTGTAACTGATTTCTCCGGAGAGCTACTGAATTCTTCGGCTCTATCCCTTTGCCAGGTTGTGCCTTTCATGTGCCACCTCTAAATAAAGTAAATAAATTAAAAAAAAATCCTGGAAAGAAGTTCTGTTTCAAAGATGAGGCCTCGCCTCCTTGTTAAACCAGGGCAAAGGAGGAAGGAACATGCGAGCGGGTGGTCTAAAACCCGGCAGCTCTTGGAGGCAGCCTGGCAGAGCTGCACTGCTCACCAACACGGGGACCCCACCATGGCTGAGAAGGTCCTTCCCGCTGGACACACTCCCTGCAGCTCATGCTCTTTGTGCTGCAAATACTCACTCTGGGAATGTGTTTTAATCTGTTTTGAAGGTGGTGGGGGCAGTAAGGAAAGGGCGGGTGTATCTGCCTCTAAGACCTCTGGTTACCATCAGCCCGACTTAAAAAGCAACAAAGAAAACCTGAAAAAGAGGAAATAGCTGTAGCTTATTTGTAACACAGCATTAAAATGTTGTCTTTGAAACACTAAAGGTTGAAAGTATAGAGTATTGTATGGATGAGATGGGAAAAACACTTCTTTGAAGATGCAGTGATTTTTGAAAGACGCAACAGTTCTCATGTTTTATTTTCAGCTCTTATAGAGTAGGTTTTAAAGCCATGACCTTTCAAAGTTACAGATTCAGAACAATATCCTCCCTACTTTTCTTCAGGTTGAGATAGTTCAGAGAAGAGAGGGAGGAAACAATTCATAAACAAGTTTTGACCATATTGGTGACGCACCGCGGCAGGCAACTGTGATACTGCAGAACTGGAACCAAGTGAACACAGCCAGTCCCAAAGGGACTCAATTCCTCCTATCTCACTGCATGCTGGAGCATCTACCCTGATTGTACGCCTATTCAGATGGTTTGATGAAAGCTTACCGTCCTTGCTGAAAAGGCTCCTACTGGCTTTGGTGGCCTTTGGATCACTTACATAGGAGGTAGCCACAAGGACAATGGAGATATGTCCTCCCACGTGGCCTTCTGTGCCAGTGTGGTCCCAGCTCCAGTGAAGCTGGAGCGGTGCTGAGCCTTAACCCTGATGCTTGCAGAGGAAACCCCTGCAAGAAATCTCCTTTAAGAACAAAAACAAACAAGGCCCTCGCTACAGCTCTTGCTAGGCGCTGTTTATAATGTGAACAATTTGGAAAGGGCTTGTTCCATATTTATGGCATTTTTAAAAATAGATCATATGGCTTAAATATGATACTGTTCCCCACTTCGGGGAAAGCAAAATCTTTCCTCTGTAGTACAAAATATTTCCAAAACGGACGACTGTTAAAAATCAGAAAAAAACCCCAGTTTATAAAAAGCATGCTGACATTGTAAAAAAATTAATAGTATGCTTGGAACCCTTTGAGTTTCCAAAATGGTCAGTTCAATAGAAAAAATGGCACTTTCTTATTACAAAATTGAGTTGCCTGTCTTAGGTTTTCCCTAATGAAAGAATTTTTGGAGAGAATAAAGCTCATATTGAGTGTTCACAGCCCATCTCCCCCTCAGTGTGTAATTTAACCACCCAACCCTGTGGCCTGGAACACTTTTGATTACAACTGTAATACTTATTTTGGAAAAAATTGGTAGCCAAATATTCAACCTTTAGAATATTATGTATGAGAGTTTTTCTTCTCTTAAATGTCATAGGAAATTATGATGACAGTGTGTGTGTGAGTGTGTGTGTGTGCCTAAGCAAAATAAATTTACTATTTCATGCTACTGGATTCCATTACTCGAAACCTTGACAGCTATAGCCCTGGGAGGGGCAAGGAAGTTGGGCCAAATTCTCAGTCACTCTAAAATGGGTCATATTAAAGCTGCTTTAAAGATCATCTCTATAAATAGCCCAGAAAATCAAGTGTTGGGTAGTACTGCACCCTGGCCTGGGTTCCATTACTCCAAGTAAAGGAGACATATTTATGTAGTGGGGTTGCCCTTAAGGATCTGTTAAAAAAAAAAGGGAACAGCTAGTGGTATTATACAGAAGTCATTTAATTCTGTTATGCTCACAGTTAGGCTGAGCAGAAGTCACTGGTAAAATAAGAGCTGTATATTATTAGCTTTCAAGAGCTGAAATTGCTCGCAACTGTTTAATGTTTTATTATTTTCTCGAATTAGCAACAAATATTTCAGCAGTACAACACATGGCATTCCTGATTAATTAGGACCAGGATTAGGTCTTTAAATGAAGTGAGCTGGAGTTCACCATTGGCTTACAGAGATGGGTTTGAAAAAAACATCTCTTTGGTACATTTTTTCCCGTGTCTTTAAAGAAAAAGATCAGAGCTTTTAGTGGCTGCTTTTTATTTCCCCAGCTTATATATCTAGCCTTGCAGAACTTAAATGGCTTAAGTATCTATCTTACCTCAAATCCTAGGTAAAATGAAATGTCTATTTTAATGTTTTAAGTGCATTTTGATGGTTGTAAAAGGAATCAGATGCTAGTCATTAGAGTCCTGAATGTCTTCTGTAGGCATTTGAATTGGACTTCCTTTGGTAAGCATCTTGCTGGATTTAGCTGTTGATAAATGGAAAATAAAAGACCATTTTGTGATAATGCAGGCATTTTGTGTTGCTGTCTTAGGCTGGATTACGTTCCACAGATCTTGACATTTAGAGTACTGTAGGGGGAATAAAGCATTAATTAATGACAACTGTACTAGGCTGTGAAATGTCATAGCTTGGGAATAAAATCCCTGAAGAATAGAGTTAAAAATGTGTTTGTAAAAATTAGAAAAGAGGAGGTGCCAAATGTATTAAGAACTCTTCCTAATTTCACAGGCTTGAGTCCAAACTGCTGACAAAAATATATCTTAGAAAACTCACTATCTGCTCTCTTTCTTTTAATTACTTCTGCGATTCGGAGGAATGAGAACATTCAAGCACCACAGACAAGTCTATTTTGGTGAATATTGAATATGAACATATAAAGAATAATAAAACTAGAAGATGAAATGATGGAAAAATAAAGGCAAGCGATTGAAGTTCTCCTATCGCCTTTCTTTGGAACTTCTTCATCTTTTCATGCTCCTCCTTATTTGTCATGTGGGTATCCTCACTGCAAAGAACACTTTGCTGTGTAGATGAATTGCAGAATATAACTACTGGGTGTAGTTACTAATACTATTAAACTTTCATGTTTTGGAGTGTCTAATATGTTGCCAAAGATCAATATTTATAATTATGGGTTACAACACCATAGCAAAACATTTGCAACTATAAAATGGCCTTGAAAGTTCCAGCTAGACTAAGCAAGCAGTTAGCCACTTCCTCTCATCCTTATTTGTGAAAAGAAAGCCTCACTGTGTTGGAGGATAATAAATTCCACTAGGTCCCTGCAGAAGGAATAACATGTATTTAACGGATAAGCTTTCTGAAAGCAATTCCCGCTCATTTTCTGAACAAGCCAGTGCACTATCTTTCCTGCAGTGGCATGGACTATACTCCTTCCTGCTGCTAACTAATAGATCATTCTTTGTAGCTTTTATAGAGCACTGAATTTTGGGTAAAGGAAAAAAAAAGTTATAGCTGGCTACTAACAACACAACCAAAAAGTCCCCAGTCTCTTTTCAAATGCCTAATTATTTTAGCCTATCCTTCATATGTATGGAAAAACAACTGGTGTTCGCCTGATCCTGTGCTATGGATGCATTTATCTTAAATAGGAGGAAGTAACACGAGTAGAGGATTTTAATGTAGTCCTGTGCCTATTATGCATATGCTAAGGTACTGAGACCACTGTCCCAAATATCACTCTTATACTCCACTCGATTTTCTGTTTTCATTTCTGGACTCTGTATTTTTATAGCACTTTAAATGAAAGTTTTTTAAAAGGTAGGAAGCAGCCTCCTGTACTCAGTAGGTTTATCAAGTTGTTTGTCAAGACTAGTTCGTTTTCTGTGTAGGTTTGCCTTTCCAAAAGAGTGGGTTAAAACCATCACAGTAGCAGAAGGACAACTTGTGTAACTAGCTGAATCTCTTCCAAGTGATCTTACATAGCTTCTTTTGGTAGCTGGACAAATCTTATAATACCAGAATGCTAGTAGAATAGAATGTTTCCTAGGTTTATTAGAATTGCTCACAGAATCTGTTTCTGAGATTTTATTAGAATTGCATGTTATATGCCATGAGCAGTAAAGTGTTGCCTATAAGTTTATATTTTTGTCATTCTTGTCGTCTCCCTCTGATGTTGCTCCTCTAAAGAGGTGATATTATATTATGTTGTCCTAGGATCACTCCTTAGCAAAGGACTGATATGGTTGTAGCATATGCACAGGAATGTACATGTATCCTCTACTTCTACCTTTTCCAGGGTCTTTGTGAAATAATGTTTGCAGCACATGAGTCTCATTTCATGGGAAAATAATCTTTGATATTTAGAAGCAAAGATTTATTTTAAGAAGAGAGATTAATTCTTGGAAATTTTCTGTTTTCTGTCTGTGCCAGATCAGAACATACCAGGAAACTAATGTGAGAGCATGTTCAATTGGGATGAAGAGACCTCTTTTACAAACCTCTGAAGTTTATTGAGGTTTTACTGATCATTACAATTTATATACCCACATTATCATCAAGTGAGAATACTAAGCTAAAACAATATGAGCAAATAGTATTACTTAAGAAAAATTATTTGTCCACAGTATTTATGAACTTCTCTTTGTACTGCAGTAGATCTGAAAACTGGCATTTAGGAACTTTCTGCTGAAGAATATGACCATCATCGTTTAGAGTTTTAGGGAGAAAATTAACAAGAATTGGAAGCATAAGCAACACAGGCTTACATGAAAAAGGATTGTTAACAGACTGCTAATAATTGTTAACAGTTGGCATTGACTGACTAAAATAAGTAGAGGATTCAAAATAAGTAGCTGTGAAAGATTTATTATATTGATAACAATTTTCAGTAATTCTTAAAACGCATATATTTTCCTATACTTTTTGATTGAAAAGTTTGAATTTAAGGAGAGTTCTTGACTATTCTCCACCTATAAAACCTCTGTTGTTAATATCTCTGACTTCTGAAAATGAAATAGTAAAACAACTGGTATGAAAAGCTTACTTAAAAGTGTATAGTGCTCTTTCAGGAAAAAAAAGGAGATTTGAAAACACAAGTTATGACAAACATTGCTGGACAATCACTGTTCAGATCACTGAAGAGAACTGACCTTCTTATACCAGTAACGAGAGTCCTGGGTCCATGGTACTCAAAGGGAAGAAAAGAAACTCACCCAAGAGGCCTGGCGAGATCCAGAATTGGAGAGGGTTAGCAAATGGCAGAAAACTTGAAGGCAGAGACGGTTTTTTTGAGGTCTAAAGTTGGTGGCAAACATATAATTTTTCTTCTGGTTGTCTTGGCTAAGTGTGATCAACTCTGTTCACAGGTAAAAATAGCAACTATTAGCCCTCAATAGCCAACGTGCTGCCATGCTACATTTTATGGACATATGACTAAAAGAAGAATTAAATGTGCAGATTGATATATAGAAAAGACTAAAAACCAAACTTGTCATCTAACACATTTTACGATGAGAGATAAGAAAATAAAGGATAAAATGTGTCCATGGCTTCTTTTCTTGGGGTGGGAGATAAGTTCTCTCTAGGTTTATTCCTATTTTAAAAGTGCATTCAACTCAACACAAACATTTTTTACTCCTCTTTTTGAAAGTTTAATGCCACGATGTTCCAGTTTAGTGACTTTCAGTGCAGAGCAGAAATATTGCTGAGACAAAAATGCTGACAGCTAGACTTCAAAAATAGTTTTGGATGAACTCAGATTACGAGTAGTTCATACGCACTTTCCAAAAATGGACATAACAACTGGAGACTTTTTCCCCCCATCCAAGAGGTTACTGTGGTCTGTGGGTTTCTTTGTGTGGGAGCTTGCATCTTCATACACAGAAGTATAAGAAAGCAGCCTCCAATAAGACACAAAAATAAAACAAAATGTAATGTAGAAGTCTTCTGAGGTCTTGGGAATTCTGGGCAAAGTTAGTCAATAACATTATGGAAAAGGAACCTATAAAGTGTTCCTGAGGAGCTTTTAGGCTCCAGAGAAGCAATCAATTTGATGATGAGGCATGACAAACTCAGACTGGACACAGGACTTTAAATAGACCTTTACAGTGAGCTTAGTTAAAGTGAACAGCATAACGAGGAGTGAGGCTGAAATCCAAACCAGAGACTTTAAAGAAATCATGTGGTTTATGTTGTACAGGGTGGCAGATTAGATGAGCACAATTAAAACTTTTTTGTTGTAAATTATGAAGCTGTGAACCTATATTTCTTTGCTGGCTTCTCTTCAGTGATCAGAGAAGATGCATAGCCGCTTATCCCATGTAAACTCCCAGGAGCCGCTCCAGCGCTGCTGAAGTCAACAGGAGTATTTCCATTGCTTTTGGTGCACATTAGTTCAGGTGGTGACTAGCAGAAAAAAACATCGGCACATGTACACACAGCTTCCATGTAGAATACTCCTTCTAAGGACATAGTATATGGACCAGCTGGGTCTGGAAAAGCACAAGCTAACCTCTCCTGACTTCACCTCCCACGCTAACACCCAACAGCAGGTGCTGTGTCCTGAAAAGCTGCAGGAGTCCCCACCAGGGTTGTCACTAATTGCACCCCTCTACCACTCCAGAGGTTCATTTTCTTCCAGTTTTGCTACTGGGTATAACAGAGCCGTGCCCCAGCTCTCACCTCATTCATAGCAACATGCGAAACAGCTCACCAGATGAGAGTTTGCATTTCAGATGAGCGAATGTGCCAGCATTTTGGTCAGTTTTTCAGTGGCGTACGTAGCCTCCTGAGAAAATCAGAGGCGAAATTTAAGCTTGATGCTACACACTCTCTCTGTGCAAGACGTGGAAGACCAAGACAATGTGCCCCTTCCGAGTCCATCTTGAACTGATTAAGAAATGGGATCACCGTGTGCCAACTTGCACTTTGAATCTCAAAACTGCAGCAGAAATTTATCATCCTGTCAAATCTGGTTCCTTTAAGTACTTGTCAGACAGAAATTCAAAGAGAGCCAAAACACTTTTTTCCATTGGCACCTTCTCTTGCAACATTTTAACATTTTCTGGTGTAGCATTTCTATCCAGTGCGATGCAACACCTCCTTGAAAAATGAGGGAAATGATGGAACAGCAGGGATCTCCCCTCTGCAGAGGCACAAATGTGCCTTTTCTCTCTTCTTTCCTTTTTTTGCAGTATTTTCTGCTATAAGGATTTTCTGAGAAAAAAACCCTGAAGCCATGGTATCAGAGTGATATTGACAATCCATTTTGCAGGGAGCAAGGCAAAGGGAGGTACACACACATTAACTGCTTTAAGGCTTTGTCTTTTATTCTTGCCCACTCTGAGAAGAGAGGAAGCATGCTGAGCTGCCACTGTTGGATTTTGACTTAGCGTAGGAGCAGGAGATCTGGTAGAAATCCCAGAGCATAGTGCTCTGGACTGTGAATCTCTCTGATCGGTGAGAGCTGTTTGGCCCCAGCGTTTCGGCTCTGGTTGTTCAGGCCCTTGTCCAGCACAGTGCATATTATCTTTCACCACAAATACTTCGGTAGGTTTCTGCGAGACGGCTCGCGTGCTGACAGACAAGCATCGTGCAAGTGCTCTGCATTTTTAGCATATAAATCAAAAAATAGGAAGCGCAGCCAAAATCTATGTGTTTTGGAGTGGAGCAGCAGGCAGGCATACATTGCTCTGCCAGCATTAGCTAACAGGAGAAGATGTTACCTATTTATAAAGCACGCCTATGGGATGCTTGCTCAAAGGACTGTAGAGAGACCAAGTCCAGTGGACAAAGATAGCAGATTCCCTAGGTATCTTCACCAAAGTGACTGATGATGAAAGTCTTTATGCAAAATAGGAAAGTAAAATACTACTCAGCTCTTCCTTAACAAATACAATATGTTTTTTGCTAGTAATTTGTCTTCTTATCTTTATACATCTAGCATGTATCCACATGCTCTCATGACTCATCTGATGAAGAGCATTATTTTTTTCCTCACCTAGATTTAATGAGATTTACCCTTTCTAGACATCTAAAAAAAGCTCACTGGTGTTTACATGCAGATAGACGTTGGAGGGATAGGCTGCTTTTGAAAATATGTTTTCTAGAGAATCCTTCTATACCTTCAGCTTTCACCTTTTGCTGAATTACTTGAGCTAGTTACTGCAAGCAGACAGGACATACCAGATGATACATCAGCAGAACATAACCTATTTTTTTCCCTTTTCAGCACCACCATCCTCCCTGACTCTTTCCTCCCCCCCGTCTTTCTGCTGGGAAAGTAGAAACCCTCCCTCCTTTGGGTTTCCCTTCTTTTTGCCACCCAGTCAGAAATATACCAAAAAAATTGGATTTGTGTTTTCCAACTTGACTGTTGCACATCTCAACTCTCATGTGCTTCTCACATGTTGTGGAAATTAATCCCTCTGTGATCAACAGTGAGAGGGGGTCAAATGGGAACATTCAAATTTTGACGCGTTATTCATTGGTCCATAGTTTTCAAGGCATTTTATACAGAGCAGAATTCCTGTATGCGTCCCGAAAGGGAAATTATGAAAAAGAAAATATGAAAAGCTAAATCTAAGTGGGATTTGGGCACTGCAGTGATAAGTGGTGTGGTGCCTGTTCTTCAGGTGTATGTTCAGCTAAATCCTTGAGCTGGACTCATAGGAAGGGTTGGAGGACTTAAGCAGGGTTCACAAAGATCAACAAACTGAGTTGTAAGCTGTCTAAAACCATACCCAACAAGGCATGCTGCAAAGTGATGAGACTTGCACCCTAACCAGCTTCTGACCTGTTCTCCTACCTCTGGTTGCAGGAAGCATCTTCTGTCACTTAGTATTTATAAGCTTGATTCTGATCTGGAATTAGGTAACCAAATAATTTGTTCTATAAATTGAATGGGATTTGAGCAGTTTTTTCCTTTTTTTCAAAAGGAGTTGGACCCGATTTTTCCCTCCTCTTTTCACCCAAAGAACATCCAGTAGGAGTTGACAGAAGTGGGTTCAACCCTTCAGCCTGATGTGCATCAGTCCTGTCAAGATAGGTCAAAAAATGTCAGGAGAGCCACTTCTGTTTCTGGAGCAACAGGGATGCTGATGACACCTCACAGTAGCTTCAGCAGAGCAAGCATCTTCTTGTTCAGGCTGTGCAGTCAAAGTAGGTTTCAGAGCAATTCTCAGGGCCTTCCCTTAAAAGCAAATGTCTTTCTAATCACTCCAGGAGGGATGCCCAAGAGAATGGAATGATTTTGCTTGCTTCCGTTAACTGATATGGAATAAAATTTGCTCTTGCTCCAGGAGGACGCCGGTTGCTCTTCATCCAGTACACAAACAAGGAGGGGGGGAAGGAAAGAATGTGATTTTTCTCTGCTGTTCCCTTGTCATCAGCACAACATGAAAAGAGTATTCTAAACCTCAGACCTTTCCCTGCCAATTTCTCTCCTCCTTACTCACAGCGATTATTTCAGAGGTACAAAGGTATTTCTTTTTCTGTTGAGTGTGTATCGGAGCATATTGCTATTCAGGCTAACACTATTAGGCAACTGCAGATGCATGCCTGAGTCACACATATGTCAAGAGCACTGAAAGAGCATTACAGCATTAGGAAGAGAGAAAAGTCTGGTTTTGATTACTGATAATTATAGATAAGCTGTAGCTGACAGTCATTTTCTGACCGCAAACTCAAATCAATCAATTAAAGACTGCATGCAGCAGCACCCGTGTTTAATCATTTCCAGGCTCTTTAAAATGATCCATTACTCTGATAGCATGTCAGAGCTGCTGTGTACCATTTGTTGTTGCTGCTGAGGGTCAAATATGCAGCTACTTTCAGGCTGATTTCAAGAACACAGTTCACAATCTAAAAAAAAATAAATCTGCATGTAAAGATTAGCCATAACTATTAAATCACTCTCTTAGTTTAATTAGACAAACATCACAGCTGATGATTTAAGTATCTTTTGATCTCATGACACATAGATAAGTGCATTTTTTGATAGAATGTATCAGTGTTGCATCAGGGATAAAAGAGGATGGAATAATACAAGTTCAACTGTGTTCTTCCCTAGTTCCTATTTTCAAAGGTTTTTCACATGGAACTTCAAATACGGGAGAGAAGTTTGTAATGGGACCTGGACAATGAACTGCTGTCAGACTGGAAGACTCTCCACTGGAACTACGTTGACAAGCTGGGTTGTTTTTGCTGAAGTTTGCTTTCTTCCCAAGCTTTGAAAAGAGAAAAAAGGTTCTGATGCCTTAGAAATTATCAGCTAACATTTTCAGAATAAAATATTTCCATTTTTGCTTTGAAACATTTTTTAAATTAGGTGTTTTAAAATACTGAGTTATTTCATGTCACATACACAAAAAAGCTAAGTGAAACAAGTTATTATGGTTTTATCAAAATGAAATGTTTTGGACGATTTAAGATTCATTTTTACAGGATTTTCCTCCAGGGAGAAAATTTCCATTTTTATTCATAATCCAGTTAAAACTTTCTGTAAAAATTATGGTTTGAATAAATCAAAATTTGTAATAGAAATCATTCCATCAGTAATTTTTCAGTCAAATCCTGGATAACAGTAGATAATAGCCTATACCTTCCAGGTGATGTAAGCCAGCATAGCACCAATTAGTGACTTGACTAGATTTATCACAAAGGCTCAGTCCAGCCCATGGAGCAGTAATGATGACTGTCATATAAGAATATGGTCCAGTTACACACAGAAATTAAAAGAAATTAAATCTCAGAGAAAATAATTAGCTAATACAGCATAATACTGAGATGCAGGACTTTGGGTTTCTATCATCAGCTTTGTCATTCTAGTAAATTTTGAATGTGATGCCTAAACTATATTCAGTCCACATATTTTTAATGTTTGGTGGAATCTGAATGGCTTTATTTCAATTTAACAATTTAATTTATAAGGTAAATTGAATGAAACTGGATAAAGTTACTTCTTTAACTAAGAAAGGGTACTTTTACTAAGCAAGGATATCTGTATCAGGATTCAACACATGTTAATAAATCCATTTTAAAATAAATATGGACTGATGTTCCTGATTGTCTCTGTATCCCAATATTTCACTTAAAAGACTGAAAAGGATCTCCACGTCACTGACTCCGTTACTCAATACAATACACGAGTAGGAAACAAAGAGCATCTCCAACATTATAAAATAAAGGCTGATTTCTGCCAAGCACAGCAGGTGGGTCTCATCTCAGTTACCTTTTGACATCTCCAACACAGACACCTACATATAGTCACCTTATACAACTGGCACAGTCACTGGAGATACATAGTGTCTTCTAGGACACAGTTCATCTCATCCAGAGGGATGAGACCCTGAAAGTCTACTTCTCTACTCTACCTACTTCTCACGGCAGTCAACAAGAGGAGCCAAGGGTGACCAGCTCAGCTGTACACATGTGCATGTGGCCACATAAACCTCCTGCACAGAGTTACATCTCCCTAAAGAGCTGGGATATCTGACTTGAGAGCCCTGGGAGCTTGCATGAAGGTCACTGAAGAGATCCTTGATGCAGCTGCCTGACCTAGCCCTTAGCTGAGGGTTATTACACTGGGAAGGAGCAGCAGAAGCAAAAACGTGCTTTTGTCCCAATACCTGCACTTCAGGCTTGATGAGTTACCCAGTGTGGTAAAAATTGGTGCCCAGTAGCTGAGACATGAACCCCTTCCTCTGCTTCTTCACAGGAATACCCTGACATCCTGCCCGCAGACCTGCCTGCGCTTCTTTCTGAAGACAAAAGGTTTGGTATGAAAACAGACTGCTGTTTTTCTTCTTTTCCAGGGGCTTTAGGTAAGCTGTTGTTAGGGATTCACTGCCATCATACCAAACAAATCCCACTGCGTGCTAGTTTGAAACATTTTTGGGCAGAGGTTGCTGTGGGTAACCCTCCCCCTGTCCCGGGAACAGAAAATGTCTTCTGTGCACAAGCTGTTCCCTCACTGACGCAGTTTATCCTGCTGGCATGCACAAGCACCTGTGTAGGCACAATTTATCAGAGCCCCTTTTATTAAAAAAAAAAAAGGGCTTTTAATTCAGTAGAGATGCTTTTAACAAACTCTTTACTGCTGCTTATTTATGTGAACTTCCTGTTGATCTCCTTGAGGATTTTGCCTGTCTAAGGAGTTTCAGCAGGACCCAGTGTCGGGGTGCACAGCAGAAACTCTTTGTCCCTTCGCTGGAATATTATCAGCTGATCTGAATACCCTCTTGTGAAATTGTTTATTTATAATATTCATCTCAGAGCATTTACACGCCACTGATGACTTGAAATTCAAGCAGTTATTTATAATCATGTTAAATAAGACCACATTTCTATTCCGCTCACAAGTTAAGTTAGTTATCAGATTACATGTCTGTTTCATTCCTTTTATCTCTGATACAACGCGCTGCTCTCAACAACGGCATCAAATGAACTTAGATGTCCGACTATAAGTCATGCACATGTCGAAACAATAATGCTGAAAGGATTATCATCACCCTCTGTAATTACAATAATGGAAAACAGATACTGAAAGGACATTTTTCTGATCCTCGGAAAATCCCTGAAGAGGTCAATTTACTTTTCTTTGGGGAATATTTAACACAAGGAAAGTTATTGGTTTATACATCTGTTGAAAGAACTGAACTTATAATAAGCACAATGTCACAATATAAATTTAAAGTATATTTTATTGCACTGTTATGGTGGGGGTCTCCAGATGGTCCTGATATACATAGTTTTATAAGGAAGTGCTTTTTTGACTGAGAACACTGATCACTGTCTGATGAAATGCTGTCAAAGCTGAGCCGCACTACTGTTTGTGGGAACCTGTTGCAAGTAGCAGCGGCGAACATCATCCACCAAGACCTAACTGGCATCTCGTTTTGGAGCCAGGTTGTGGTGGAGCTGGGTGTGGTACTTTGCTGGAGGTTTTGGAAGAGGAGAATTTCTTGTATGCACTTTGACCAACTCTATTCAGGAATGGATCTATGTGGTATCATAAAAGAAAATAAACGCTAAGAAAAAGAAACCCCTACATACCATTAATTTCTTTTATTGTAAGAAGCATGCATCCAACTCTTAGGTCCTGAATTTGCAGCTCTCAAGTCTAAATTGAGTCATATATTTTAGGACTTGAATAAGTCTCAGTGGATGCATAGGCTCTTCTCATCTTCTTCATGGTGGCTAATTCTGTCTCACAGAATTAGATGTCTTAGTCCTATTTTTGAAGGCAAAAGTTGACTACTGTAACAGATAAATTCCACATCTCCTGCTATTTGCCTGTACTGTTGTTTTCCTGCCATCCAGCAAACCATTTTTAAGCTAATGTTAGTCTGAACATGACCATACTAACAGTTGTGTCAGCACAGCTGAGGGTGCAATAACCTTCAGCTTGGGTACTGTTGTGACAGGACAGGAGCTCAGATCCGTATTTAAATAACCAGACTTTGCCCATCCAGCACATTTTGACTTTAACAGGGTAGGGTGTACTCATACGGGCAATTTAGCTGTCATCTGAGGGAACACCAACCTCCAGCAGGCAGAAGTAGTAACCTCTTTCACTGGCACGGCCAGAGCTAGAAGTCCACAACCTAAGCCACAAGGTTTTGACTGAATGAGTAGCTCGCTGCTTCAAGAAGAAGGCTGCAACAGAACCACACAAAAATGTTCAAATGAGAGTTGTTATTCACCTACATGGCTGTTTGCAACAAAAACCCATCTTCTCTGGTCACTCTTGACAGCAGTACTCTCTAGCACATCCTGGCAGCTTTGTCCACCGGCATCTACAGTGGAGGGCACAGTTCTGGTCTCTGCATTTCCAGATGGACACAGAGAGTTGAGGCAAGGGCAATAAAAGCAATACGTGGGATGAGACAGATGCCTTATGAAAAGGCACTGTCGGAGCAGCTTACTGGGCGACATCGGGTCTAATTCCGTAAGGCATGGTTTGTGTTTATGCTCTTAGAATAACAGCTTACAGGAATAACCGAGATAGTGAATATCCTCAAAACAAATGCTTTATTGTAGAGTTAACCAGCAGAACTGCTTTGTAACAAACTCCACCTGAATTTCTCCCTCAGCGAGCCCATCTCACCCTCCAGCATGTCACTGCCACATGCTTCGGGAAGCAGCACACGCCACTGCTTGTAGTTAGCAAAGAGCTCCCTCTGTTTGAAGAGCGGGCTTGCTTTCTCTTCTTACTAGTTGGCTACTTGTTTGTCTCCTGGTAGAGTCTGTGAAAGCTGTTGTGAAATGTGTGGATTGCCGGAAGAAAACATTGCTCTGTCTTGTTTACAGAACCCGAGCTCTCTTAAAACAAACCCATAATGGTTAAAGTGTGTACCTTGTGTTCTTCTTCAAAGGATGGCCAGCACATAGATGTTCTATCCAGGACACAGGCTGAACACTGCTTTTGAGAGACATGATTCGGTCTTTGCTTCTCACTTGGTTATGGGAAGAATAAACTGTATGAGCCTTTTTCCTAGACTGGATCACTCCCTTTCAGATGTGTTGGAGGAATTAATGATGAAATGTAGTCCTGCAAAGCCAAGGTACTGACCGTGCCTTGTCCATGCGCAGTTGTCAGTATGAAAAGGAAATATGGGCCCAGTGAAGTTACATCTACAAATCTAGGCCAAATATGGTAGTAAAGTGGCCTGAATATAAGTTGGAGAAGCTAACATTTGTAAATCCATCCCTGAATGCAGGTCCTGATTCCTCTCTCCTGTTTTCTAATGACCTGATATGTCCTCTGGGACTATCCATTTTCAAAATTTGAATGTGTGGTCAGAGATTGGGATTCATCTTCTCTAATTATAGGGATCTACAAAGTAAGTGTGTATATCTGAGCTCGTCACTGAGACTCCTTTCACAGTCAATACAGATCTCTTCAGCATAGTCAGTAGAGTCTGGGATCAGGCGAAACATGCCCCAGACTGCCATTGATAAACTAACTGGGTCTCCAATGACTATAGGTGGTGATTACTTGACTAGCTCAGATGTAGACACCTACACTGTAGCCCCCTAAAATTAGGAAAGATGAATCCCGCTGAAGGAAACGAGTATGAGCAGATCTTCAAAGACTGCACTTGTACTATAGATACTGAGCACCAGATGTTTTAATTTTTCCTTCTTTTACTGGACTATTGCAAAGGAACCTTGCCCTAGATAAGAATTTCTCTGATGTAGGACTTCTCAGCAGCAGCTCCTTCTTGTGAACGTAAAAAAAGTTCCTGTTGGAGAGCCAGGGACACTATTGTAAGAGCTGACAAGTACGGGCTGGTGGAACAGTCCATCATGCCCTCATCACTAGGAGAGAATCACTGCATAATTAGTCCTAGATCTAGGAGAGTCATAAATTACTTTGACAGCCACTTGTCTGAGTGAGAAAGTGGATCACCGGAATATGGTTGTGCTAGGAGATCTTCACGGGGACTGTAAACTTGCCCTTCAAGTTAATAATATTTTGCTTAAATCCTGTGAAGACCTATATAGACACAACATCCTTGGGCACTTTCCCTGTACTTGCTCGTGCCCCCACAAGTACAAACAGGACTTTAGCAAAGAGCTTCTTACCAGCTCTCAGACCTCCCAGTCACCTCCCAGACCTCCACCTACTCATTTTCTTAATGGCACCTTTCAGCAGTTCTTACCACACCACCGAAGGAGCAGGTGCTAATTCTAATTCTAAATAAATATTTCCTGTGTCCTTTACGGTCAAATCTAAACCATAGTAGCCTTCTTCAAGTTTCCTGCCATCCCATCTCAGGGAAACAGTGAGAGTTCACGTTGTCTTTCTACATTCTCCCTACTAGGTAAGACCACTGTTACTACAATATGCACCTATGTCCCACACTGCTCTCGCCCTAATTAGACTGAGGGCTGACTAAGAGCAGAGCTGGTCTTTGTGTTCAGGGTACAGCGTCATGGACCCAGGCTCCAGTTCTCATACTATATAAAAAGATAATAATAGTCCCCATGAATCTTGTCTTTGAGATAGACTTTAAATCTGTTGTTAAGACAAGATTGAATATTGGCTGCCTTTCATCTCAGAACGTTATTACATTAGGTACACTAGTCAGCTTGCAGCCGTTCAAATGCATGTAAATATATATAAAGACAAAAAAATGTTTACTCTCTGTTGCATCAGTCTTAACAGAGAAAGCCAACGTCCAGCATGCTATTTTCTGATCACTCCGCCTTTGCTTCAGTAGTACTCGGATGGGATACAGTGAGAGGAACATTATGCGATGCACACTGATATATCACCCTGACCCTAAAACTTAGAGTGCATCAGGCAATATTACTCAGTCAAATTATACTCAGCTCAACACAAACATCTAAAATAGATGAACCTCAAAGAAGAAATGCTGCCCTCAGACATTTCAAAGGCATTTGCAAAAAAATACGATTCAGGATTTTAGAGTTGTTCTTGTTTTCATTACTCTGTGCTCAAGTATTGGCCAAGTATCAAAGCTCCTGAAAGCAGCTAGACAACTGGGATATTCAAAAAAAGGGAAAAGAGCCCTCAAACTGTCCCTTGAAAGAAAGACTTTTTTTCTCTGAAGTATTAGTCTCTCCTGCAAGGTTTCATTTTTACTATATTTTTAAATCAATCTACAGTGATTATTTAATTACACTGTTATCAATACAGCAACAGTATATCCTTAAAGCACTATAAATTCATACTGAAATTAATCTGCCTAGACCCCAGGGTTCAGACTACCATCTGCAGTCTCAACATACAACGGTCCTTTGTTTTGCCCTTCTAATTTAGCCTTTGGAAAGTCCTCTGTGACAGCCAAATCTAGTGCTTTCAGAGAGTGGCAATTCTTGCAGCTACTTTTCATCAATCATTTCCACTTTGTTCCCTTTTAAAACAAGTGCATTTGATTTCCACTTTAATTAAGAAGCTGAAAACACAAGATGAGGCACAAATAACACAAAGACTCAAAATACTTGTCACTAACAGAGTCAACCTATAGTTTCTACTATCTTCAGAAATGAAATTGACTTTTCCAGGTGATTGAAACACTGTTTTTAATAGCATCAAATGTTAACTACTGTGTATTACAGTGATCCAAATTGAGTCATATACAACTTTGTCCTTATCATCAGTAAAATAAACAAACAATAAAAATGTGACACTCTACTGTAAAGCTGTGCTAGTCTGATACTTACAGCTATAGGACAGATTTTGTAATTCTTTTTTCCTCTCATATGAATACTTCAAAAGGAGGAAAAGTAGGATGAAAGTGGAGAAATTTTGTGAGATGCTAAGGGAATGTTTTCATTCTTCCATTTTGTAGGACTTCATCCTCTTGGTTAAATTTTCCCAGAATTTTGGAAGACTAGAAACTTTCTTACTGAAATAAAAATATATCAAAGAACAGCAATGCCATCTTTTATATTTTTTAATTGAAATTAAATAGTCTTATTTTATTTTGGTGGCTATGGCCCACAGAATGCCTGAGGTCTAGAGGGTCAGAGCTGGGAGCTCCTTCTGAGCACTGTTTTCACTAGCTGACTTATTTCTCTTTTTCTGTATGCATGCCTTCTACAAAGAGTTCTGCTGAACAACATCCTTCCAGTGTATTTATTTATAGCTTAATGTATGGTGCGGTTGCCTGTGTCAGCAAGGCACTGGAGCTGATGATTCAGGAGGTCCAGTCCCGTATTTTAGGTTTCGCAGATTTGTAGCACCAGCCAAGAGGTGGTACTTATCCCAGTTTCAGGTATCCTGGCAACAATGAAGGAAACGGTAGTATCAAAACCAGCAGTAACTTTCTGCTCCCCTTAGGTAGATTACTAGTTAAAGCAAAAACAATATTGCTTCTCCACGCACTCCCCCCCCCCCAATATTTTTTTGCAATCAGCAATCTCCTACAAGGTTTCCTTTGCTTTTATAATTTCTAGCTTGGGTGTTGATCTAAGCTTGGACAGCATAACCCAGGACATGACGCACTTTTTTAGGACTCTGTAGAACAAGCCCGCTGCTTTAGGTGTTCCAGAGACGAGGGCAGAGGAAGAGACTAAGTCAGCAGGGAAGGAGGGGAAAATTGGTTTTGCTTCTGTTAATGGAGGAAGCAGAAAGTGGCCAACCTGCTCTGTCAGGGAAGCTCCAGCACACACTGATGGCAGGGTCAGGGGATGAATATTATTTCACCAGGGAATCTAGAAAGGCAATTACCTAAAGTCACTGGACAATGGAGAGTTAGAGGTGGATTAAAACAACAGATGACTTGGCTCTGAATGGCAAGTCTCCTCTATTAGCCTTGCTGTGCTAATTCCCTCACCTATAACTCAGAAGCAATAATAAGAATACTCATCTCACAGGGCTTTGCAGGCTTTTACCAAGCATTACATAAATGCTATTCATACAGCACTGACTTCAACGGTGCTACTTAATATGAATAAGCACATAAGAAGGAGGCCCACAGTAAGTGATGTCTGAACCTTAACAGTGCAGACAGTAACTCTGCAAAGAATAATGCAATGATCTCTTCAGTGTATTTTTCTCCTTCTTCGTGCACAGACTGCAGATTTTTGACCAGGGGGTCCCAGTGAGGGAAGGTGCTGCTGCAAGATCCACGCACCCCCCGCTCCATGCCAGGTTTCCTCCCTGGCAGCGCCCAAGGACCAGGTGGAGCCCCTGGCCACAGAGCCTCCTGCCTGTGGATTTCCTGCTCAGGCTCAGTGGGAAGCAAAAGCCCCAGGTGGCCGAAAATCAAATCTATACATTAAAATTATTCTGGTTTTAATAACCAGAGTCAGGCAGATAAGGGTGTGTGTATGCGTATTTATATAGAGGAGCTCCCTTTGCATAGTGAAAGAAGCAAAAGTTACTCAGGTGGTTAGGGTAGAAGAGCGCCAGTGTACACTGGCAGCCGTGAGTGAATATCTGCTTTAGAGGTGTGACCTCTTGATCAAGCAGTTAAAAACATTCAGAATGTTATGTTTGAGGTAATCAAATTTTCTTTTAACTAATACAGTATGTTATAAAAATGAAATTGTGACAGAATCCTTCTGATGTTTGTTAGCGAGGCCATCACACGTTACTTTCATCACCCTGAGTACCGATGAAGCCTCTATTATCAAAACAAGAAGAGAAAGTAACTGTATATCTGAGCAGATAAGAAGACCAAACCTTTGTTTGCAGAACTGAGAGATAAAGTCCAAGCACTGCAGTTTTTCAGAACTCTTTTTCCAGTTCTCTTGATAATTTCAAAGATGGAGTGAGACAGGAGTAAAAATTAATCTGCCCTGGAAGAAAATATACCATTGTTCAGGATCTCATACAGAAAGATACGGTCAAATTTTGTCAATCACATCACCATCACATTTTACTGTGCCTGTTAAGAGCTCAATTAAACCTGAGAAACCTTTACAAAGTGAAATTATTGTTATAGCTGCCTTGATTATACCCTGTTCCTAAGTCTGAACTGTGTGCTCTCCCTCACTGCAGTACATGCTATAAACAGCTGCCTCCTGAGGGGGAAGAATAGGAAGTGGAAGAATGTTTCATCAGGCAATTAGTACTATTAAAACATATATATATATGTACATATATTTAAATGTTACAAAAGCCTGGCAGGATACAGCGTGGATCTGTGTCTGACACATAAACATGAAAGCACAGCCTTGTTCTTTATTGCAAAGTATTTATATTGTAAAAATTGGTTAAACATGTTCTGCATCTATGCAGACTGAGGATGTTTCACAGCAACACACACAAAGCCAAGCGATTCTACAATGTACCAGAGTTGTTCTTGCAAAAGTTTAGGTTTTAATGCTGTAATTATTCTGTAAGTTGGCCTGAAATATAGAAATATTTTATAAAGTCAAATTTTATTTATACAAACATACAAAACAAACAGGGAAACCTACTATTAAGTTGTGCTACCATAAAACATTTCAGAAATAAGGAGGATGATTTCTGAGAAACAAGGGATTGCAAAAACTTTCCTACTTCATTATAGAGTGTAGAGCTGTGGACATTCAGCACTTTCATTTTAATTTCCACTCTGGTAAGTACTTCTCATCTTGAAAAGTTTAATTTTCATGGCAGTTTTGGAAGGTGAATACATATGGGCTTTCCGGATACGGTTTGCTTG
This sequence comes from Aptenodytes patagonicus, assembly GCF_965638725.1. Classification (NCBI taxonomy): domain Eukaryota; kingdom Metazoa; phylum Chordata; class Aves; order Sphenisciformes; family Spheniscidae; genus Aptenodytes; species Aptenodytes patagonicus. The sequence goes on along the minus strand of NC_134951.1, from coordinate 109,232,706 downwards.
CTTTTTCTGACAAACTATTATTGCATTTCCCAACACACTCATTTTTTTTTCCTGTTTACAGTCACAGGGATCAGCTTTTTATAAAAGACTATTACCCATAGGGAGTGAAAGAGCCAAGCAACTCTTGGAATCCTCCTGCAAAACTAAAACCCCTCCTGAAGGTTTTGCTAATTATCAGAAAACTAAAGCCAAAATAATGAAAAGGAAGTGCTTAAACCTCCACTCTATAGTTTGTATTTAAACAGCAATATGGGCGCTCTCATTTAAAAAAACCAAACAACTCTAATTCTGTTTGCCAGCTCACTTCAGGAAGGTGTTTTGAGTGACTGATAAACTTAGACCAACAGAGTTACTAAAAAACTTTGTCTCCTTGTGGCAGACTCATAAGTTGGGAAGGTTTTATGTAGAAATATGGGAGAAAGATCACAGTGATTGTCCTCGATCCTGAATTCAGCTGGGATCGCCCAATAAACTTAGAAATAGTTTTGAAGTAGTTTTTGAAGAGTATAGATAAAAAAAATCTGTATTTTAAAGCATGGCTTAAAGATCCCATGGCATGGCTGTGAGATCTGCTGAACCACTCCAGGTGTCAGTGCAAAGTCATGTTCTTTGTAACATGTAAACAAAGCATGTTTATCTGTGTGGATGCATACTCACACACATTGCATAGTCACATATATATTCAGTCCGTTCTCGCTCTCCTGATTAAGTAATCAATGATGGCGTTCTCCTGCCAGGCACAAACCAACCAGCAGATTTTAAGCAGAAGGACCTGTGCATGTTAGGGACCTGAGGCACGGAGCTGTCTGGGCGTAGGGGCTGATTATAACTTGGCACTAGCTACAACTCCTTTGACTGTACATCTCAAGGTTCCTTAGGGAGGTGGTCAGATTTTTGTTACCAGGGGAGGCTGAAGCATATACACAAAACCAGACTCGAAGATGTTCTCTGAGTCAGTGGCAGAAAAGAATGAGCCCGCATCCCTGTGCCCTACCGTCTTCCCTGCACTTACTGAAACCAATTACAGCTGGACAGCTGATGGCTTGCAGAGCAGCACAGAGCACCGTGCAGTTTTTGTTTTCCATGAAGAACCTGAAGAGTTCCTTTGCCAGCATCTGGAAACATCCCCTCTTTTCTTGAAAGTTTTTTAACTTCCAGAACCTAAGATACAGCCCTCCGCATCTACCAGACCACCATAGGTTAATTGGCACTCACACAAATGACCACAGATGTTTGCAAGATGTTGTTGAGTCCCCTCTGAGACTATCATTACCTGCCTAGTGTCAGTGCAGCACTGATATATAATTTATTCCTTTGGAAGAACTCCATCATCATATAACAAAATAACATAAATCTCCCCACGAATGTCATTGCCTTGGGATAAGCCCAGCACTGAAAGGCTGGAGGGATTTCTTTACATCAACCGAGTTTGCTGCTTGGTCTTGCTGTGAGACAATGACTCTTAAATTTTCTGGCACCCTTGTTAGGACAGTGCCTCAGGCGTAGTAGATGGGAAACCAAACCGGTAAGCACTAATAAATGTTCACATGTGCAGGTACTATTTAGCAGTGTAAATATGGAACAAAACAGACATTTTTGTTTCTCCCCCCCCCCCGTTAGTCTATTGACACCCGTCAGCAGACAACGCTCAGCGCTGTCCGTGATCTGGATGACGGAGCGGGCTTCCCCTGGACACCGTCATTTTAGCGTCTAGCCAAGAGGTGGCAGTACTCCTCCACCATTCCGGGCCCGAGCCGTGCCTCATGCCACCGCAAGGTTCATCTTCGCAGCATCAGTATCATCAGCTCCTCCTCTGATTTATTGATATTTACAGCAGAGAGACATGAAATGTTCCGTATTTCTCCTGTGCTGGAGGGCTTCACTTCAGCAGCCTGGGAGCTACCTTGGTTTTTGGCATCGTGCAGCGACGCGGTGCTGCCTCCGCACAGTAGAGCCCACGGGGCTGCAGCAGGTCCCCAACTGTGGAGAAGGTTTTGATTTTGCTGAGGAGCACGGTTCTCGAAATGTCATAAACCGTGAACACACAGCTGGAGCAGTTTATGAACTGCAGAGAAACCCTGAGTATTTTAGCCCAAGTATTAATTCAAAGAGCATGCTTTGTTATTTCCTGTTTCATTGTTGTTTGTAAAATAGTTTAATGGGTAGTGAGCAGTAAACTGTTTAAAATCTGCTGTGCACATTGATGCGGTTTTATATTGCTAGAAAGGGAAGGATTTCACTGCTTTGGGTGTGAGGGAGAGAGGAAGATTATCCTGATAATGAAAACCACAACCAATGCATTTACTTTGGAACAATTGTTTCAATTACATTACAATGTAGATATTTTAATCAGAAATAAAAGTGATAATCCCCAAATGCAGGCCTAACAACAATCGAAACAGCTGCATACTTTAAAAAAAAGGAAGCTTAGCTGTTAGTAATAAGGTTTACATGCAGCCAAGGAGAGCATTTTCTGTAAAACAAAAGCGACCCCATTTAAAATATAAAAGGCAATGTTTATTAAGAACTGGTAATGACCTGATTACAGAATCATAGAATCATAGAATCATTGAGGTTGGAAAAGACCTCTAAGATCATCGAGTCCAACCGTCAACCCAACACCACCATGCCCACTAAACCATGTCCCTAAGCGCCTCATCTACACGTCTTTTAAATACCTCCAGGGATGGGGACTCCACCACAATTACAGAGTTGGTATGGATCACTACCTCACAGCATCCAGGCTGTTATACCTGTGAAATTTTCTTATGGATATTAAAAACATCTACCACATAGCACAGGCAGGGTGAACGAGAGCAAAGGGACTGGCCTGCATCCGTATGGCTAAACTCTTTTTACCTCTCAACATAATGGACTCATCTGTCCTGATTTTGGGAACAGTCCCTGCCTTGTGCTCTCCCTTGAACAGTGCCCAGGAATGCTAGCTGGCACAGGACAGCCTAACAATATAGATATGGAAGGGAGTGTATTTACTATATGGTTTCCCGCGTAGCGTAGCATGCTAGCAATGAATCAGCAGAGAGAGATTGCTGTGCAACAGTACCCACGTCTATGCATTGGCCCTGTTTGGTTTACTGGTATGGGTGTAGCCAAAGGGGCTATATGCGAGCTGGAAGTCCCTACCCACCAACTGGACAACACTGGTATAGGAGTCCCTTTGTGCCTGGCAAAGCTGCTGTCCGAGGCTAGGCTATTGCAACATGCACTCTTGTGTAGCTCGTTCTGTATACTCTTCACTAAGCTTCCTCTGGAAAGCTGAAAGCATTTAAAAAACCCTTTTCCACTCAGGATCTTTTTTTGGACCTCGCAGCAAGATCTGTGACTCCTCAATATACCATGGCTGGTGCGAATCAAATTTTGAGCACATTTCTATTGCTCCTCCATGATAGAACTGCCTCTCTTCCTTGTGGCTTTCCTGATTTACTTCGGTGTCAGATAGATCAGAATCAGTCCCTAAGCCCGGTTTCAAAATAAACAAAAGGCAATAAGACCTTCAGCTCCTGCAGAAGGCCAAATACTGAAAGGAAAACTCACAAGAAGAGATCCTCATGCAGCCTGAAAGTCCTCTGATCTCAGTGGAGAAAACATAAACACTTTGGAGAAGAGTTACACGGAGTCCTTGTCAAAGTGCCTGTGTATCTTACAAGAGAACAAGGTGTCTTGGCAAAAGGAACCCTTTGAGCTAAATAGCAAAAACAAAAAGCGTGATTCTAGTGTTTTGGAGAGGCATGCTAGGAAGGTTTTTCTTCAGCTTCTAAAGTATTCAGCCTTCAAAGATGGTGGCAAACCTTATTTGATTATCTTTTTAGAACGAAAATGGGGGAAAAAGCTTTGATAGCAAGGCTAACTTCAAGTATAAATGGGGTTATGTGAAGAACTACAGTTATCCTTGTTCAGTTTCATTTACTGAAAAACTTGAGGCATTGACAAAAGGGAAAAGGATTCTTCTCACAGGAGCTAGGAGCAGCGAGGTGACTTCCCTGGGTTGGCAACAGATAAGGCTCTGGACTAGGCACATGAGGGGCTCTGGATTCTGATTCAGCATCAGCACTGACCTGCCAAATGGCCATGAATGAACCGTCTTCTTGCTATTTGTTGGTCTTTTGGCTGTTTAAAATGCAAACTCTCAGAGCAGGAACTGTCATTCTTCCTTCCGTCTGTTGCAGTGGGGTCCTGGCTTCAGCTGAGGGGTGCAAGTGCTAAGGCAATGCAGACCACAGCACTGACAGTCATAGAAGCCTCGTCAGCAATCCCAAAACTTCTCCAGTATATCAGGCAAGATCCACTGGGACCATGAGCCTGTCGCTTGTGTGGTCAGATGCTTGAGACTCTTAGGGCTGAGGCTGAGGGGACACTGTGTCTGAGTTCTTCTCTTTGCTCTGCATGGTCTTTTGTAATAATTTAGAGCCTGAAAAAACACACTGAAAGACATCCTTTTGAAATCAGAGGTGACTTTCATGTGTACAACACCTCTGACAAATCAGACCCTTAACCTCCTTTTGTCTCTGATCTTCATCTCCAGAATGGGAGTCAGACCTTCATAAATGACTGATCACTGAGCTACTGCAGTGAGGGGAACATACAACTACTCAGAAAGGAAAGAATAAAAAGTCTCTTTCATCTGTATTTCTGCCAATGTTTTTAAAGTGAAGCTCATGAGTGTACAACTGTTACCCCAGAGGAGTATGCTTGGGGTAGGATTATCAAAGGTGTTAAGTGATATTCTAATTTTGCACACTTTGAAGGCATTAGCAATTTTACCTCCAGCTTCACTGGGAGCAGAACTAAATCATTGCAAAAATGCTTTTTATAAATGTTACCTTACTTTTCCTTTTTGAGAGTGAACTCTCACCTTTTGCTAACAGGGTTTTAGGTTAGGTCCTTGCACTTTTAAGATTTTTTTTAATTAATTTTTTGCATAGAGATAACCCATCGGTATATTGCCACCTCCTCATGAGTGGAGTTTGGAACGGCCAAGCAGGTTACACAGCATCAAGGTCCTACCAGCTACCAAATATACATCGCAGGCAAAACATTTCTCCTTTCTACAAAACCTTAAAGTGAAGTCAAGTGTGTGAATTCAGGGAAGTTTCTCAATATTTGTAACCATTCTAAATAAGGTAAAAATTTATCCACAGACTTGTTACAAAAGGCCGGTAGCAAACTTTCTCTCCAAGTTTACTCACAAGCTTTCTAGTACTTACTGCTTCTCTGGGCCGAAAATTCTCTGAGGACCAACTGTCTTTCCTGTGGCTTTTGCAACTTTTGCTCTCATTCGAGCCAGAAACAGAGAAAGCTGTAGCAGCTAATTAGCTAATATAATCCCAAGCCATAATTAGAGTTGATGCCAAAGCCACACCCTTGAACTTTACTGGTGTGTAGAGGCTGCTGTAAGTAAGAGGCTTAGTAAGATTTTGTTTTGGAAAAGAAAGTTTGGAAAAGAAAGGCCAGAGCTGTGTTTGTGGTGGGACAGGGCTAAGGAGATGCTAAATAAATGCCTGGAGAAGAACCTTCCTTTGTTCCCGATGGACCTGTACCGCTCAGTTCGTTCCCACAGTTTTGAGGAAGCAAGGATTAACAAGGCAAGAAATGCTAGAGAGCAATTGCATTTATGGGGGATGGCACCGCAGTTTTCCTCATGGGACCAATATCTCAGATTCAGGCTTACAGGGGCCATAAGTCTACAAGCGTCTAGAGAGGATTCAAATGCTCTCTAATCCACACACAACCTTTGGCTTAGGCTCGTAGGAGCCAATCTGCCCACTTGGATATTCTTAGCTTACATGCTGCAATGCTAAAAATGATCAGCTGGAGCAGCACAGCAATTCAAAGTAGAAGAGATAGGTGTCCAAGCTTCCTAAAGAGTCAGTAGACCGTCCTCGATATCACTGAAGTGTGATTCAGATACTCTGCATATGGCAAGGACAACCTCCTAAAACTAGCAAGTAGTAAATATTTCCCAGAAGAGAGGACTACAGCAGAAGGGTGTCTTCCCTCTCTGGAGCTCACATTGCCGTCTGTGGGTTGCACTTCTCCAGCTGTTGAGAATTCGGCTGCAGCTAAATACCTACTAAAGGAGAGCTCGTTCTTCAGAAGCATAGCTGCTGGTGGGCACAGTGGTGGTGATGGGACTCCCGAGTGGCAGAGTGTCTTCAACAGGAAGGGGTTCCTGTTGGCTCTGCCAGTCAAACTCTCCTAGAAAAGACTACCTAACCCAAGAGTCCTCAAAAGGTCAAAGCTTGCTTTGTGGTTCCTTAGTGCAGCCCAAAGACACCTTGAAATTCAAACCAAGTTTTTTAAACCACGCATGTACATATTTACAAATCAAGGGACAATTCTTCCGTTTCATTGCCCAACCTTCATTAAGGTTGGGCAATGAAACATACACACAAACAGGGCCTGTCCTCTAGCATCGGTCACTTCTATTCAGCATTAATATTATTTTTACAGTGACATGGACTTATCAAATGGGCTTTCCTGACGTAGTCAGGAAGAGTAACTCGCTAGGGCAATAGTTGCATCTACTTTTTATGGCTGTGGTTTGCAGAAAGCGTAAATAATGACGTCAATGCTTTTCACCTTAAATCTCTGCAGGTATAAGATACCACAGCTTTTACATGGAAGGGCTACAAGACATTGTCTTGCCATCATAAAGCTCAGCAGAGATGGTCCCAGACCAAGTAAGCCAGTGAGGTAGGGGTGCCTGTCAGCATCCTCTCCCTGGGCCCCTTTCCCTCATTCTCCCTGTGACAGGGTGAAATTCTCTGTTCAAACTTGGGATGACATGGACTGACACCTCTCTCCTACCCCCTCCTCACAAAGATTGATTTCTCCTCAACTTGTTTAGAATGAGACCAGGGCCACCTGTGCATGAGCTGTCAGGAAACGTAGTGCTTTCATTTAAACAGCAGGCAGCTATCAAAACAGCAATAAGAGAGGCTATCAGGCTTAATAATGGCATGCATTAAAAGTAAAATAACTCTCTCAGGTCCGGTAATGTTGCTTTTACCATTTGTCAGGTGTATAATCACTCTGGAGAATAAGAATAGTGAGGTCTTTGTAAAATCATGAATCAACATTCCCAACAATTCAACTGCTGTGAGTAGGTCAGGTCAATACCCTCACGTCTCAAAAAACTACTTAAGCCCTCATGTCTCCTGAGACCATTACATCAATAGATACCTCCAGTACTACCAAAAATGACAGCTTGCAATGTAATACCAGGAGATCCCCTTTAATAGCTCCTCTATATTAACAGCTGTTGGGCTCTACTCTGGGCGTTTGTCCTTGTTTCTGAAATCATGCCATATATAATCCCCTGGTCCTATGTGAGAAAAGCTTTTATAATTTTCAGGAGGATCCCTTTTTTAAAAAAAAACCAAACATGAACAATGGAATAAAGCAGGTAATTCTTAAGAAAGAAGAATCAGAGTAGCAATCCTAAAACGGCTAAATATGTTGTTTCCAAGAATTTGAGTTTGGTTAGTATACAAAACTAGGCACTCTTCCTTCACTGAGATTTTTTTCAGCTTTGATGTATTTATATCAGATAAAATCCTGAATCCACTGTAGTTCATGGCAAAATCTATTTGACTTCAGTAGACCTAGATTTTACCTACAGAGTTTATATAATGATTTGTGTTCCCACACCTCGTAGTGCCATGTTCTTTTGTTGTACTTGCAATTTGCCACCTCAGAAAAGGTGACTCCTCTCTTCTCTGCGTTAAAACTTCCTTTATGTCTTTTATATATGTTGTTAAAATGCAACAGTAAGTGTTGGCAATGACTGAAATATTACTGCCTCAAATCAATTCCCCAAGAGACAGTGGGAAAAGACAAATAGAATGAATTTTTTTTTTTTGCAGTATTTTTTCTTTAAATAGTCTCCCTTTCCAATAACCCAATGTTATGTGTTTGATATGTCTTTGATGCCTCTCTGATGACAACTACACTATAGCTAGTCCTGAAGTTTATACGCAGTGACTACCCCCCTGGCTTTGCCTGGACAGAAAGTCCAACTCTTGACTTCTGCCTGATCATCTCTCCATGGGTGAGGAACAGTGCGGACTTGGTCCCTCCTTTACTAAGCTGGCAGTTTTCATGAAAACTCTAGGTATTTAGTTATTTTTGAGCCTTCTACCACTTTTTACATTTTGGTTGGAATTGACTGGTGTGACAGATTCAAAGTGATAAATTCACCAAATCAAAACCATTCTGGTGTAATGCAAAAAATGGGTATCTTTCACCCTGCTTAACCCAGTGGAGAGCACTTGAAGGAGTCACAGTGAACGTGTGGTAGCATGGGGCATCAGGTATCTTGCTGTGATCCAATGTAACACCTGCTTTCTGACATACATCTCAGGCCCCTGTAAAAGCAAGAAGGACAAGCTACATTTCAGCTGTCTTTCTTGTGACGCTACCTTTGGACATCTTGTCTTATGATTTAAACCAGCAGAAGTAAGTATAAGGTTGGATGAAGGTGTTTCTAGTGATTCTGTATCTTAGCTAACAAGTACACAGGAAAGTTCCTAGATTATATCTGGATGACAAAAAAATAAAAATGGGTTGGAAATACCTTAGCCTGTGAAGAAGAGGGCTTCTTCTGTCTCCAATTTCTTTGAATGTTCAAATATTGAAACATTCCGGGTATGAATATATTTTTAGTGCTGTCAAGCATGGAAACACAATTTTACTAGAAGTTCACTGTATGAAAAATCACTCTGCCTAGTTCAGAAAGGCACAGTTAAAAAGGAAATATATGAGAATGGGGTTTGACTGATATCTCTTTAATGTATTTATGCTCATAACAACTTTATTCTCTTCCTGAACTCTTGTTTCAGTTATTTATTTCTGATGTTAAAAGTTCAGGCTGCAAATGCTCTATACGAGCTCTAATCAGTTTTCTGAATGGTGAAAGAGAACAATAAGATTTTGTAGCAACTGAGATGCATCTTAGCCCTTGCTGGTGAAAAATGTAAGCTATAGAAAGTCCTTTTCATCTTTTAGCAAGGGTCCATTATTTCTGTATATCTCTTTTCTGTGCCTTATGAAAAGGTTTGTACAGTAAAGAATGACTGACTATGTAGTAGTTCTTTCTTCTTTTGCCAAGCTCTTTTTAGCTTTGGCAGCAATTCTATTTTCCCTGTCATCATCTAATGTCTATTTATTTTACATTGCTACAAAGCCCGTGCAATTCCCTCATAAATCCCAGGTTGTGAAGATGAAGAAACAATTCAATTCCTTTTATTAAAATTCTCCAGTGTCCTCTTTCTGATTCCTACCATCTAATTAGGTTCGGAAAGGTCATCAGTTTGAAAAACTTTTGGAAAAGAATCAATTGAATTAAGAGATCAGAGGTTGCCAAATACCTTGCATTTCTGAGCTCTGAAATACCTGATCAATCTTCATTGTCACAGGTGCCACAAGAATGCTTGTCACTAATTGTTGATCTAACTAGCCTCATAACCTCACTCCCTTTCTCTCACCTCCACCCTCCTGTCCTCCCTTGCTCTCATGTGCACACACATGCGTGCAGCCCCCCCTCCCCTCCCCATTAAACTCTGAGGAAAGTGAAGATATTACTCTTGCTTTGCATGTTGTTTGAACGATTCAGCAGCCCCCACAGCTGCCTAAAATGAAGGTGGGAATAATGACAATGGGAAGCTCCATTGACTTAATGCAGTAGAATCCTGAACGTAAAGTTGTGAACATTAAATGGCATCATGTTGGGATAATCTAGAACTGTATTATGATAATCAGAGAAATGTCCAATTTTTTTCATTTTGTAGCCAGTTACAAATACTAGAATTTTTAAATGATTGCCCTCCCAGTGTGTGGAGAGAGAAAGTAATTTGGATCATATTCCTTCTCATAGTACAATAGCAGATCCCTCATGTCCCATAGCTGTAAGTCCTGGCTTCAATTTTAGGTAAAATTTTTAGAAGGAGACAGCCTCAGAGGATGCTATGATGTTTTCTGAGCTTGCATGGTGTAGACACTGCTTCACAGCTACTCAGTCACTAATGAGCTCACTGTTAATGTGCTGTTACACTGAACTTGGAGCTGCCAATTGGCAGGCAGGTTTCAAAGACACTGCGCAATAAAAGTGAGATATTAGAAGTATTGCATTGCAATGACAGCAGAAGAAATGCATCATCCTGGAACATTTAGAAGTTTATGGCCTGTATACGGAAGTCAAGCTCTTCCCCAGAAGTAATCCCGCCATCATGCCTCTCCCTGCGCCTAAAGCTGTGCAGGGATGGGTGATAGACTCAGTCTGTCATCTCACCCACCTCAGAGGGTTGCACAAAAGTCAGCAAACTTGGTCTGCTGAATTTTATGAGTAATACACCTCCTGTGAACACAGCTTTCCAACTCACAATGTGAAAAGATTGCAACGGGGCTGAATTCATCTTCCATTGATATTTTTCAATATTTCACTTTTTTTTTGATGTGTAAAGAGTGAAATGGTGGTTTCTCTTTCCCTACCCTTATTTGCTCCATCTCAGTTTTGAGGTAACTATGAGGTAACTCGTTATATCATCATGAAATGATCATGTTATGCACAGAAAAGAGGATGTTGGAGTGTATCTATCTCCTTTGTAGTATGGTTTAGATTCTACTGATGATAAAACATGGAAGGTTAAGAATTTTATTTTTGTATTTTTTATTTTAGAGTGCATACAAGGCATGGAGGTTCTCTATTTAGCAGCCATTGTCCTGCTATTCTGCTTCTTGAGCCCTGAATTTCTATTCCATTGAAATACATAGCTTATATGTTTATGTACATTTCAGGCTTAAAAACCGTGCAAACAGGGCTGAAAATCTGAAATATCTGAGCTTTTAATTTTTTGCTGCATCTTCTTCTTAACCAGAAAAAAAATGCTGAACTCTTCATGCCCTCCTTGTACTAATGCATCATTTAGTAGGACATTAAAAACACATGAGGTCACTCAAGAAGAGGTTAGGAAGACATCTTTAAATACAACTGAAATTTATGAATAATTAATTAAAACATGTAAAGACAGAACAATTCAAATTCTATATTTTGAATCTATATATTTTAAAGAAATATGTCACACACAAGAAGGCGCCTGAGTGATTCACTACAGCGTGAGATGAAATCTTCGCCAGTTACATGCAGAGAGGTGTATTTTGCCTTTCCATATACTGACAGAATAACTCTGGAGAAGTGAACTGAGACCAAACGCAGGGGTGTGTGCATGGGCACACCTCACCCCCAAATACCTGTTGCGGGAAGTTGATGGGGAGTTGCATGTGAGAACATGAGCACTGGCTTTTGCCCTTTGCCTGCCTGCTGTCACTTGAGAGTTGTCTTTGTTTTATGTCTGGCACAAGTTTAATATATGCCTTGCCTTTAAAAACCCAATAACTGATCTTATCTTTCTCGTTGTGCTAGTATTTAGCAATTAGCATCAAACGGATCGGACACTGTGCTCTTCATAGAATGGGAAGAAAATTTATCACGCGCTCAGATTATCTCTTGACAGAGAAGTGTTAAATAGGTCTCTTCCAATACAAATGCGATGGTCAGTAATACATGTTCAGCGCCTATGAAGACTGGCCCGTGCTCTTTCAGCAATGATTAGAAACTCCTGGGAATACAAACGAAACTGTATTTCTGAACTTTCCGCCTTTCTAACAATTAAAGAACTAAGGAAAAAGCAATCAAATTTATGAGGCCTGAAAAAAATATTTAAGATTATCTACCTCATAAAATGAACTTTTAAACCTGAAGTCATATTTCTTCAAGCCTAATACTTTAGTTTATCTTTGATCATTATAAATTATCCTCTGTAAAGAGCAGTGGTTGGGAAAGTAGTTGGCAGTACATACCATTGGAGTTCATTCTGCTTTATTTATTGAAAAATACTAAAAAGTAAAACATTAAAGTACTTCACATTATAATTGTATGAACCCACCAAGATAACTGCTTGTAACTGTCTGTGTAAAATTATGGTCAGAGTAACCACCTCTGGCTCCAGAATAAACTTTCCATGTATGTTAGAGCCAAATGCATTTGCTTACTCAGATTTTCAGTTGAATGATAATTTTTTTTTTTTTTCCTTTTTTTTTTTCATATACATGAAAACCTTTAAAGGAGAGGAATGGAGAAAGGCATCAGATAGATACCTGTCACCTTCGGGGATGAAACATCATAACAACGAAGAACCTAGACAAGTCTCACTGAACAGTTCATTCCTCTTCTTCACTGACACCAGTAGCATGTGAATGCACACATAATTACACACTGTGGATTAATTCCCAAGAGAGATTTCATTCGTCCCAGAAAATTGTTTTCCAATGAGAAGACCTCAGTCCTTCAACAATGGGATCATAATACCTAGATATTGGTATGCATTCCCTCCGCACTGAGTTTTACACCACCTGGCTTTGCAGTGGTGTCCTGATCTGCTGGCACCGGGACAGAGCTGTTCACTGGAGGCCAAATTCTCATTTTGTAGTATTTGACTATCTTTCAGTATGTTATATTGATATTATTGTTTATAATATTAAATAACTCACAGGTAAGTAGCTACTTATTGTGTAGCCATAGCAAAGCTCTTTGCATTTTGACTATCATCACAGTAGTTTTCATCCCTTGCTAAAAAACATAGTTAGGAAAATCACTAGTTTTTGAATTTCTGGCCATTTTTCGCTAGGAACGCAGCCATGCCTTGTGCTGGGGTACTGTTACCTCCAGACTTTGGCAAAATTTCCAGAGGGTCTGAAGCTGTTGGCCCTTGAAGACTGACTCACAGCAAAGGGCCAGCTTATTCACACGCAGCAGTGTGCAGGATGCAATGGATGAGCTCTGGGGAGTTGGGAGCTGCTGTCCTGTCAGGCACCAAGGGTGGTGGATCCGTGAAAGGAGGGGCTTCCCCGGCTTATGGTGGTTTGGGAGGAGTTGGGATCTGCTGCCATCATGGAAGCAAGATCAGGGGAAGCCATCAGGGGCTGATCTTTCTTGTCTGCCGCTTGCCTTGCTCTCCTGCTCCTATGAGGCAGCAGCTTCTGCCAACTTCAGAAGCGCAGCTGCTCCTTCCCTCTCATTTCATGCTCTGCCCAGAGCTTCCAAGTCATACAGCTGGGACAGCAGTGGGTATCATTGAAGGGTGCCTGAAACCCCTGTTTGAGACAGGACATAGTTCTGGGAAGACACACCTACTCCTGCATCTCACATTTGCTTTGGTAACTACTGAGGGAATGAACCTGGGTGGCCTCACATTAGTACTTAGGCTCATTTTATTGGTTTACTTGTCCATTCCTAAAGCTTTGCAGCTGGTCTTTAAATTTTTGGAAATGATATTATAAATATTAGAAATAACTGAGTCCACAGGCTCTTGCAGCATTTTCACTGTAATATGATTTATTTTTAAATCCCTCATCTCCTTGCTTATTTCTCTGGCCACCCCTCACTGAAGGGAGCTCCCAGGATCTGAGATGACCTATGCTTTGATGCTCCTAAGGACCTTTCCAGAATCACTAGGGTTCACCAACTGCAGCTACTTTTGGATCCTTGATGTCAGAGCCTACGAGCCGGGCATTTTGAGCTGGATTGGGTGTTTTTGGAGAATATGTGTCCAAGTGTGGTGAGAAGAACAAGCAGTTCTGACAGCCATTACGTTGGACCCGTTGGGAAGTACTTTTCTTGCAAACCTTTGCAAATCTCCAAGCTGACACAGAAGAGTTCATGCCTTAGAGCCTTCCAGGGTTTAAGCACAGACTTCTCTATTTGCAAAGAGCCAGGGCAGACATTGTTTGGATTTCATTAGAAACTCATCAGACATGCTGGATCTGAAATCACTGCTGCCCTTGGCCAGCTGGAAAATACCCGCCTGTTGCAAGGAAACTCTAACCCACTAATTATCCTAAAAAATTCATGTAGGAACTTTCTTGACCCATTTTTTTTCCTGTTCCTTTCTTTTCCCCTTGAAGACATGGATCAATTACTTTCTTAGAAAAAATTAGCTGATTTCAATGTCATCTTTTTGGAGGTTTAATCATCACAAAAAGTACAGTGCTAAGTCATGTAGCATAGCTGCCACAAATTAACAAGAAAATACTGTTCTGAGAGCCTTTATGGTAGGGAGAAGCATATGAGTTTTGAAAAAAACAAGGGGTAACCAAATTATTCCTAATTTTTAAATCTGAACATGAATCAAACTTTTAGAATATGAAATATTCAGTTTAGCTATATTATTCACTATTTCTCATTTTCACATGCATCTGCACTTTTGGTTTCCAGCTAGGACAGAAACCAAGGGAAGCCAAAATACCTAGACAGGAACAGATAAGAGCCAAAATACCGAGACGGGAACAGAGAAAGGCCAAAATATTAACCAGAAACAGGAAGTACTGGACATCTCACAAGACAGCCTCCATATTCTTGTGAGATCTCCAGCCAGGGGTGCTGACTGAAGAGGTTCAAATTGTTTGGATAAGCTTTGAATAATTATCTGAATCTTTAGGTATTTAGTTGAAGCAAACTTAAAGTCTGAGTCTCTCACAATTTGTCTGTCACTTGAATAAATGGCCATTTCTCAGATATTAAAGCAAATTTGAAGTGGGAAGAAATTCAGCTAAAATATCAAAGAATGGCTTAATAATAAATAATCTCAATCTGCTTTCTAGAGTATTAGGGGAAACTGATTTGTCCAAATAGCAATTAATTCAGTAATCATTGTATTTTGTTGTACATTTATTGTTTGGATGTTTTGGGGTTTTGTTATTCTTCAGTTTGGAGCTGACTTTTGAGCAGGAAGCAGAAGAAACAAGAGTTCAGAGGACCAGTTCACCAGACAAGAATGGCCAAAGGGCTTCCTCCTGCTCTCACTGTCACTCACCTCTGTATATCTGACCAGTGGATAGGTCAGCACAATACACCACAGTATAGCGCATGCTCACTTAATGTTCTTTTTTTGCTGCCTGCTCAGGAGGTAGTATTGTTTAGAACCAACAAGTTGGATCCCTGTCTGGTATCTGATTATTTGGGTGCCTTTATTATTATTATTATTATTATTATTATTATTACTACTACTACTACTACTACTACTACTACTTCTACTACTATTACTATGTTTGCCAATACCTGTCTTGTAAAGAGAAACCTCACTCCATTCCTGCTCTCATCCTGTAATCTAGATGGTACCTCTCCCTAGGTATGAAATAGGCATAATGTAAATACTACTACTCCTGCGGAAAGGATCTTAAGAGGAGAAATAACATTGGCAAAATTAAGTTTTAATTATGTTGAGTTTATGGTGATGATATTGAAATCAATGCATATGGACAGAATCACATTTTGAAATTCACTTTTCCAATAGCTCTTTCACGAGGAAAGGAACAACAGAAAATACTGCTTCATGTTTGCTCTATTCTGATAAAATACAGGAATGTTACAACCTTTACTTGGCTTAGCATCCATCAACCCTTTCTTTTTCCACTCTTTGAAAGTTTTATTGTAATGAAATGTAGTAAATGTCATTATAATGGGCCAACGTTGATAAGATGATCATTTATTGAAAAAGGGTTTTATAAGAACTCAGCTTCTCCAGTAAATTAAAAAACTTTAGATAACATACCACTTAAAATGACAAAAATAAACATACCACAATCTCTTTAGTAACAACATGATCAGCTTGAGCACATACTTGGAACTGAGATGGGGAGTAAGAGGGCAAAGGAAACAGCTGGTGGAGTGGTTTTCCTTAAAAACATTTATGCTGTTTCTACAGGAAAATTAAATTATTTCCTTGGTGTGTCCCCAATCCACAAGCCAGAGATGGTAAAGGAATTTTTTGATTTCAGTCAGGTTTGGACCAAACCTTATTTACAGGTTAGTCGCTTGTCATGCTAAAGTTTGGTGAGATGAAACGAGCACATTGTAGTTTTGAACATGAAAAATCTCAAAGTAATTCTTGCAAAAGCTTCATAAAGAGACAAGCGCTGTACAAATAAGCCATACAAATTGATTACTGAGAAGTACCAGTTGAAGTACTCTGCCTTGCATAGCTTAGGAGAAGAGATTGAACAGAATGTTTATTTTGTAAGGGTAGGTTGAAGGGAGGAACAACGTGACAACAATATTCATAGCTTACCATAAAGAGGATAAGAATTGAAACTTTTCCATACTGAAAGTGGGCAGAAGGAGAAATAATAAGTGAAATAAAAGGGTAGCAGGAGAGACACATGTTAAATGTTATAAAAAAGCTCTTCAGTATAAGGACAGAGCAGATATGTAATAGCCTGCTTATTGTCACTGGTAGTTACTGAAGATTTTTAAAAATAGGCTAGACAAAAATTTCTCAGGAATGATGAGCATAGCTGACACTGTCTTTTTTGATGCCACACAAATTCTTCTATAAGAATACTCTTTGTTAACTGTAACAAGAGATATAGATCAAGAATGGTGTAACTGTGTCCTGAGTGTTTCTTTATAAACACTTAATTCTCAGAATACAATTATAAAACTTGATTCAAACCAACAGTTTACAGTTTGAGGACGGTTTAACAGTGGCCAATGCCACAGACTAATTGGGAGTATGCAGTTAAGCACGCAAGGCAGATCTAGGTTGATCTACTCAGGAGGAATGTCTCTTCCATCAGTTTCTTAACCTCTACTTTTAACTCTGAGTGACCGTATTACATAAGTAAATAGCCTTTCATAATCCTAGGTACTTCTGGCCTCCATGACGATTTGTGGTGTTGAGTTTTCTAGGAGGAAACACCAAAAATATAAAGGAACTATTTCCTTATTTAGTTTTACTTTTGCTCCTTTTCAATCAAGTTTGTCAATGGATCAAGTCATCAGTGGTCCCTTTTACTGTAAAAAGAGAAAGAGTTAAAAAGAAGTCCTAGCTCAGTCTCTAAATTAATGATTCAGTATTTTCCACTTTATATCTCTTTGACATTTCAGCTGTATTGTTTTATTCCTGTTCAGAACAAGACCTAGACTTTTCCACATTTCTTTAGAATGAATGGAGGTCCAGGTTTAGGTCAATCTGCCCAGTGAACTGCTTTGAAGTCAGGTAATTCTGCAGTATTTTGGGGCTACAGCTGCTGTGTATTCCTAGTTCCTGAACTAGTAAGTCTGCTAGGGTGTCTATCAGGGGGACTGAGCCTGCAAGTTGTAGCTGTCTTTCCTCAAAGTGGTATGGCCAGAAGTAATGAACTAATTTCAGTAATGAAATTAGTGATGTGGCTGATACAGTTAATATAGAAGGTAAGAAAACATTCATCTGAAGTTTGTGAAGTTATATTGATTTACATGGGTTTTACAGAGCATGACGATACAGAAAATGTAATAGAAATCCACGCTGCAGAACAGAAATGATCTTATTTGCTTTAGTATTAGGAAAGTTTTTGATCTACAGTTCAATGTAGCTATGAATTAAATAATTGATCTGAATTTTAGGATTAAGCCTTCATCAGGTTCCCCTCTAGAGTAGTGCCTTACGAGACGTGAAACTGGTAAGTTTCAGTGGAAGAGTCTAAATACACATAAATGTAAATTGAATTTTTAAAAAATGCTATTGATTTCAGATCCTCAGGCAAGAATATGGAAGTAGCTACAGTCTTTGTTTTTTCAAGTTATCAGGACTAACTTCTTCTGGTTTATAAAAGTCTCTCCCGTGTTGTAAGTCTAAAAGCCAAATATGTATTTTTGTGATGTGATAGATTCACACCAGCTACAAATTATGATAAATATCCTTCACCTTGCTGCACATATGCAGTCCAACGTATTAGTGAGATATGAGCATTGAGCTAAATATGGAATCATAACAAAATATGCACGCTTGAGGAAAGTGCTCTCCAAATCTAAATGCAGAATTCAGTCAGAGCCCTTTGGCCTTTGCTTTTATTGAACAAAAACAAACCAGAAAAAACCTCTTTGCTTATTTCTTTGTATGAAAAATGTAGCATTACTTATACTTTGAAGTAACAGTATTGCAGTAAAAATCTGATGGTAAACTCTGTTTCTGTTTCCAGTCAGAAAATATGGTTCCATTTTATTTGTTTTTTACAGTGGCCTCTCATGCTAAGTCTCCATGTGATCATGACATTTCCTCCCCAACAAGAGAGAGACCAGAAATCCAAGCAATCACACGCAGAATATGTGTGTCTTGGCAGCTGTGATCTGTATGTTAATACACATTCTGCTCACGCCAAGGTCCAATTTGCTGAGATGTATGTAGTTTGTTCTGCGGGCCTAAGCCACATTGGGACCCTTCGAAGAACTCCTAAGTGAATCCTTAATCATGGTGTGTTCACTGGAAAAAAAAATGGACTGTGCACCTAGAAAATCCAATTTCCAGTGCCAGATAGCTAACTTCCCACAGCTCTTTCTGCTCTCCAAAAATCAGCAGTGTCTTTGAACAGTTGACAACATTTTAAATGGTACATCTGGAGAAGCAAAAACACTAGAAAACATCTGTTTTTGTTGTTGAACAAAAATAAACAGTACAAAGCTGAAAGTTGAGCAGAGAAAAGCTTTTCAGATACAGTTAACATTTTGTTTATTGCACAACCCTGTTCATACGAACTGATCTCGTGCTAGTGCGTAGATCAGAGCATTGCTGCTACGTGCTGTAAATACACGGCTATCGCTGAGCGGGCCGTGCCAGTTCTCAGGGCTACATTAATGAAGAGGTAGGAGCGAGATTTGTGGAGGCACAGCAATAGCGAGCATTTCAGCACCGGTGTCATTGCTTTGTATGATTCACCATACGCAGGGAAGGCACGCCTGCGCCCATCCGTACTGCAAATGAGAGCCCTCAGAAAGGCAGACCAGAGTCACCAGAGGCAGCACGTCGGCTGGAGGGCTCCTATCCTGGCTGGCTTATGGGGAAAGAATGGCTCCTGCATCTGGGTGTTCATGTTGTATTTTGAACTTCAGAGGAGTATTTCCATCCGCTCAGCCCTCCACTTCAGCCTGACTTCCATAAACTCCTCTCTGTCACCTGTGAAGCTTTTAAGGGAAAGCTGGAAAGAGACGCTGTGACACCCCTCCTGACATCTTGATTGAGGTTTAGAAGATTCCCTGAAAATTTTCAGGACAAGGTGCAGTTTCTGGAGAGATCTGAACTGACCTCCTTCCACTCCCAAAAAGGTGCCCTCAAAACTGTTGTCTTCAGATGCTAATGCTGATCTTGCCACTGATTCTAACTCCAATTAAACAAGAGCCATTGCTGACCTCAAAGGTGTTATTCTAGACTTAAAGCATGGTGCTTCAATTCTCTGTGAAGTTCAATATGTATCAGTTATTCACATGAAGGATACTATGGTGATGTAATAGATTAACTGTGGCAGAAATAATTTATGAGAAATCAACTTTATTGTTCATTTATAATAGCTCTAAAACGTATTTATAACAAAACTGACTGTATTCACAGACCCAGGGTTCTTGTCAGTCCAGAATGAGAATTAATTACATTTGAACTGAAAGGGAGATATTAATTATTGAGGGAGAATTACACTGAAAATAGGAGGCCCATTAACTAGTGATACACTAGCGATACACTAGCCCTTGAAGATGCTGGAGTTGTGGATTCATTTTTTTCTTCTCTCTGAAGGGATCTGAACTCACAGGCTACAGGACCCCTAGGAAGCTCAGAAAAAAAATGCATGTTGTAAGACGCTCTCTGAGGAACAAATTCCACAAAAATTCTGGCTGTGTTTCATTGGACAGGCTAACAAATGAGTCAAGAATTTTTTCTAGAGAAAACTTTATTAAGCAGGGTATTGTTTATCTTAGGTCACTGAATGCAATTATGTGGTTTACTTCAGTAATCTAATTATCACACTGGATTAGAAGTGGTAGAAAGTGCTTTTGTTTTCGTTTCAGAAGAGTTTTTTAGATTGTGTATCTGCCACTCATCAAAAAGCTGGCTAAATATTTGAAATTTTGAAAATTCTTCTGAAAAAACCTGTCATCTTTTGTGTTTTCTTTTATTCTTCCCCACCTCCGCCCATTATCTTAGTGTTTGAATTAGGTTGTTCTGAAGAACAATAAAAATTTTTATTCTGAGAGTGATAGGACATTTTGAAAACTTTTTGAAAAGTTTTTTCGCCTCAACTTTTTCATGTCGTGAAATTAATCAAACCTGACTCCTCCCCTCGTTTCAACTCCAATTTTGGCAACCTGGCAATTTTTAGTGAAAAAATTCATTTGACATTATGTCTTGTGTGAAAAATCTTTTTTTTTTCAGAGACAATATTGCTGACAACACAGGCTGGAAGGATTGTTTGTTTCTTGCAGTGTCCATGCAAATAGACTGAGAAAAGTGTGAGGTGTGATCCTTGGGAAAAATGAAGTCAGTTAGGAAGAGGCTACACAGCGATAGACATCAGTCCAATAGAACAACAGACATGCTTCAACATCTTCAGCTGCTGCTCTGCGCAGTACCTAAATCACCTGAATGAGAGACACAGAGAGAAATTACAGTGACAAAAATGGAGTATTTGAGCCAAAGTGGAAAATCAACTAAAATAATAGAGGGCTTTTGGGAAAGATAAGAGTACAAAGATCGTTGGAATAAAAGAACAGACCAAAAGACAGGACACCTGCAAACTCCATCCTGTTATTGCCCTACTTACATTGTGATGACAAAGGGTTGGTTTGACTTAGCTGGGTCTTCTCAGCCATTTCTTGCTTTGCATTGCCGGTACTACTGATGGCACAAGGCTGCAGCAGTGCAAGCCCAGGTTTTGCAGTGCTTTTGACACAAAGTGCAAGGGTTTGTTCTTTTTTTCCAACGTCTCAGATAGATAAATGGTGTCCTCTAAAAAAAGGACCTCAGTGACCTGAGCCTAAATCATGTGCCCCAGCCTCTGCCAGCGTTGATGTTACTGTAAGAGCAGAGGCAGCAAGAGCATGAGTTTAGGCTTATCTGAATGCATGGTGGCCACCTCTCTCCCCCGGAGAAGCAACTCTGGCAGAGGGGTGAGGTGAGCAGCGGGGCATGCTGATGCCTTACGCTGGCGCTTTCACATTTTATAACTCCCACCAATCTACCCTATCCATCCCCTGAACACAGAAGTCACCACAACTGGATAACAGAAAATAGGATATTTGTCCAAATTTCAGCTTCCTCACTGGACTGCAACCTGGAAGGGCTGAGGCCAAGCCTACAGTGCATTCAGCATGCTTCCTATTCACTAGGGGTGACCTTGCACAGATAGGTGGGGATAGCAAAATAATCGATCATCAAATAAATGGAGTAATTTTTTTTTTTTTTGACCCGTGAGTTTAACATGAAGGGAATTTATAATTTAAGAAAATAAACTATTTTGATTCTGCACATAATGTTGCTCTTTTGATTATTATCTTGGTCTTGTTTGGTTTTCAGATAATACTACCACAATGTATCTGCATCTCTGTGCAATGCTGTAGGTCACATCTTTTATGGTTGTACCTAGCATTGCGGTTGCTTTCAATAGGAGTTAAGAGAAGAAGTTACTCTTCCTAACTATTAATTCTGATCAGTGCTGTGGTCAAGAATGGACCAAGCTCGTACCGATGAGGCATGATGACAGAGCACATGGTCTGCGTGGCAGCGTGATAACACTGAATGCTGAGGTTTATTCCCCTGCTAACATACTGTTTGTAATGCAAACCTTCCCCTATGTTAGACAATTGAAGTATGCATCCATGTGGGAAATTGGAAAGATGGACTTCATTGTGAATGTAGGATGAGCGTTACTCAAGGAACCAGGTTATGGGGATGAGCTGCAGCTGATGGGGAGATCCGCAGAGCCAACAAGGTGTTGTGTTATTTCATCTGCACAAGTGGCAGCTTTTGAAGCAAAGAATGTAATTAAAAAAGAAGTGACTGAGGTGACACTGAACCTGGGAGAATTATGTGCCTAAGTGATCTTGAGATAATTTTTCTAGCTTAGTTCAGTCTTGGATGGATCACAGCTTCTACTAGCTGCTGATTCAGAAGAGAAGATGGCTGATCTTCTTCTCCAGCAAAGTAAATAAATAGAGCTTTAGAAAGGCAAAAAAAAGCTCCTTTCTGCTTTCCAGCACTTCTGCGGGGCTCCTGGGGTTATGAGGATGTTAATTCAAATGACTGAGAAAACATGATCCAGTTCACTGATAGGTTTTAAAAATAGAGTTTTTTAATGCAATGGAAACAAAGGCTGACATGAAAGATTCAAAATAGAAGAGAACAGCTTCTTCTTAAATCAGTATAAATTGTCTGTGTGTCATGGCAGTGAACATGTTTCTTTTTTTTTTTTTTTTTTCTTTCAGGAACTACGTAACCACAGAGTTCCTGTTTACTGTATTTCTTAAGGATAAAGTTTTCTGCGGTAAGAGACACCTAAGACCATTAGGCACGCACACTACAGATCTAAAGAAAGTCTATTTACCAGAGCTTCCAGGAAAAATATTGACAGGGCAGTAAAAATACTTTCCTTGATTACTCAGGCTCATATTTTAAACCTAAAATTACAGGAACTTTTCTCTTTTACCAATTTATTTTTAGCATCTTTATTTTTTTTCTTTTTCTTCTTTTTTTTTTTTTTTTGCTTACCTTTTAAAGCATGGCAAGTTTCCATTGATTTTGCAAACCAGGGTCAATTTTGGTAAATGCTTCTAATACGCCTTATCCCTTTTTTCAATATTTTTACTAAGTCAGTAGGAAATGATCAATAGAAGGTAAATTTACCTTTCTTCAGGAACTGACAGATGAAGCTACAGTTTATTTCAAAGAATATGGCCTCTCCTTCAATCTGTTTTTTTAATAACACGTGGGTAGTGATATCTATGTAATGAAACTAAGCTGTCTACATATTTATGTAGTGCATATTACTGCAAAATCTGAACACCAAGCAAACACTGATGAATTATCCTGGAAACTCTTTGGGAAGAAAAATATTTCTTTTTTAAGATATCAAGGTGCACAGATAAGTTAAAGTGAATGTCAGGCTATTCGCATTTTATGGACACAGGATCCTTCAGTCTTAGATAGGAGGGGAACTCCAAACTTCTGGAAGTGCTTTTCACTGCAGAAGTAGGCAAACACGTTGAGTGGTCATCTGACACACATGTACAGACACCGAAGGTCAGTACCTCAGGCGTGGTTCCACTTAGCCCAAACACTCGAGTTTGAGGGCCCTGTCCCATGAGAGGGAAAATGGGGCTGACTTCTTCTTCAGGCAGCTGGATGGTCTCTGAGCCTTCAGATTTGCCTCGCAGGCAAGTCATTTCCCTGCTCTCTTACTGATACAGCAGAAAACTTTATGGAAAACTGAAGCTGTACAATCATCTAAAAAAGATGACAACGTCTCCTGGCTTGTGGCAGGTATCAAAAAAGGTATATACATCATAGGGTAAAGTGGAGCAATTTTGAAGTCCACCGGGAGAAAAACTATCCCTTTCAAAATGAGCAGGGCTTGTATCAGTCTTGGCTCTATCTCTTCAGCACTATCTGCAGGTCTTGCAGATGGAGCTCTCTGGAGTTGGACCTCCAATTTGCATCAGTCTCTTTGTATTTCCAGGAAAATGGCCTACATACTGCTTTGATCAGTTGAAGTTTTGGCATCTTGCTCAGGATGGGAACTTTCAAGCTTTTCAAGTATGAAGTCCTTAATTCAACCTCCATATGGAAACATAACACAGGAAAGAAACTCCCATTCATTTCAGATGCTCATCCTATTTCTAGACACAGAATTTTGTAGTGTTGCTCCTTCTTGAACTCTCTCTATATCTTCCCAGTGGATATTTATCTTCAGATCATTTCCTTCTCAATATTTCAGAAATGTCACAGATTAGATAATTGTGGTGTGATCTTACAAGGGAAAGAACATATCTGGACATCAACTTAAAAAAAACAACTGATGAGCAGGGAAAAAAAAAAGAAGAGCTTTATCACATAGCCAAAGTTCAGAGACAAATCACAGGAAAACCGTATCTACAGAAGGGATTAACTTGTTTTGGAAGAATAGAGAAAAAAAAAAAAATTTGTGTTTTAGTTCAAGGATGTGTATATTTGCTGTGATCATCCAGGAGCTGCTGTTGCAGAGGTAACTCATGATGTCTTTTAACGCTCCTGCTCACTTTCTACAAAATGCAGTTGAGCCTTTCTGTCTTTTACTAGAGGTATTTGTTCTAGCATATATATATATGTATATACACACACACACACATTACCTGTAGTGTACCGTGATGCAAGCAGTATATTTTGTGGGCTGCTAGAAGAGGTGCATCTTTTGTGTGGTTGCCTGTGACTGTGAGGACTGGATTGGACAAACCAAGCTGTATTTTGGGGAAAAAGTAAGAAATTAATTTTCTGTATGCCTTTAGTTGTAAACAGATTTAAGAAGAACAAGAGAAATATCGTAACTCTACTGAAAGCTACTAGGTGAAGTGGTAGCAGAAACCTTTTTGACAAATGCACTGAAGACATTTTGTCTCAAAAGCAGAAGGGAGCTAATATAGCAGTAGCTAATTTACATTTAATACTGACCGGTAAGGAAGAAGAGACTGAGTGGTTAGAAGAGAAATGTGATTTGAATGAAAGTGATTATTAAATGTTTGAGTTTCATATTCTAAGAACAGTGAGTGAGCAAGAAAAGAAGCACAACAAACAAAGGGATACAGAAGCTGCAGGAGAGATGGCAATTACTTCAAGCGGTTGTTCTAAAAAGACACTTGCAAACTACACCGATGCAAAGGAAAAGGGGGAAGTCTAGTAAGAAACTATTAGGGAAAGCTTTTTGATGATCTGAAAGTCTCAAAAGCAGAAGTCAGGTACATAATTTACGCTCAGATGAAAGGATTGTCTATTAGGAACAAAACAGAGAGGATGAGACGGAAAAGGATTTTCAGACAGAAATGTAAAAGTCAACAGAAAATACACGAGAAGTCAAAAGGCAGAAATACAGTTCCATCACAAAATGGGAAAAGAGAGCCAGCAAAGAATAAAGCTGAGAGGACTAAACTAGGCCATCCTTTCCTGTCTGCAGTCTTCCCTCAGAAATGGTAAATTTAGACACATGAAACAATTCATTTGAAGAAGGAGGGTTGCACAGGCAACTGAGAGACGTCCCACTTAATTTTGAAGACATTTCACACTACAAGCACCCATGATCTTTCTGTGGGATCATGGTAACATTATTACTGGTTTTCAGGTAGGAGGGAATTCAATTATCTCTTCCCAGATAGGTCTTTTTTTTGCATGGGGGAGGAAGAAGTGATCATAGACAGTCACACAGTTCCTGGAGTGTCTTGGACTCAGGACAAGCACAGACATGTGGTGCCAGGAAAGTCAGTCATAGGCCGAACTGTGGATGAATACAATTAGATACAAGGTCTCATCTCAGAAAAATGTTAACAGAAGGTGGCTATAATGGAAAACAAATGGTATCCCTGAAAGAAAAATAACTCTTCCTGAAGCCTGCTGGGAATTCTGAGTTCATACACAGGCATGCTTCACTGATCCGGAGTTCATACGATACCTTTATATCTAGAAATTCTGGGTCTTTCGTGCACATCTGGTGAAGAAGGGAGAATCAAATATTTTATTTTTCCTGGTTCAGTTGAGAAAATGTCACCAAAAATAAAGAGCACAGCACCTCGGTTCTTGAAACAGGAAAATTTCCATGGTATCAATCCCAACCTGATCCTGACTGTCCAATAATTTCTCATAGTAGCTGGAAAAAATAGCTGTAAGAAAATGTTTCTACAATGAACACAGTGTGTTTCCCATCTAAAGAATCAGCGTCCAACAGGGGAGGGATAGGCATATGTCTTCTCACGGAAGGTATATGAACCCGGTAGTGTTCATACATTTTCAGCTAACAGGCTGGATTAGGTGTGACTAAGATAATACTGCACCTTCAAGACCTCTGCTCTTGCAAAATCTTTCCAGACCAGTCTTGCCGCTGGGCTGAAACACACCCTAAAGATACTCAGGCAAATAGGTTTTACTGTCTAGTGCAGACTCTGTAATTTGACTGCTATTTAAAACCAAATAGACTTGAGCTCTTCCCAGAAGACTTTATGATGGGTATCAAAGACTGTCCAAACAAGAAGGTCAGATTTTAGCATGTTAAAGAAAAAGTGGTTTTATGCAAACCCGGTGCATTTTTTGTTTTTTCTTAGAACATAAGCTATATCCTAATCCAGGTAGTCACAGAGCATAGCCTTCCACCCACTCGCCCATCCTTACAGCATTAGCCAGATTAAAGCTTTTTAGGAAGCAGTGTTGTCTTTCTTCTCTATTGGAGTACGCGTCCTTACCCTTGCTATGACTATCAAGCAGTGTAATGGATATATAGATCAGGAGGTAGAGATGTATATCTAGATCTAAGTGGGTACAGGCAAAGAATAGAAGTAAAGTACACGTCTGCTAATCTGAAAATGCCTTTCAAATTTTTTACTGGGTGAAAATTATGATGCCTTGCAAAAGTTGTATTTTTAATTCTACATATACTTAATATAGTCTGTAATTTTAGAAAATTAATTTTAGGTATTCTGGCCACGCAAAGTAGCTCAACAAGTGGGGTTATAAGGGGGTGGGGAAACCATATTTTCTTAGTAGCTGAAAATTCTTTTCTTTCACCCCAAACTGCAAGTACAGCAAAATACGATCCCAGCAGAACCTTTGCTACTTAAAGAAAAGACATCACAAGTATTTTGAATGCATTTTCCTCAAGTGCTCATTTTAGAGATGGCATAAAATGATTAAAGAGGAATTCTGTCCCAGCTGAAGAATTCTCACTGATCCAAGCAGGAACGAGATTTAATTCTAAGACACTTCCCTGTGCAAGGTAACAAGAAAAAACCTGAAACGGTAATGTGGGCAAAAGCTGAGATCTTGAATTCCTGTCCAGAGCCATAACAGTGAAAGTCTTCCACTTCATCTATGAATATTAGTTAGGGGGAAAAAAAATCACATTCACTTTTCTCCATTAACAGATGTCTACTAATTAGTATCTACTGAAATTATACCTAATATCCTGCACTATTACCCTTTTTTGAACAGATTTAATTAAGGAATCTGAAGCATCCTATATATCACTGTTTCCCATCTTTTTAGAATCTGGAATTTCTCATCACAGTATAACGGCCAAAATGGACAATATTTCATTTTAGATAAACGATGTGTTTCAGATACTTATCTCACTGCTTGTCAGACTAAAAATGGAAGATTTGGAAAACAATCTTTCCCAGGTTTCCCACCTGACCTGCTCCTAGTTCAGAAGAGTCAGGGGAGAGAAAGCCTTAAAATCATGACATTTTTATGTACAGGAAAGCGATTTGAGATCACTGTATGACGTTTTAATGGCTTTTGCTGAGTCCCAATCAGCTGGAGCCAGTAGCTAAAGCACCTGGTCTCTTAAGCATAGCGCATATATAAGAAAAAGGTCTGAAATTTGTAAAATCTGAACATATTTTGTATAATGGAGTTCTTAAGTTGTTTTTTCTTTACATTACTGCGTGCATCATACACAGTCTAAGCACATGATATGATATGAAACGCAGGTTATAGTGGCATCATTTTGGGATGACTGTATTATAAGTGGTGAAGACATGAGAGAATTATATATATCACCCCAAATACAAATGAGTGCCAATAAATCTTTTCTGTCTTTTCTGTCTCTCATCATGTATTCATGTTGCGTAGCTGGGTGAACATATTGAAGTAAAATTTTTAAGTCAATGCAGACCTTTTTTTTGGATCAGTTTTGAGCAGAATTTGATTTTGATTAATTTTTTGAGAATTCTAGATTTATGTAAAATAGGCGACCCAAAGGGTTGTTCAGTAGCATTTTTCCCTCATTGCTCCCTTGAATAGACATGGTCTGAAACAAAGACCTTGTGTAGGATGGCATCTGATCATGTAAGTAAAGACCCATATATATATATATATATATATATATATATATATATATATATATATATAGGGAGTTTCAGGAGGGAGAGAAGAGAACAAAAGCAGAGCAAGCTATGTTGTTAGGAGCATCTCTTACCTTCTGAACATCTGACTTTGAAATTCAGGAATCTTTTTATTTCTTTCTTCTGTATGAAATAATACTATACTTTCATTCATATGGTTTATGGCATATGTGCATATAAAAAAGATAAATCCTTGTGTTTCAGCAGAAGTGCATGATATATGCATGTGTAAGTAACATTAGAAGGAGTTTCCCCAGAGCCCCCTTTTTATCCACTGACTCCACTGCCTCTAGTTTCTCCCTGGTTTTGCCTCCCTGTTTTGTGGGTTATCTGAAGATTTATTTTCAAAAGTGAACTCATATGGTGAATGCAAATGGAGCATTATATCTGCTTTGAAAGGTATATACTGCTCTTGTTAACATTGTATATCATGATATAATGTTCTTAGCTAAAATATTGCTTCACTCCAGCCTACAAAAGAGCTGAAATATAAACACAACTAAGGAATGTAATGAAGAATAGTTCCGATGAAAACATATTTTTGTGGGCTGTTAAAGCGATAACTCCTAATATCATTAAGAAATTTTCTGCAGTAGTACACTGAACACCTTTTATTCTCAAAATATTTATCTTAATAAAAAGTATCTAATTGTCTACTGATGGTTTACGTGAGGTTCAGTTTCTAGTCCTAAGGATGGTACTACCATACTAATATATGTATGTATGTATGTATGTATGTTTATTAGCAACAGGTGTACAAGGCAAAAGTGAGCTGTCATGCAAGGCCCTTAAGTTCAGCACATTTTGCAAACATATCGGAGATGGACATAAATCAAACTGCAGCTCTGAACAACTCCTTCAACAGAAGTCCAAGTTCATGGTAAAAACCCTTTGTATCAACAAGGTTGCTTCTTGTTTCCCATTCCTTAGATCTTGTATGTACAGTACGTTATATTTTTGCACCTTGTCTTTGTACTCATCTGCAAGGTATCTAGTATCCTGCAATGCTATGCAAATAACATATGCTAACCTTTGTTGCATATACCTCCTCTATACCACCTTGGTGTACGTGGGTCCCCAAAAGCCATTACAAGGCACAGGAATTCTCTATAGAGCATTGTAGTAGTAAATTTTGTGGTAGCTTCCATGTCATGGCAATGTAATCATCTGGGGACCATACTCCCAGCTCTATGAGCTATGGGACTGCTGAAAACCAACATGTATAGGACAGTACCTTGGCATTTCTGGTGTACTTGTTCACCATTTCATCGCTGTTTTAAGTGTGCTTTAGGATACATTGACATGCACACAACTTAGAGTAGACACCTGTGCAGAAAGAAGCGACAGGCAACTTAAACGAGAACTTCTTGACACTTAGGGAAGTTTTGAGGTCCAGAATGGTTTTGTATAAAATTGGAATCTGTCATAATAAATGATTATTTTGCAGAAATGTCATAATATTTAGTGAAAGATTCCTTTCAGACTGGCTCGCATTTAATGGGAATGTTAAGAATTTGTTGTGCTGAACTGAAACGTTCTGTGAAACTTATTTGTTAACCTATACCTGCCTGTTGAGTTGCATCGCCACAAAAAAAGCAAAGACTTTGTAGCTGAGCTTCTCCTTGGATGGAGTACAGCTGCCACAATGCACTTCGGTCTCCAATCCTTGCAAACTATACAGTGCCTCCTGGGAATTGCACACAATAGCATGTTATGAGAGATGTCCAAGCAGAAAACCTACCTAGCAGGGACCAGACAGGACATAATAATCCTTATTAGTGCTGCCTTGTATTACAGAAGCACTATGTTGCACCCCTCCACACACCCCCTCAAAAAACCCCACAAACAAGCAAACAAACAAAAAAAAACCCCAAACCACCAAACTCAAGACTTTTTTTTTTTTTAGTATTTTGGAAAAAAATTCAGAGAAACTTTGAAAGTTCTGCAATTTCTATTAATGCCCTTGAATTCACGTAGAATAGATTTTTCTTTGGAAGAATGACATTTTTAACATATGTGGTGTTATTACAACTATTCTTAGCATTTTTTTGACTTACCGAGTCAGTGTGTGTAGGGATACTCCAGATACTACCTTGCAGCCTGATAGCTTTTTTCAAATAAACTGCTTGCTTTTACTTCCATTTCATTCAGAATTAAGCAGCTCTGCTCATATGAGTAGTGCAAAAATAAAGGCTGGAATTATGTGATATATTCTTGGATGACATTTTAATGGAAAACAAAGAATTAGAATAATATTTTTAATACAGTTGGGTGACAAATACTTGAACATTGCTTTGAAAGCCTCAAGGGCTTATAGTTGAACAATAAAAATGATGAATAAACAAGAAAGCTTAGAAAATAAATTGAAGAGAATAGCTGAACTAGCAAAAGAAATCTAAAAATGAGTAGGACTGTTATTCAAAATTGTATTTTAATCTGAACATAAATTTAAACTGCTTCAGTTTTACACACAAAATCCTTGTTAAGTCCTATGAAACAGCAATTAGAAGTAAAAAAAAGTACTATGTATAAATTCACAATGTCTTTTTCTGGTCCATTTTCTCAAGATTAAGGCTTGGTTTGGGCTTATTATATGAGAATCCAAAATCAGAAAATTTGAAGTCCTTATAATCACTAAAGTATGATTTTTCTTTTCTTTCATTGATACCAATTTTATACCAGTGTAGATAATTTGTTATCAAAAGTACATGATAACAGTAAAACAAACTACAGGAGCGGGATCTACACGGAGAGAAATGAAACGCTTCTTTAAATCAAACCTGAGAAAATGTAAGTTGTAGCTATCAGTGCATTTAATTTTAGAGGTAAATAATTTCCTGTGTGAGAAATAATGGCCCCTCCCTGAATAATGGCATTTAGCAATGCAAAATTGTATCAATGCTTATATCAATGTATCAATGTATCAATGCAAAACTGTATCAGAAATAGCGTGGCCAGCAGGAGTAGGGAAGTGATCGTGCCCCTGTACTCGGCCCTGGTGAGGCCGCACCTCGAATACTGTGTTCAGTTTTGGGCCCCCCACTACAAGAAGGACGTTGAGGTGCTGGAGCGTGTCCAGAGAAGGGCAACGAGGCTGGTGAGGGGTCTGGAGAACAAGTCTTATGAGGAGCGGCCGAGGGAACTGGGGTTGTTCAGCCTGGAGGAAAGGAGGCTGAGGGGAGACCTCATCGCTCTCTACAACTACCTGAAAGGAGGTTGTAGCGAGGTGGGGGTCGGTCTCTTCTCCCAAGTAACTAGCGATAGGACGAGAGGAAATGGCCTCAAGTTGCGCCAGGGGAGGTTTAGATTGGATGTAAGGAAAAATTTCTTTACTGAGAGAGTGGTTAAACATTGGAAGAGGCTGCCCAGGGAAGTGGTTGAGTCCCCATCCCTGGAGGTATTTAAAAGACGAGTAGATGAGGCACTTAGGGACATGGCTTAGGGGGTGGTGGTGTTGGGTCGACGGTTGGACTCGATGATCTTAGAGGTCTTTTCCAACCTCAATGATTCTATGATTCTATGATTCTAAAATAAATTATGTCAAAACAGATAAAATTGCAAATCACTTTAGTGTATTAGGCTTCCCTTTTAGTTTAGATTAATAAAATAACTTGAACAGAAGTAACTCTTCTTGCTTCCTCTAGAGATCAAGAGGAAAATCTGGGGATCACAGCTAGAAAACGTTACAGCTATCAGATTCCTCATTTCCTGCTTGTGTGCTACCTTTCCACAGGAGGCAGAACACAGAATAGGGGGGAGGGTTTCACAAGTCTGTTTTTAGTTTGTTCTAGGCTTTTAAACACTGATTTCAAGATGTTCTAGTTCATGGTCCTGATCCAAATCCTGCCGAGGACAGTGGGAGAATTCCCAGTGACCTCAATGGGCTTTGAATTCGACTTTATGTACAAAATTTCTAAAAACCAAATAATAAAATTTGGCCTTTCCAAACTGCACATCTGCCATGTACTCTCTGCACCTTTCACGTAAAACTTAAAACACCAGATAGGCAGGAGAAGTCTGCATGGCAGAGCAAGAAAAAGATTATGCCAGGGAGAAAGAAACATAAAAAGTTGATACCCTTTCTTTCAGCTTGGAGACTGGATCTGGCTCTTGGGTCTGCAGATTTTCCAGGTAGTTTTCCTTAACGGAATGCTGCTAATGTGCATAATGCTCCTAAGGTTTGTTGGAAGGAGGGTGCCTCCCAGACTTACAGTGGCGCGTGGAGATTTGAAGGCAGAACTCCACTCCTGATGTCTGAACTACTAAACTGTGTTTTTCTGAGTGGTCATTAAAAAAAAAATTGTTCACGAGGCAGTGGGCTGAGAAGAACTGACTGCTACCCACTTCCATTTGCCTTACCATGCCTTAGGGGATAAGAAACCTTGTAGAAGATGGCCTTTTAAGAAGATTCATAAAAATACAAGCTTATCAATCAGAAAAAAGTATTTGGATCTATGCAAGACTAGTAAGGCTCTAGCACAGTGTGCCAAACTTAGCAAAAGAAAGCAACAGGAGTCCCACACGCTTGGTCTGATTGTCGTGTTGGTTTTTCTTGCCAGTAAGCTTGTGTTTTAGTGAGCAACAGACTTTCCGGGGCTGGGCGGGGGGGTGTGTGTGTGTGAAGGCGCAGACTGAAGCGCACCAGGTAAAGGTTTATTGGAGCCACGTAGAAAAACCTTGTTGGTTTTTCAGTTTTCTGAATAGGCTGAGACTCTAAAGTGTAGCGTAGGAAAAAATCTGATTATCAGATGTAACATTCACACAATATTTTTGCAGTTCAGTCTGATCTTTGGGTGTATACAGGGTTTCAGTGTTCCTTAATAAATTACCTCTTCTTGTACCAATTAACCCCCTTCCGTGAGGGTTCAGTGTTTACTTGGGGCTGTGCCAGTGCTAACGGCTATGGTTTAACATTCTTTTTAATGGCTTGCAATTACTACTGAGAGCGACGGCTATATAAAATATTAACACTTAAGCATCTTTTACACTCCTTTGAACGTTAGATTGTGTGCATAATGTAAGTGACTTTTCATTCTTACAAACCTGTTATTTGCTTAGAATTCCACTGGACCCATGAAAATGCTGCAGTTAAGTGGTTTCTGTTGATTTATTAACTTCCCTCAAAGTCTGATGGAAGTCACTCCATGCAAAATATTGAATACATTTTGTTCTTTAAATTGTTCTATAGTAATGCCAGAAGAATAAGGATTTCCACATTTTAAAGAGGTAAAGTAACTTTGATAATAACTTTTACAGCATACTTGATTTTTTCCCCTGCTGTGCTACCCCTTTGAGAAAATCACCCGAAGAACAGCTACTGTATTTGCAGATTCAATGCCATGACTGCTGATTGTACACAAAGGATATGAAGGCAGGAAGGTCACAGATCCAACTGCTGCTGTGGATCTCAACTTCAGAGCAAGTTCACACCTTGAGAATAAAATCAATGGAAGCTGGGGCCGTAGGTATCCCACCCATGCCCAGATACGTATTTCTGTTGTGCATGGGTTGTCCCTATAGACAAGCAATGGTTTGCCTGAGTCTCCGGTTGAAGAGCAGATCCAAGCAAGTATCCCATCCCCGCTTGCCTTTCCCATTGGTC
Organism: Aptenodytes patagonicus; assembly: GCF_965638725.1. Lineage (NCBI taxonomy): Eukaryota > Metazoa > Chordata > Aves > Sphenisciformes > Spheniscidae > Aptenodytes > Aptenodytes patagonicus. The sequence goes on along the minus strand of NC_134951.1, from coordinate 109,199,152 downwards.
TCATCAGCTGTTCCACATTTTAAGGGAAAACAGACTTACTTCATCATTTCAGGTTCAGTGGGCCATTAAGACAAGTGATAGACAAATTTTGAAAATCTTGGAATTGACTCTGGATAAGCCCTCAAATATTTGTAGCTTACATAAATCATTAAAACATCTGGGATCTACAAAATCGTCAATAAATCTCAAGCAATATGGATTTCTCATGATTTTCTTTCCATGTCCAGCTTCTGTTAAGTCCAGCAACATTTGAAATTAATCTCTCCCACAGTATTTTGGCATATCTACTTTTATCCCTAGCTGGACTTTAGAAATGTACAATACTGGAATTTGAAAAAATAAGGACAAAACTACATGCTTCTGAACCTTGAAAGACTTTCACTAGTGATTTCTTTTCTAGTCTTCTTCTAAATGGTAGTGTCTTCAGTTTTCTGGAAGAGGTTAACAAGGACACTCCTTACCGGTTCCCTTGTTTTTCTGTTTTCTCTGTTTTTTTGTTTGTTTTGGGTATTTTTCCCCCACAAAGCACATTGTCCTTCTCTATTCTGTTATCCTACTTCCTTCTATTAATTTAAGTTCATCCAGAACAGCCCCTTCTTTTCACAGGCAGCCCTTGAATTTAAAGATGTGAATAATTTAAGTGAAGAAGCAATGTGAAAGCAAAGGACAGCATAGCATGGGTGAACTAAAATCTCTAAATATTCTGATTTTGAGTGAGTCTGAAATATCTGCTGGGTATATCTTTTAGCTTAATGCGGAAGAAGCATTACTTCATGATGCTTGCAGATATTACTGGCACTAAAGTGACAAACTGAGATAAAGCAGCAGTAGGATCTGGTGATTCAAGCATTGTAGTGAAGATAGAACTGGGTCTTTCCCTCAGCACTTTCAGAAACCTTTTCAGCTAAATCACTGGTTTCAGTTTTTAAGAGCGAAGTGCTCAGAGTTTGAGGAACAAACATTGAAATATAAAAGCATTATTTTTCTACAACTATTTTTAGTAGAATAGAATAGATTCCTTTTTAAAGCAAACGCTTTTAAGAAAAGAACAAAATCTCCAAACTAAGCAATTTTTTTGTCTATAGAAGTGCAGATTTCTACAACTAATATTTTCCAAAGGTCTCCATGTATCATCATCACCATTTTAAGGATAGAATTCTTAAAAGCAGTTGAATCTATTCTTCATTTTTGAGCATATATCTATCCATCTTCATGCTGCCAGCAGCATAAGCACCTTCTTAGCATCAGTAATGCTATAAACATGTGATTAAACATGGGACTAAGTCCTTTGTAGAACTGCCTAAATAAGGCTGAGTGATACATGATATATTTCTTTATAGTTAAGTTAGATATCCTGCCTCCTTTTCACCTTAGAAAAATGTTATTATATAGGGGCTCATGGTGAACAGTGAATGCATTATTTCACAGCCACTTTCATGGTTGAAACCACCATTGTTTGAAGGTCGTTTTGGAAGGAAGTGGCTTTCTTCTCCTTCCCAGCAACTGGGCCCTCAGTGCTGTTACCTCTCCAGCTATAGATTAAGATAACACTCTGGGATGCCCTGTCGTCTCTCACTCATTCTCCTGCCCCTGCTGCCAGCCTGTGCTGAGGCTTGCGAGCTGCCTGGCCTCTTCCCCGAGTCAGTTCAGCTCATATTTCACTTTGTTTTTTTGTTCTCTGCCGCCTCCCCCAGTTACTTTGCCAGTTCTTAGTGAGTTGAATCAGTTCAGGAGTTGGCCCAACAAGACAGCAGGAGCCCATTGGCTGGAGCAGGAGGTGGTGCTGGGGGACCACCACCCCTTTGAGACAGCAGTGACAGATGAACTTGCCTGTATCATGAAACTGTACTTTGAGGTGCTTTAACGCCTACATTTTATGTGCGTGACCCTGCACATAGGCTGTCTCTTCAGTCCAATGCGTATGTTTGATGCCTGAAAAGGAAAGTTGGAAAACCTATGGGATGAGTGTACAATGACCTAAACCTGCCCAATAGGAGAACCTAATCATACTGGTTTTGAAATATGATCTTTCTCCCAAGTTTAAGCCTCTCAAGGGATGTGTCTTTGTTTACTTGAGATTCAAGGCTGGGAAAACTCTCTCCGGAGTATAGCCATTCTTTCAAAGCACTCAGCAGGCTCGGCTTTCTTTTTTTGGTGGTACCATGTCATCCGCACAGTCCTGAGGCCCGAGAGCAAGAGGCCCATGCTCTGTGCTGCCTCTCTATGAGGGTCCCTCAGGCTGTTCTGCACGGGTACAGCTCCCCGAGGTGCTCTGTGCACAGAAAGGCAGGTTCAAGGAACCAGAAAGAGAGAGTCAAGATTAAAACCAAAAACAAATCTCAGAGAAAAGTAGGTCTGGATTTGGTACATCTCCAGATAAAATTATTATACAATTACGAAAAGCCTCAACCCTGTACACATGCTTAATTTTATACACTAAGCCTATTCACCACGTAAAGCTGAACAAATGCGTAAGTGTTGTCAGAATGGAGGTCCGTCACACTAGTAGTAGATATGCATGCCATTTCCATAAGCCACAGCAGCAAATGCATAATTTAATAAAAAAGACTTTTGTTCATGTCTATTAAAAGAAACCTATAAATCCTCCAAATGGTACATTTAGGATTTGGTCCAAAAGTTACTTAAGCCGATGGAAAAGCTGTTATTGATTTTAATAGGTATTTATTATATTTGGCTATTCCTTCAGCCGTCACTCTTTCCCTCTCTGTCATCTCAGCTGAGTTCCAGCCCCATCTCCTGTATCTTACCACTATATGGACGGCATATGTTGTTTAAATGAGAGACTTGTTCATTAGTTTATGTTTGATCCATGCCAGGCACGTCCCGATCCTAACTGAATGCTAAGCTGATGGCAATAGATGACATAATTACAGTAATAATAAAACACTGTGTTCAGCCATGTTATACACTATTTTATTCCACAATCAACGAAGAAAAGGATCTAACATACTCACAATAGGGAAACACATATCTAAGCAAAAGCACTGGTGTGAATATACCCTCCCTATTTTATTGTAACCTGTTTTGCTGTTAAGAGTAACTGCGAGTGCTAAAATTATTTGCTTTGTGTTAATTCATTATTTCTTTACCCCTGGAAAGAGCTGTTTGAGTAAACCACTTTCGTGAATGGTTCTTCTATTTTTCTGAAACCATGCAAGCACAAACAGGGGATTGTAAAATTTTGACAAGGAAGATAAGAGTTCGTCTTTTATTTTTCAGGAATTAGCCCTGCTTTTATAAACCTAAATCAAAGCTCACAAAAAAGCTTGTAAAACTTTTGTTAATGTTTACTGTTTTTTCCCCTGTGCTATGGTTGAGACTTACAAAAGAAGCAATTTGACAGGCGTTTTTATTTTTCAGTCACACCAAGTCAGATGACAGAGAGTTTGGGGTTTGATTCAGCAGTCCTTTGCTTGATTTTAGACAAGGGCATGTATTTAAGTTGCTTTTAAATTAATCTTTTTCTTAAATGTTTTTACCCAAACAGATCTAGCTAACCTTTCCAGGAGCTATCAATCATCAGCTTCAAATCCACGTAGTGAGCAGCATTTAGGAGGCTGTGCCTGTGCCTTGCTCTTCGGTGATCGTTCCATGCTGCTCCAGAGCAGCACTCCAAAATAACCTGCATGTTGACCGAGGAATTTCCTAGCCTATTTGTACCAATAAGAAACTGAGGACAGGACTTTGTCTTAACTCAGCTTTTCTCTGAAGCTTTGATGCCAAAGGGGAATTTGCTGCATCCTTGACTGAAAGGAGCGCCGTTGTCTGTCCTTTCAGAGCCAAAGTAGAGTCATGCTTTGCTTTTAAAATAACAGCCAGGGGCTACGGTATTCCTGAGAATGCAGGAGACCTGGGCTCAGCTCCCACTTTTGTCTGAAGTTGCTGCAGTCGGTGTCTATCACTGCCTTGGGGCCACTGGGCTTCTCCTCCTGCTAGAGCAGGGAGAGGGAGCCACTCCTGTAGCCTCCTCCCTGGGGTACTCAGCGGGGAAGAGAGACCTAGGTGCCAATCCCTGCTTCGTAGCTTGTTCTACATTTAGCAGCCAGTGGATAAAATATCCTCAAAAAACCCTTGGGAACTGTGGTTTCTCTCCTACCCCAGGGAGCGTCATTACTGGTAGTTTAATGTTTGCCTCTTTGGACTGATGCCTGAAGAATTAAAAAAATTAATGTGCTAATGAAGCTTAAATATCTCTACGGAGAAGCAGCAACTGAGTAGGTCTTTTCAAGATCAGAGTTTTGGATTACCATCTAATGCGGGCTTCAGCCACTTTTCTTTTGGTCCTGCTCAATTGGATCTTTCAGCTCCGATTAACATAAAGGTGAACTAAAGATAATCGTTCTCATTTAGGATTGAAACTTATATGACCCAGGAATGTCATGAGAAGATAACACACAGACTTCATGATGTGAGGTAATAAATTAAAGTAGCTGAAGAAAAAAAAAAGGAAGAAAAAAGCAAAGCATCAGTACTTCTCCCTCATCCTGATTTTGGCAGGTTGGGCTTACTTGGTGATGTAAGACAGATTTTCTTTCTGAAATGAACTTGCTGAAAAGTCTGTCATAATCCGCAAAACAGTTCTAAAGTATAAAGGAGGTACTTCCAGAGAGCTCAGAAAAAATGGGAGAAAAAAGAGGTGATGTTGATATTTTAATGAGCATTTTTCTCTTCATTCTGAGACTAGCTGCCGTGTACCATTACTTTTCTGAGAGCAAAGAACAATTTTTGTCATTTGATCACTCTTTTTCTCACAGCCAGAATGAAAGAGAAATAACACATACAGACACACACGCACGTGCACACGCATGCAGAGTCTCTCTCTCTGATAGTTCCCTAGGGAGTTCCATCATACCTGAGTTTATGAGCCTTGGATCATCTATGGCCAGTGGATTTAGTAATAAACAGAGTGGAAATGTTCTTCATCAGAGTTCAAAGTAAATTTCTACCAGCCCCTGCCAGACGTTGCTTCCCCCTGGCCCCTCAGCATTTTACTGTGATGACTTCCTTTGAATGGAAAGAATATAGAAAGGAAGGCAGCTTGCACATCTTTAAAATGTGTCTTGAAATATTGTAAGCTTTGTAAATGAAGGGCATTCGGTGGGTTTTATGGTGCAGTTTTTCAAGCTCTTTTGCCATGCTGGAAGCACGGTGCCTGGGAAGAACCTGCAACATGGAGAGGTGTGAGCCTGAGGGCTGCGTAATGGAGCCATATCTCTGTATTTAAAGCAAAGATTGTACCTTTGTATTGTCTATTATAGTCTTTGACTGTTGGAAATCTGGCTCAGTTAGGCAACGTCTGAAGACCCACCCTACCACCTAATAAAATGCTGTGCAGTCCCACTGTAAATCCCACTGAACACAGGACACCTATACATAAAGAAGCAAGGATGCCCAACACTATTAGCTGAATCTACTTCATCTTCTAATGATATTCAGAGCTACTAAGAGCTCCCCACCCTCCTGGATGTGGACAGGCTTAAATGTCTCCATTCATTTTCAAATCTTGGAAATTAATTATGGACTTTATTCTTGTCGACTGTGTGGTGAAATCATAGCACTTGGAGGAACAAAAGCTTTAAAAAACTGGTTGGACCCAGAGGACCAGCTTGATTATTTTTATCCAAGGTATAAAAATACCAGACGTATTTTTATCTCCCTTTGAAGGAATCTGTGGACCGGAGGGTAGGTTATAATACTTTTAAAGAATTTTGAGAAGTGAGAATTATAGGCACTTCAGAGAATTACCTATATCCCTCTAATGTATTCTTGTGAGGTTTGTCTGAAGATGGTGGTGGTTTAGAGAAGGCCATAAAAATGCCTCAGGGACATCACAGTAACACTTTTTCCCCCTGCGACAACCGAGGGGATAGTGGGGAGCATGGCAGAATCGGCACGCATTATGTAATGCCCCCCATCAGACTGCAGATGTGTGAACCAGTTTAAAACTTTTATTGGGGCTTTTATTAGACTGTGATATAGTCCCAGCCTCTTTGCAGTTGCCAACGTAGCCAGTTGCTCGCAAGCTATAACAAATTAAAAATACCTAATGCTCAAGCTATTCTACACTTAGGGGTAGGGTGGGGAGTCCCAAACAGATAATGTTTTGGATGGTTATGCAGCCAGGTTCCTCCTGTGCCTTGTGATCATCCTTGTGAGAGCCATGGCATTACCCATGGCTGCTTCACTGCTTTGGAACAGCAACAGAGGTTCAGCCTAAGAAGCAATCTTCTGAAATCCTTGCTGATGTTGTAATTGCTCTTTAAAACATTGATAATCTAATGCTTAGGTAGTTGTTTTGGTATTTTTAATGCCAGTTACCTGTTTAAGTTAATGTAATTGACAGCTTTGGTACATGAAATTTTCTCTCAATCTAAAATGTATGAAAAGTTATAACTTTATTACTGAAAGTAGTGTCATTTATGTACCTCATTCCTGCCTAAGTGAAGCAGTCCTAACATGAGTTGACATGTCTCCATGTGTGGCTTTCGTCTCAGTGACTACACTGTCAGCCGGAGAGCTGAGCTGCAGCAGTGGGTGTTTGATGGGGAGGAGGTGTATGGGGAACATCTCCAAAGTGGCAGTGAGACAGTGAGAAGGGGCCAGGAGTTCACCGTCTGTCATAACACAGGAACTAAAGGAACCCAAAACACTGGTCAGATGGCAGGTTCTAAAATAAGTAAAAACCTATGATTGTTTGTTCACCCTGCATGCGGTTAAACAGTGAAACTCTTTGTGGTAGAATACTGTAGCTACAAAAATTTTGCGTAAGTTCAAAAATCATTAGACACATTACTGAGAGAAAGAGTCATTGAGGACAATGAAAAACACCTGCATACAGCCTCAGACTCAAAAATTCATAAACTCCAGGCTGATGCTAGCTAGCAGGATATACTGGAGAAGCACCATGGTATCTTTTCTATGTAACCACAAGCTTCTGCAGGAAATGGGAGAGCAGAGTAGATGGACCGCTGGGCTGATCCACTATTACATTATCATCTTCTAGGTATTATCAGCTGAGCTGAGCACAATCCAGTCTGAAAGTCTTTGGATGGCTATGACTTCATGCACAACTATTAAACCGTTGTTGAAAAAAAGAATTTCAGAAAATCTCCTGGAGTTTCCAGATGTCCTTAAAATTGGATAATACTATATAGTTCAGTTCGGACAGATAAAGATGTCTGATTTCAGCATGGAAACTCTAAAATACGCACAAAAGGACAGCTAGAGAGCATCACAGCAGTTGGGAAAAGACGGTGAGGAGAAGAGAGAGAGTGGCAACACTTGCAGGGACCATCAGCAAGAGATGGATTCTTTAGTCTCTTTGGGCCCTTTCCCATGCCCAAGGAGAATTAATTGCTCCAAGTATCCATCCCTTTTCAACCCTATCATTGGCCACAGCAGCAGAAAAATAATGCATCCCCTGGGTCCATTTTTGCATTTACTTTAAGCTTTTCATTGTAAAAGCAATGCAAACTGGCTTTAGTGTAAGTGAGAATTAAGTGTTGCACATATCGTTATGAAATCACAGGGGACCACAGTGAAATTTGATATATTACTACACACATTTGTTAAATTGGCTCCCTTTAGGACCTGATTATCTTTTTAAACAAATTTTGTAAATGAGCTGTAATATTTTATATCCACTCAAAGCTTTTCAGCCCAAAGCACTTAACAAGCTTAAAGACCTGGAGAGGGAACCAGCTTTTGTTCTGTGTGTGGACGGCACCTGGCACAATGAGAGTCAGTCCCTGAGTCAGGTTCCCATGTGTTGCTACAATAGCAATACCACTAATAATAAGAACAGTAGAATGGAAATACTGACATTTCTGGGTCAGAAAATATTAGACAAAGAATGAATGAGGCAAACCTTAATTTTGAAATAAGGAGTTACAGAAAGTGACCAGAATCCAAGCTAAGGAGACGTTGCAGATTTTGAGGTCTGATCTAAAAGACACACCCCATTAACATATGCATCAGAGCCTATTTGTGATTAAGTCTATTCTGTCAAGAACAAAAAGTATTTCTAAATAAGGTGAATAAGTCAAGTGTGAGGATTTGACTAGTAAGTCACGATACAGGTATACATATCTATTTACGCCATATAGCTATGCATTTATAGACAGTGTATAGGGCTTGAAGGATTTCTGACCCCATTTAAAAAAACCCACAAAAAACTATGCTGTATAAATAGATAGTATTTACTTCTACTGTGAGGAAAGTAAGGGTGGTTTCTTATTGATATTCTGATTAAATATTCTAATCAATACTTTGACCAAACTCCCAGCTTCTATTGAGCTTCCTAATAGAAAATTGGAATCTCTATCTTTCTGTTAGCAAGCCTAGTGAGCAGAGTATACAAATGGAGTGGTTTACATGCAAATTTGACCATTTGTAATGGGACCACATCTGCAGTTTGGACCATACTGAGTGGTGGTGTACGGTCTGTTCACTGAGTATTTTCTACTTTGGTGCCTGGGCAGGTAAGCTAAAGAACATAACAAACATGGGCACTGTTTGGGGAGGTAAGAGGCCACTGGATGTCATTATTTCTCCTTCTTTGAAGCTGAAGCAAGTCTTCTCCAGAGGTGGAAAATATGGCTATTACAGAAGGTAGTTGAGTTTGATTTTGAATGTTCTTGGTAGTTTGGAATGCTTCTTCTTAATTTAAAATAGCTTTCTAAAGTCAGACTTCTTCATGAGTCAGTGGAAACATACACATCCCTTTGCAAACGCAAGCAAAAACTTTGAACAGCCTAGTTTTGGTACAAATTGGTCAGTCTTCAAATGGCTCAACTAATTGGATGAGCCTCTCAACCCCTCAGACACTCACATTGTGCTCCCTGAGCCTTCCCTCCCCAGTGACTTCAGAGCAGACAGTTTTGTGGTAATATAAAAGTAGACTAGAAACCAAGTATAACTTAGTCATAAATGTCTCTGAGCATTTGAAATCTTGTGATTAAGATTGTGGAGTCCATTCCTGCAGCCACCAGAAGTCCTGTTTATTTGAGTGAAATAGTGGTCACATAAGCCAGATGGAAAGTACCAAAATACAAAGTATCACACTTAGTTACTGCACAGGCGTTTCCTCTATGGAAACACTAGTAAGCACTACTGGTGGCTACATTAAAAGCCAGGATTTCATTTTATGTCTTTTATTTTTCTGGTCTGAGATATCAGTAAATGACCAGGAGCTCAGGTATTTCTCCTCTGTTAATAGCTCTCAGCACTTGACCATTAATTACCAGAAAATGGCTCCCTTGCTTCCGTTATCATTAGTAATAATCTTAGTCCCTGAGACTAAGCATCGATAAAGAAATAGTTTCTACAAGTTCCTTATTTTTATTTTCAGAGCTGAAGCAGTGAGCTAGATTATCTTATGTTGTGTAGCAGCAATATTATTGCTTTTTACATTCCAGATCCTTTTACCTTGTCTACTACAGCATTGTACATATGAGGTATATCTACATCACGGCCACTGAGTATCTGTCGCTGATGGCATCACTTGACAATATAGATTAGCACAGGCATAGCTGAAGGACTTCTTTGGTCCACAGGCTTTCCATGGTTTGAAAGATAACAAGGGAAGAACCCAGCTTAATATCCAGACCTGGCTGAGTCGAAACAGTCATCACTGACAAGAAACACCTACGTGTTTGTAAATGAAGCATGCTGTGTCGAGAAGTAACCTAATCATATCTTTTACATAAATACTCATAAAGGTGAGCTGCTCTTGAACTCTGTCCTGTTGCTGATAGGACTTTTCACTATTTAGTTCTAAAAACAGCCCCAAAGAACCTCCTAGCTTGCCTGCATTGCCTACCTACCACAATTCGCTGTATTTATACATAGTGTTTGGTCTCGTGAACAAAGTCGTAGATCTTTGATGTCTGCAGAAAGCCAAGAAGTTTTGAAGAGAGGGATTGATAGTTTTTATTCTGATTTTGTAACAAAACATGGAGGACACAAGTGAGATTTGAAATTAATTCTCGCCATTGTGGGCCGTGTGAAGGCATAAGGGACCATACCTACTGAACTGAAAAACTGGGGGAATTAAGACAGAATTAGTCAGTATGGACACCATGCAAGCAAAAAGGGAAAGCATGAAAAAACCCTATTCAGAATTCAAGTAAATATCTAGAAGCGCTCAAATTGAGATCACAATTTTAAGAGCAAATGGTATATTTAACTATTTTCATCTGCGTATGTTAACAAGTTGATCATGAACACTTTTGGAATTTCTAAAATGGTTTTATTATCTAATATTATATGCTAGATAGCATATCTAGAAATACCAGAACTATTTTCCTTGTTGCCAAAGACACAGCCAAAACATTGTTTGGAGTTAGTAAGTGCTTTCACTGCAAATAGAAAAACATTTCTTTAATGTATTCTTTTTCCTTGAAATTTTTCACAAGGAATAAAACCCGCTCCCAACCAGCTCCACATGTGATTATTTGAGTTAAACTGTGTGGAATTAAATCTTAACAAGGGACCAATCTGAAAAATGTAGAAATCTCTGGGACCTTTTCTATTAATTTGAGTGGTCTTAAGATCAGGCCTTACATGAAGAAATACATTTATGAGTCCCAAAGATGGAACTCATTAAAATACATTTCCTTTTTTTTACATGTGTAATTTAAATGATTTTATATTTTATAATTCCCTATGAAAATATTTTATTATAAGTTACATAAAGGTAGGGAAGTTCTAGTGATACAGGAACCAGGAGAAAAACATTTGCTGGTACAAATAAATATTGTTCTATTAGCTTTTAAAAAACCTGCATTATTTGCAATAACAAAGAATAAAGGCATATGTTAGCTCTTACACGCTTTTCAACAGCACAAATGTGATCATCACCTTTTAGGTACATGTTATGATTTAGTAAAAAAGTGGTTCAGCAAGATACACTGGGGAAAGCAGATTAAAAGTATCATCTGAAGTGTTTTTACTTGAATAAACCAAAAACTCCCAACATCTCAGCCTTAGCTCACAGCATCGTTAAATATGTCCAAAACCCATGTGCAAAAGATGCCTGCTGTCATGCAAGAGGAAGGATGCTCAGCCTTATGGGTAATATTTTTGTGGAACGCAGCAAAAGGTTTTTTCTGCCATGGTCTAGTGGCTTGAGACAACTAGTAGTACGATACGTAAAGGCCAATACATGTCCTTCATACATGGCAAGGATGGAGATCTTGACTGTAAAATGGCAACAGGGGCTATTGCACCCTTAGTGCTGACAACCTTATGTGAAGTCATGGAAAGGGAACGGCATAAAAATGGATTTTTTATTGTGTTTTGTCCCTCCGTGTGCTTCAGAGCTGCCACAGCAGGAGTGTGCTTCTTGGGAAGGGAACCTGGGTTATTGTTTGATTTCTGTTTTCTGCCAAGGGCACTAGCAGAAACCAAGGCTTTCCTGCTGCTCAGACAAGAGAGAGAAGTTTGCCAAACTTCTTATTTTTTCTACCAATTTCAGTGTAAGGGAGCTGAATGATAGTACAGAATGCATAAGTACCTGCCATTTTACAGTTGTTTTGATAGACTGCCTTTTGCAAGCAATGGTTATTTATAATGTCCTGAAAACCGACTCCACAGCCCATGAATGATACTGAAATTGCTGGTATTACTATATTTTTTGCTTCATAGAAAGAAAAATTCCTGGCAAATCTTTTGAATTTGCATGCCAGAAAACTGTTAGTCACAAAGTTAGGGGGCTAACTATAAAAAAAAAAATAAAAATACCTTCTTAGTGGCAGAAATGCAGGACAATAGCAGGACTACCATTAAATGAAAATCAAAAAGGGAAACTGACTACAACTGAACCATGCAAAACCAGAAGATAGAAACCAACTTTTTTTTTCATCAGTAGGCTATTTATTGTCCATGGCAAAGCTTTCTTGGAAAAATCAGAATTTCAGCCCCTCAGACCATGATCACTGGGAATGATTCATACAAGCTACACACAAACAGGCATTCACATATATTAATCTTTGGGGAACAGTATTAAACTCATCATTTCATTCAGCCTTTGTAGTTAGCAAAGCAACAATTACAGGGAAATTTAATCATGGTTAATTTAAAAATTTTGGCCTTTATCCTCTAAATGGGTATGTTATTTCGGACCTCAGCGATTCCCAGCCTTTTCATTGATTTAACAGAGTTTGGACAGGGCTCAAAATTGACATGTAGGGTAAATAAACCTTGTAAAGAATATTTCTTTTGTTTGTTTGTTTGTTTTGTTTCTTATATTAAGTTAAGGAATAAAACTAACAGGTTGTATATGTTGTTACAAAAAAAAATTTAAAAGATTTACTTTTTTTCAGAAGTTAAGAAAGAGGGGGAGAATTTAAGGCTTATTTGATTGTTCACAGTGGAAATGCTTATATGTTCTATGTGAAAACTATTCTTAAGTTTAAGAAAGTTGAACTGTAACGAAATAAAACAAGCAGATTTAAAGAAGCTGTAGGTGCTTTCAGTGATCAGATGTCAACATTCAGCAGTTATCTATTCTAGAAACATCGAAACAGTGATTTACAATATATTCCCTATTTAGTCCCTGAAAGTATGTGTTTTTCTCTTGATCTTATCTAAGTCACATTAGAGAGTTATATTCATGTTACTTGTCATATCATTAATTCTTTTTTGCCACTATTAATGTCTCAACAGATTTTTGTGTGTGACCCTCCACATCAGAAACATTTACAGACATATATAGAGAAAATGTTAAAAAAAAAGAAACAAAAAAATCCTATCTTTAAAACAAATATGAAAAGCATAAATTTCTGAACCCAAGTTGTTGTTCCACTTCAACTTCAAAGTGAGAATTAATATTTAAAATATCTAAGATCTTTGAAAGAAATAAACTCTTGAAGAATTCTAATGTGCCTAATATAAACCAAAAAAGAAAAAAAATCCTTTGAGTCTTTAAAATAATATTAGTTTTGCATGTCAGTTTTTCTTTAACGTCAACTTTTTGACTGTTTTATTGAAACTTCAACAGACAGTAGCTTATTTTTCCACAGACTTAAGCACCTGAGATTTTTGGCTAATGGATATAAGACCAGTAAAATTTCCTATAAAATGTAACTTTATATGAGAACTTACATGTTGTTTATAGAATATATTCCAACATTTGCTTTTTCAAATCAAACTTCCTGATATTTGCAGGAAGAACATCAGCTGCATTGCAATGCAAAAGTGAAAATGATCAGCTGATGAATACAAACAAACAGAGATGTTTTCTCTGGAGTCACCACTTGCTCCCTGAGTATCTCTGTTTCCCACTTAAAAATCAATAAATACCAAGCACAAAACTCGGTGAAATCCTTTCTGTTGCTTTTAACGAGCTATGGATTAGACCTTAAATTGAAGACAGAGATGAACAAAGATGTTTTTAATGAAAAATTTCTGGACCAGATTATGTTCTGCAAATTACTGACACATTTCTTCTTGTTACTATTCATTACGCATAATTTTAGCAAAAAGATCCACCAGTGGATATGGATTCACAAGCATTATCTAGCTAAAGGCTAGATTACAGTACAGTATACTTGTCAATGAAAATGAATAAGGACAGTGTTTCAGAGCCAAGAATGGCAGAAATAAAGATACACCAGTATTGGATTCATCCTTCAGAAGGAAATAGGCCCAGAGAGTCAAAAGAATATATTTCCTATAAATAATCTATCCATTTTAATTATCATCACTACCCAAAAAACCACTCCTTTCAGATAGGATCTTCCTCAAATTTAATTACTCTCTGTTAATTAGGGCTTCTAGCACAAGATTTTATGCATAAAGTGAGAAATGAGATAGAAAGCTCTATAATGGAAGAGAGCATTTCAGTATATGTTACCATTTCTGCAAGTCATATGTGAAAGTATTCTGAAGAGAAGACACTTCAGGGTTAATAAAACAGCACCAATCAATTGGATCTCCTGCACAAAAACTTCTGAATAAGAGCAAAATATGTGGGATTTCTGACAGTAGCAGTTATGTTTACTTCCTTCCTTGTACTTTACTCCAAGCTTACTAAAAAAAACCCCTTTATCTGTTACTTGTAAACAGGTCAACAATATCTAAGGTTTCACCAAATTAGACACTCATACCTTAATTTGAGTTTCAGACTTCACAGAAGTCAAATGGATATTTAACATTAAATTCAATGAGGCAAATTTAAGCCACTACTTTGGACTGATACATAAAGCCCTGATAGAATTAAATCTGACCAGGGACGTCAAGGGCAACAAGAAAAGATTCTATAGGTATGTCGGGGATAAAAGGAAGACGAGGGAAAATGTGGGCCCTCTCCAGAATGAAACGGGAGACCTGGTTACCTGGGATATGGAAAAGGCGGGGGTACTTGATGACTTTTTTGCCTCGGTCTTCACCGGCAAGTGCTCGAGCCTCACTGCCCAAGCCGCAGAAGGCAAAGGAGGGGACTGGGAGAATGAACACTCTCAGGTTCGAGACCATCTAAGGCACCTGAAGGTGCATAAGTCCATGGGACCCGATGAGATCCATCTGCGGGTCCTGAAGGAACTGGCGGATGAAGTTGCTAAGGCACTATCCATTGTATTTGAGAAGTCGTGGCAGTCAGGGGAAGTTCCCACTGACTGGAAAAGGACCTGGACATCACACCCATTTTTAAAAAGGGAAAAAAGGAAGATGCAGGGAACTACAGGCCAGTCAGTCTCACGTCTGTGCCTGGGAAGATCATGGAACAGATCCTCCTGGAAGCTAAGCTAACGCATGTGGAGGACAGGGAGGTGATTCGAGACAGCCAGCATCGCTTCACCAAGAGCAAGTCCTGCCTGACTAATCGAGTGGCCTTCTATGACGGAGTGACTACATCAGTGGACACAGGAAGGGCCACAGATGTCGTCTATCTGGACCTCTGTAAGGCCTTTGACACGGTCCCCCCCAGCATCCTTCTCTCTAAACTAGAGAGGTATGGATTTGATGGGTGGACTGTCTGGTGGGTGAGAAATTGGTTGGATGGTTGCATCCAGAGGGTAGTGGTCAACGGCTCAATGTCCAGATGGAGGTTGGTGATGAGTGGCGTGTCCCGCAGGGGTCCGTATTGGGACCGGTACTGTTTAATATTTTCATCAATGACATAGTGGGATCGAGTGCACCCTCAGCAAGTTTGCAGATGACGCCAAGCTGAGTGGTGCGGTTGACACGCCAGAGGGATGGGATGCCATCCAGAGGGACCTGGACAAGCTCAAGAAGTGGGCCTGTGTGAACCTCATGAGGTTCAACAAGGCCAAGGGCAAGGTCCTGCACCTGGGTTGGGGCAACCCCCAGTATCAGTACAGGCTGGGGGATGAAGGGATTGAGAGCAGCCCTGCCGAGAAGGACTTGGGGGTACTGGTGGATGAAAAGCTGGACATGAGCCGGCAATGTGTGCTCGCAGCCCAGAAGGCCAGTCGTACCCTGGGCTGCATCCAAAGAAGCGTGGCCAGCAGGTCGAGGGAGGTGATTCTGCCCCTCTGCTCTGCTCTGCTCTCGTGAGACCCCACCTGGAGTACTGCGTCCAGCTCTGGAGCCCTCATCACAGGAAAGACACGGACCTGTTGGAGCGGGTTCAGAGGAGGGCCACGAAAACGATCAGGGGATGGAACACCTCTTCCATGAAGAAAGGCTGAGAGAGTTGGGGTTGTTCAGCCTAGAGAAGAGAAGGCTTTGGGGAGACCTTATTGCAGCGTATCAGTACTTAAAGGGGGCTTATAAAAAAGAAGGTGGCAAACTTTTTAGCAGGGCCTGTTATGACAGGACAAGGGGGAATGGCTTTAAACTAAAGGGGGGTAGATACAGACGAGATATAAGGAAGAAATTTTTTATGCTGAGGGTGGTGAAGCACTGGCACAGGTTGCCCAGAGAGGTGGTGGATGCCCCATCCCTGGAAACATTCAAGGTCGGGTTGGACGGGGCTCTGAGCAACCTGATCTGGTTGAAGATGTCCCTGCCCAGGGCAGGGGGGTTGGACTAGATGACCTTTAGAGGTCCCTTCCAACCCAAACTATTCTATGATTCTATGATTCTATGATTCTATGATTCTGTGTCTACCCTTGTTCCCTGCAGCCTCAATTTGCAAATGGGCATAAATTATTTCTGGGAAACAAGAATCAGAGTAATATCACTGAAAGGAATGTTTCTGGTCGTCTTCTCTTCAAATCTGGTCCTATAAGATGGAAAGCACCAAATCTGGCATGCTAGAAATCAACTTATCTCCCATTGAAATTTAAGGATTTAGAAGGTAGCAGCAGCTGCTTGTATCCTGCCAAAATCTTCCCATACACTCATCTTAATGCTTTTTTCAGTTGTCTTGGTTCAAATCTAAGAAAAGTTGAACTCATGTCCATCTGATTGTTTTCTAATGATTGTCTGAACAGGTTTGGTGACCATTGCCTGGGTACTAATGGGTATTACCATATAAAAAGCTATTAATAAAAACTGTTGGCCTTAACAGAGAGGCAGTGGACTTAAATGCAATGTCCCTTTCTTTTCTCCTTTACTGATGATTCCTTAAGATCTCTTTTCTCTCACGTAAGCATCTTACAGCCCTCTTCTAAGTATCTGAGATCTGGGTTCAGGCTTACAGGCAGTGAACGTACCTGTATATTTTTTCTCCTAATATATCTTGAGTTTTGGAAGCGGTTCTGATTACTGGTTGGTGCTTTTAGAACTTTCTACACGTGTCAGTATCCAGTCAAAAATTAATGAACTACCCCCAGTTTCTAAGGAATAACCTACTTCAAGAACTGGCACAATATAAAAATACGAAATCAAACTTTCCTGTTCCTGCAGGAATAAGGAAAAAGCCACATCAAAATGTTACATAACCAGCACACCCCCAAAAGTTGATTATTCCAAGATTCAAATCATGTTTCACATTAAGGAAGAACATACCACAAGGTTACTTGTCTCAGCTGACCCTTGCTGAATCCACCCCTAACCTGCTGACCCTTGTTCTACTGATATTGCAGTTTCCCAGAAGGGCTAAATCCCTGGGTACAGCTGGGGATCATCATCACAGGGAACAAAAACTCACAGCATTTCACTGTATACAGTTCAGAAAAAGTCAGGATTGTTCACACTGATATAAAATCTACTTGCATCCCTCCCTTCTCTTTTCTCCTCTCAAGTCGTGGCCACTGTTCTGCCAGTTCTGCTTCTACCTATGTTTTAATCTCCAATTACTTCATTATCAGTTACCAAAGCTTCTCTTTTGCCTAGTGGACAATGCTTACTATTATTTAAGATCTGCCTGCGCATATTTGAACAGAATGGCTCGATATGATAACAGAGGGCCATTGATCAGAAGGGGAGCTGAACTGGAAGATGTTCAAACAGCCCGGACTCCCCTGTGTTGAGAGTTATGTATAGATTCTGTCTGCTCCTCCATAAATAACGCACATAGATAAAAGCACTTTAGCCCTCAGTTGAAGTCAAAGAGTCTGAGTAGGTCTTGAATCAGCTTTATGTCATAATTTCTCACAGTCATCCCACTGTTCTGCTGTTTTCATTTAGAATGAATATAAACTATCCAGATTTAGTGCGAGTGTCTGATTTCAGGAACAGTGCACTTAGGGATTCACTAAGTATGTGAAACAAATTCTCAGTACCATTTTTTAAACAGGGATTGAGACTAAGTAATGGAAATAGCAGAGCCCATGGGATTGATTAAAAGCGTGTTGAATTCTCTAATATTCAAAGCATGGTAATTAGAGCCCTATATGACACAGAACAGTAAAATCCAGTTGATCAGACACTCACGTACATGGGCTTTCCTTGCAGTGGTTAGCTAACACCAGAAATGTTCCTCACATGTCATGGAAAAAGCATTACTACTTTAGGAACCCAAGACATTGCATACTGAATTCGCATTCCCATTACAGTAAATTACTGTTTATCTGGAACACGTCATACTATTCTGAAAGTCTATCCAAGCGTCCATATTTTATGTCTGAGCAGGCCATGGTGATTACACTCCTCCGTGCGTCATTTGTTTCTCTCTGAAAACCGTGCGTCTAACCACTGCCCAAACGAAAGCGTAGAGGCTGGGGGGAAGGGAGGACACAATTATCCCTTTCCTCCAGTCAGGAGGGTAAAGCTGATACGAGAGTAATAACCAAAAGCCAGGTCTTTCCCACATTTATTGTCACACCCATTGTAGCCAGTAACAGTTCTTTAACAATAGTCATTTATAAAGACCTGCCTTCTATGGAAAGATTTACTAACAGCCTTAAGTGGAAACTCCACTATGAAACTGACATGCTCATGGAAATAGTACTACAAAGATATAAAAATAATGCATAAAAGTGACCCACTGATGCATTTACTGTAAAAACCCAAGGACTAAAAATAAAATAATCTCAAAATAAAAATAAGTACATTTTTTTTCTTTCCTTTTTGAAACACAGAAGTCGCTCTAATGGATCATAGACTGAAAAAGCATATTGTGATTGGAGCTAACAATATTTTCACATTCTGCCCTTCAAAGACTCAATTTCATTTTTACAAGACAGAATCTGGCAGTGTAATAAAAGGTCTCTTTAAAAATAAAAAAAAGAAAGAAAGAATAAATAAAAAAAATGAAGGCAAGAAAGATCATCAGAACTGAATAATATTGACTGATTTTCTGTCATTCTCACTACCTCAGTTGCTGAGCATTCAAATACTAAAAGAAAACATACCACTGTCTCCAGAGATGCTGTATCAACAAAAACTCCTTCCGCTGGCATGATACAATATCTGTTTAACTAATCAGGGGGAAATTTATCATACAGGATTTGGTGGGGTTGTTTATGGAGTCATTAGCACAATGGCACTCAGCTCTCAGATGTCAGTTGTGCTCTTCAGAAGATGAAATGCTGCAGCTGGTTGGGAAATGAATGAAGGCCAAAGCCTGAGTTATAAAATAGAGGACTTCATTTGAAAAAATTCTATTGCTAGGATTTTGGGGATGTGTTGGTTGGTTTATTTATTTACTTGTTCTTTCAAAATAATGAGCAGGTGCTGAAGACTATAAAGAGGTGGTGTGCTGAAGCATTCGCTAATATTGAAAAGCCTTATAGTAATTTCATCTACACCTTGCTGTAAGAATATCACACTTTGCTAATGGGCTCATAAAAGAGCTTTCCCAAACATCAAAGTAATGGAATGAATCCCTAGGATAATATTAAATTGCCTAAATTCTGCCTAGTGCTCTGCCTCTGATTCCCAATTATAAAAGTAAGATAACCATTTGAATTCTAAAAATATTCCAGCTTGCTCAAAGATGCCTGCCAAAAGTCTTCCTGCAACCTTGTCCTTGTAAAACATGGCTTTAAGGAGAATTTTGGTAAAACAGAGTCTAGTTCTTCACACATTTATTATTATACATTTAATTGACATGAGCATTATAAGGATTAAGTCAACAGTGTTTATAAAATGCATGGAAGATACACTTTCAAAAGTGCTTTAATAAAATTTACCAGCAGATAAAGTGGCAGATGAAATTCAGGTTAGAGAAATATAAAGCAGTGCACATAGAAAAAGTAATCCTTGGAATGAATAATTCCATAAAGCAATTCTACAAATCTCCACCTCAACATATGACGTTAAAAAGAAAACAGAACAAAACAAAAACCAAATAGAAGGCCAGGAATAATTAGGAAAATAAAAGAATAGAAAACATTAGTCATCATTATGCCACTGTATAAATCCGTGCTTCATCTGCCTCATAAGTACTATGTGTGGTTCTTGTCTCCTCATCATGAAAAAGATGCAGTAAAGTTGGAAAAGGCTCTGGAGTCCCTGAGCCACAAATTTCTGAGAGAGTATACTGAGGCACTATGAATGATGGTATGCCTGCCTGTTCTCTGACTTTTTCTTGTACATCCCGTTATCCATCACTCTTGGAGACAGTACAGTGAGCTGGCTGGACCTGTGGGCTGGCCTGGCACATCATTTCTTATGTTCTTGACAGATTTAAAAAAAAATGAAGTGGGAGGGTAGTTTGCTTTAGTCAGTGTGCTTGTCTGGGAGTGAAAAGGGAGGCATCCTACTGCATACAGAAGGAAGAAGGTATTTTCACTACTGTTCGTACCTTGGTTTACCAGAAGACCAATAGGTTTAGAAGAACCTGGAGAAGGCTGAGCGCTCTTAGGGAAGGTGGAACTGATACTTAGGAAACTTCTTAAAGCAGGTCCTTTTTCTCACCAGCAGCACGTAAGCCCTGTCAGGATTCAGCTACAGTTAAATGCTCTTCGTCCAGACCCTGGTATAACTAAAGCATCTCTTATTCTGCTGACTGTGCAGAATGTTGGCAGTGTATCCCATGGGCAGGAGGAAAGGGGACAAAGTGGCAAACAAAACAGGGTGTGACTTTTTCTTTAGAGTTGTGATTAATATGTTCCATAACAATTAGAAAGGACTTGAGTACTTCAGTGGGATTTCCTGCTAAAAGGATACATTGTAGGATGCTTGCTAATGCAGCCCACGTGGGGTGGTGCTGCTTGAAATCAAGGAGAACCAGGGCTTCAGCAACAAAGCAGAGACCCAGCACATCCTTGTGAATGAACCCAATCTCTTGCCCTACCTGGGACCTGTAGAAGTTGGGATCAGAATGACATTCTGAGTCACAGGCCTGATTTTTCCTTTAACTGTTCCTCTTTTGCCAAATCCCCAGTGGAAGACCACAGTGGAACAGTAGACAGAAAAACACCAAAAACTAGAAGTCCAGAAGAAAAGGAATTGTGGTCATCCCACTGAATATATTTTGATGGCACATGAACAGCCTCAGGGAGCACAACTTGCTGCACAACAATTTCTCCAAGTATGTGTCACTGCTCAAGTTCAAAGACAAACGCCAGAAAGGGTAGACTCTCATCTGCATGCCCATGGGGTCAATACCCACGCATAGTCTAAAAGGACCTAAGAATATGCAATAAAAGAGTGCTGTCTTGTGGTTATGGTAATGACATAGTTCATGTAATATCTCTCCATTTGGTGATATTAGGAATCCCATGTTTGCTTGCAGAATGAGAGAGAAACATGAAGATGCCTGTTCTT
Organism: Aptenodytes patagonicus; assembly: GCF_965638725.1. NCBI lineage: Eukaryota > Metazoa > Chordata > Aves > Sphenisciformes > Spheniscidae > Aptenodytes > Aptenodytes patagonicus. Next base: position 109,178,071 of record NC_134951.1, on the reverse strand, counting down.
TAATTTATTAGTATTATCATTCATTGATTCCCTCCACTGCAGCTAATGCCAAAGATGAAGGAAACTAGCATGACTATCTTTATATGCAGTCCTTTCTCCATGTGTGAAATGAAACTAGCTCCGCAGCTTCTTCTATACACACTGTGGTATCTCTTAATATCATACAGCACCTCTCCTTTTACTGAGAAGCAAAGGAGCATAGTGCATCGGCAGGACAACTCCCCTAAAGCATGCAGCTTTGCATTGTCCTTGCATGCTGCTTTTGTTTGCAGAACACACAGCAAGCCACACCATGACCGTCATTTATCAGTCACTTTTAAGGTTTACCCATAGAAATAAAATTTAATAAAATTCAACTAATTGTTCATTGAATTCAAAATATTAATCCAAAACTTTTATGAGGATTTGTGAAACTTCCAAGGGCAATTATACATTGAAATGCTTTTAGGGGAATATTTGTTTTCAACTTCAGAAAATGAAGCTGGCTTATACTTGGAAGCACAAAGACTTACTCTTTACAAATGTTTAAATGCAGCCCATTTAACCATGACTTTATTAATATTATGGAAGCACTGATAGCAACTCTATAATCAATGTTCAAATAGGCATGAAAACAAATACTGATTGAAACCAAATTACTACACTTCAGTTCCTCTTACAGATATGTTGTTCTTCCCAGGCAAAACGTCTGGAAAACTGCCCTAGCAGGACCATTGAGGCTTTCCTTAATGTCAAGGGATCCCTGGCAATCTGCACAGCCTTTAGTCCTAATTTCTGCAAGTTATTAGTAAGAGACGCAGATGTTAGGTTAATACTTGCATGTGCTTTGTGGGCATGAATCCTATCACACTGCTGCAGGCATCATTACATTTGGACAGCTATCAGTTAGTGTGGGTTTTAGAGTGGGTTTACAAATAATTGCAGCCAAGTGTTTGGCCTGGATCTGAAGGGCTGCCATAAAATTTTTCCCTGTCCAAGACATTCCTACTTGCGAGTAGCTTTTCTAAGAGTTCAGTCTTTTACAGAAATTAAAATTAGCCAGAATCTTATATACTGGGTAAATATTGTAAAGGAAAATATTGTAAAACCACCTAAAAAGAGGGTTATTCACATTGTTTTCTCATTACTCTTTGCATTAAAGAAACCAGTGAAGAAAACGTGAGTCAACAAATGCCAACATATCAAGAATATATCACGGACCTTAAAGCAGTAAAGTGTTAGTAAAGGACAACATTGGGGAAAGAAAAAACAAGTCAGAAGACGAGCTTTAAGTTCTGTAAAGAGGCATATTTTCCTTGATGGGGGGCAAAATTGTCTCTACTGGGTCACAGAAAATCATTGGAGAAGGGGTTGCCTCCAAAGCATCCTAGATCTAAGACTGTACAGAAGGAACCTACATGGCCATGGGCCTCATTAAGGGGAACTCCAGGTGGAGGGTGATGTGCAGGCAGGAGCGGTGGTCACCCTCAGGATTTTAAACTGAGTCGCTCCTCCCCCAGATGGAGAAATTAGAATTAAATTTGTTGTGCGTCCTCCTGCAGTCGAGAGGTCTCAATTCTCTTGTTAGTGGGTAGTGCAACTGCTTTGCTCTCCTCTTTTTCCATGGCAAACGAACTCACCAGAAGCAGACCTTTTTGCATGATTTCTTTTCATCAGTCATCACATCCATCCATCAGGTACAGAAACATCTGGGCAAGCTAGTTAATGTGTAGCTGACTTCAGTTAATGTTTATAATTAAGCCATGAGATTCAACAAGCAGTGCATTTCTGAGGGATTATCACACACCTCAGGTGCAGTATGAGGCACCAGCCAAAAGCCAAGTGACTTCAGCTACTCAAAGAGTGCAATAATCCCTCAGAAATCTATTAACCGTGAGTGCCTCATAGCTATTATGGTATGGAAACTCCAAGGTAAAAAGGTCATACCTGTGCTTTTAATGAGAAATATTGACACATGTATGACATCACTGCCAGCCAATCAGAAATCACCATTGTTACCCAGTGTTCGCAAATCATTTTATAAGAGCCAAAAGTTATAAAGCAGTTTACAGTGCTCTGAAAATCAAATAGATCACTTACTTATATATTGAAAACTCATTAAAAAAGAATTAAAAAGATATCTTTTATATACAAAACATGTCTAGGTCTACCCTTTCTTCATGTCCGTCTTTAAGTTCATAATATGAACGATTCAAGTGCTGGAATTGCTCATATGCATAATATTAAGCACCTTAATTATTACAAACTATACATTTTCAATAATATTTGCAGGCTTTAATGAATACCTGTGTCTTGTCTTTCAGGATGACACTCCTGCTTCTGTCCCAGCACTGCTCCCTTATCAATTGGTTGCTGAAAGAAATACTGGTCACCAAAATTGGACAAAGCTGGTGTATTCCAAATTCCAGAATAAATTTTAGTCTAGCTGGACAAATAGGAGGGAGAAAATCACCCCCTCATCTAGAAATCTCAGCTGGGGAGATGGCTCATTGACTTTGGCCAAAAGCATGTCAGGGATGACTCTACTGTGCTATGGACTAGTCTAGCAACTCAGCAGTACAGTAAACTCATCTAATCAAATGCAGCATCCAGAAACCTTCCCTCGTGTTGCTTAAATTACTAGCAATAGATGTAATCACAAAGGTCACATCAGAGAAAGGAACTTGTTATTTGCCAAATGATAGCAAAACACAAATTTTGTATATGATGATTTATTCAGAGGAGAGCAAAACTATGTGCAGATTTTCTTCAAAATTGGAAAACCTTCCTGCTTACTAAAAAATGGCAATTTGCAAGACATTTATGTTACTGCACCAGTTGGTGACTCCTGCTGTGATAATGTGCTCTATTGGGCATGATGAAGGACCACTCAAATGTGATTTTTTTTTAATTGCATGAATATGACTGAACAACATTAAGCATTCAGTATATAATGGTTTGAGAAAATAAGTGGGCCTTTCTTTATGACTTGCAGAGTCAACAAATAGGCTCTGTCGGGCCAGTAAGAAAAAGTGAGTGACAGACCTAAGAAGCTTTTCGGAAGAACACATTGATATTTGAATCTGCAGTTTCCACGCTCTAGCTGATGTCAGCCGTTGGGTGAAAGCCTAGATATCAGGTAGCCAAGACAAGCTTCTAGCTGCCACTTAAAAGCTATCTCTTTCAGAGAAGAACTGAAGTAGTATTCTTTCTATGTCTGTGCCTGCCAGGCAGCAGACAGATGCCTGCTGTGCTAGCTAAACCTCCCATATTCTAGAGTGCAGTGTGCGTCGCAGGAAACCGAGCTATAGATTACAAAGGACCACAGCAGAGGATACACTCATGGATTTCATCCCTAATTCTTGAGCCAAGGGCATTAATGGAAATACAACTAAGTCAAAAGATAAAGTCACAAAAGCCACTTTGTTTTTGTAAGCAGTGATGACATTATGAAAGTACTGGACATAGAAAATAACCCTGGATCAAACTGATCACTAGTTGAGTCAGTTTAAATTACATGGAAAGTGAAACAAACAAACTCATAACCAAGATTTCTTTATTTCAGAAAGAGAAACTTCAGGACCTTAACATACCCAGTGCATGAAGTCAACTGGACTTCAGAATTCCCAAATATCAGCACGGAGGAGGAGGCTCGGCACACTGCAACTCAAAACTTTCTGGAGCTTGCGACCTCAGGAAATGGAAACTTGCAGAGACGAGGTCTGGAGGTGGGGTAGAGCACTGCCAGATGGCTAACAGAAACAAGGGGATAGAAAAGAATCATGCTGAGGTAGAGGAAAAACAACTCAAAAAGCTTAATGCATTCAGATCAGGAGAAATGACTAATCTCCTCCCCAGAGCACTGCAAGAACTGGCATGTGAAACATCAGCTCCAGTAGCAAGTGGTTTTGCTACCCCAGCATACTGCATAAAAAGTTTCCTTGTGATAGGATGGTAGCACGTGTAACTTCAACTGAAGGAAGTAGAACAGAAACTTGTGCACCAAAGAGAGGACAAAAGTGGGTAATGTGTTAAAAACTAATGAAGAAAGATTGAAATACAGTTCCCTGATGAGAATGTGCTGTTAAATACAGGAAAAGTGAGTATTTTAGTAGGAGTCTCTGAAACATTTCATATAGTGTCACATGGGAAATATTTACAATACAAAAGGAGAGGATTAGTGCCAGAATGGGCAAATGGGTTCAACTGCCAGATTTGGGCCTAGGGAGACCTCTTCTTTCAGTTCAGATTAGCTGGGACTTTGCTGGTATTCACTTTCCACTGTCACATAGTCCATGGGTTGCTTTTTGTGCAGAGGTCATTAACAGATCATCCACAGCTATCAATCCTGGGCATGAGTGGAATTCTGATATCTCCTGTTCTTTCTCTCTAACATATACTAGTTTAGTTTCATCTGTAGAGTTTCACCTACTGCGAAGGAGAGCAGACTTGGCGTAGGGGTATTTGGCTACAATGCAATATCAGGAAAGCAGGGTAGATATAATACTCCTGACTATTTCAAGCTACCATTAGAAATTGTATTAATGAGTTTTGTGGGTTGCTTTGCTGGCTTTCTTGGACACGATGTAAAATTCAGATTTTTTTTTTCTCACCTCTTTCCAAATATTTTTTTTTTTCTCTGGATACTCTCAAAGACATTATATGCTGCCTGTGGCATGCTACTGTGCCACTCTTCATTAAATGATTGTTGATAATTCAAACAAGCATCTTCATCCTCTCTTCCACATTTCCAAACACAAAAGTAATTTTCTAGAGAGAGCTCCCCAAACCTCCGTATATTTCTCCTTGAAAACTCTGATGATGTGGCACTTAGTTATCTCCTGTACAGATGCAAATACAACAGCTAGTATTGTCTTGTTTCCTTCCACTCCTTATTGACTGTCTTGTCTGGTACATATGCTGTGGGCTTTTCATAGCAGGAACCATCATCTTGATTTGATAGCATCTACAACAGGAGCTCCTGGTTCCTACTGGAGAAATGCTCCTCCAGTACAAGAAAAGAAAGGACACATTACTGTGTGCTAGTGAACTAAAACAAAAACTCTCAGGTAAAAAGCAAAAAATTGTCATTATCTGTATCAGAAATTGGTAGGAGGCAAAGGTTGAACTTTAGATGATTGCCGTGATTGCTATGATTGCTTTTTGCTATTTTTAAAGAGTGAAGCTGCAGTGTTACTCCTTTGAGAATGCAAACTGAAACTTGAAACGCTGTCTCTGGAACAAGAGTTTTCCGTGATAAGTGTAGTACAGACCACCTCCTTTACTCAAATTTGGAGGGAAGGGTGCTGCAGTGAGCCCCACTGCAGTCCCATGTTACATTTGACAATAGGGCCACTGCTCCTCAAATGAGGGGGCACAGACAATCTGAACCAGAAATTATGGAGGTATTCATGTTCTAAGAGTAGTATCACTGTATAAGTGCCCAGTCATCAAGAGTTCAGGCCATTCCTCAGTTTGAACAGATCCTTCCAAACTCCCAGAATGCTGCTATGACCTGAACTGATAGAGATTTTGTCATGTTCATCCTGATGTGACACAGCGGCCCTCCTGCAGATATACAAATGGAACATGGCTAATGTAAATATCCTCATATGACCATTTATAGCTTTCTGACCTCCAGTATTTTCTCTTTGTTTCCTTTTGCCTTCCAAAGAGCTGCTTATCTAACATCTCAAAAGTCACCCTGGGATGGCTGACTTTGGTCCAGCATCCAGGATCTGATTCCACTTTCAGTAAAAGTGAATGCCTTTTGTTTAAAAATGCAGCAACAAATCACAGTAAGTTCAGGAAACAGTGGCACTGTACACTTAAGATTTAAAAGGATGTTAACAGGCTGCTCTGTCCAAAAATCTTGAAATGGGAATCTATTTCATAATACTCTTCCAGATTCTAAATATATCACAGCAAACACAGATTACCACTGTGCCACCAATGTGGTTATTAAAGCCTTGGAATGTCTTTTATTATACTGACTCCAGCATTATTTCAGCATGCTGTCCCCAAAATAGTCATTCCGTTACCCTACGAGGTAATTAGCAAGCCTGAGTTCTCTGGGATGTTGTGATAATATGCTGATATTACAGATTTATACCCCTTGGATCCAGATCATAGTTGCTCGCAATCCACGCCAACCAATGAGATAAAAATTAGTGTTTGCCAGATGAAAAAAAGGCAGAATCACCAGAAAGGAAAACGTTATTTAGTTACCAGCTCTTCTGGGCATATCAAACAGTGGTGATTATGAAAGCCAGTGGACCTTTTGGGTCAACGCAGACTATGTGTGTGTCCAGCTGAGGATGAGGTAAATATTAAATGTGTAGGGTGAAATGCTGGTCACACGAACAAAACTTTCACTGACAGGATTTCACTCTTCAGGGCAATTAATTGCTCCAGCAGTTATCTGCACCTGTGACTCTATAGGTTCAATATCCAAAATGAGACCAGTCACTAAGAGACCCTTAAAAATTAGACTTTTTTTAAAAAAGAGGAACTCTATAAAAGAAGTATTTGACAGTGTCCATAAAAATGGAATTACTGTTCAGTGTAAAATGTAAGCTGAGGTGATAGCCAGAAAAAAATGACTTATAAAACCTTGCTTGATATGGAAAACAAGTGTCAGCTCCTCACTGCTGTATTGTTAATACATAAAAATAAAAGAAATCCTATAAGGTCTATGGGAGCTTATTGTGGATGAGTAACATTGAAGGCACCCTCATAAAATGCATAATGCAGTTTGTAATCCTTAGCAGATCTCAGGGGTTTTCTCCCTTTCTTTCTTTTTTTTTTTTTTTTACTTTCCCTCCTTTCTCAACATCTGTTTTAGGTCACCCTTGAATCCCACCTTCTCCCCAGGAAAGCAACACAATAGTGTACTCAGCAAAGCCCCCCCAGTACACTCTCACACACACATTCTCCAAATGACAAATAATCTCCATATATCTTCTGGGAACAATAAAAATCCTTGGATGTGCTCCCAGAGCCCTCAGGAAGTTCAAAAATCTTTAGAGGGGGGCCCTGGATTGAGGTTTTATCTCTAGAATTTTACATAACAAACTTGGTAAGCGTTGTATAACAGTTAATACATATTCAATGGCAAAAAAAAAAAAAAAAAAGACATAAAAAATAACACTGGGGAAGGTCAAGTGAGTCAAAGGCCTGGTGTGCTGTGATCGCTTCACGGCGAGGGCTGGGATTCCTCTGTTTTATCACATTTGTGCCGTGCTCGCTGGTGTTTTGGAACCGCAGCTGCTCCCGGTGATGGAGTGCCATGTAGGAGCGAGCTGCCGAAGCTCAGACAAGACTAACAAAGCTGAATGTTTTTCATGCGTTCTCCTCCATGCTGAAGTTTCTTTTCTTTCCTGTGCTTCCTATATCGTGTAAAGCTCCCTGGCACCATCTCCACAGTTTTGTCTGACACTTTTGAACCTGTTTAGGTGACTCTTTCCAACTGTTTTTCTTTTATTAACTGTAGTCTGAGACTGGTCAGCTGAGTCACACAGCACCAGTATATGACCGAGCTACTAACACTTTTATAAAAAAGAGAATTTCCTGAAGATCTGTGTAGATGGTTCTAACGTGAATGTTCTAATGTATATAAAAATACCTGTGCATGCAGATGCTTAGAAGAGTGTTTCTGCATGAGAAAACCAAACTACCTTTGTGAACTACCATGCAAATGGAAAAAAGAAGTATTGTTAAGGAAATCACAAATCTTAAAAGTAAATTAATGCAGCACTGGATCACTATTATTTACCCATGGAAAAAAAAAATCAATTTGTTCACAGTTGTTTTTTAGTTTGACAGCTCTACTGATTGCAGAGATCATCTCATGAGGAAAGGGCAACAGAAGATGACCATTCACCATCTGGATATCATAGAAATAATGAGTAAGTGACATTCAGTTGCCTCATTCACAGTAATATTCTTGTGTATTCAGGCTTTTGTTATACATTTTTCCTATACGCTACATGATGCAGTGTAAGGGTAGCAATGGGCCAAGACTGAAACTCCATGAACTCTGACAATAATATGCTTTAGCCTCTCCAGTGAGTCCAGCCAAGCTCAAATCATCTTGGGCAATAATTATTTCCAAAGACACTGCTTTAATTTCTGTAAGTTCTTCTCTAATAGTCATGGTCATGTGTGATTCATCTTACAGTAAGTGAACTGAATTACAGTGCTGATAATGACATTTTGATTGATCCTCCCTAAAGTATGGCAGGGTTTTTTTGCACTCAATCATGCCTATTTTTAATAACAGTTGCTTTTAGTGTTAAAGTATGAAACAAGCTTGGGTACCAGCGCTGGCTAAATGTCGTCTTGTTGTGCTCAGAAGAGGCTAATTTACCCTGCCAACAAACAAAAGAGTATTAAAAGCAGGAAATGCTGAGGAATTCCATAAGCATGGAATTCGTCTCTGTATAGAAGGCCAGCATGAGGCCCAGGAGCTATTTTAGTGGGACTTTAAGCCATAGCAATTTAAGAGGGATTTAAGTTGTGCGTAGACCTGTGCTGGCTTCCTGCACAGAAGACACTTTCAACCGAATGTTATGAGGAAGATGCGAAGGGATTACAAGCATTCTAGGTACATTTCCATCCCCGAGGCTCAGGATATGAATGCACATGAAACCTGCAACAAGGTAAACGAGGGTGCAAACACCCTCTGCGTTAGCTATGCGGTCACGGTAAATGAGAGGTAGATTTTCTCCAAGGGAAAGAAAGTTTGTGCAACACCAGTATATTTTAAACTAGCTATTGCATTCTCCAAGCACCTCATACCTTATTGTCAAATAAAAACAGACCCTTGTCCCCCACCAAAACTAGCCTTTTGAGGTGCAGGGCCAGTCACTCTAGACTTAAGACTACATTAAATGGCTCCGTGGCTTCCAAGCTGCAGCTAGTTTGTGAGGAGCTTAGGCAGGGTGAACATATGGTTGTCTGTACTCACTCATGCAGATATACCTTAAGATAGCTAAGCACAGGCTCTGCAAAAGCCAGTGTACAAGGTCAGGAAACCTCTGTGTGATTGGCAAATACTCAGAAGTGAAGTGTCACTGAGGCCACCTTTCCCTGGATGCACTGACCACCTGAAGTTTGCTTTGCTGCCAAATACATGGCCGAACCCCTGAAATCCCCCTGCACTACTTGCCTTCCCTCCTTCACTACCAGTCCCCTCTGTTGACAAAAACAATTAAGATACTCCTTAATGAACCACTTTAAAGACTTCTTCCAGCTGAAAATTTACCTCTTCTTGCTGGGTTAATGTTAATACAGATCATTTTCCCAAGATAGTAGCTTGGGAAGCCAGTGCATAATGGAAAAAGTAGCATGGAAGGAGTATCTGCAGTCAACAAGGAGGGTGGAACAAGCAGTATTGCTTTTTAACAGTGTATAAATGTTCACAAAATTATAGCACAAAGCTCTGTCTTTCAATGGGATTTAGCTGTCTCTCTTCCCTTAGGATTTAAAACCAGGATGCCTAAAGCTTGAGGGCTAGGTGTATCAGACTCTCACTGCACATGGCTACTGGAGGAAGGGAAGGTGATGGTGACTATGGTTGTCTTCTGCTTCCCAAATGGCCCAATGTACTATGTTCCCATCTGGGATTGGTGATCAGGTTCATCCTTTGCCTGATCTAGAGGTGAGACTGGACTTAATGAGCAAGCCACTGGAAAAAGGCAGAAGACCAGTGCAGCTGCCAGCTTCTCCTTCCGGTGGTGGTTTACGTGAAACTGCCTGTACCTGGAGGGTATTAGACATTTGGGAGATTTACTGAGAAAAATACATCCATTGAAATTGGCAGATCTAAATTTTGGGTGACATGCCAGAAGTTTAAGTGCCTACGTCTACTTTGTGAATTTAGTTCTCAGGATACATGTAAAAGGATTACAGTCATTAGTATGCACGATCATGGTTAGAAAGGCAAATGTGCCAAAGACTCAGAACAAAATACATTTGCTTGGAAAACACCTTTCCATGAATTTTACTAGTTCTAAAGAGAATATATATTGATCTTCGGCCTTCATAATTCTGGAAATCTTTTCACTTATAAATAGTGAGATGCAGCTTCTGAAAGGTGTAGGTACCTAAAGGTACCTACAGTGTCTACTACCTACCTAAAGGTCTAGGTGCCTAGGAGAACTTTCATAAAAAACTAGTCAGATTAGTCCTGGTTTTCATTCATTTTAATTGGAGTTAAGAATAGACATAATTCTACTTAGATGAACAGTAGCAATCATTTTAATAATGATCAGACTTAACTGACTAAACCAATGTAAAATCATTAGATTTTAAAATAAAAATACTTTTCTACTAATTCTATGTGATAAATGTTAGCGACATTTCTAGGTGACTCTATTTTTAAGTGGTTTTTGAACGTTTTGAAAAGCACACCTAATGACTTCTGGGGTATTTCTGCAAACTAGAAAACAGGCTCAGAAGTCTCATTTCTTAAACTTATTTAACATAGTTACTGAAGCAGAAACTTATCATGCGTGAATGTGAAGCAGAGTCATTTGACTTTGACTGGTGCATACCTTTGGATACAGAGATAAACTGTACTAAGTCATGTATGGTATGTTTTTCTAAGCATTTATAGCCATGCTCAAAAGATCAAATTTCTCTCTCAGTTTCAAAGCTTCATTTTTCTGAATAGGAGGTAGACTGTATTTTTAATTTTTTAACAAATTAAAATCAGTTCAAATGTGCTGGCCTCAGCACAAGGAATATATATTGTGTAACTAGTTTTTATTGCTACCTCTTTTTTCTTAAGGATGTAGACATATTTATGAAAGAGAATAATTCTGATCCCAGCATCAGGCAGCAAGGCAAGAATGATGCTCTCTTGCTTAAGGTGCTAGACTATGATTAACGAAATCGACACTAAATTCTTTACTTCTCTATGAAAATCTTGTGTCGTCATTTAACCTCATAGTGCCTCAGTTCCCCATTTACAAAATAGACATATTTCCATACTTTAATGGACCCCAAGAGGATTCTTTAAATGGCTTCTTCTTTGAAATACTCAAGATTTTAAGTACTGTAAATGAATCAGCCTTATTTATAGCTGTGCCGTAAAGCTACTTTATATATTACTATATGAGAGGAAGCCAGAGTTCAGCCAAGTCAGCTGAGGATGGGATTTTTGTATGGAAAGTTAAGCTATGGTGGCCACAAAGGTCTAGTAAGAAAGCAAGGGATGAGAGGAATCTGGGCTTCTACTTTTCTATTGGTTTTAGGTTCGGGTTTTTTTGTTTGGATTTTTTTCCCTATATTTAAAAGTTTCCTGAACTTTTGCATAGTTGCTTTTTGCTCTGGAACCAGTATATCACCAAAAACTAAATAGTAAAATTTGACTCGTGGTTACAAGAGCCTTAGTTATCACAGAATGGCTGATTCTGCAAAGGGAAATATCTAGCTAAACCCTAATGCCCATGAAGAACCTTACTAGGGTCAAAGGGTCTTCTTCGGAGAAAGACCCCTATACTGAGCTGCTGACATCAGCTGAGTTTGGGCAGCATCAGCATGCAGACAGAAGGTGAAACCACACAGCCCAGTAGTGTGTTCAGGATGATTTCATTACAGACACGCTATATTCCCAAAAGAGCCCCTAGAAGCAACCTGGAAGGATTCCTATGAGCTCTTAGGATCCTTAACATTTACTCTTAACTTTGAAAAAAATTCTATTCGCTTAAAGTTCATCATGAACAAGAAAAAAAAAATACAGCACCTCCTCATTTCACCTGAAGAGTGTTTTGCGTTCCTCTCAGCTCTGTGAGGAATTCGACGCTGGGCAAGCAGAGCAAAGCGAGACGAGGGCCGGCTGCATCTCGCAGAGGTGCTGCAGGTACACGGAGTGCTGCTGGGGTCCTTCTCCAGGACTGCGTACAGCTTTCTCCTCTGCCATTTCCTCTGCACTTTGCTAGCACAGCATGAAGCACACTATTAGAAACAGAGTTTATTGCAGACTTGCAAACATTTATTGGGCAACTTCTAGCTTGGTGTCAAGTTATGGTCATATCGTGTTCCCGAGAAGGTCTTGGAGAATGTTAGTGTTTCAAGGAAGGTCCCACTGAGAATTCCCCTTTTATAGGAGTGAAAGGCAACACTCTTTAAGGAGATGGAGGTAAAGATATAAAGCCCCTCTTCTGGGCTGACCCAGCAAAATATTCCATTAGCTCAAATGGCAGAGCGATTGCCTTCAAAAACCCAAAGATGAAGTTTTAGATCCCCCTGCAGATTTATTCCGAGCATATCATATCATAACTGGTATGTAATTCGTATTCTTTAATTAGACAGCTCTTTGATGACCTGCACCTGAGCGTATTTTAGTAACTGGATGTATTAGTGGAATGAATATTAAAATCCTTTTACATGCAATAGGATCAAATTTTGTGGCAAAAAGAGCCACAGAAATATGCTTTTGCTAAAAAACCCCCTCCTACTGGTGAGAAATTATTTGATTACAGCATGTAAGTACTCTCCCAGAGAGAGAGAGGGGAAGAAAGCATTAAAGGATCTGTTAATCTAGTAGAGGAAGGTTTAGCAAGAACCTATGCTGGAAATTTAAAGCTAGATAAATTCAAATTAGAAACCAGATACACTTTTTTAATAGCAAACCTGATTCAACAATAGAACAAAGAAGAAGAGACAGGCTGCTTTCTCCCTCTTTTGATGTCTCCGTACTAACACTGAATGCTCTCTAAAAGGTATGCTGTAGTCAGATGCAAACTCCTGGCTCAGTAAAGACATAGCTCTGTTAAATTATAGGATGTGTGATATGCAAGCCAGACTGGATGACCTAATCGCTACTTTTGCCCTTAACATGTATAAATACATCTGACACTGTATAGCTCGTTTCTTTGAAATTCTAGAATGAAAAATGTATATTTATTAGTTAATTTGTTGCCATAGTAGCATTCATTCAGCTAGAGAGGGGCTAGCTTCCTAAGGGGCATAGACCAGGTATTTTTTGTAAGAGTTCTCCTTTTTCCATCTGTCATATTACCACTGCTGGGGTCACCAAAGCATGCTAGCTAGAGCCAAAAAAAAAAAAAAAAGAGCCCCCAGTGGCATTTTTTTTTTGACGACCTTCTGATTCTGGAACTTGATCTTTCTCTGGCTAAAATAATCCCAAGTTGTTGAACTAGCAGTCTTTTTTTTTTGTTAGAAATGTTGAACAATGTGGAAAGAGATGTTTTCCTTTTCCATCCCCTCTAGTGTTGTCTTGGTCATGTTCTTTCTGATTCCCTTTAAAATGTAATGTTTTCATCATACAAATAACACGTAGCACCCCCAGTAACTTCATATTAAAGTTTGGAAAAGACCTTAGATTTGGAGATCTCAGCAGGGTTGAGTTAGTATGCCATACAGAGAGGTACATAGAAAAATTGTCATTTTAAGCCAATTATCATTTTAAAGGCTTGCGGTTTGTTATCTGGTGTTCTTTTTTCTAGGCTTCAGATTTCAATACCTGAATTTAGTAGCTAAGCTAACTAAATAAATTGAAGACTGTTTGAATGATTTTTATGGCAGTGATATGGTTATTTAAAAGATTGGCAGTTCAGATTTTCCTAACAGTGTTGGAAATAACAGAAAAAGGTTAAGATCAAATATACAAAACAAATCCAGGGTTTTTTTCATTTCCATTTCAAAGCAATTAACCTATTTTCCAGTCTTTCCACAAATAACAGAGATAAAAATTGAAACAATTCAGAAAATACTTGGATGGAAGACATGATGGTCTCTGCATACTGAATCATGTCACTGAACTCAGTTTATTTGGTAAACTTGCCAATTCTGAATTGTGAAGTTGAGAATAATAAACGATTATTGAAAAACATTTTATAAATACTTTTTCATATCACTGTGCTCAGAATCAAAATGTACCTTTTTTCTGGGTGGGGAAACTAACAAATCTTTGCTGTTGTATCTACAGGGGATGAGCATGCACTGGTAGAGGCACACTCCCTGCATTTAGGGATGTAGTCACTCTGCCTCTGTAATAACCCGTGTCGGTCGCAAGGCTGGTGGGCAGCTCAGCTCCCGAGCTGAGCTCTCGTAGTTTGCTGGAGAGAATGATCTCAGTTTCCACTTATTTCACAAGACCCTTTTAGGCTATCACAGAGTTACAGAAACCTCTTAATTATGAATTCTAACTCCAGTAGCCATGAGGCTGAAGTAAGGAAAAGCTTGAAAAAGTGATTGATAAATTCATAGATACTGAGGAGCAAGGCTTCTGTCAGTCACCAAAGTACTAAGAAAGATGCACAGAAGGAAAAATGTCCAGAGGAGGCTTTCAACCACGTACATCATCTGCAAGGCAGCTAACAATTAATCTTGAGTATAAGGCAAAGATAACTAATTAGGTAAAAAGCATGTAGTAAACCTTCTCCGACAGAAAATGACAGCCCTTAGGAGACTGCCCGGTGCAATCTCTTCAGCTCAGGTTGCTGGCCCATTACTTTGACTAGACACCACAGCGTCCCTTTTGGCCCCCAGCAAACAGTGATAGAGCCTCTATTTGCCATATAGCTGTGAATAAAGAAACCAGGGGGGCAAATCCTCTTCAGGGTTGAACTGTGTGGCAGGGCAAAGCTGAGCGTGTCCAGTCCCAGGAAGCGCTGATGTTAAAGGCAGCTTCTGGGCCAGCCAGTGGCATCCACAGGTTGAGCAGTGATGGGGATGGCAGAGTGTCTGCAGGCTCGTCTCTACGCGCTGATAGCAGTTGCTGTAGCAGAGTGGCCAGCATGAATTCAGGTCTCTCCGAGGAGCAGCCATGTGAATTCATGAAGCTCCAGGCTGTTTTGAAATGTGTTTCTGAAATATGCTAGCCTGTGACTAGTCCAGAACAGGGTTTTCGTCCTTCTGTGGAGTTGCCTTCAACTCACTTTTTGTTTTGGTTCAGAAACAAAAAGACAGAGGCAAGCTAAGTGAGTGGATACGGGATGACATACGCAAAAGGGACAGCTCTTGTATAATATCCCTATCCTCGCTCCTTCACCCCCCTTCTTGAGCCAGAGTTGAAAGTCGGTGTATCATATCCAAATAAACAGTGACAGGCAAAAATCACAGTGTGGGAAAACACACTGAGATTGAGCGGTAGCATCCAAGATTCACACATGACTGGTTATTAGACAAATTTCTGCTCTTTGCCTGCCTTAACTTCCACGCTCAAGCTGTGCCTTTGGAGAAGCAGCAACTCATGGGAGCAGGCTTGCACGCTTAGAGGTGCATGGGAGTCCTTCTCCTTGACACTCCTGTGCCAGCAGAGACAGCCTAGCACATGAAGAGGCTGAAGACGTGGTTTGTCCCTAGCATTTCAAAAAGGCATGGCTGCAGCATCTGAGTGGGGAGCTCCCACGACATGAGAGTGCAGTTAGCGAGGGAATGTGGTCTCCCAGGTGCTGTCAAGCATGTTTTTCCAAAACAATGCAGATACAACCTTTATGGCTTAAAGCGAGCGCTGTACAGGAAATTAAATACATGTGACAGAGACAAGCGGAGCTAAGAGACCTCATAAACGCAGATGGAGCCATCTGTATCTCCAGTTCAGAGAGCACCTGTTAACAGCTTACATGCCACATGCATCCTGCTGTTGGAAGAGTCCTCAGGAGACCTGATTCCCAATCCACCTCATTCATCACTAGCCTTCATCTTTTCCCCCTAGGGAGGATCATAGCAAGTAGAGGGATAACAGATGCTGATCCAGCTGGTCTGCCTCAAGGAGAGCATTGCCTGGAGGGCTCGTCTCCAGTAGGAAGTCCCACAGCACTGTTTCTTATACTGGAACCTTAAGGAAGTGTCAACCTCATTCCCAGCATGTATGAACTCCACAGTCAGGGATCCCCAGGATCCCTTGTGAGTACAGCCCTGGAAACGCTCACTGAACAGCCTTGCAGACCACAGCTGTTATGTTGGACCCGAGCAAAGAGACAGTTGCTGAGGCTGCTGCGTCATTGCCAGGACCTTTGAATTGGACTCTGAATTTAATTGACCACAAAACAGCCTATAGGTGTTTTCAATACCTATTTTGATCCCACTTCAAAATGCAGTGTAACCTGCAGCAAGAGAGAGAAGTGACAGCAGTGTCACACAGGCTTGAATCTGCCTCCTCGTTTCTCTCTCTTTATCAGAAAAATTATAAGCTTTCATTGCTCTGAAAAAAGATGGAGTAATTGAGTACTTCTCCAAAATGGACAAATGACTTGATTGTAAGGACTCTCTCAGTGTCACACACTTACAGAAAGCCTTAGAAGTAGTTCCAGATGATAGAAATCAAAGAAGAGAGTGAGCAGTCTGAGGCATTTACTAAAGTACTAGGTGCCAGCAGATGCCAGGAGAAAACCTGGAGATTTTCACATTTAGAAAGCAAGAATCTACTTGTGACCTTGGTCCAGACTAAAAGGTAAGGAAGATACAAAAAGAGGTCAGGAAAAAGAAAAAACAAAATGTTTTTGGCAACATCACAGATCTATAACAGGTCTATCTTGCGTGGTCCCAATGCTCTTTACCAGCTTTATCAATTAGCTGCACCAGAATTCATATCACGTACCAGCCCCTTTTGAACAAAAACGTGGCAGCCATTAACAAAATTAATACAACCAGCAACACAGCATCTGGTGCAAAAAGTCTGCAGTGCAGTGCAGGTAGAAATGGAAGTGCTTGCTAGTGACTGTGTTTATATATTTTCTTCCCTGGAAGGAATTCATATGCAAAAGAGCCTAGCGAGCCTGGCTGCATCCCTGTTCATTGTTTCTGCTGCATTACACTATGAAGAATAAGAGCTGCCACCTCAGACTTGTGCTCTAGCTCTGGTGCAGGCTTGTCTCTGAAGAGTCGGGGATGAATCCTGCTCAGAGACCTGTGGATTTGTTCCTAGGGCTCCATCTCAGCTGGTCCTTACTAAAACCAAAGGAATATGGGAAAACATGGGATCCATCGCCTCCTTCTCTGAAATCAAACTGGCCATTGACTTCAGCATTGCAGGGTCACGACAGAGATCTACTCCCATACCACCAGCACAGAGCTCTGCTGTTAGGAGATGGAGTAATACCTTCTGGAAAGTTTTCATTATCACTGTTTAATGCAGAACATGAAAGAGACATGGTGGTCTCTCACATGAGACTTACATGCTTACATGAAGCTTTGCCAGTGCTGTCAAGCATGTAATTACAGTCCTCTGTTAGTAATGAATAGGGTGTAAACATATGCTACATAACCAAATAACACGTATGAACTATTTGCCCTCTTGAACCTAATTTATACCACTGTATTTTTAACTGATGTAGAATATTGTATAACAAGTAACTCTACAATAAAAGGTCAAGCTGGAGTTTTTCTAAGACTGGGAATGAAAACAAATACTGCAAACATTACACAACAAAAAGCCTACATATTATTCCATGAGGAACTGTTATATTTTGAAGAAAACAGTGTTACTAACAAAGAATTCCTTGTGGACTTCCAGCAAAGATATTTGATTAGTATGCCTACGTGCTTTTCAAATGCTCATCAAGAACAACAGCTGGTAGTGACCAAACTCCTTAAACATCTGGTCTTGTCCTTTCACAATATTCTGAAGCCCCAAGAAGAAAAAATATCATCAAGAAGCAAGATGTGTGTAAAGAGATTTTTTCCATGAGTCTGTGACTGGCAGAGTGATGAATTTATTTCAAAAAGTACCTGTTTTTAATAAATTTAATCAGCAATAAGATATTACCCACAAAACAAGCAACTCTCATGAGAGGTTGGCTGTCGTCTTTTGCATATCAAGAAGGGATGTCACTGCATGTCTCACCAGCAGAGCAAATGCACTAGCAATACTATCTATGAGATCTGAGAGGGAACAAACAGTTATTTTTCTATTACTGACTCTCAGTTCTTCATATACAACTATAATCATCATAAATGGGACCGGATAACACTCTTCCCCCCAGTTAAACCTCTAAATACCACACCCAGTACCTACAAGTTTTACTTAGTGTGATGAACCATCTTATCAGGGACTTCTGATAACATATGGTCATGAAATGTCTAGATGTACTGAATGCAAATACACTGGTTCTTTTGTATAAAAACATTTCAACTGGAATAAGCAAAAAGGTATGCTCAGACAATTTACATTTTGCCTCTAAACTTAATACATGAAAAATTAAGCACCCCAAAAGTTTGAATGTTATCCAAAGTCAATGGAATATTTTTGAACTCCTTCCACAATGTTTGGGCAGTCCTTACGGCAACACTAATGAAAATTCAAGAGGCACTGCACAGCTAAGGGTACCCACTCTCATACAGAAAGGAAAATCTTATTATATCTGCCGAATAATAGTAATAACAATAATAGTAATAAAGTGCCATGATACTGGATAGGTAAAATGTTGAAGAAATAATTATCATAATTCATACTCATGCAGGCTGGCTCTACCTCTGTCCTAAGAGTGTCTTTCTAGCTAGGCACACCATATTTTATATCCTCTGAATGAGAAGAAGAAAAATATCTTCAAATATTCGTTCATAAATATTAGCTCAGTTTCCATCCTTGATCTTATTTAACAGAACAGAGTGAAAACTGGGTAAACAGCAAGATTACATGTTCTTGTGTTTCTTTTACCACAATTTTGCTCATTGGTTGCAGCAGATATGATACATGATGATGAAGAGATAATTATTAGTTTTGAGCCTCAAA
Source organism: Aptenodytes patagonicus (assembly GCF_965638725.1). NCBI lineage: Eukaryota > Metazoa > Chordata > Aves > Sphenisciformes > Spheniscidae > Aptenodytes > Aptenodytes patagonicus. Next base: position 109,159,386 of record NC_134951.1, on the reverse strand, counting down.
CCCTTTAATGCATAGTACTAAGGTTTATTTCTGTCAATAGATGCTGAAAACTCTATATCCGGGGCTGTTGTTCAATATCAGATGTCAATAGAAACATATATACATGTATATAAAGACTGTAAAAGTGACGTTAAAAAGCATATTTTTGTTAATCCTATCTTAGTAAATGCACCTCACATAAGAAGTGAAGATACTGCTTTTCATTAGGAGAGTGAGCCAAATTTTAGTACTCAGTTGTGTGACAGAATTATGGTTTGAACTTTAACGGGACACCAATAAGAAAGCCAGCAGTTGCCAGCAGCCAGCTATCTTATGGTTGCATGTGAGGTACAACAGCAACTAGAACACATGTCTAGGGGAGCTCTGATAATCATGTCCGCAGTTGGAATTTGTTGTGGATACCATACAGAAATTTCACTTAAGGCAATGCTCATTAAAAATAAACAAAAATGCTTGCAAATGCAGTTTTGAATTCAAATTTCAGAAAACACTTAAATGTTTCTGATTATTTTTCCTTTCTACTTCCCCAGTTACATTCATGGCCTAGAATGTACATCTGCAATTAACAATGGTTTAATTTTCAAATTTATCTTTAAACAGAAGTGATGTCTCATTCATTTTATGGTTCCTCAAAGTCCAAAGGTCCCTGATATTGAAGTTTCAAGCATTTAGATAAGATTTTAAGTAAAATGTAAGTTAAGTTGGTCAGTCAGTGGCTATCCTGAAAAAGTGGGAGTGTTGCATACATAATAGATTATTTCTATTAAATGCTATATATCACTTATTCGTATCAAGTGCTATAGTGAGCTACTGCCTCTATGGATCTGTTTGCCATGTGGGTTGCAGACATCTGTTGAGTATCAGGGAATGTAATCAAACGATTTGCCAAGAACTCCATCAAAAACGTGCCTTTTACATTTTTCTTAGTTGAGAACACCAGCCACAGTAGATTGACCTAACGGAGGGTAACACATTGAACTGGAAGCAAAATGTTTAGAGTGATGCAAGCCTCATTGTTAATCCCATGAATTCTTCATAATGTTGTCCTTTAAAGTCAAGGTGTGCTGCAGACTGGACACAAATGTGACCAAGCAAAGCTCCTTGAACCACCCTGCTTCTGGCCACGGGAGCTGGCTGAGAATGGGCTCTGTCCACTCCTCACTGTTTCTGCAGGGTTTATTTTTGCCCTGAGATATCTAGAAAGGCAATATTCTCAGCTTGGATGACCATATTTCCTGGGGGAAATGAGAACAGCTGGATTTATCTGCTTGCCTCCCTGATTGCAAATCAAGGGAAAAATCCATCTGCATCCACCCAATTTGCTCCTGCATAGGATCTCATTCTAGCCAAGTATTTAACTGCACAAAAGCCTATGGAAATAGGGCCTATACACACAAGGGAGGGAAGAGCTTGCTTTCATGTTGTCTCATGGCACTTGGTGTTGCTTTTACTATCCCAATAATAAAAACCTCTCTAAGCGTCCATTCATCGATCTCCTTTCTTTCTACAATAATAAATAAAAAAGTAAAAAATAGCTACAAATCTAGGAGTCTTAAAGTTTTTATGCCTCACAAATTGCACAATCATGTTTTTCATATAGCATAGGGTCATGATATGAATACTATGGAAGTGACTTAATGGAAGAGTTCTGGCATCCTTCATAAACTATGTCGGACAACAGAAATATGCTCATGTCAACGGAAGCTTTACAATAAATTAGCCTAGTATAATGGTACCACCCACTAGGATGGTTACAGTTTAGAGTCCGCTCATCCTCTTTGACATACTCGTTCATTCAATGATTTATAGTATGGCATACAAAATTTCTGTCCAAGAGTGAGTACTCTTTGTGTGGTCATTTACAATTACAGCAAGAGGGGAAAAGAAAGCTTTGGGAGTTTAGAATTTTTCACAGCAATTGAAAACCCCACCAAAATAACACCATGATTTAAAACATTCACACTAGGGTCGAGATCCTCCTCCTGCTCTGCCAACGGGGTAGGTCAAAAATAATTTCAATGCAGTCAATAAAATTACAGGTAGGTAAAACTAGTATGGGAGAAATAAACCCCAGCCATCCCTTTCTCGACAAGGAGATATTCCAAACTGAAGATATTCCTCCTGAAGGAAAGTGTCTAAAACCACTAGCAACTTCCAGAAATCAGGGTCAGGGTTGTCATTAGTTTTATCCTACAGGAAAGGTCAAGTCAGGAGACTCAGCTCTATATCTAAATGTCCTCAGAGCTTAAGGAGAGTTCAGTTTCAACAATTTCAGGACAATATCTTCTGTAGATCACTGAATATTGCCTGTGTAAGCCAAATGAAATTATCCTCCACAGTTACTATAATGATAATATGAATAGTAATGAGTATGCGTAACTGGTAGTTGCCCAGCTGGAAAACATAAAGTTTCCGTATATATCTGCCAGTTGGACTTTTAATGACAAAACCACAGACGTTTGGACTATTTGAAAAAGGACAAATGGAATAAAAACATACTATCTCTGTGAGAAACTATTTGATTTGTAAACTGCAGCATTATAAAACAAATGTCATATGTGTAGAAAAAGAAGAGTGGAAATGGTTCTTGAACACATATGGAAGAGAGTTTTCTTGATTTAGTACTTATTGCAATAAAACTTATTATTAAAAATGAAAAGGCAGAAATATCTCTGCTTTCGACTATTTCTTAATGTTCATCCAAAGGAAATTTCTTTTCTGGGGAAGGAGGGGGAGCAATTTAGTAATTTCTGACCTCAGCTGATACTGATACTCTCTGAAACAATAAGGCCCAAGGGTGTCAAAGGCAGCTGCCTGAATTCCTCAAAAAATATATTTACAAAGTCTATTTTGAGTTCCCTGCATTTCTGTAATGGAATCCAGCTGCTCTGACCTTTCGAAGTTACCTCGTACAGTGTGAACAGCAGCACAGATAAGTGTTACGTTAAATTGCAGTTAGATTCCAACTGCTCAGCGTTTCGGTTAAAGGGCTGACATGTGAGAAAGCAAAATGAGAAAGAAAATTATATCTCTGGTCTGGGAAGTAAAATAAAGACTTCAGTCATCCAAAATAATGGTTTGATGAGACCCCCGCAGTGAAAATAATTTACGTTAAGTAAAAATTGAACATGTGAGAGTACCCTCTTACAAAACACCAGGAAACCAAACTTGAAAGAGAAGATCCCTCCTCTCATCTCACTCCCGAAATAATAATTTTACCTTCATTGTTTCTGGACCAGTTTAGGAAGCAGGGCCCTGAACAGGAGTTCAGTTAAGAAAAGTTTTATATAATACTAAAAATTCAGATTTTATTTTTGGTAAAACCTGTACAGAACAAAATGGCACGTACAGAAAGGACTAAGATGGGGTCTGGCAAAGAGCGTGACCCCTCTGAGCCTACTTGGAACAAACCGATAAAAGAGGGTGGATAGCATGCTCTGAAGCAAATGAAGTTTAGGGTCAAAGTCCATGGGAGAATATCCTTTGTCTTCAGCGAACGTCAAATGAGACCTAAAATCAGAGCTTGTGAAGCAACTTTTTCTCCTTCAACAGAAATTTGACAAAAAGCATCCCCAGCAATTCAACCAAACGCACTCTATGTTTGCCCAGCTCTAAGTAAGGGGCGACATGTCCGTGCTTCCCGCCGTCTACCAGGGCTCGCCTGGCCCCGGCTCTTTCTGGAGGGGCAGGTCCCTGCCTTGCCCAAGCTGCGTGTCCCACCAGGCACCGCATTCATCCCTCAGCTGCACTGTGGCAATGAACAATGGCAGCTGGACGTGATGAGCTGAGCGTGAGGCTCAGAAGGCACTCCTCACCCACAGGTCTCAGGGGCATTGCCGCAGCTTTTTACACAGCAAATCTTTCGTTTTCAGCCCAGACCTGAGCATGTGGAAGAGGGAAGAGTTGAGCGTTCTGGCTTTTGTCTTTTGTAAAGTCATCAGGGTCAATGTGACTCATGTCCTTTGAGGATGTGACTCGGGATGTTTTTTTCTGTTGCTCAGTATTTTTAGGCTTTTTTTTTTCAAGGTCTTAGAAAACTGATGAGAAAACACTTACAGCTGTAAAGTAAAGCCTGTGAAATGAGCTGTGCCTGAGGCAACATCAGAAGGCAAATAAAGTGAAAAAAATAATTTATTAACTTTCCATTTGATGACTTTAATTCAATCTCATTGCCTTTCCAATATTATTTTTTAGAGCTTGGGGTTGGCAATATTGCTGAACCCGAATTTTGGGCAGTCAGTAAAGCCTTAGAGCATATTCCCAGGTGGACAGCGTTCTCCTTCTGCACCCCTTGGATCCTCTCCGAATGCCACTGCCGCGTTCTCCCCCATCACTGCCCCCATCGCCGCTCACCTGCGGGCACGTTTCCCCCACCACAGCCCTTCCTGGGGCACAGGTGAACCTGCACAGTGCGAGACAGAGTGGCTGAGCAGTGCATGGGCAGGAGGTGCAGCCCCACGGCCCTGGAGCCCCTTCCAACTGCTTCGTGATCGTGCTGCTTTTGAGCACGGGCTCTGCCTTGCTCTGTTTCATACAGGTGTGTGCACAGCCTTTTAACTTGCTTTAGGAAATAAAGCGCCATTCAGCTAAAATGCAAAAGGAAGGCAGGCTGCTGCGCGAATGAATGCAGAAGCTGGACAGGCCCATGATCCTGCTAAGATCAAGGCATACTTGATAATTATATGAGTCTTTAGAGAAAGAAAAATGATGCTATTGTGCATCCCTCTGGCCTTAGGGTGGCAGTCTTGCAGCTGTACTGAGAAAGACAATGTGTTTGTGCGTGCTTCTCCCTTCTGCAAACCCACAGTCCCTCTGATAGCATCCAACTTTGGGCATGTTCCTAGCTCCTTCTTACAAACAAACCCACCTCTAACAGAACTGTAGAGCATGCAGCAGGGCTAGAAACTCCCAGGCTGCCTGCTGCTATGATCTGAGTCAGCAGAAACATGCCTCGTTTGGTGTCTTATTTTCTCTGCCCAGATTAAGCTCTTAGTGCCTGCCACCTGATGCCAAGACAGAAATGATGCTGCTGGACACTTCAGAGTGAAGTTCTGGTAAGTGACGACAGATAAGGAAAGTTTTCACATCTAGGTGACCAGCTCAACAAAAGAGAACATCATAATCTTCTCTCAGTGATGACTGGTGTGCAAGACATGAGAAATGAGCTTGGTGCTTTCAACTAAAATAACACAGGTCTTTGCCACAACAAGAACCACCACACCGGGTACCAAAAAAATGAGCCAAAACTACAGAGTAATTTCATTTATGTATGGTGAAATCCAGGACCCCATGACTTCAGGATTTTAGTTTCCCCACGAGTATCAGACCAGTGGCTGAAACACACATGGGGAAAACAAGAAGGGAAAAGAGGGTAATAGGGAAGAAAGGCTTATGAAAGAAAGGTAAAAAGAAATAACCTTTATATTCCAACCTAAAAAAACTTTAACATAACATGAAAAATGTGAGGGTATGAACCAGGGAATCAGGAATAGCTGTCCTGTAATATTATTGGCACAGAATAATTCCACTCCGGGGACTGATTTCCAAACATGCAGAACACTTAGTTCAAATGCATAAAAGCTGTTGGTGCACAAAACCTTTGGAAATCGTCTTTTATGTTTAAGTTGTTTTTTGTCTTCTTTTCCCCCCCTGTGGCTGAATGTATTTGAGGAGGCCAGCTGGATCCAATTGCTAGGACAGTAGTATTACATTCCCCCGCGCCCCCCCCCCCCAGTTTTTCCCCTTTTACATCAGTATGTTGGCAGAAAGGTTATTGGCATCATCGCCCCAAGCCAAAGGTCAGCATGAAAAAAGAACGTGTGAATACTGTTATGAAGAAAATCCAAACTGCAAGTTAATATTCCTACTTTACAAAACTACTTTTTTATTCAAAGTTAGATTGATGTGGAATCAGATTCCAGATTCTGGAACATGCATGATGTAGAAAGGTCAGGGGGAATGAATATTCAAGATTCAGAGGCAAATTCAGAGGCATAAACTTCCCACACATTCCATCCAGGACAGAATTTTTCCTTTCATATTCTGCTGGTGGGATATTATACATTGGTTGTCAGTGCTAGGCTCCAAAGTGCAAGGTTATTTTTTAAATTATGCAGTTCACAGTTCCAAAACAAAATGTCCCCATCGAGACACTTACTTTTAAGTGACTGTTTTTTTAATTTGACTCTTGCATTATGACCCACGGTGGGATGCCCTTCAGCTTGGAATGGACCTGTCCACAACTTGGTGTCAGAGGAGTCTCAGTGGAGGCCCTTAACTTTCTCTTCTGCTTGCTCTGAAAAGCTGCCAAAGCAAGGTGATATTAAGGGCCAGTTCTGCTCTGGAAAAAAACTGTAGTGAGTGGCACAGTGTTTATCATGTCAGTGTTTCCATTTGATATTTGAAGAGCTTACATGTTAATGTGTTTTTTCTAAGCGGTAGCTCAACAAACACGGGCTACGTTTAAAAAAAAAAATTGAAAGCTCCTTGTCTCCTTATGCCTAACATCAACTGACAGAGGCTACAGACCACACTGTTCACTCTTTACATCAGTGCATCCACACTGCCTCCACCTATACCAGCATAACTACCTTTGATAGAAGAGGAAAGAAAAATCATGCTCAAAATTTACGTTGAGAGGAAGTCCAGCTGTGATGAGACCCCTCTTCACCAGCACCCTGAACTAGGTAAGTTGTATAGAGACCTCCAGCTTTTTACTTACAGTGGACCAGTTCACCTGGAAGCGGAGTCCGTTAGCAAAATGTAGCTGCGAAAAGAACATCAACACTAATTCATGTGCCCTAGGAAACTGCAGAGGTGCATTGGTGACTTTCTGGCAGTTGTGTCTACATTTAGCTCCTTTCAGAGAAGGCCTGTTTTCTTAGAGCTGCTTTGTTGGCTCATTCTCAGTGCGTGGAAGGTGTCTTCCTCTGAGGACATCTGCCAGCCGATGTGGCTTCTCCAGGTTTCTGCTTAGGGGTGCTGAGATGGTGTGTTAGTGAAGAGCCCTACAGCTGCGTTCAGTCCTTCTTGCTGCCAGCTGGGACCTGACAGGAGCATGACGTGACTGAATTTGCTATTTCCATTTCTAAGCTCCTCTAGTATCTAGGGTGAACTCAGCGGATAGGCTTTGCTACCTCTATTTGCTGGGAAATAGCAGTTACAACAGCAGCCTGCTTTTTCAAGAAACCTGGAGCAAGTCTGAGAATTACAGAAGCTGGGCTGATTCTCTCGCAGCTGAAAGAAGTGGTTAAGAGGCTAGTGATGCCAAGACTCAGCATAGGAAGAGGAATTCACATGTGACAGGAATTATTTCCTTTGGCAAATGCCTTTGGCAAAGGTGAAGGAGATAGAGGAATGACCAGCCCTAGTAGGAAACCCCTGTACCTGATGTGGACTTTGCAGGTCAGCTGTTTCCCTGAGATGTTCCATTTGCTACTTGGAAAGAGGAGGAGGTGGGGGTGGAGGGAATGGCCGAACTTAGACAGCTGCAATGAGTACTGGCCAATTTCTATATGATCTACTGTCCACCCCCAGCAAAAGATGTGTGAAGGAGAAGGAACATCTGCGCTTCCCTCATTCTTATCTCGCCCTTTGGGACTCGTAGCCGGTTGGTCTAAAGCTGTTGTAACTTATCTTGGGTGTAAGATCAGCACATACAAGCTGTAACTGGCACCCAAGTGAACCCACCTTGGTTTTGACTCTCTCTGTGGAGCAGAAGTTCAGAAGACTTCCATTTTCATCCAAATAACACCTCTCTGCCACTAACTTGGGTTTTCCCAGATGGACTTAACTGTAAGGTTTTGTGAAAAAGCAGCCGGTGAGGCTTTGCCAAACCCAAACGCACTTTCCTCTCTGGATAATCCTACTGTTCAGCAATGGAAAATTGTGAACACCTCATCATGCATCTCGTGGATAAACAGTGGCATGCTGTGAATCACCAGAATCACCTGGTCTGCTTGAATATTCCATTTTTATCAAATGTAACAGACTTGTGATACAGATCTTTTTTTTTTTTTCTCCAAAAATAAAGGTTTTGTTTCCAGACAACAGACCTGGTTTTGCATCTTACGTGTTTGCTTTGTTCTTAAGGCCATGGTATGCCTTTTCAGCCACACTTTGGATCCTTTTCCACATCTGCATCCTTTTTTTTTTTTAATCTGCCATAAACATGGTGCATAATTTTTGCTTTTTCTGCACTATTTAAATAAAGCAGGCCATTAACACCAAACCACATCTTCTTTCACTAGTGATCTTCAGATGCAAAATACAGTGAAAGTAATTGTTTTTCCAACTATAAGAAAGCTTTTTAAATGTATCTGGCATATGGGGAGGGTTGCTATACAAACCTTACTTTTTGATTCATTTTACTTCACAAGTAACTTATTTGCTTTCAAATCCCAGTGCTATTTCCTTCTCTGAAGAAGGTCGTAAGAGGTTCAATAATGGCTAAAACATCAGCAATCATTAAGAAAGGAAAGCGTATTGTTCTCTGGAAACAGTGAGCCTTACAAAGAAACTGATTTTGAAAGCCTATGCTACTTTAATATTGAGGTCAGGATGCAGTTATGGAATAAATTTGCAACCAACATCACAATGCTCAGCATGACTAATAATTAGCCAAAAAATGTAACTAGTAGTTCATCAAGACTCTTCTTGCGTTTAGAACAAATGCAAGTGCCAGGTTTATTTTTACTTGCTTAAGCATGATGTAAGGTTTCTTCCACTGGAAAATCCCCTATTAGTAAATTTATCTGGATTATATAATATTGTCCATGGGGCTTTTTCTTCTCCTGATGACTTGTACCTACAGAATTCACTTTATAAACAAAATTCTCAGCATGTGACTTCAGTGGCCGTTGTGCTCAGGAGTAACCCCTCTCTGACACACTTCTGCCCGCGCTGCCTGCAGGCAGCATCCAGTCCGATCCTGCTGTCAGTGCATGCTGACAGCGCTGCTCATGGAGGTCTGTTGACTCATCCGACTGGATATACTTTTAAGTGCCTCTGTTTGAAATTTGTTGAGAAAGCCAGAAGGAAAACATGTGTAACTGCTTACTTCCCATGCACTGCTCTGCAGCAGCCGGCAACGGCCTACCACAGTCATACCTCACTCCATGTCCTACTTGAGCCTAACTTTGCAAGATGACAGGTGAAGATGTCAAACACAAAAAGGGTTGCAGTGGTTCTTCTAAAACCAGGGAAGCGGCACTAGATCCCCACGTGAACTTTGGCTCACCAGCGTGGATGGCTAGTTGTGTTAGCTGCAGAAGGGGCTGGTTTTCCAAAGAAGCGAGGTCTAGAAGGTGGGCTGAAGAGTCCAGAGACTTGGCCTGCAGGAATGATCCAGCCCAAGGAAAAGGCTTGAGATGGTATAATAAAAGTCTTTTAAATATAACGAATAGTAACACTACACTGCATTTTTTACACAGGCTGGGAAAAGGACCTCTTTAAGATCATCTGTAAAGAGCATTTTCCCCCAGACTTCAGAGGTTGAAGTTGAGAGAAGTCAGGGTTTATTTTCATTGTGTTTTCTGTTGCGTATATGTCAGGAAGACAGTTCTTCTTATCAGATCATTAACTGTATTGTGCTAGAGTTGAGGAATCATGATGCTAAGTACTAAAGAGACCTACAAGACACAAACATGGTTATCCTTGTTTCAGAGAGTTTAATCCTTAAAAAAATTATGCTCTTGACAAAAAAAAAAAAATTCATTTACAGTTTTTGTTTTCTATAAATGAAAGGAAAAAAGTGTGTGGCTTGGCTTTTTTAATAAAAAAATATTTTTTTCTGCACTGAACTGCTGACTGGTATCATATAATAGAATGAAGGGAGCCCTTCCTTGTGATAATCCCCAAAGGGGCCCAATTGCTATTGGGATACGTTTTGACCCCATGTTGGAGGACACCCAAACAGGCCTACAAAAATGTCTGCCTGGACTACTGGCTAACAAATAAATTACTATTTTCTGTTGTAAGAACCATCAACAGGGGAGAAACAGGATGCTCAGCAGAGCACTTTTCATTCAAAGAGTCCAGATAAATCCAATCTGTTTTCATGGGTGGATGGAAAAAGGTCCCTTTCAGACCCACTGTAGTTCCTGCTGGGTTACCACATACCATGATCTTGTGTTTAAAGGCTGGGACAGAAAGTCTTTCTAGTACCAAATGCAGGAATCTGGCAAGTACTGCAGTAGGTTATTGCAATTGTTAGGAATACACATTTTCAAATGCAACTCTTCTAGCTGCAAAATGCTATTGTTTTAGAAGCTGCAGCTATTTATCAGTTAGATGAGGATGACTGTGATAACTGCAGGGAATCTGCTCTCCAAGACAGCTCTCCATCTTCTCACTGCACTTGTCTGCAAAACATCCCACTGCAAAAGCCTGAACAATGTCCTCAAAATAAGAGGCTGCCTTTGGACTCGGCTCTAGGTAAGACTAGAACAGCCAAGACTGTGGTTTCACCACATGTCCTGGAAAAAGAGCAGCAAAATTGGACCATTTTAGGGCTAGTGGCCAGTTTGTTTCTCAAGATTTCCTTCCTCCTCAAGAAGGTTAACGATCTGCACTTATCTGTGCCCCAAACCTGGCCAGCTGCATGATGTTTTGGGAGGGGAACCAGAAGTCTTTGCCTTCCTTTACCGGAGGAGTTTCTCCTTTTGGCAACCCTGCAAGCTACAGGTGCCCTCAAAGCCAAATGCAGCCCAGATAAATAGCAAGTAGGATGAACTGGATATCACGTAAGAATTAACTCTTTTCTGGAGAGATAAGAGACATGCAGGCACAGTTTCCTTTCCCTCCACCACCACCTTGGTCCATTCAAAGTCCTGCAAACACAAATCAAAGAACTGCTGGGTCAGCTCCCGCTGTCCACACCGCTTGCACGGAGCAGGGGAAGGTCAAAGGGGGCCAGCATCTCACCCAAGCCCATGGCTTCTCACACCTACCACCAGCAGATGTGGACCCAGATGTGTCTTTAAAGGAGGCATAGCAAGCACTGGGGATCATGCAGTCTCCAGCAGCTGCCCGCCTTCATGATGCTCCAGCTTGCGTTACAGCGATGCAAAGCTCACGCTATTCCTGCTCGGCCACCGCAGCTGCTCACCCCAGCTCTGACGGGGCCTGGAGGCATATCATGACCCTTCACTTGCCCTCTGGCCTAATTGCAATATTTCACTCCATCGCAGCATTTGCTGATTGTCATTTATTAACGCAGTGGTAAATGTTGCATCACACCCCCCTCGCTCCAGAGCGCTTCCCTGGAGAGCGGCATGTGCCCCAGCAGTGCAATAAAAAAAACTTTTTCCCCCTTTTCTGTGGGAAAAGAAAGTGCTGTCTCTGCCAAAGGACATATTTTATGTCTGTGTACTAGGAGGGAATTCATAGGCCTGGTTATTTTTTTTTTATTGAGCACTGGTGGGAAGCCTGGAGTCCTGTGTGAAATTTTCGAGGAAAAGCATGTTCTGTGTACCTATGCAACCTGCCCCTCTCGGTGATGAGTCCTCTGGGTAAGACCGAGGCCATTTAGCTGACTGCATTTGAGACTGCAGGAGAGCTAGGAGGGTGTAATGGGTTCCCTGAATCATTCAAGCCCCACCTCTTTTGTTTAGAAAAATAAACTAGGCTGTGCAAATACTTTGCTGATCACAAAATCTACTGGCAAAATTATTGTATTCTTCATTTTGTACAAAAGGGAAAACAAACGCTGGCAAGGATTGCAGTGTGGATATTTATGTCAAATCCAATAAAGGGAAAAAAACCACGAGCACTAGTCAGCATCTGAACTGATATGAAATCAAAAGCCATTTTTGTTAAAGTTGGTTGACATAATCTAGAGTAATTCTTAATAAATCCTTTCAACCAGAAAGGGGTAACAAGTTCAGTTTAAACTGTGGGGGATTGTTTCACAAGATTAAGAAAGAAAATTGAAGGGCAAGATAGAAGCTTATATGAGGATATAAAACAAGAATGAATAAGAGTTTTTTTAACAGGGAAAGGGAAAGAGCAGTGACAGTGATAGGGTAAGGTACCTTGTGAAAAGGTGACACCCATAGGATAGACATTTCTTAAACATGCAGATGCTATCATGGCAGTGGTAATGTCACAGACATAGCATGCCTTCTCCTGGGGAGCTGTGAAAGGTTTGCAAAACCTAGGAGCAAAAAGGTCTTCTGAAGTGAACAAAACGTGGATTTTGCTTGTGTATGTGTTCTCCTTTCTGTCTGAACTACAATGTAATAGGTTTGCCTCAGATGCTCAAGCAGGTGTTGCACTGTAATTACTGGTTTGGGTTGTAATAATATAGGCCAAAGCCTTTTAATGCCTCTTCCAGCCATGAAGCAGCTACCACACTGCCTTGCAAGGTCCGGCTAGGTTACCAGTCTGATGAACATTTAACCAACTTTTGTTTCAAATCAATAGAAATATTTGCTTTGCAATGTAAACTCTCAATTTCCATTGGAAAGCTCAGCACTCAACATCCTGCTCCCATCTTTTTTTCATTGGGAGTGAGAAAGTGTTTCATGGGAGCCGAGGTTCAAACTGATGGTACAAACTGAAGAGTTTCAGTTCCAGTCCACCAAATTTAAATATTTGAATTTGTTTGTTCTTATGAAAATTCTCAGTTTTTCCAGAAATTGTATTTTCCCAATGTGTTCCAATTATATCTGCGTACTAACTGACAGCTGGGCAGAGACACACCATGGAGGGGATGGCATTTGAAACACTTTGTGGCTAACTTTGGCAGCAAGAAAAGTTCTTTGTGTCCTAATTCATAAATAATCCTTTTTTTTTTTCTGGAAAGCTTCTTTTAAAAGACGAACTGACTTGGCATGATGATAAATGGTCATGAACTTAAATCACAGAAAGGAAAGTACCTTTTAGAACTTTTTTTTTCTTTTAAGACTCAAAGAAAAGCAGATGACCTTTGCAAAATTTCCAGTGGGACAAGGTTCATATTCCTCAGTCAGAAAGAGCTTGTCCTTTTGTTTCAAAAATATGTAGGCAGCTGAAGAAACTGATGAGACCTTGTCCACGATGTACAGATTGATCAGTTATGATATGAAAAACAAAGACTGAACAATATTTTAAATTGCTACATTACAGCAGAAAGTTATTGCAATATATGGTTCTTCCCCAAACTTGCTTTCTGGGTTCCCCCAGACCCATTTTATTTTTTTTAAATAGACCGAATGTTTCAATAGAAAAATTTTTTTAACCTGTGGCTAACCCATTACTAATGAACCAACTTGCTGCACAGAAGATTATGATTTTTTTGATTATTGAAAATGCATTTTCTTACTGGAGAAAAGTAAAAGAGGGAGAGAGGCACAGGAATTTCTGAACACTGCAGCCACAAGATCAGGCTCTTGTTATAAGCACACAGATACATATATATGTGTCCAGGTGGAGCTGCCCTGGGATCAAAGCTCTCCTAAAGGTTTCATACGCAGCTGGCGCAATACGCTCTGCTTTATGAATTTGCTAGGAAAGGAGTTTGCCTACCATGTTACCAGTCTTCAAATCCAAGCCTCTTGAAATCAGTTGAATATGAATCTTCAGCAAGATACAGCTATAAATTGTGGGGAATCCCTTTTGGGACACTGTATTTGTTGATTCAGGGCTAAGTGACTCAATTTGCTATTTATTTAAACATTCCATTCACCAGTACATAGCCACATAAAATGTGGAATCACATTCTTGTGAAAGTCCTAGAGGCCAGTAGACCACTGCCCCATGCCAAATTTCACTTGAGTCCAAGCCAGGTTTGTTCAGTTCGCATATACAATGAATGAGAAAATGCAGTCCACATATTACAGTAGATGCTCAGCAACTTAAAGATATTTAATTTATACCTCAGATTAAGCCCAGAATATTTCTCTTCTATTGTACAATCACCTGGCAGTGAACGCAGGCTAAGGAAGTACAACTTAGTTAAAGCATTTAATTAAGACCAAGGCAACATTTGATACCAGCCAAACCTCTCTTGTAACCAGCTGCTCAAATTCTGAACTACAGCAATATTCTGCTGCTAGAGAAAGGCTGCCCCAGGCACCCTCCTTTCCCAGGAAGGGATCTCCAGTTCAGATAGTGGCTCTTCCCTGATATTACATTATTATCTTAGTTGTATCCCTGCCCAGAGGTAGAAACTGCTTTACTGTAATGAATGCATAAATATTCTTTATGAAGTGTCATCCTTACTCTGCAGGTTACATTGGTGGAAGACTCCAGAAAGTGTCATAGAAGGATGAAATTAATTGTGTGCTTGCTTCACTAAAACAGTCAGAATAGAAAAAGTTTAGAGAGCATGAAAATGAGTGAAATATTTAAACTGTCCTCACACGACTTTCCTTTTCATTATTTAGTCTGTTCAAGGTAGGGAAGGATCATACATATGTTTCTGTAACACTTTTTAAACAAAAAAATCAGTTAATCTCCCCCTCTATAGAAGCTATTAATTAGTCTGCTTTGCTTTGTTACGTTGATCATTTTAAAGAGAGGATTAAAACATGCAGTTGCAAAGCAAGCTACTGCAAGTTAGGGAAAAAGCTTTAACCTACAAGAGGGAATTGATGGTGTTTTCTAGCTGGAGGGTTTGAGCCCTTCTGAGCTTCTGGGAAGGTAAAAAAGGTATCATGGTTATGACATGCTCCCAGTAGTAAGTTTCCTCCATCTGTAAGAATTCAACTGGAAACATGTACTTTCAAACCAGGGCAGTACTTCCCTTGACCATGTCTGCAAGGTGGGAAGGCAGGTAGGGGATGGGGAGTCAGGAAAGTGTTACGTCAATCCTCTACTGTTGTAGGGCCTGTTTGTTAGCCTGTACTCTGTCTGAATGATTTACAGACAATTCACAACAATTTAAAGTCTGGCCCCAGGACCTTACAACTCACATTTGACACTCGTCTCAAGGATCTTAACATAAAAAGTATATTAATACCTTATATTCTATACAAAGCATATTTTATAACGGGAGGTACAAAATGAAAAGGAGGTGCATTTACCTTTCCAAAACCAAACTCCTCATTTATATTTTAACATCATTAAAAGTTGGTTGAAAAGAAAAAAATATAATTGAGATTCAATCAGAATATGTGAGCTACCACTGCTGGCAAACAAAGCCACCTCCATTAACAACAGTTAACAAATGCATAGCGTGGGAGCAGGTGGTGGGAACTTAAGAATACAAGAAAAAAAAAATAGCAACATCTCAAAACACGTAACTTTGGTAAGAGGCATAGAGACTTGCATGAGGGAAACACCATAACCCTGCAAGCAGAAGTGAGTTGCCTGATCCAGTGAGGAGGATAACTACAGAAAGAGATAACTGACTGGTAGCAGAGGAGGTGGAGTAGATAACTTCAAGAAAGAAAACAAGTTTTATTAGAAATGCCTAACCAGCTAAGAATATCACCAGCAAGACCTAGTAGCTATAGATGGTGAATTGTCCCCTGGAGTGGGGAAAACAGAAAGAAGCCCAAGCTACCCTGGAAACAGGAAAATTAAGAAGTGAACAGAACTACCATGACTGCTAGACCAATCAGGGCTATCTCAACAGCAGATAGATACCTGGATCTGCATTGTCCCTTACCTGACTTTGATTTCCCTGCTTCTGTCCAAGTTCTGGTTGCTTCCTGCAGGGAATGTTTTTTATTTACTTTAGCAATACAGGCTAGTCTAGAGTGTATAAACTAGTGCTTCCCTCCCTAGCATGTAGGTTTAGAAACAAGCTGCCCCACTCAGCTTTCAGAGCTGGTTTACTATTTTAGATGAAAACTTCTAGTCCTTTTGACACCACCTTTCTCAGGTCATTCTCTACCCTTTTATAACCTGAAACCCCAGTACTTCCTTCCTGATGTTGCCAGAGCCAGCCAACAGCTGGACAAGGTTATCCTAATCAGCAGCAATCACTGCTTCTTATAAAGGTCAGATGACCACCACAACCACCCCCAAAACCACCCTTTTTTAATGAGCCCTCTGAATTAGCAAGTGAGTTGTGGTGAGCCCTGTAGAGAGAGACGGTACAGACAGGCTTTACTTGGTCCTAGGCATGCTAATAGGTGAGTATTCTCAGATGTTACTTGGTGATTCTTCACTGTGTTTTTTTTTTAACGTTTCTGCTCAGTGATTTGAGTCTAAGAAGTTCAGTGCAAGTCTCTTTTTGCGTGTTCTGGCACGTGAGCTGGTCGCAACGGGCTATGTGTGCTGCGTGGGCACTCCTGCCCCGTGACTGGGGAGGGTAAGGTGAGCAGTCAGAGGAACTGAAGAAATGGAGATACTCTTAAGGGTGTTTAGCAGGTAGTATGCTTCTACCAGCAACTTTGCTGAAATCTAAGGTGCAGGGAGTTGAACAGTTCCTGTGGAGGCACCTTGTAGCACTGTATAAATTTACTGGAGGAATGTGCTTCTTCCCTGACAGCCTCCAACTGTCGTATTTCCCTTTGAAAGACAGCAGGAGCCTGTTTCTGCTCTGCTCTAAATATCATCAGCTTGCATCAGTTGGTACCTGTATTTTCCCTATAATCAAACTCAAATTACAGAGATACAGGTAAAAGATATTTTAAATTTCTAGTTTACTTGCGCAAACTGGTTCTGCTTGCTACATCTTTCTCTGCTGACTGTCACTGTGAACTATAAAGCCACCAGCTCAATCTTACAGTGTCCTTCTTGGAGCTGGGTGGTCAGATCAACATTTTCTTTGTAACAACAACAAATCCTACTTTTTTCCTTCATCAAACACTTTTTAGGTACCCAGACTGGTTTGTTAATTCACAGAGTAGCTGGTACGCTTCATTCTCCTCACCTCACCCTCAGGTCATACATAGTAAAAGGTTCATGGATACCAAGGAAATATTATACAGCTAGGAACAAGGAGAGACTGAGTCTTTTCTGAAATGTCTGCCCTTGGCAAGGGTTGGCCATCATGGCATATAGGATAAGGTACAACTTGTCATAGAAATCCTTGTACATAGATTTACAGAAGTGCTCCTTCATGTTTGGATGTATACAGAGATATTTAGATGTATTTGAAACACTTTCATCTCTGTGGTTTGCTGTCAATATTAAGGATGTTACAGTATTCCTTATGAGTCAAAAGTGCCTTTTTTTCCTTTATATGGAAACTTTATTTAAAAAAAAATCTCACTACTGTAAAGATCAAGTGACTATCTCTGGGAGATTGTTACATTCCTTTTTCAGGAGCCAGGGCTTAACAATGCTGTAAGAAAAAAAAGAATCTATATGGCAAATCTTGTAGTACAAGTTTTTGTGGTTAACCGAGAAACATGCCATGAGTCAAGCCTTTGGAAACAGTTTAGTAATTAAAGACAAATGCTATGACATAATCATTTACACGCAGCAGAAAGATTTTTAGATTAAATCTGGCCTGACCCATTGCTCAGCAAGTGTTATCTGGGATTCTTGAAAGTCATTCATTTATTTACATACTAATTTGGCCCACATGTTTTATTAAAAACAAAAGCCTACATTTCTCAGAGGAGTGAGCTCTATTCCAACTCCAGTTAATGAGTTTGGTCAAGCTAGGAATGGACCTGTTCCAATGGGTACTATATGGAGATACTCATAAAACAACAGAGAAAGTTTTGGCTTTCAAATAACTTTTTTCCCCAAACTTATGCTCTTTAAGTGCATTTATTTCAGGTAAATGAATGAGTCCTGCTTAGCTGCACTGTCACTCATGCACTTGTAGTCTACACATTGTAAATAAGCTGGTCCGTAAAGTTAGTGGAGAAACCAGCTAATTTGGCTAAGGCAGCTGGGCACTTCTTGAAGGGGAAAAAAGTGTATATATAAACACCAGGCACACACCTCTGTGTATGTCAAGATATTGGTGCATGTAACCATTGAGCTTAAATCTACCTTTTCTTTCTTGTTCAGCCAGAATTACATTACTACCTGTTTAGCTAGCTGAAATGCTTCTGCTGGGGATGAGCTGAAAAGGAGGAAGGAACTTTATATGGATGGAGTTTTGGAAAGAAATAATGCAGGAATTGCTGATAGGGAAGCACTGACAAGAGGAGGAAATCAAGGCATAATATATTTTTGACCTGGCATAACCGGAAGCAGAGGAGTCTAGCTGAAAGATTGATTACTATTAAAAAAAAAAAATGAATAGAAATAGAGAAAGAATTTCATAACCGAAAAATCCTAGGTTGCCTTCCTCCTTCCTTCCCTGCTCTGTTCTTCAATTTTGCCAGTGAGATGAGCAGTGTGGGCTAATGGAAAAGAAGGGATTAGAAAATGACAAAACAAATGGGATGAGGGAGGACTAAATTTGATGTTTCTGCAGGAAAATAGGGACTTTTTCCAAATGGAAACATGTTCCCCAAAAGGCTATTTTTCTAGCCAAAAAGTGATCATGCTCCTTTCATGCAGGGCAGTGAATTTCTGAAGTAGAGTGTTGTAAGCAGCTGTCAGGAAGGAAAGGTTAGGCTTTATTTTAAGTTGGTCCTCACACATAAAAAGAAGCTTCTAATGACCTACACAGCTTCCTATCCTCAGCTGGTGCCTACTCCCACAGAGACATAAGACAGACCAGTATACTGATAGCGGGCAGGCGCCTGTGTGCAGGCAGCCAGTGTCGTCTCTCAGGAGGCCTTGGGGTGCACTAGCTGTTAATGGTTGTGCAGGAAGAGAAGCACTTTAGGAGACAGAAGTTGGGCTGAAAAAAATAAATAGGTACAGGTGAGAGTACAGCTGGACTTCTCCATGGGATGGGAGCCAGCTGCTAATTCCTGCTCAGAGTGAGTGGAAACCAGTGCCTGGTCTCTCTGTTCTACTTTGGAAAGTCTCAGCCAGCTATAATGCAGTTGACAGGGTTGAAGTCACGTGTGAGGACACAGAAATAATTTCCCCCAAAGCCCCCACGTATTTGGATCTTGTTGCCTTTACAGTACTGCGATTCTCATCCCTTAGCCCTGAGGCGGGTGTGCTGACCTGGCAGTAGCTGTGATTGCAAGCGCTTTGTTGGGCAGTGTTGCTGCTCCATTCCTCCATGGTACACTTGAAGTAAAAGATGGGCATCCACTCTGTATGGCTCTGCTCAAGAACCTGGGTGTGAGCAGGCAGGTGCTTTTGCAGGACTGTACTGACACGAGCACAGCTCCTTGAGCACGAGCTTGCATGTCTCCAGAGTCAGGGCACCTCATCACAGTGCGTGCTTTGCAAGTAATGAACCAGGGACTCTGGCCTTAAACGTTAAAAAAAGTATGAAAATGATTGCAATATAAGCTGATATCTTGCAACATGTGTTTTCCACTTTTTCATGCATCTGCAGATCAAATAGAGGTGGAGGAGAGCGGCTTTCTTGATTTGCTGGTGTAAATTTTTTTAAATTTATTTGCTTAGGAGAGGTGAAATCTGATTCAAAGATGCATTTGTCATTAGTAAGTGCTTGGCACTGGTATTTAAAACAGCTCTTTTCTATCTGTGGCAGCTTTTACCTTTGCTTAAGCCTCACAAACCCAAGATTTACAAGCTAATGAACACTAACTGACAATATGTAGACGATACCCTGTGCACTGGCTGTTTGGTGTAGATAACTAAGGCTTGTGAGTTTACTCTCAAACTGACTGCCTAAGCCTGGATATCTGCTGAGATACTTTATCCTTTTATGAGGGTGAATCCAGAGTGCACTGAGTAATGCATCATAAAATTAGTTCGAGGGGGGAAAAAAAAGAAAGCAAAAAGATAAGCACAGTAAAATAAGCTCAAATGACTTCACTGTTCAGTAATGACTCCTACCAAATAACTGCATTGTAGTTTTATCTTTCCAACCAAGATTGTGTTAATGCTCTAAAATTAAATCTCTTGTGAAAGTTATCTGGAATTTCTCAAACAAGTTTTAAAGGGGTTTATTTTTTCATCAGAGGTCATGCCTCAAGAATTTGTAGGAATTCCGCCTGGAAAGTAATAATCAGTGGAAACTGGCAGTCAAAGCTAATTTATATTACTCTTCCAGATAAAAATTCCTTCCGTCTTAGACCTGCATTTCAAAAAAGATGATTATCACTCTTGAGAGAATACATCAGTGAAAAAAGAGAAGGAATGACTTAAGAGACGTCTCTCCTGCATCTGTAGATTTGGGGTTTATGGTGGGTTTTTTTATAATCCTTGCTTCTGAAATGTGTGAAGGATGGAGGCAAAAGGGCAGGAAAGGGAGAAGGAGAGGTATGTATGAGGAGACACCAAAACAAACTTAAGAAATCAGCTGCCAGGTAATTCCCCAGGAATTTCAGAAAAAGTGACTTCAAAGCAGGATGACCCTTCACCAAATAGAGATGCTAGAGCCTATTCTTTCTTTTTGTTCTGCTTGTGGTGTTACACCATGTCTGTCACTACTGTACCTGGCTTTCTGTCAATATTCAGTTTAATAGGTTAACTGCTGCAAGAGGAAAAATAAAGCCATTTCTCTTTAACTCAACTTAAAAAAAGTTTCCATCTCTGCATGCTGGTGGGCCAGTTGTCACTCACTGGCTCTCAAACTCCTCCCCACACCACCAGGCAGAGGCTGAAATAGCAAAGCTCCTAATGCATTTACAGAGTGGATCCTGGACCCATCTGTCCCCATGTGGGAAAGGGATTCAAAGGAGTGCACTGGCAAGGTCAGAAGAGCAGGAGGTGGTATGAAGTCAAGATGAGGGCATCTTTGGCAATGACACCTTTGGTGGCTGTCATGTGCCTTCATGTGTGCTGGCCCTGCTGGCAGACGCTGCTTGCCTTCAAAGTCCCATGGACTAAATGCTGTCAAAAGTGGTATTAGTGAGATCTGGTGTTTGATGTTAACCATCTTCTGCAGTGCTGGTCTTCTGCAGGGCAGCATAGAGTGACAGGCAGAGCAGCCTCTGCTTGGTTTGTCATCAGCCTTGTAACTGAAGCACTAATCAACCGCCAGCAGCACTGGTTCGCATGATCTGCTTGCAGAAAACCATGTTAAACAACCCCACACAAAGACAGAGCGAGGTTGTTTGTTAATTGGATCTCAGTCTGAGATGCTGCCAAATGCTGCACAGCCCATATGCGCATTACAAAACAATATGTTTTTGCTGTTCTCCCACATAGTCATGCTAGATTAGATATTTTCCTGTTCAAGCACAAAGCAGAACACTTGCGAATATAGGAAGCCTTCTATTTATTACAAATTCAATCTCTTATTGTAATGTTTCAACAAGTTTTTTAACTTAAATCTGTCAGTGTCACACACACGTGTACGTATGTGTGTATTTATTTTTTCCACAGAATTCCAAATCATAATTTTGGTGTAAGGCCATCAATAACCCCATGCGCTTCAGAAAGTAGGTAATCCTTTAGGAGTGGAAACAGAAGACAGATTTGCTTCCAATGGTGAGCTCATTCCTAGGTCACCATTGAAAGCAGAAAGAGAAACATGCTCCAAAATAAACAACAGTTTAAACTCGAAAGCATTTTTCTTTTAGGGTGCCCAGCTTTGCATGAAGGAATTCCTGCAAATTCTCCTTAACCGTTCCGAGGGCTATTTTGGTTTCCCAGGTCATTAGTGTGCGTTTCCAGAGAGCACTGTGACAACATACTGACTCTACAATACTTTTAAACAGGAGGATTCAAAAGAAATACGTAACCAGATCCCTCAGAGGCTCACAGTTGGAGCTACTTGGAGGGGTGAACAGGGGGGCGGACACAAAATCGGTTATGAACAATGCAAATAAAGACCATGACTTGGTGAGCAAGACAAACCTGAGTGAGTGCCAGGCAGTCTAACTTTTCCTAACCTAGAGTTTTGCAGCAACTATTGGCTAGCAGGTAACTCTGTAGATTTGCATCTGTAGACTCTTGGAATCCTTCTCCAATTAAGCAAATAAAATACAGTCTCAGGTAGGCTGCATAAAAGTGATTAATGAAAACTCCAAATCGGTTACCCTTAAGTAAAGCAAGAAAAAGCACTTGCTTGTGAAGGTCACATGTGAGGAGTTCCATGTTGTGTGGTACCAGGTGAGGACCTCCTGGCGGGACTCCTTACCAGACTGAGGGATTTCTGTGGCAGAGGAGATCCCAGACATAAAAAATAGGCTATTTTCCAATGACCTGACTTTCATTCAAAGGGATATCTGCCTTTTGGAAATCCAGGGCAGTGACTGGTAAGATGCGGGTTGCCTCTGCTGTTAAGGCAGATAGCTGACAATTGGAAACAGCAGGAGAAAACCCCTCTGTCACGGAGTGAAGTATTTGGTTTATGGAGAAGCAGAACAAATGGTTGGATGAGGTCAGATATCCCCAGTGGACAACTCTAATGCAGAAAATAAATGGACTCATCTGCCATGACCAGCCAAACCCATCCTTGATAAGGGGAGTTAGGTAGGAATCGGGATTCATCCCTGGACAAGCACATAAGACAGTGACTGCGGTGGAGTGTTGGTCCTTTCTCTGAAGGGACAGAGGACGGGAAGGAATTGACAGACCTATTAACAGAGTGAACGGATTTTCACTTGTATACTTAGGTGTTTGAAAGTTAGGGCACTCTGCTGCTGTTGGGAAATAGGCAGTCTTTAATTTTTCTTTAGAGTTGGATGCCAAATTTTGGGAGAGCTATTTTCAGAAAAAGCAGAGGTTCAATATGGCAGTGTTCCACTAATTTCTCATGGCTTTATGAAATTGGTCTTGCTGATTTTTTTTTTCCCGAGTTGATATATTTCTTTTCTGCATTTTTAAATGAAAACATTTTAGTATTTGATAAGCAAAGTTGCTTTTCATTTAAAGTATCACCTACTTTTATTAAAATGAAAAAACGTGAATTTAAAACAATGGAAAAAGAAAAGGCCAATGAATAAGAAAAGTTATTCATATGTTTGTTTCAGAGACCTTAATCTCATGTTACCCCTCCGACTCATGCTCAGATTTGTCCTGCTTAGGCAGAAGTATGCTTATGGGGTTGAAAGTTGTGTCCACTGGGGGCCTCCCTCCTTCCTCCCAAATGGAGGCACAGGAAACTTGTCTTAAATGTATTTCCTCCCATCCATCCATCTGCCTCAGAGACAAGGGGTGGCCTCCATCCAACTCATTCAGTGATCTGCTCTCAAAGGTCTTTTAAAATATGCTGTCAAATAAACAGATTATTTAACTCCTGCTAATCAAATCAAATAACCCATAACTATCTTAAAAAAAAAAAAAGACTTCCTCACACAGCGATTTCTTCATTCCCAGCTCTCTAGCTATACCTACCATCAGTATCTAGGCCTTTGTAACAATCATCTCTTTATAGAATAATTGCAGCAATGAAGATTATTTAACGAAATAATACAGCTATGGGGAAGAAGTAAACCCTAAAGACCCATAGGCATTAAATTTAATAGGTAAGCCAGAGCTGCTGGGAACAAAACTTGTTTGAGCAGAAGGTATCTACCTGCCTACCCCTATTAGAGCTCAGACACGCTCATAACCTCAGAGGTATTAGAGGGGATCTGCTGAGACCATCCAGACACTCTTCCTGCAAAGGATGGCTTTGTAAGTAATTTCTTGGCTTCTGACTCTCCTGGTAGAGACACCCTGAACTGCTGGAAAGAGAATGGCTTGTCTTTGCATTCACTGCTGGGAAGGAGAGACGTGCCACTGGTGTCGTGGCAATCTGCTCTTTCCTGAATGACTTTCCACCTTGTCCTTTGCCTTTTATTCCTCAGGGGGTACTTTGCCACCATGGTTCTCCTCATTACTGTTGGTCTCGGTTTTTTTATCCCTCAGTTTAAACTGCAGTCAGTCTCCTTTGCTGCTGTGATCAGAATGATTCAAAAACCTGTCATAATAGGACTGCGGAAAGACACTTTGTATTTCCCAGTGTACGGTAATTAGGTGAGTTTAGTACCAGTTGCCATTCTAAGAGGTTAAACGAAGAGTCCAGTCATGACTAGTGATCTTTGGAGGTTCTTTGTAGACCCTGCGACCGTGGGCTTCGGACCTGGGCTTCAACCCGAGCTCTCATTGCCTATGCTGCCGTATATGTCTGATCTATACCCTGGTGGGAGCAGAGAGAGGCAAAGCGGTTCCTCAGGTAGGCAAACACAAATGCAGGTTTGGGACTTGTTTGAAACAGATTCTCACTGCCACAAGTTTTGATTGATCATATAGGGGATTTAAGAAGTTTGGTATGCTAACAAACAGTACAGACAAGATCTTGGTGAACATTCAGAAGCCCATTTTAAGACTGTTTCTCTGGTTTCCGAGAAGACAGGATGCTTTTTCTTTTTACATTCTCCTTTCTTCATTCTCTGCCCTGACTACTAGAAAAATACACCGAACCCTTAACTCTCCCTTCTTGTGCTGGCCTCCCACTCTCCAGAGGAACTTTGACATTTGTACCTGCCTTTCAGCAGAAAGCTGGAGAGTCAGCTGAACAACCTGTGTTCTGTATTTATTTACTACCAACGTGCTCTCAGCATGGTCTCTACTCAGGATGAGGGGAGCGACGTTCACCCTGGAACCTCTGGCCAAGGTTTTTTATGGGTGATATAATCCAGTTGCAGATCCTGATTTATGGAAGAGAATCAGGCTGTGATGAGCAAATTACAGCTCCCACCAGCTATTCCAACTTCTGCTTTCAGGCAGGAGCTTTTAGGGCTTGATTTGTACTTTTCTGAAAGTGGAAACATTTCCTTGTTGGGGAATGGGAGAGGAAGAGAGGACTTTTTTCTTTTATATTAAAATTTTTTGAAAGAGGGCAGTAGGATAAAGAAAAGTTATTACAGTTCAATTCTGGTTTTTTTTTTTCTGTCCTTAATCTGTTCCCACCAGCCTGTTCTTTTCATTCCTCATTTCTGCCTGCTCCTGAACTGTTACTGGCTGCACCAGAAGGTGAATCAGGCTTTTTCTTTGTATTTACACCTTAATAAAGAGTGGTGGTTATACGGTCCTGTCCTGGTTTCGATAGGGATAGAGTTAATTTCCTTTCTAGTAGCTGGTACAGTGTTTTGGATTTAGGATGAGAACAAAGTTGATAACACACCCATGTTTTAGTTGTTGCTAGGTAATGCTTACACTAGCCAAGGACTTTTCAGCTTCCCATGCTCTACCGACTGAGAAGGCTGGAGGTGCACAAGAAGCTGGGAGGGGGCACAGCCAGGACAGCTGACCCCAACCGGCCAGAGGGACATTCCATACCATGTGACGTCATGCTCAGTACATAAACTGGGGAAAGCTGGCCGGGGGGGCCGCTGCTCGGGGACTGGCTGGGCATCGGTCGGCGGGTGGTGAGCAATTGCACTGTGCATCACTTGCTTTGTGTATTATTATTATTATTATCATCATATTATTATCATTTTATTTCAATTATTAAACTGTTTTTTATCTCAACCCACGAGTTTTTTCTCACTTGTGCTCTTCCAATTCTCTCCCCCATCCCACCAGGTGGGGGGGAGTGAGCGAGCGGCTGCGTGGTGCTCAGTTGCCAACTGAGATTAAACCACAACAGGTCCCATATTGTCCAACGTCACTCTGAATCAACTGGTGAAAAGTTTTGTAAAAAAACCTGAACACATCTGGGAAGTTATGGCATTGAAATGAAAATAAGGTGATGATTATGTTCCAGTTTCATTCTGAATACTGGTGGTGCTCAAGGGGAGGCAGATCCTGTTTTAACAGTTTCTGAAACCTCGGATTGTTTTCACCATTGGTTTCTGTCTAGGTTCAGGATGAAAAATGCCAGGACAGCATTTAAAAATTAATTTCAAGGTATTTTAGGCAAGGGAAGCTACCAAAAAAATTATGACATAACTAATTCTAGCTCAATTACACATATAGGCTCACCTGATTATAGAAGTTGTCCAGTTCTCAGAGACCCTTTCCATAAGGCAGTTCTGGAAGACCTGACGTAAAAGGAGTTTTAAAGGGATGACAGACATAGTGACTGGATGGCTTATGTGGTGGACACTTCAGGTTAGTAGGGGGAAGAGATTAAAAATGAGAATGTTTAAGATCAAAAAAATCTTGTAGGTTTACCTAGAAAAAAATTCCTGAGGATTACTCATCACTAATTCTGAGATCTACAATATCTTAATGAATTAATATTTTCTTATATAAATGTAAAAATGTATTCAAAATTCAACATTTTTTTCCGAAAGACAGGATTTATAATGTGCTATTAAAAACAAACAAAAAACCCCAAAACAAAACAGAACCCAAGAGCTTGCTATTTCCCAACTCACTATAGCGCTATATTTCAAAGCTTCAGCTTAGCTATTGTGCCACAGGGACGTCAATATCTGGTTTTAAAAAAAAAAAGGAGAAAAAAAAAAAGGATAGTAAACATGGTTCTTGAATGAAATCTTGTTTCATATAAGAGGTGATCGTGTCCTTTTTTTAATTTCTATGTAAGAAGAAGTAAAATGATTGCTGCAGCACTTAAAAGTAAGCCATACGATATTTATTTTGGAAAAGAATCATCATTTGATTTGAGCAATTTATCAAATAAATATGGTGGTAGGCACTGTCTACGGTTAGTATGTGGAGCTGTAACAAGGCTCCTGGTTTAAATTTCTACTTCTTCCAGTGACTCATGGACAAGTCCCTTAGTGTTTTTATTCTCTCAGGAAATTTTGTAAAACTTCCCTTGGTAATAGCAGCACTGGTAGCCAAGTTACTGGCATTTCCCAAGAGGAGATGCAGCATCTGTATCATATTTTCCTTGTCTGCAAATTATTGATAACATAATCTACCTTGTGCAAATGTTGTGAAACTCAACAGAATAATAGTGGTATTAAAAAAAAAAAAAAAAAAAAAAAAAGGAGCAAAACAATTTTGAGCAAAGGTCAGATGAAAGCTACCACATATGAGGTGGAAGGTGTTATTCACATTTTATCATTACTACTTTATGATCAGTATTAAAGTTATATGTACAGTCCCCTGAGGACTCTATGAAGAGTTCAAACTGATAAAGTCTTATTAAATACAGCTTAGCTATCCTCTTTAACCAAATGGAAAGGTCCACAATGAATAGCTAAACCAAGACATACAGCTTGCCTTGCAGACTAGACAAACGCTCAGGAAATGACTAAGTTTGGACGTTCACGCTCACAGAAACTGGCAACAGGGAGTGAAGTCAGTGGGCAAACCTTCTGGGTTCTGGATGACTGGCTGTGGTCGCTTCAAGTTGTTTTCCATTGCACTCACCACTTACTTTCAAAATACCCTGTGGCAAGCAATAAATAAATAAAAATTCAGGTTCAGAGCATTTACAATAAATTCCAACCCTTAATCCAGTCCCATGACAGTAGGAATTCATTCACGTAGTTGGGGGCTGAATATCTTCAAATGTCACCCTGTGTTTCTGTAATGTCTTCAGAAAGAACAGGAAATTCCAGTTTCTGTATAAAGAATGCATTTTTTTGTTTGTCATTAATCCATACTTTGTCAGCGTTGTACCTGTTCACAGTAAACTAATTCCTTTTGGTCGCTATCCTTAAAAAGTGCAGCTGAGAAGACAGGGCAAAACAAAGCAAATGAACACTATTTTTTAAACTTTTTTCATTGTAAGAGAATTCATAGTGCTATATTACCCTGATCAGTTTCAGCCTTTACATTTTGAGTACTCCATGAGGTGGATGTTTTACAATATGTAACACCTAAATGGATTTTTCTTTACCAGCAGCATTTTAGAATTAAACTCCTGCCAAGGCTGTCAGATTTCCATGAATGTGATGTTGCTTTTTTTATCAGACTTTGCGACAGCTACGACACTTGTTTGCAGCATTAAATACATGCTTGCAGCAAATATGTTTTGTGCCAAAGGGAGGTGGCAAGCATCTGGCTTTCTGGTCATACAGAAAATTAATGCTACATTTTCATGAAAATACATAATGTCTGACAGGAACTAGATTTTGAACATATTAGAGTTAATTTTCAAAGGTATTTAGATGCTTGTCTAAAGATACAGACATGTCTGAGTAGGTTTTTCAAAAGTGCCTAGCCATATATGAATTATTTCTCTGAAAGAAAGTTTCGTTGGGATCCCACTATTTCTGTTTCTTTTGGAGATTAAACGTAAAATTTAATGCATAAAATCTGGATCAACTGGCCCTCTACATAAGATCTCGAAATATTTTGTAATAAGCAAAATACCCTGTGTCTCTGCCTCAACCAAAATTTCCTACCTTCTATGGACAGCAGGGTGAAATTTTGAGCTGAAAATGATTTTCACCTTTTATTTTATTTATTTTAAAGTGACTGTGTTTAAATCCCTTTTTTTTATAAAAGGACAGTGGCACTTAAAAACCTCAGTCTCACAGAAATCTAATGTGATTTCAGCCTCTAGGGCCCAAGGGAATTAGAAAAGTGAGATGTGGTGCTTTTAATTTTTTTTTTATTTCGAATCATTGAATTAAACATATGGGTGCCTGTCTTAAGACATTATGGATTTTTTAGAGATTTAATCAGGAAAGAAGGTTTATGGCAGTAACCTAACTGGATATACCACATGCTTTATTGTCTCTTTGTCATTGTCTCACTCCCCTTTAGAGCTTAAGAAACACTTTGTAGTGCTTTGTCAAAATCCCGGCTACACAAAGGCAGCTATATACTATTCAATGAGGGACCCCAGATCTGTTTCGTATGAAGCTACTAATGAGCTAATGTGTTGTTACTGCTTTGGAAAGCTGATATATGTGCCCTGACGTGGCCTTCAGCTGAACAGTGATGGGGACTGAAGCCTGTTTTATTGCCTTGTCCGGAGGTTTTTTCAGAAAGGAGGCAGGCACATAATGGAGACGCTAATCTACTGTACTTCTGATCTTCCCTGAACGACTTTATTGCTATAGACAAAAAGCTGTGCCTATTAATCCTTGCCTGTGCCCAAATAATGCTTGGCTTCAGCTAAAATTGCTTTGAAGGGTGTTAATTAGCATTTTGCAGAGAACTGAATTTGTGATCCTGCCATTTATCCAAGGAGAAAGTGGACTAGGGTCATTAGACAGAATGCACCTGCAATACCAGATGGAAACGATTGTCATCCACAATGCAAACTTAATTTTAGTCATCATAATCAGAGTAGAAAGTTTTAATGTCACATTCTCAAAAAAGCTAGAATCTCTAAAAAAGCTAGATCATGCAAATATCTTTGACTCCTTATTTTTCTTTTATTTCACCTTACTAAAAACTGAGAACACTTGGCCAACAACACAGGCTCTTGGCAAGATAACAAACGTGCACAAGGAACAGAAAAACTTAAGAGGGAAAAGAAAGACAGCTCTCCTGTATTTTTTTCTTCTTTCAACAAATAGTTTTGTTTCTTGCTCCCTTATTCAAATGTTTTACAGTCAAAATCTTTGAAGTGCAGGGATTTTGTTAATTTCATTTTTGTTTAATCAAAGAAGATTAAAGATACATATGAAAAGCAATGAGAACACTGAGGAAAGCGATAGTCATCGACATCCCTGTTATGATGTTGCTATAGTTTTTGTGCTGCCTGTACTACAGGACCACAGGCTGGGGAAGGACCTCCTGGGCTCCTTGGGCCGCTCAATAACTGCATTATACAAGCTCCTTTTATAACTAACCATGCTCCAACTGAAAGTAGGTCAGTGTTTCACCCATTTCTCCTGACTACAAGACTGTTCCAGACCCTGTACTTAAGCTTCTTCTGAAAGCTTCATTTATTCATGAATTGTTCAAGCTCATTTGTTCATGGGCCAAGAGTATCCTTTAGTTTAAGTAATTCTTTCCTTTCCCTTTAATCCCCGTGACTGGCTCACATAGATCAGTCATCTTTCTCATTTTTCTGTGCTGGACAACCAAGTGTTTACCCTCCCTTCACAGGAGACACACGCTTTAATTTAGTTAATCTTTCCAGAGCACAGATGACGAGAGCTGTGTAGTGCAGTTTTGATGCTACCTCACCAGCACCCTTCACAACGGTGGTGTTCCTTCTCTTATTGAAATCTAGTGAAGCAAGAAAGGTTGAAAACTTCCCCAAAAAGTTTAAAGGATATCAACCAGTTCCTTACATTCTAGGGAATTTAGAAATGTGAATCCCTACTTTATTGAAAATTATTTGTATAAGATGAAACAGGCATCATCCTAATCAGACCTGTATTTAACTGATTAACTACTTCCATCCTAAGCAATTTAATACTTTTTTTCAGTTTTACCCATCATCTAGCTGAGGCCAGGAGTTGGAAGGCAAGTTTTGCTTACTGATTCTGCAATGCTCTAACAGCAGCATTGTTTGGAACAAGTTCAGGGATTCATCTGAGTTAAGGTAGTTGCACAATAATAGTCAAAAATCCATTCTTCATCCTGCTCTCTTCTTAGGTCAGCAGCTGGACTTAAGAGAAAAAAGAGTTAAAAGGCAAACAGATTCCAAGCAAACTTTAATATCTTTCTTAAATTTGTTTAATTAAAAATAAGATTCATAAAAATAATCCAAGTTCAACTGAGACCATTTTGTTCACACAAAAAGCAAGGTGCACTGCTTCATTCTTTGGCTAAGTTTTTAAGACATTATTTTCCTCTAAAAGCCGAGGTAAATTTTTAACTGAACCTTTATAATGAGTTAGTCATGAGAAGTGGCTAGCAACTTAAAAAGGAATATAAAAATAATCTGCTTTTCAAGAAGTGAAAGAAACAATGGCATTTCTGAAAGGAAATCCTACATTTAAAAATTTTCATAGTGAAGTACTTGGATGTTCTCTAAATCATTCCTGCCCTCTTTGGGATCAAAAACGTGTAAAAATCCAATTGTTCACCTATAATGAGGGCAGGACAAAGAAACCAAACTTCGAGGTAATGGAATTCTGCACCTGACTTCAGGCACTTACTTCCCTTCTGTACCAAGATCTCTGCAGTTGGAGAAGTTTGCAAATGTGGTTACAAAGCACCTCAGGCGGCAGCTTCTGCAGGCAGCCTGCACAGCTGGGGGGTTACCCAGGGAGCATGGGAAGAACATTCCTGTTTTGATCAGTGAACTGACTGCTCTGAGTCAGGCTATGGCTGTTCCTCAAGGACCGTAATTGTTAACGAGCAAACTCTAGTCTGTGCTGAGAGAGCTAGCACAGTTTCTCTCAAGATTTGGTCAATTCTGTGTCTTTAAATGAACTATAAAAAGATTTGGAGGGGTCTGATTAGAAATTAGCTAGAACATCATCTGGAAGATAATTTGTTCTGTGATTTCTTTTGGAAAAAAATTACATATTGTCCCTAAGTTAAATATATAACCTCAAGTGCTGTAATAAATGCTTTGTTAACACTCTTCTAATGGCTGTAGGATAAAAAAAACCCTAGCCTGTTAAAAAAAAAAAAAGTTTTCTATTTGGCTCCCTGGTGCTCATGAACACAGGTTTTACGAAAACTGCTTGGTCAGTATGTAAGTTAGGTTTGATTGCTGTCTGAATGAACAAATGGATTATAAACACACTTTTACGTGTGTAGAAATAGAAAACATGCACAGGCATGACTTGTAATTGCAGTTATTACTATGCAAAAAGAGGTTTTAAACATCTTTATTGGTCCTGGTTTATCTACATCTTTATTCTCAGGGAGCCATCCATCTCAGAGGAGGCTTGAAAATAGATCGACTTATATTTCTTGGTCATTTGTAACTTTTTTTCTTTTTAAAGCCTCTTGCCCTTTGTTCCTCTCTTTCCTAATTTACTGCATCAAAGCCTCAGGAGCCATGGATTTCTACTCTGCTGTTTAGACCTCCATTTCCTAGAGAGAGGCATTTCAACACAGGAAACTTTTCATAAGTTTCAAAACTTCACATCCCCAACCAAGATACTGAAATACTTGCTAAAGATGCCTTTGTGACTTCCATTTGTCCTTGAGAAAAGCACAAAGCACAGATTATATCATAAACTCTAACAAAAAACACACTATCACAGACCAAAATGGAAGAGAAATGAAAGTCAAAATCAAACATGACTAAGCCCATGTCTGAACTTGCCCCTTGATGAAATCAGGAGGTAAAAGGACACACACCAAATTAAAGTAAGCCTTCTCTGGCCGTTTTTAAAATGCAGGCCCTCATCATCCCTGGAATGAGGGGAAACAAATGAGATGCACATTCAGTGTGATGAAGATCACCACCACCACCACCATATGGTCTATGGTGATGCTTCTGTGGTTGTCAATGCTTTCTTTTAAATATATTTGTTGCATCATAACTCAATGATAGAAGGGAATGTGACTAGTTAACCTAAAAGATTCTGTTCCACAGACCTTACTGCTTTGGAGGTTTATTATAGGTGGATGAGTGTGTTTTGGTTTTAAAATATTGTTCCTCAGTAAAACTATTCAATAGGCCAAAATTAAAATTGGTTTTGGTCAAGCAATGAAGGAAAGTTACCCCACTAGTGCTAACTGCTGGTAAAAGATTTCAGCCCTGTAGATCTGTTGGTAACATGGCTGTTGCAATTAATTAGAATTAATTCTAATTTCTTTCTTTGCTAGAGAAGTCCTACACTTAAACCATGCCTTTGGCTTACATTTGTAGGACTGATGACAAAGGGAACAAACAATTCCTTCATGCTGACCTAAAGCTATATAAAAGTGAGATTCCAGAAGTAAGCAAATGATGCAGCTAGAGAGAGCACACATAAATTTATAGTGCATTTATAGTGACTAATTTGTGAATAAACTGGAGGACTTTCTTTTCTAAGGCTGTCAGTGCAACACCCCATCTAAATATCATTAACTTTAATGCTTTCTCTCATTACACATTTACCTGTGCAAAATAAGTTTCATTTTTTTCTCTTAGTACATAAATAAAACCCCCAAACTAATGAGTCCATTGCTATGTATAACCTCATTGCCCCACTTACTGATACGGACTGAAGACAGCACTTTCGCACAACTGGACTAACAGCTAGCGTACAGGGGCTGGCAGCACTTTGAAGGCTTCACTTTTTATCTGACAGTAGGTCACTAAGTATATGATTCCCCCACCCCCCCGCAAACTGAGAAATCTAGCTGTCATCTGGAAGTGGAAGGGTGCACTATTCATAGAATTTGCACAGCTCGACCTCTAACTGAATGCAGAATCAATCTTAATTGTTCTCCCTTGTCGATTCACCCCAGACACCTCAAAGACTGTGTAGCTCTGTTTTGGAAAATTGGAGCATTTATACTTTCTGCTTTTCTACAACTCTCCAAAAAATTGTAATACATCTATGGTGACATTTTCTAACTCTCTTACTAGAAATATTTTTGGTCAACTTATCCTTAAGATGCTATATGGTAGCTCGCACTCCTTACGTGTAAATCTGTTTCAAAAACAGAGCCCTTAGCAATAAATTAATTTTATTTTTTATACTGCCCTGTTCCAATTCATAATAATGCTGATGGTGCCACTAAGTGTCAGAAGCAGCTGACCATAGTTTAACAGCTGTGAGGTTATAATGCACTCATTTCCTGAAGCAATGAGCTAGAAACTACTTTTTTTTTCTGCATCATACCAAACAGTTACAGAAGTATGGTAAGGTACAGTGGCAAATCTAATTAATGTTTTTGAGGGAACGTGTGGGTTTGAAAGATAAACCTGTGCAGGGGTTGGAAAGTGATGTGTACAATCAGCTAGTTCCAAGGGCAACACAAGCTTATTTAGCCTATAGCAGATATTTCTGATATTTCAGAAAAAACAAAATTAAGGTGACTGATTTCTATTACCAGCAGAGAGAGCCACCCAGACTTGTTGAAATCCTGGGAGGTTCTGATTCCCTTGGAGAAAGTAATTGAAGCTGCATCAAGCATACAAATCAACAACTGTCTATTACATCCAGGCTTTTCAAGAAGAATTCAAATGAAGTCAAAGCTTCCAAATATTAACCGAAGAAGTATTCAGAACTAATCAAAGAGATTAAGGAGCTGATGGACCTGTCAGCATCCTCTGCAGTATTACAGGATATTTAACCACCCATCAGAGGGCTGAGTTTATTAGTGACTTCTGCCGAGGATCCACTTCTGGCACTTGTTTTCTGTTTCTTCTTTTGCTTTTTGCTCCCTATTGTCAAGAATGACTACTCAAGCTCAGCTGCCGTGGTTCCCCTTCACTGACCTTTGTGATAAGTCATCCTGGATTTCTTATTTTTCCACACTTTCAAAACCCCCCCAATTCTTTATTTGTTCTCAGCCTTCATACTGTAACTGAGGACTCCGCTGTCTTCTCCATTATGCAGAATCTCAGCCTCCGAGACCAGATTATTTCCCTTTTTCCTATGCAGTGCACCCATCTTTATTGCAACAAAATTTAAAATCTGTTCCTTTCTTTTCACCTTTAGATCATAAACTTTGCCCTTCTCTTATCAAACTGGCATTTGGCTTTTTGCCACCCAAATTCATTCCTGTCTCAGTGACTTGAATACCACTGTTTACTGGGAATAACCACAGTAGAAATAATTAACTGACATCCCAGTCAGAGTTTGGGTCATCAAACTGTGAGATGACAAAAAGACGAGTCTTGTCTGATGGAGCTTGAGTCTAAGAGTTTGGCAAATGACATAACGTAGTAAAAACTACAGAGAGTAGGTGGAAGCAAAGCAGCGGTTAGATTGTGATGCTACATTAGAAGCAGTAATCCCAGAATCAACATTTCTGACATGCAAAGACAATTCTTGATCTTATAGTTAAATCCTCTCCAGAGATTGATGAATTAGGAAACTTTTATGGGAAATTCTACTGAAGAAGGTACTAAAGTACCCCAGAGAAAGCTGGCCATATCAGCGTAGAAGCTGCAATCACCAGCAGGGCTGAAATGGGAAATTATGACCCCAAACCACATAAAATAAGGAAGCCTAGACACAGACCAAGATCGTTCTGTTTGGTCCTGAATAAATACAACAATCGAAAAAAAAGGGGGTTGTTTCAAAGTATCTTGCTGCCACATGGGTATTGCAACAGGTAAATTACTTTAAAGCCACAAGGTCATGCTTTGGAGAGCATAAAGGCAATAAAAGATAGAGAGAAAACTCTGCCCGTCTGTCCCTCTGGTGTCTTAAGCTGTCAACAGGTACGCTACAAA
This sequence comes from Aptenodytes patagonicus, assembly GCF_965638725.1. Taxonomy (NCBI): domain Eukaryota; kingdom Metazoa; phylum Chordata; class Aves; order Sphenisciformes; family Spheniscidae; genus Aptenodytes; species Aptenodytes patagonicus. The sequence continues at coordinate 109,124,399 of NC_134951.1, read as the reverse complement.
TACACACAAATCATATGGATACCACATTTTATATATTGCCTTTTGCTGTCTAGGGGAAAAGTGAAATCACAATGAGGCTCCCCATCATGAATGAAGGGTATTGAAGTAGCCTGCATATGCCCTGGCAGTGCCACATGACATCATAGGATAGCTCAAGATGGATTTCATGTTGATGTAAACCACTGTTTAATTTCAGGAGTATGGGTATCAAACAGCTCTAAGACTTGCTTCATGGACATTAAAAGAAATGTTTACTTTTTCAAGCAATTACTTAACTTTCCCAATTATCCAGAAAAATGACCTCATTGTAGCACGTAAATCTGCATTGGAGGCTCTGTAAGTTATTAAAAAAAAAAAGTTTTTAAAAATAGATACGCAACAGGATTGAGATACTTGAGCCCTAGTCACATGCAGTATGTATGCAGTGAGAGTAAAGGGATCTTTTCTACCGTCGTTACCACTCAAGCCCCACTGAACATTTACAAAAATAAGAATATCTTCTGAAGAGTTTATATTGGTGTCTACCTTATTTGCAGGTAACCAGCCAGATGGGATGACAAGGATCAAGCTTTCACACTGCATGAAAAACAAGTCTTTACTTCCAACCTCCTCCTACAATCCTTAGACAGCTCTTACTACCTACTTTGTGCTGGCACTTTGCTCTGCATTACCTTATCACCGTATAGATAAGGTCGTGGGATGGGACCTTATTGGATCAAAAAAATCTGACCTATTGCATCTCTCAGCCTCTAAACTGAACATAAAGAAATAATCTGGAGCTTTCATTAATTCCTTTTACCTTTAAAACTTTTTGTAGGTGTCATTTAGTTATTCCTTGCTGCAGGTTTAGTAGGAAAATGGCAGCTGTAATATTCTCTAGTAAAAAGGTATTTTGGTGTCTCATACATGGTTTGAAAGAGCTTCTGTACTTACCATCAACGCAAGCACGATTTGGAAATAACTTTCTGGACAAGAGGCTCGTGACAGAAACTATTATAAAGCTAAGTAAATGTCTGCCTAAAATAAAAGGAATCTATCTGTGTGTGAGATGCTATAAGGTCAGGAAGTTGGCAGACATTTCCTAAAAATTATTTTGTCCTTCCTTGCAACCCTCCATCCTCCATTCAGCTGTGTCCTTCCTTGTAAGTCCTGCAGGTTTAATGTGTGCAAATTAGGAAAGAACAGGCAAGGACTGAAAAACAACCAGTTATGCAGCTACAAATTGCTTCTCATGCTCTTCAGCAGCCTAAAAGAGCCACGTAGGCACATGCGTGTGCAATACATGTGTGTGAAAAAAATGGGTTATGCGTCAGCTTACTAAATATCTACAGGATTCAGATCAGTCCTGTAGGTATTCATTCCTCCATGAGACATTGCATACATTTTCCCAAATAAAATAATACAGTGGAGACTGCAGGGATAAACTCACGGGGTGGCACTGAAAAGTATGATGCAAACACAAGCTTTCCCTACTGTCACCTTCTAATGCCTCTCTGTAAAATACTAAAAGGAAAAATTATCATCAAAAGAAGTTTGCATCCAAGGTTTTGAGAGAGCTGGTTAATATGCACAGTTGTCCCAATAAGTCGTTAAATATGTTTGCAGTGAATTCGTAAATCACTGTGTGAGGCATTGAAATAACTGGCACTACTGTTTTGGCTCAGTTACCAGTTTTACATCAGGGACTTATTTTCCAGTTTTTTCCTCTAAGTTGCTGTAATCATGTGCTGCAGTTGAATCTAAATTGAACGGCATGCACAATAAATACGCTCCCTCACTGAGATCATGCAAGCACTATAAAATGTAAAAGAAAACAGTGGAAGGCATTGAAGTGGTTCACACTGTGACCTTTTATAAACCAAGAAGAGAAAAACAGCAGAAAAGCAAAATTTGTCAGATTTATCTGCTCCTTTTGGCTTAATAACAGAGACTATGTTTGCTTGTCTTGCGAGGACATCTATGGCGCAGGAAAAAGCCTACCTGAGCAGAAAAGAAATCCCAGCTCAGAGCCTTCTTTCATCCACTCACAGATGCAACTCAACTGTGTATTTTTTTTCAGAATCTTACATCTGAAGTGATGACCCTTATGCAAAAGGAGTCACTGGAGTGAGCAGACATGGACTTGCAAAGTAAGCAACGTGTTTGGAGCCGAAAGACTCATTCTGTACCTCAACAGCAATCCTGTCTGTCACAGCTTTGTTATTGCTTGATCTTATGCCATGTAAAACCCACAAATCTTCAGAAAGCAAAATAGCTACAAATGCCAGAAGGGACATTAGCATCTCTCAGTCTCCTCCAAATGTAAACAGCTACAAATCAAAAGCTGATCTTACAAAGTGCCCTTATCAGTGTTTAAAAACAATCAGGATCCTATAACACAGGGTTATCTGCTTTTGGTTGATTTTGGTTCTTGTATTAACAACAAATGCACTGAGCGGGACAGAGAAAAGTGAGCTGGACTAGCCCAGAGCATAGAAGACCTGGTTTCTGATCCCAAATCTGCCTCCTGGCTTCCTGCACAACAGAGGCTCCACAACGAGCACTGCGGAGCACAGATTACCGTGTCTCTGGTTGTTTATTCATCTGGTCAAGTTAGACTGTTTTACAGGGCAGGCGATCTTTTTGGTAAGCTTTAAAGTAAAGCTGATGCAAAGTGACAAGACTTTGATTGCTATACAGGTCATGTGCTAGCAAGAGGCCAGTTCTTCACATTTCTTGCTTTCCACAATTGTGCTTCAGCTGAAGGAAACAAAAAGTCAGTAGTAAGTGTAAATCACCTTAGCTTTTCGTAACGCTCTATAATTTTTGAGCACGCTGTTTTCCAAAACATCCTATATGACAACTCTGTGCTCTCAATTTTTAAAATGCACAATGATGTACATTAAGTGACTGAAAATGTATAAATCAAACTTTATATATTTAACGTACACACACAAACACAGTTGGAGAATGTGACTTTAATACTTCTCAAAGCATATTAAGAAACATTACTGTCATTCTCTGCTTTGCAATGGAAATATACTCTTTTTTAATGATGTTTTACTTTTGAAAAACAGGAGCTGAAAATATTAAGCTCTTCTGATTGTAACTGGATTTGTCACTTTCAGACTCTAGACTATTCCTGATTTTATTTTCCAAAGGAAAACTAAACCACTAAAAGTAAATAGCTGGAAATTTATTTCTCTCAGTTGGTCATATAGATATATACCTGTTTCTCAAATCCTCAATTCTGTTTGTTTGGTTTTTTTTTTTTTCTTCCATATTGATGCTACCTCTGGTAAAATGAATTCAGATTCATAGAAAAAATGAGGTTGGAAGGGACCTCAGGGGGTCACCTGCTCCAACCTCCTCAGAGCAGTGCCAGCTTCAAAGTGTTCAAAGTGAGATCAGGTCCAGTTGAGGTTTGAAAACCTCCAAGGAGGGACTTTTCATGGTGCTTAGCCACTCTCATGATGAAGAATACCTTCCTCACATGCAAACACAATTTCCCTCATTACAACTAGTGAACATCACCTTTTGTCCCTTTGCCATGGTGTCCTTCAGAAAGTCTGATCCCATCTCCTCCAGAAGCTCACTTTGGATAGTGGAAGATGGCAACTGGATCCCCTCAACCACCCATAGCCTTCTCCAGACTAAGCAAACCCCATTCCCTCAGCAACTCTCATGCTTTAGCTTCCTAACCATCGTGGTGGTTCTCCTCTGGACTTGCTCCAGTTTATCACTATCTTTACTGGGGGCTCAACACTATCCAGAGTTTTTCAGATACAGCTACTGGAATTCACCTACAAAGTCAACTGGACTAGCTCAGCTCCTCAGCGAAAGCTAAAGAACTAACTTTTCCTGCAGCAGGTTATGAGGCTCGCATATGCTTCCATCCAGTAAAGAGCTACCGGTACTGTAACTTCTGGCAAATGACAGGTACAATCTTCAGCCACATCTGAGTGACGCTGTTTATCTCCTCTCTGGATCTAAAATCCTTTTAGAAGGGTCTGTGTTTTGGAGATGCTTTATGCTGAAATCCACTTATTTTGCAGTAGAGAAAGGAGGAAAATAAGGAAAAGCAGAGTTGCCCAGTTTCTTAGTTGCTCAGTGTCATTACTATAATTCCCCCATAAAAGCACAAAGTTTCCAGTTGACTGGGAAAGAACAATTGGGTTTTTCACTACAATGGACTGCAGGCTTTGCTCCTACATCCAGGAAAAGGCAAGTGCAGAAATAGTATGGACACAGATAAAGCCTTCAGCGGGAATGCTAATCCAACCTAAGCTAATTCACTATTTGGAAATGATTCTCAGTCACCCAGGGGATGTCGACATCACTTTTATCTATGACCTTAAGGCTAATTTTCAGGCACCTGTCTCCCATATCTTGTGTTAGAATCATTCCCATTACGGTCCAAAGAAATTTACCTGCTGCCCATGGAGAACTCCAGAAACAGTGAGCACATCCACATGCCGAAGTCCCAGCTGCCTCGACAGCCTGGGGAGTTGTCACAGGGCTGAAGGCAAAACTGCCCAGACAAGGCAGCTAAATACAAACCAGCTAGGAATATATCATAGCCCTCAGCTGTTCGTGCCAGGAACCACCACAGATCCATCGGGTTGCAATAACAACAACAATAGTAATAAAAAATTTCATCTTCAAGGAGGGACCCAAAACAGAAACACAAGGGTACGTTATTTACTTATGTCCTGGTTCCATAATCTGTAAGAGGAATACCATGGGGGCCAAATGAGTGGCATCGCAACTCTTGCCCTAAGGACTGAAGTAGCTAAAGGGATCATTTGCGCTGAAGTCATTTAGAAAATGGCTATAAATAACCCACATGTTGATCTTTGGCTTCCTGCAGCCTGCGCCAGTATGAGAAATGACTCCAGGAATAATTCCAGAAAAAAAGCCCTGTCCACTTGCTGACTTCCATTCTGCCTTTTGCTTTCACATCCACTTTCAGATAAAACTGATCCTGTTGGAATACCCTAGCATATTGCAATGCTACGAAAAATCACATTGCTGCTCTATTTCTCCTGCCTTGGGAAAGGAAAACAATCTTGATATTCTCTTCTTGGAGTGCCTTTGCATCCGCTTGGTCAGTGGGTTTGGATGGAGTCTGGAAGAACATTTCTATTCTGCAGAACGCTGTAGGGACCCTTATCATTTCGTGTGTTTTGTGAGTCCCGTAACACTCGTTCCAGCCCCATTTGCTGTAAATTTCTTCCGTAAATCTGCACTGTAACTTTCCTCAAGCCAGCATGACATTTCCTAGCGCCCTCTACCCCAGTAAACAACACTTTGTTTGAGTATCTCCATTGGTAAATCTACCGATTGAATGAAACAAACTGCCTAGTCAATAGGAAAAAGTCCAATGGCAACATAGGAAGTCAGGAAACACTGGACGGATCCAGCAGAAATTACTGGGGGGAAAATCAAATGCCTGTATGGAAAGTGTTGTAATTTAGTTTTATTCCAGGTCTAAAAGTGGAAAAACTTAAAGCTTCATACTACTTTACAGCGGCGCTGTTCAAGGTCTGCCAATGTTTCCATTATGAACTGCAATTTTCAGGGGTTTATAACTCAGCCGTAAAAATTTGCTTTGGGATGAAACTAGAAATAAAAGCTCTCCACCCAAAAACTAATTCTCCCCTCCCCCCTTTTTTTTTTGAAGGAGAGAGTTAAATTGAATTTACTTATTTTTAAGCCAGCTCAGTTAAAAAAAGAAGAGATAATTTTTTGTCATTTTTTGTACTATTACAAAACATGGATTAACTTAGAAGGATCTGGGGTTATAGCAGTTGACAAACAAAATACACGTCAATATCATTACGCTGCAAGAGGGCAAAGGTCTTTTTGGTTTGCGTTAAAAATGTGAACGTCGTTCCTAAAAGACAGGCAGTAGTTATTCTGTGCAATGGCAAGGTCTCATCCAGAGTACTCTACCCAATTTGAGCATCACGTGTTAAAAAGGAGTAAACCACAGAACAATAAAAGTTATACAGACCTACAAAACATGACGTAAAGAAAGACTGAAGAACTTACATTTCATCTAGGAACAGAATATCAAGGGCTAAGTGGCAACAGTTTCCCAATATGAAAAAAAAACCCAACATTGTAAGGAGGATGGTGATCAGATGCTTTCCAGGTTCACTTCATAAAGAGTAAGAAAAAAAATAGTTTATCTGCAAGAATTAAATTTTAAGTTACATGCCTGTAAATTCACATGGCAGTGATGTCATGCAGTGGAATCACCCTCATCTTGACCTGGTCATATTACTTTGCAAATATTTCTCTTGAGGTTGGATAATTATTTTGAAGTTGGTGGTGAAACATAGCACTCAAATACAGTTTACTCAAATATAGGACTCAGATATATACCCTGAAGTTGTATGACTAGCTTAAAAAAACCCCACATTGTCTTTTTTACTAATTTGGAGGGTTTTTTCCCTTTGCTTTGTATTTCTAGATTTTTTTAGAGCATATTTTCAGTTTCCCTGCAATTCAGACTAAAATCTTGATATGCTAATAAGCAAAAATTCTCACATAATCATGACTCTATATGAGCTACAGCTTTATGAAATACATTACAAATTCATGAAATTTGCAACACAATGACAAGAGTTTTTAGCTCGGCATTTATTCCATTATGCAGTTGGTTTACTTTCCACATTTTATTTGGGACAGAGAAACTAGACTGAGCAGTTTCTCTTCTACAGCGTGACTTTTGTTTCACTTTGCTAAACTAACATAATTTTGAGTGTCTTTTAGCTAGCAATCTTCTAACCTTTACCTAAAGAGTTATTCTCTATATAACCAAAGCGCCAGAGTTATGTACACCAGTTTGAACAGAATTTGGGAATCAATTCTTTCAGTCTTTTGGGAAGGAATTAGGAGTTTCTTCTGAGATTATTAGCAAGAAATATTTGCTGGCTTCTAGCCCTTTCTGTGGTAGCTTATCACAAAGGCTGGGAGTTTATGGTAATTTCAATACAGTGTAAAAACACTGATTTATAATTTAAAAGATTAAGAAGCTTTGAAAAGCTTCTGACTATGTTTTACATTTGGCTGAGGGATCAGCTGACAAAGCATTTTATTTTATGCACATCACATAAATTTTAAATATTGCTGATTCTTTCCTAAAGAGAAGCTTATCTCCAAGTGGTGGCTGGGGAACCGATCATAACCTTCTGTCCCTCTCAAAGGCTTCTGACATTTTCTACTCCTCCTTTGGCCCCTGTAAGTATTACATCTTCTCTGAACTGAGGTTATGGTCCCCAGGGTCTTTCCTCTGAAGGTTATTCACCATCTCTGCTGTCCTCCCTTACCCCCTCCAACCACATCTCATTGGATTGCATCATGCTTGTACCTCTGATACCTGCTTCCCAAGTATTGACTGTCAACTTCAAACACCATCCTGGCTCACCATATTATACACTGCTTTTGATCCTTAAAAAAAAAAAAAAGAAATTAAAAAACTAAAACAAAACAGTAGTGCACATCATTTTTCTTCCTAGAAGGTCAAATCCTCCGGGACCATGTTTCTCATCCACGCATACTGCTATGACAGCACCTCACTCAGTACACCTCAGCTTGCAACACCAGATCCAAACACACTCAAGACCTAGATGTTTTGTCTCTGCATCTGGCTTGTGCAATTAAAGCCCAGCTTACTGCTGACTGAACAAGCAAGATCATAACCTACTCACAGCCAACCAAGCTAACAGCACATCGTCGGGCTCACATTACCCTGATGCTGATCAGACACGATACCCTCATCGTCCATACGCCAAACACATCCCTGCAGGCAGAAGAAACTTCTTGAGCATTTGGCTCCTGACCCTTCTACACTTCTACTCTGGGACCAAGCCACCGATCTCACTAAGTGGACATGGAGAGGAGCTGGGCTCCGATCTGAAAACACCTTGGGAAGGGACAAGGTATCTTTTCCCCGATAAGACCAAACAGAGCTCAGGGTGAGCACCTCAAAACCATTTCAGGGCAAGTTGACAAATCAGCTTAAATTATCTGCAATGGTTCAGACTACACTGAAAGTTTGGTTTTGCCTTGAAACAGTTCAGGAGTTGATTGATACTCGAGATGGCCTGAGACACAAAGCCGTAATTTTCTTGTAGAAACAGGGGCCTAAGGTCACACAGACAGACTTGGTGCACTCACCTAGTAAAAAAAGTACACAAAGTCTGTGTCAGCAAACATGTGATGACTGAGCTTGGATTAATACAGTGAAGTCACAGAAGGGCACAGATGATCCCCCCATTCTTGGTCCTGCTCTGGATGGTGCCCCACAAAGCACACTGCTACCATACACACACTGCTCCACCCTGCACCGTAGAAGGGCAACACACCAGACTCAATCCCCACAGACTGCTTCCCCTCCTCATTATCCCCCCCGCCAAGATTTTAACAAAATAGACAGCAGAGCGCATTAGCTGCACAGAATTCTCATTTTTCAGTCTGGCACTTGAGGTTCCCTAGACCACATCTCACCTTCAGCTAAGAAATTTTCAAGAGAAATAACAAAATGAAGCAATACTATTATAAGCAGTCCTTGGGGGGGTTATAAGTCAAGCTGCTGATGACTGAGTAAGTTTAATCACCTTCAGAGCCTTGTAATGTCCCTGAAATAGCCCAAAGTGTTACGAAATGGAATTTGTATGCAGAAAGCAAGGAAAATAGACCTTTTAATTTACCAGGCTTACAACTATGATTATGACAATAATGGTGGGTCAGAATGTTCCCATTACACCAGCAGATCTATAATTAGCCCCTAACTTTGTTTTTGAGGGAGTAAGAATATCTTTCAGCTTGCCACTGGTTGCTGTATTAATTGCAACACGGGTGCCCCCTCTCCAGCCGTCAGCATCATGCCACCATTTCACCTACATGTTCTCAAGGCTTTAAAAAAAAAAAAAAAAAAAATTCGCACTGCTGAATTGCCCCTTCAACATCCTCTTCTACTTGATGTACTATCCAGGAGAAGCAGCTCCTCAGCTGGCACAGGGTCAAACCCCCAGTAACTCCACTCATGTCAGGTCCTCGGCTGATGTATATTGGCACAGTTCAACTGGTCCCAAAGGAGCTACACCAATTTATAGAAGGAACTGGCACAGACAACTCCGCTCTACTCCGTATAGTATTAACAGGTCCTCCTAATTATTTATTGAAAGAACGTTTTATTTTCCTGCTGCTCTCTGAAGCCAAGTCCCTCCAAGGTGGTCTCAATCCAGTGCCTGGAGCTGGATGTTAAACTATTTTTGAATGCCTGCATGTTTTGCGTGCCACCATCAGGTAACCTTACCAGGTTTGGCCAGCCAGCCAGAAGGTAAACGCGTTCAAAGCTCTGCATATGACGCCGAGCACAAATCTGGGAACACAATTTGCACCATTTAATTGTCTTAGTAAGCGAAAACACAATTTCGACTACAAGAGACATCAGCGCATGCAGATGTTATACATGTAAATCATTATAACACACTCACTTGTGGTTATAGCACTGGAGGGAATTTGACAAAGTAAAATGAGGCCCATCCTTCTTAGCACCACTTCAGCATTTGATTAAGTACAAAGGGAAGGTTTTAAAGAAATTGCAGTGAGTTAAATTTAAATGACTTGAGGTAATTACAGTACTGTAATTTTTAAAGCTCACCTTAATGCACTGACTGCTGTGGAGGAACACTGTATTAAACTTTCTGACACTTGTGTATCTGTTTCACTACAAGAAGGGAACACCACCGATTTCAAATACTACTACACACTGCAACCAATATAAGTATGCACAGAAGTGCCTGGTAGACAAGGATCTACGCTACTACTTCTGCTGCAAGTGTAATGTAACCTATTGTGTTAGCCCATTAAAGTTCTGTGGTTAAAAATGTGATGGCTGAAGTAGCTTTCCCAATACTGCTTCCTGTCAAAGAACCCAGACTGTCACAACTAAGAAGGAAAAAAAAAAAAAGGCAGCGTTTTCTGAAAAATTATTTTTTCAGAAATATATATTCCTATAGTAATAATTTTAATATTGTAAAAAGACAAGGACAAAAATATTTACCTGTATTTCCCCGTCTTCCATTTATCTCCCCTTTTCCCCTTTTATCAATTTCCCCTGGTAAAAAGGAAAGAAATAGAAGAGAAATAGAGACAAAAATCCTCAAAGGAACGAAGAACCTTTATGGCTTTTGAAGATAAAACAAAACTCTTTTCCAGGCTGAAAGGAAGGGGGGGGTGAGAGAAGAAAAGCTTTAGTCAAGCAAAAGGTTTTTGAAAAATAACTAACGAACCAGAAATTGTTGCACTGTATTCCCCCCCCCCCCCAATACTATTTGTTGCATTTCAAAACCTCATACAGTAAGGGCAGCCAGCCTGCAAGTCTGGAAGGGAATGCAGCACATGTTATTGGCGGATGATTTCAACATAGCCACAAGGGGAATGCATTTAAAGATCCATATGTTTGGTTGGCACCAAATCAAGTTCCATTAAATAACACTGTATTCAGCTACACAACAAATTTACTTACCATACATTTCACATGAGAACTAATTTGTTTGATAGGAATATTGCTGATGTTTATATTGGTTTACTGTAATGAAAACAGTATTTTCCAAACTATGAACAAATGCATACCAGTAGTTTTACAGTGGCTTAACCAAAGTACTGGTAGTGCTTCAAGTAGGAAATTTATACAATACGTATGTTTCTCAGTGCTGCTCACGCCAAACATAGTAAGGGGGTTCTGCTACGAAGATGGAAGTTGTTTGTAACACCGGGAGAGCAGACCTAAGTCTCCACATGGCCCGTGGGGAGAGCTGCTGAGGCCAACAGGACTACAAGGCAATTCCAGGCTTGACAGCTTGCTGTGTCCGGAAAGGCCTTCAGGAAAACCAAACGTGTCTGTCCAGTTCTGGTGGAGTGGAGCATGACACGAGGCTCTCCTTTCTCATGACACTCTACAGAAATTATGAAGGCAATCACTTACCCACTGTTTTAGCTGAACATGCAAACCTTCTTATATAAAATGCAAAATTCGCATACCATTGCCTATCTGGTCAACAAAGCTGCCAAATATTTTCACATACAGAAAAACACTGGCGACTGAGTTGCGCTATAAAAACAATAGAACATCTTGAGGATTTCACTTAGTAATTCCATGCGGTCTGGCATTAATCAATTGGACATCTTCAGAAAAAATATATTTCCTTAGTGGGGAAAAAACCAGTTCTTCCAAGAAAGTCACCTTCAGTGTTTCATATGTTTATATTTTTGCTTAGAGAAGCATCGTTTGAAAAAAAACAATTGAGAAGGAGCCAAGGATGATTTAATGATGCACTTACTGAAACCTCTGCAAATTGTCTTTTTTGTCAGCTTGCGATATACAAAATCTGCCTTGGCACTTGTAATCTTAATATCCATTCTTTTGTTTTCACCAGGACAGTTCTGACTTCTGGTTATGAGTCATGCTAAATTATAAATACAAACGGAAGCATGGGCCACATCGTTTCCAAAAAATATGTCAACTTATCATTAAAAATACTGGCAGCGCTATCCTTCATTTTTCATCCAGTTCATTACTGAGGAAATTACTTTAAATTAGCACACGGCACTCCACATCACCTTTGTACGTGCTGTAGGTGTCCGTAGTACAAAAATCACTTCCTGTAAAGAAAAATCTGCATGGTTCCAAGCGTAAATCTGATGTGATGTGTCATGGGATCAAACATTTCTCCACAGGCTGACTGCCCAACAGGAGAGGGAACCTACTTCTAAAGAAGCTTCCTCTCCCTTCCCAAACCAGTGGGGAAGGAAAGGTGGCAGTCAGACAGGCACCTCTAAGTCCTAACTGGAAAATACTCCGACGCATACCAAAGAAAGGGTTCATCCCATTTCCAAACCCTGAGCTCCTGACTGGGCATTTATTTAGCAGATTTAGACTGTAACCTGTTCAGTGGAAACTCTGGAAAACATTCATTTCTCTGAAAGGTGCAGGATCAAGGCTTAAGTCAAGACGGGTCTACGGATAAACCTGATTTAAATTATTGCATATTTGGAAAAATCCTATTGATGCTAATGCAATAGTTCTTGCCCAGAAGGTCATCAATCAGCCATTACTATTTCTGCAGTGCAAGAAGAATGAAGGAAAGCTCCATTTTCTTTTAAGTATAAATGAAGTTTGCTGCCAGAATGATGTATCACTTTAACCTGGAAATTATTCTAACTTACACTTCATAAAAAAGTAAACCCAAAAGAGAGACCTTCCTGAGATATAAGCATACCTTAACTGGGCTAGAGATTAGCAATTAAAAATTACAGCCATGGAAGGGAAGGATGGTTGAGCATTCAACCATTCTTATTACTCTGGAAGTATTAAATCACTGCCTTTGCATTTTTGGCATACTACTGTGACTAAGGTTCATAATTATTTTGGCTGCCCCCCACAAGACCTTGGCTATGTTAAGAACTTCACCCCAAACCCTCCAAACTCAAACAAAACAAACTCCATCTTTGAAGCCAGACTTGCTACATAGATCCATCAGTGGGAGCCATAGGCTTTAAGGCAGCAGAGGTTGTTCACATGCTTGAATATCAGTATTTGGCTGAAACGCACTCCAGAAAGGATTTTTTACACTAAGGTCAACTATGACAGCAGGTAAGCCTTGCAGTCTGATTTGGTTCTGCGTATTTTAAAGGCCAGTTACATGACAATAACATCTCTTGATGGCTTTTTAAATTCAAACTACTATCTGATGTGCTTGATGTCTACCAGTGTACATTCTGACAAACACCTTTAATTACACCAAGAGAGCACAAGCAACCAATTAATTCTTCTATGGTTTTATTCTGAGCTTCAGAGTATTAGATTATTACTCCCTCATGTTGCATTTAATTGAAAACAATAAGCACTTTAAAGAACCCTGAGCAACGTATCCTCCAACCACAAAATACCGGCCCTGTGAAGTAGTGGAAAAATTGTAAGTATACTCTCTGGTCTATTTTGACTGTCTTCACTATGTTTTAAGGCCCAGGTTACAAAGTCTCATTGGCTTTGTTCTCAGGAATCTAACTTCCTTGTCACTAGCAATTAATGATCCAAGAATAATGTTTAACACTCATTACACAACTGTTTCTGAGAACTTAAGTTAATAAGGAGCAACCAACTTTTGCCTGCGTTTTCAAAGGAGCCTACAGGTTTACACAATGAACCCACAAAAGATTTCAGGTGCCTCCTCACCAAAGCAGTGTCTACAGCTCTCACATGCTTAACAAAAGAGTGGAATTTCTGTACTTCAAATCAAATTCACAAAACCTGTCTCAATGACGGCAGGTTAGCGAAGGTAGCCAGGCTCACCGCTGTGCCCTGGGGAATAAGGGGCCTTACTAGATTCATGCCACTCGCTCTTCTAAATTTTTTTTTTAATCTAACTGTTCAGTAAACGCAGCGCTCACCCAAGACACAGGGAACAAGCTCATTTCCCACCTCTGCCTGAGAGAGTGCAGGTCGGTATCGCACACTTGCAGGAAACTACTCAAGCTAGTGATCAGTAGACTGACGCAGGACGCTCTGTCTTCTCTACCTCAGCTGCAACAATTAAACACTCCTTAAGAGAGAGATGGAGAACAAGCATAACTCTTTTGCAGGTACTCACCTAAGCAAAGGAAAATCTGGAATACCTTCTCTGTTCTAGTGAATGATGATACAGTCTATATTAAAAAGATACTAGATAAATTGACTATATAGGTAACATTTTAAGGCCTGGCACACAGGTGAACATGCTCAGATGGGCAGAGGAATTAAATCCAGGTGTCTCACGTCTTTAGCTAACACTAGCCACTGAAGTACAAAATGGGGGTGGGGAAACCACTGCCTTTTCCTTCTGGCTCTCATTTGTAAAGACAAATATTCTCACTCACAGCTCTGTATGGGAAAAGCACTTGTCTCCCACATGCTGGGCGAGTACTACTGATCAGCCGGTAACCAAGACATGGACAGGATGCTGTTAAGTCCCACTGCAGCGTATAGAGAAACATTTGAGCAGACAATCTGGTATTGAGAATAGAACTGCCAGCTGCTGTTTCTTCTGAGTAGCAATATCAGGTTCCCACAATGGAAGGAGGTTTGGAAAACAAACAAACAAAAGTAGGAAACTGCATGAATTGGTAATTGTCTTATTTCCTTTCTCTAGAGCACCTTTAACCAGCTGCATCACAAATGAAGGTCGACTCAAGTTGGTAAACTCACAGAATAGGTTTTTCTTCTGAGATCTCCCAAACAACCTTCTCAGCTGTCCTACAATGTGTGTCAGCTGGAAAGTAAACTCCTATTGCTTTCCTCCATCTATGTTTTAACAAATTTTATTCTAACATTGTCCATTAGGTTCCCATTTCCGTGTTTTGCCATCTGGATCTCATCTTTATAAATACAAGTTACATTCACCCACTTGGCTCACTTCATCTGTAGAGACTTGTTAAATGGCTTTAAAGATGATTTACGAAAAAAGCTAGAGTTAAAGATTTAACATGAGAAGAGATTAATTTGAGAACTTCTTACTTTAATGTCAAAATTACGTTACCAGTGACTTCTGGCTTCCCACATTCATCAGCTGATTTCTGCCTTATTCACATTTGTTCTCTGGCTCTATATGTCTGTACTAGCACATTAATTACTCAGAAGGCACCCAAGTTCACAGCAATGATCTAGTCACAGATTTCAAACATCTGAAATACAAATGTGTCATGGCAGAAAATTAGAAAGAAAAAAAAAAAAAGAGTCCAAACACTAGCGCTGTGTTTCTGAAGCAGTATGGAACACACTGAGCCCAAGAGAGTTAAAGTTTAAATTAAACTAGTTTTCTTTTGCTTACTGAATTATGTTTTTCACCAAAACAGTACCAAGCTCCAACAAAGTAACATCACTCTGAATGGATTTACTCACTCAGTTATTTCAGTTACATTTTTAAATGGTATTAAAAGTTTGTACTTAATGCCAAACTCTTTTCTAAGTTTGAAAAAAAAAAAAACAAAAAGAAGAAAAAAGACAACCTTGAAAGAGTTACAGTAGGAACATAAACTGTATGCCGCCTAACTGCTCCTGCCTCCTCTGGATCAGCACAGCACAGAGCCGCCTTCTTTCTAGTTTATGTTCTCGTATCTTCAATGGCTCAAGTGATACAGAGCCATGCTTGGCACTGAAATTTTGCAATTTATTCCTCAAAATGATGTACAGGACTGTATCTTTAAACATGTTTTTCTCCTCCAGTCTGTGAGAGAAACATGAGAAAGCCCATGTACAAGGGGGGAAAAAAAAAAAAAAAAAAAAAGAGACAGAGCCCTGAGTTTGCTCCTCCTAAGAGTACATGGAATCTATCCCCTTAACATCTTCAATATGATATGTAAACACCCTTAAAAGATATCAGGAGTGAAAGATTAGGGATGAATGAAAACAGCTGCATTCTTTTCCATTTTCTTCATCTAAATCTAGATACAACTGATAAGACATACCAGTTCAGGGCTCTGTATGCCCTGGCACCTGCTACCGTAACTCTGTCCCAACAACGTGCAACCACTCAGTCAATAGGAAACTCTTTTTGATCCTGCAACATTCTATGAAGTACTTCAGACTCCACCCAGCAATCAACAAGTAGATCCTGGAGCTGTAGTGCCATAAGCATTGTTGAGGTGCCCTTTTGGCAAAGGAACCCTGCCCTGTGCTCCGGTATCAATTTGAGAATGAATTTTTTTTAAGTGTAGTAAAAAGGGTCCAGGTCAAAAAAGCCCAGTCAGTCAAAAACCTACGTGGATTACTTTTGAAACATGCTGTCAAGCAGCTGGGCTAATTTTGACTAATAAAGTTTTCATTTGACTAGAGATCTAACAGCAGGCCCACTGTCTTAAAGGACTAATATTGCCTCTGGCTGCTTCTCAATACCAACCAACAGTCCCAACTTTTTCTGGGCTAAACTTCAATCTGTTTGTCCAACCTGAGCTAGGCACCATCTGGGACACAGAGCCACACCATCCTCAGCAAATGGGCTAGGCAAGTCACGCTGTCCTCACTGGAGCTACCTGCAGACTGAAGGAACACGCTATCGAGAAGTTCTCTAACATCCCCAAAGTAACCTCAAAACTCTGAGATTTGGGACCCCTTTACAGCATACAACTGACAGATCTCCAATCTTTTGTCACAATGCATCTCCTGATTAGTTGGCATTTCACTCACAAGACGAGGAAGATGGAAGAAAACAGATGCAAACTGGGGACTTCACTGTTTTCTAAGAATGTCATGAAATGCAGACCTTTGTAATTGCTTCTCAGCCTATATCAAGGGAATAAAACCAAACTCTGTACCCACTCTATTTGCAATTATTGAGACAGCAAAAACAATCGGAAGAACTGGGTTTGGCTTGGTAATAATTTCTATTCCCTCCACGATCTTATTTCAACTGTTTTGTGCTGTTCTCTGACCTTGTTAACAGCCACCTTGCCAGGAGCCCGCCACTTCCCCATCTGAATGCACTTGTCACCAAAATGAATTACCACCTTGCAAGAGTGGTTCAAATAGCCTCCTGATAAGAACTGCAGGAAGAGCAGAAAATGGTGCAAAACTCAAAATGATGTATTATCGCTAAAATGCTACGACTTCACTTGTCAAGGATTGTAATTAGAGTTGGGCCAAGGCAATGTTAGCTCAGCTGCCTCTGAACACACCTGTTTCAATTTAATTTGTAGTAATTAGGAAGCCTAGGGCACCAGGAAAAAATGCTTTTCAGTTACTGTTTCAAATAGCTGAGTTTTCATGTGCCATTTAAAATCCTGTTTTTCAGAACAGACTGCTGACTTGCTAATGCTACCAAAATGAAATAAAGCAAAATATTTTTAGCAGCAGGAAGTTGTTACTCGCTACTGCCAATTACATGCCTTGTACTAGAACAGTGACATTTTTTCCCCTTTGCTTATTCTTCAAGACAGGTAAAAGCTGGCTTAGGTCTCGGTGCATGAGGATTCGAACAAAACTCTTAGTCCCCCAGAGCTGGCCGACACTTCTGGAGTCATAGCCAATACTGGCAGCAATCTGCTGTGACAGAGCAAACAACAGTGTCCTAGATCCACTCTTCAGAAAAGGGGGAAGGAGAAGATTAAGCAAGAGACTTGGATCTATTGTCTTTGGCAAAAGGTTGAATACCTTGTCATGCTAATAAAATTACTGAATTTGGGGAGGAGAAAATGGGGCGGGGGGGGATAAAAAAAGCATTAAAATTACATAAGAATAGATATTTATACTCTGAGTTAACTTATCAAACTGACACAGAGATGAATCATCCACCATTAAAATAATGGGATACAACTTTTCTTTATATCACAATCATTACTTACAACTCTTACATATTCACAGAGGAGTCAAGTATCCTCATCTTTTAATTTAAAAAGTGATCTTGCAGACCAAAATAAAACTGTTGGCAAAAATAAGTTTCTACAGGAACAGTGCCCAAAGAATGATTTCTTCAAAAACAGGATAGATCTTAACAATCATGATGGCACTTTTTTTTTTTTTAAAAAAAAACTACACTATAATCCACACAGGGCTCAAACAACACAGACAAAGCTAGATCTCTGAGTAACAAAATAATGAGAATGGGTAATAACAAGAGCCTGTGGTAATACGTAGACACAGCTACTTATGACTTTTAAAAATGTAACACAAACCTCAGTTCCTTTTTTTGAGGTGACATACAACTCTGCTTTGGGGCAGGTTCATTCCCACATGCTGAGAAACCAGCCAAAGCCAATACGGTTCCTCTCAGTGAACTAACTTGAATATATACATGTATTTCTACAAGTAAAAGTCCATTATTTTAATAATTGGCCTTTTTCTCCTGTAATGCCATTAGAAAGACAACCATACCACTGTATATTTTTCCATCTTAGAACACACACACAAAAAAAAAAAAAGGAAAAAGGTATCTGGGAAATTCAGAGCAATGCTTTCTGAATACTGTTTTGATTATTTAGGAATGGTTTTAATATTATCAGTCATTATTTTCCACAGACTGATGTGGATGTGTATTTAAAAAATGGACAAGAAAACAGAAAAAGAAACCCATATGATAAAATGAGTGTTAGTAGTCAGCACCATCATTTCACCACTTAAGTGAACTTTATGGAATACAACAGTGTCTGCCTGAAGCTGTGCTTATATAACGTATATGTGTGTGTGTATATATATATGTATATATAACCCATATACATGCCACGCATGATCTTAAAACCACAAAAGTCAGGAAGTATATGAAAGCTGCATCTTCTTTTATTCATTTGTCTTTGCTGCTTCAACAGGTAATTTCTTTACAATCCAGGTTTTCAGTTTTTCTATTTCCGTTCTGCTTAACTCATGATTAAGGTTTGGAAAAGTATGAAGTGATGTTGATACTCCCAGTGACTTCAACATCTTGTTGGTCTCTTCGCCCCACGAGTACAGAACTAGTTCATCAGCGGTTCCATGACACTGAAATAATTCTGGAAGAATACTTTCATTTCTTTTCAAAGCCTAGATGGAGAAGAAACACTGTCAGACACATCACTAAAAATTTTAAAGGAATAGTTACAATTACATGGTGACAACTTACATAGCATTTCATTGATTAACCTGCGTTTTAGTGGTCATATTGTACTATTTCTACAAAAGCAAACAAGGAACTATTGGAAAAAACTGCACTTCAAATTCCAATGTGCTAACTCTTGACAAATGATAGGGTTTACTTTAAGGTCTATACCCCTCTCCAAATATGAGAAATAGAAAAAATTCATGACAGCAGATGGAGCCCATGAGTATCATAATTCATCACAAATTTTCAAAGAATAGTTACACTTACATGGACTCTCTAACAACTAAGGACAACTTGCAAAGCATTTCATTTGTTAATCTGCCTTCTACACTGACAACTTGCAAAGCATTTCATTTGTTAATCTGCCTTCTACACTGACTTACTTTGAATAAAATAATTGTACTGTCTGTGCAAAAAAAGCAACAAAACATCATGTAAAGACAGCTTTAAAGCCTCACTTCACTAATACTCTGCTTATCTATATCCAGGAAATGTCATAAGTTTAGAGTATTAATCAATTGCCTCAGATGAACAAACATGCTAAACTCAATTGTAATTACCGTGTTTTTCTTTTAACTAAGCAGTTTTTCTGTAAAGTCTACCACACACTCACCTGGTAAACAGCAGAGTCTTTATTGAGAAAACTAGACAAAGCAAAGACTCCTGCCAGATCCTGATGAAACCTATATGCTAAATGCATTGCCATTCCACCTCCCATTGAAAAGCCTCCTAGGATGCAACAAGAGAAATGAAGATTGGATTTTGCTATATGTCTTTGCAACCCAGCATCCAATTTATTTGCATCGTCAGACTTATTTCTTTTATACACAATGCAATCAAAAAGCCTCTTGAGTAACAATAAGGTTACAATGATCTTAAATCAAAGCATGATTCAATTAAGAAGCTGGATAGCTAAAGTACTGCTAAAGATTCATTACTGAGAGAGAAAAATAATTTAAAAAAAATCAGCTAAAATGCCATTACTTTAGAAGCCATTCGTGTATGGTCCCTACCAGGCAGTTGAACACTGTGGCCATATATTCTCTGATGTTAACAAAGCAAAACTCTATGAACAGATAATTCTCACTGCTTTTTTTATTCAACTTATTTCTCCCCTAGGCCAGTAGCATTCCCATGTGAAAGAACTGTATCACTGTTGTACATAATCAATGAACATTCACCACATTAGACTAGTACACAGAAGTTGAGGATTTTTTTGTTGTTACACCTTAGGATATATAATAAATAGGGAAAAATTGTGATGTACCCCACCTGAGCTCTAACAGGATCTCTGAATTAATGGCGTTTTGTGTTCCATATGTCTCTTCAGCTGCACTAATTCCTTACGCGAGATAATTCCTCAGGGATGGAATTACATGACAAATGCTTATTCATTAGGAAAGAAATCCACACTACCGCATTACTTCACAAGGACACAGTATATAGGCTATTATATTGACTGTATCCAGATAATGACTACGGTGAAGAATGACTGGCTGCTGAAATCTGTTCTAGCACAGAGATGGCAACAACCAGCAGAAAGGTTATGACTACAGCTCTACTTAGAGCAGCATTAGCATCCAGGGTACTGGTGATACAATTGGTTTGTGCGAGGTAGTTAACTAGTGTTAATTAGTTGCAAAATTCTGAGCCCAGACCTTTTCACACACGAGACATGAAATTAGAGATTGAAGAAATGCAAAAATAGTAGAGAAAATACCAAACCATTTCAGCTTGTTATCTTTTTGAAGCGATTAAAATGAGACTCCAGAATGGGAATGGCTCTTTTGCAAGGGCTATGTAAGCCCTCTGGGGTTGACTTCTGTGCTACACAGAAGTTTGACATGGGTGCTCCTGCAGCACCAAAACTGAGCCCAGTGACACCCTGCAACTTTGGTACTTCACTGGATCCTGGGACCACACAGTAAAACTCTGGCACACACAAGCTCAGAGGCAGAAAACGCTGCACTTCGTAAATATTAGTTGGGTCACGGTGAGACTGTTCCTAATGGGGACTCCTCTTCCAGCATGTTTATCTGCAAGTCCCAGCAGGTCTGAGACCCTTCCAGCTCATACTCCATCCCATGTTATGACTGGAAGATTTGGCTGGATTTGTGTAGGAAATTTTCATGAAAACACTAGACTAATCCAGACGTGAAATGTTTTCTTTCTTTCTCCCACACAACATTATTTTTTGATTTCTGATGAATTTCTGATCAGAATTTCTACTGAATTTCTGATTCTTCTTTCTACTTACTGTCACCTTGTAGTCTTAAGAGATGATTACCACCAAAAGCGGTAACTGCAGGTTCCTGACTTACAGAACTTGGTTCTTAGAGAGAAAGAGCAAGACCACACAACATGGAAGACTGAAGTCTTGCCTTCCTTTTTCAAACACAGTCCTTAATTGCATTAGGAGAGCTGTATCCTCAAACTAGGAGATACACCTGGGATCCCCTAGCTACGCACCCAGGGGGCTGATAATACTCTGATATTTATCTTTGGTAAATAAAGCCAGGACCTGCTATTTAACCTACGAATCAATCTTTAACCAGTTCAAAGTTAAATGTAGTATGTCTAAGTGCCCAGTGTAGGTTCAGAAACAAAGGTAGCTGAGGAAAAGTAGGAGTGAACGTGGGTAAAGAAGTTCAGAGCACACCTTAAAAACTCACACAGCCCACATCACCTAAAATTTTGAATAAACTTGTCTTCACAAAAATAAAAATATTGAAAATACTACTGCAAGCCTTTCATCTGCATCACTATTTCCTACCAGACATGTTCTCTTGTCACACGTAAAAGAATTCTACAATGAAAAGAAATGAAAATATATTGCACAAGTGTCATAGTAATCACAAAAATTCAACACCATTGACCCCATGTTCACAGAGAGAAAAAAATATAGCCTTCTGAGAAAGTATATAAAACACAACAGCTACACAAACTTACGATGTAAACAACACCACCTTGTGCTGAAGTTTCCTTTATTCTCTTCTGTGGAATCTGATCATTTACTTCATTTCCTTTTGATCATTCTGAATGATGCTGTCATCCCGAAACCCAAAAAGTAGCACTTCTACTCTAAGAGACCATTTTGCATTTGCTTGCAAATAAATACAGATATACTTTGTCCACATATAAAGTGAAGTCCATTTTAAGTATTTTAGAATACAGGAAAAAAAGCTGCATTGAAAACTCATTACTAGTTTGTAAATGATTTAATCTAAAATTTTGTACCCAGTTAGTCACAATCTGGCAACACTATCTGCAATTACTCACCAGCAGTCTTTGACAATGTAGTCACCTTCTGTTTAGAAGAATATTAGGTAATGGTTCTTTTATGTGGCTCATACTACTATGAGAAAATGTAATACAAAGGACTAGTTCTTTGAATTTGATTTTCCAGGGGAAAACCTGAAGTTTATCACTTGATACCACAACAATCTCTGAGTAAGTGCGTATAGTAAATGCTTCAGAAACAACAATTTGAATAGGCATTTGTAGTTGGAGACAAATTTTTTCGATTACAAGAAGTATTTCAGTATAAGCATAAATTTGACATAACACATAAAAGACATGCTCAGTCAAGAACTTCTATAAGAATTCACATTTTGGATTAAGGAAAAATAAGAGGCATGTGCAGATATCACACAAAACAAGCGTATGAAGTGACAGTCAGAATGTAAGCAAAACAGAAAAGTAGAAGTATGCTTATGTACACCAATGATCTCAGCATAAAGAATACATAAACCTCACAGCATTGCTAAGCAGATTGTGTCACGAGTGTTAATCAAGATCAAAAATCACACGGCAACATTTCAACCTTAGACGGGCAGAACATAGCAAGCCCTTTGCTTCAGACCAATCTATTTCCAAGAAGTACAAAGGGTGTGCACAGAAGTTCAGAATTTGCCAATAGGTTTCACATAAAAAGTACGTTCACTTTCCAACTTTCCCCTTACATCTATTTTTAAAGGGATCTGTGATTAATGCTTCGAAACAGTTAAAAAGTGTTTGCTCTACAATGCTCAGGATACCAGTTCAGGAAAGCATCTAACTATTGGCATTAACTTTCCTGCCTTACAAAGGAGGTTTATGCACAAGCTGAAAGATAAGCACGTACAAAACAGACTCAACTAAGTAAAGCACTTTTCTTTCAGTTGCAAAGAAACTTCACTCAAGCACGCATTTATGACCTCAAATCTGCTTCTGTGTAGTGCTGGTTTCTAGGCAAAACCCCTTTGCAGTGAGAAGAAAGCTGCTTGTAAACTTGCTTTGCTAGTTGAGAAAGATCTGCTGAAATCACAGGATCATCACACTTCCAAATTAAAGAATTTGAATGAGAAGGAAACTCCCATGCAATACTTCACTAAAAACAAAACATTCTTTGCTGGAACATCATCTGTAACTATGTTAAGGTAAATCCCAGCCATACAATGATGTAACACAGAGTGAAGAGAGACTGAATTTCTTGTATGTAATTTATTCCTGCTTGAATAAAATAGAAACCCTCATCACATCTGCCATTCTTCAGTAATAAAACCTTCTTTCCAGAGCTTGTAAGTGGCCTTAGGAGCCTTTTAAACATCAAAATGCTTGTATAAAACCTTGAGCTCACTTCTGCTAATGATCTTGATTTATATTAATTTGTTCCTCATTTGTATCTGTCTGAAATGATAATCTGATCCATGATGACACTTGAACATTATATCGAGTTCAGGAAACCAAATATTTACCTACTGTCAAACTTCAGCTTTATTAATTTCTTTGTATTTGGTCTAACAATGTTTGGGTTTGTATCTCAGAAAATGACTAACTTTATTACCTAGCACAAAGGTTTCTTTATTCAGTGTATCTCTCTCTCTCTCGTGTCCTGTATACATGAGAGAATGCTAAAAATTCTGCCTTCTCCCCCACGCTCCACTTTAGTGCCTGCAATGACCTATTCCTGAGTTCAGAATGCCCTTTAGGTTTTCATTCTTCTTTACAGAAAAAACACCTAACAAACACAGGTTTGACATTGCTGATTGCTTCCTGAGTCATATAGATCTGACTGTAAATGCCTTAGTCAATTTGTTACAGATAATGATTATAGACTTAGGAAACAACAAACCGGATCCCTTTTTCGGTCTTTCCAGTATAATTTTAAAATGTGATCAAAGCTGTTTTCCACACTAGAAATCACAGCTGAGTTTTAGTTATTAATCACATTTAGTGCATGAATTCTGCCATCTGCACTGAGTACAGATCTGCTCCTTGCAGAGACAGACCTTGAGCTCTTCTCGCGTGAATTTGAGTGGCAGAGGTAGAAACTGCTTCATTACAGCACAGAACCAAAAGAGGAAGAGGAGCAGCTAAGCCCCAGACTTTGGTGAGGTAAGGATTCAGACTTGGGTGTAGGGGTGGGTTTTGGGTTGTTTATTTTAAGCAGTGTTTCTTCACTAGTTTCTCTCTAGTAGTTGTTCTTCATCTTCTCTGTATTTCTTCAAACTTGTCAGTACAGCTTTGGTAACAAAGTGGAAAGAGATGAATGCTACAGTATACGGTGCCTGTGCCAGCACAGTGCAAGGAGAGACAAATACTCTTCTGTTGTATAAGGCTACACCAGCACAGTTAGAAATTGTCTTTGCCCGTTCCGTTATCACCACAATACATCACATACTCTTGCATCATTTTCTTTCCATTCTCCCAGCATTTTTCATTCTCAATTTCTCCTTTCTTTAGGTATTTCAACTTGGAGTTACTTTAATCAGTTTGTTATCAGAAATTTTGCCCTAAAGCTACATTTCAGTTTACTTTCCGCTCTCCCTAGGGACTTTCTGTGATTTACCTTCTATTAATGGTAACAGCAAAACTTTGGTTCTACACATCATCTGCAAAGAAGCTGACTTTCTGTTTTGACCTTCCTTTTTCATTCATGAATGGAAGTATTATATACATTTAACAGTGTTCATATATGAATATCAGCAAAGAGTACAAATGCCAGTGGAACAGCAAATTCCCTTCTCCACAGAACTCCCTGAACACTGCTCCTGTGTAAGTGCTCAAACATGTACTTTGTCTCAAGTGAACTTCCTCACAGCAGTGATTTTCTCCTTTTAATCTATTCATGAAACTTCACTAAACACTAACCTTACACACTAGCAGAACTGCAATGAATGGTTTCCACCTTTGATAGCCTTTTTATTCTGTTTGTTACTCAGTAACTGAGTCTTTACAAGAACAAAGGCAACTTCCCTTGACTGGCTTAGACACTTCCTCTTGTTAGGAACATGAATCAATTTGCTATCCAACTTTCTCACCAGCCAAAAAACATTCTGAAATGCATATTTAAGTGGTACAAGTTTTACCGCTTTCTTGTAAAAACAAGTATACAATAGTTTCTAATGTATCAACTCGCAGTAAAACCAGAACCAGTTACGGTTTTATTTTCAACTGATATGGGTAGTAGAGGGGATCCCAACATGTGGACCTAAGGAATCATAATTGTTAGCACTAGAAGGAAAATAAAATCCATGAAAAGTCTCAAATCAATTTTTACTAAGATGTTACTCTATCAAATCTATGGCTTGCTTTATTTACCTAGTGTTTTTTCTTGGTTGTTTCTGAGGAGGACAGCACAGCCCTGCTGCAACACTTACCTGTCATTTTTAGTCAGTATAACTGCACAACATGCAAAAAGAGAATAACCTATTCTTTATGTTCATGGTATTCATGATTTTAAATGGAATCACAGAAAAGAAACTAGAAAATAGGCTCTCTAAAGCGAAGAACAGTGAAGCACAGGAACAGGTTGCCTTGGAAAGCTGTGAACCTTCCATTAATGGAGATCTTTTAGAACAAGTCAGAAAAGCAATGATAAGGATTTGCCTAAATAGAGCTGAACCTGCACTGACACATGAAGATGGATTAGCGAATGTTGTTACGCCTCGCTCTTCTATGATCCTGTAGGCACGACTGTGAAAAAAGTACAGGTTAATGTGCACCCTGTGGCATGTCCACACATGACTCTCAACCATTGTAAAAGCCCATCCATCTGTTTAATTCTGACTGAATTCAGGCATTTATTAAAGATGAGTAGGCATATGTTTTCAACAGAGTTTCTACTAGGGCTGAAAAGATCAGAATTCGATTCACTTTATAATTCTTTTCTTCCCAAAGCCATTATCTGATGATAATATGCAATGACAACATCGTGATTGAATTATTTTTGGTTTTACTCCTGTGAGCCTTATTTACTCTTAATCTTCACTATCATTTGCTAAGCCTGTCATTCACCATGCAGATCGAAACTAAGAATGTGCCACCTTTCAAAGACCCTCATTTCTAGATACATTAATACAGACACCATCAAGAGCTGGGAAACAAAGTGACAAGCGATGGATCCTACTCTCTGGTTAAAATTATTAGCACTTGTACCTCCTGCTGAATGATTTATGAAGGAAACAGAAACGTTCATTTGTTAATGTCTCTTGCTTGCACATCAGGAATTAACAAGAGCAGTAGAGATCGAAAAGAAAAATAAATGGCCAGTTCAGGTGCAAAAAAACAAGAGGAGCAAACATTTTCCCCGAAGTACAAATGCAATGCAAATTTACACTGATGCACTGAAAATTAATGAAATGTTTGCTGGTATTATGGGGGAGATGGACTAACAGTACTGCTTTGAGCCCAGCATCTCATAGGCATAATTTAGATAAACCACAAAGCCACATAATGGGTGGTACAGAAAGTGAAATCTCATTTGAATTGCAGCGACAAACGGCAATGTAAAACCATGAATTTACTCTGTGAGAGCAAGGTAGTAAGTGCCTCTAAATGAAAGACAATATTTTCCTAATAAAGGCAGAAGATATAACACAGGATGAATGACAGCAAAAGGCTTAGAAGCCAAAGACATAAAATACCAAGATTGTAGGTGAAGTAGTTTGTCCAACATTTTAACGATTTATTGTTAATTTTTTTATCTTCCCATATTTACAGAATCCTCTTTCTCTGGGATGTCAAAGCCAAGATATTTCCTCCCCATCCCATTCTCACACTCACTGAGAGAGATGGAAATGCTAATATTTACAAGAAGCACAGAGCTTTCATGTTACTTCCACCATGGTTCAGTAGCTATGTAAGAAGTCTACCAGTAAACAAAAAGTGGTTGTGTGTCTTGTGTTATTGTTACAGTACAAGGGGTCAGGAATCATGCATGTGTTTTTTGGCATACAGTCAAATCTACAGGACTGTAATGGAAAGTTTATTTTCACTGGCTGCCTACACAAGTGACTACAGGTGGCAGACACCAACACGCTTGGATCAGCATTTCTGCGCTACACAAAAAGTGACCTGTAAAAGTAGGAAAGTAGCGCTAAATTAAGAACCAAAAAAGAGAACAAAAAGACTGCCTTTCACTGAAGTGTATTTGACTAAAGTGAGCACTATCGGACTGCTCCAATGTGAAGTGGCCATTTCTTTCAAGAGCTTCTAACATATTCTTGAATAAGATTGTTGAAATCTTTGACAATTTCCACCTAAGTGGAGTTATTTATAGTGCAGTATCACTATGGAAGCAGTTAAAAAACACCAAACAAACACAAGAAAACAAAACAAAGCAAAACCACCACCACCACCTGAAAAACCAATTCAGCTTTAAATAGAAAAAGAAATGATTGTCCCACATTTCAAACTGCGGTTATTTGCTTGTTTAGCTAATTTAGCAATGAATTCAGGCATTTATAAAGAAGGAAATACATCCAGTTTTTAAGAAGGGATACTATTAAAGTTCCAAGTGTCAGAATTCGACTAATTTTATCATCCTCTTTTATCTCCAAAGTCAATATAAACCTACTTACAGGATTATTTGCAAGAAGTGCTTTAGCCAGGAAGAACCAGTAAGAGTAACTCAACAAGAATGTCTGGCTAAAAAGTGACTTCCATTATCAAAATCTGGGGATGATATAATTATTTTTGAATAATTATATATTGCAGTTAGTCTCCCTTCCTCCCTCCTCCAAGGTTAGGGGAAATAAACCTTAATGAACCAGAAGTCTACTTCCTTCAAAAGCCTTCTGTATTAATAGGAAAGCAACTCATGAAACTGTCAGGAAATAGGAATGGGTAGATGAGCCATGTACTACCATGTGCTGGTTGTTACACTAAATTGATATGGACATTTTAATAATAAGACTTTATTTACCTCCAGTAGATTAAGTAATTTAATTCTTTAGAAGTAAATTCACAGAACAGCTGTTAAAAACAAGGCTGCACCAACATTTTTCTTGATATAGAAAAAGAGGAGTGGCATCGCACAACCTGGACTCCATCCCCAGCTTTAGAGTTCTGTCCTACAAGCAGCCACTTGTGGATTTCAGAGCTAACTGTGCTACTGAAACAAACAGTGCAGGCTATAATTTCTTTCAGAACAAATGATCTTATTGTACCCACAATCTTGAGGCTTGTGGAAAGTTTGAATGCCTCCAGAAGGAGAATCATCCCCCAGAACACCAGGTGTTGGGCTTCTCTTTTTCCACTGCTTGAGAGCCTGCTCCTGTTTCCCCTCTCTTCCCACTTGCTCTCCTTTGCACAGTGCTCCCTCAGATCTTGCCTTCTTATCCCACACCTCTGAGCTGTCAGCAGCTACCCACCTTCCTGCTTGCCTAACACCTCGCTCGCCCTCATCTAACAATATCTGACACTCATCCTCAGCCTGTAATTTCTAGTCTGCTATTCCATATAAAACCATAACCTTCAATCTTGTTACCCTCCTCATGCTCGTTTTGTTTTCTTTCCACTCATTAAAA
Source organism: Aptenodytes patagonicus (assembly GCF_965638725.1). Taxonomy (NCBI): domain Eukaryota; kingdom Metazoa; phylum Chordata; class Aves; order Sphenisciformes; family Spheniscidae; genus Aptenodytes; species Aptenodytes patagonicus. Next base: position 109,096,009 of record NC_134951.1, on the reverse strand, counting down.
CTCCCACTCATTACAAAACAGACAGTCCCACAACCCAGTTCTCCTTAACCCTTTAACAACCATTTCATTCCCTGTAACTACCTCTTCATGCAACTGCTCTGCGCTCTTGGCTTCTGTGACCTACCTGAAAAGGCCCCCACTGCTTTTCACAGACTCCCAAGTCCTCCAGTCTCTTCTCTCAAATATTTTGTCTCTACTTTCCATAATAAGATAGGCACCAGCATTCCCATTATGGATCTCCAACATGACTCAACATCACTGAATGCACTGAGGAAATATTCATAGCAAAATTTCACCATGGTTTCCTCTGCTATAATTGTCTTATTTTTCCCTTCACCACAAGAAGGCTGCCTCCTCCAACTCTATGATACCAGCAGTCACAAATCTACTGTCTGCTCCCCACCTGTTACCTCAAGCCTCCTCTTCCTGTATCAGATGGATATTCCTGACTTTTTCAAAGAGAAGTCTAAAAACATCTAACAGGACTTAGTTCTCTGACATTCTGTACACCAATCTTTCCCAAACTCAGAAAAATTTCAGGCCACCCATTTCTCCTTTTCCAGTGGACATTACAGTTTGGTGCAGACATACTGACTATATCTTCATAACTATACCTTGGCCTCATATTCTCTTTTGATCAAAAATGTTATAAAGCTGCCAGGTGCCTTTAGAGAATTCCTAATTCCCTGTAAGACACAATGCCAGAAGATGGGCAATTATTTGCACAAAGTGCCATCTTAAACAACTAAGAATGTCACATTAGGCTGACTCAGACTGATACTAAACCCAACCTTTATGCACAGAAACCTTACGGGATCTCTAAGCTTCATTCTCCACTGCATCACACACCGGTTAATCATCAAAATCAGTGCAGAGAAGGCACAAAATTCTCGTGGAAGAACACTTAATCTTGTGCAGCCACAAGTGACACAATTCATTTTCCACCAGCGAATTTCTGCATCCCCATGGGTCGCTTCTGCACTTTGGATGGAGCTAATTCAGGGCTGCCTATTTGGCTTGTAGCACGAATATTAGGTTCAACTGTGAGGATATATGCAAGTCGTCTCTGTCACAGAGGCAAGGAAACAGTGCCTTACTGTAGAAGCCTGAAATCAAAGCTCTCAACAGTAAGAAAATAAGTATAATTATTTCTGATTTACAGATGAGGAATGCAAACACACAGAGACGGGGACTTCCAAAGAATCTACGGGCTGAAGCAATCGGTGCATACCAACTTCCTTACTCTGCTTACAACTTGTAAAACAACTTTCATACTCCGCTGTCTCACTAGATCTCATTTTGAAGGCTACAGAGAAAGGAGAAAAGCCTAGTAGCAAGTTGGATCTGTACACAGAACATCTCCCAGCTCACCCTACAGAAAAGCACCTGCGCTTCTTCAGCTGTTTCCAAGCCAGCAGGTATAACACAGAAAAGACAGATCAAAGAGACTGTGCTGACAGCCATCCAAAACAATGCATTCTGCAGCCAGGGCAATGAGCCAGAAAGGGAGAGTAAACAGAGGCCTTCAAAGAGCAACATGGGGCTGGACCAAGAAAACATGTAGGTTGAATGGCAGTGGCTCCACCACGCAGGATTTTGATGGCATGACTCAGTTGGCCAAAAATTTATGAAGTTCCCACATTAAGACTTTTTTCCCCAACATTTGTGGTCTAGGGATGGGACAGGGAGCCAAGGACTCGTGAATTCTCATTCCCTCTCTCACACAGGCTACTCCATTCCCTCAACTCCTGTGCCTCAAAATCCCACTATCTGCTTCACAGAAGTACTGTGAAAGTTACTGGAAATTCGTGGAAATTAAGAGGGACAGGAAGATAGACACATATGAACTATGACAGCTAATACTTCACTTGTTATCAAGTGCGTTAATCTTTAGTGATGTGTAACATGCAAAATTTTTCCCCCACGAATTAATCCAAAATTATTAGAGGGGTAAGGAAAATCTCATGATTATTTATACGCTACATCTCCATTCTCCTAAATACAAGTAATTTTGGGAAAGTATGAAAACATTCCTCGAAAAGGGCTAAAAGGAAATAGTAAAAATATGTAAGTAAGTCACTGCCCACCCTGTATTTTAAATAACGATTACAAATGACTATTTACAATAAAAGTAGTTTTAAGTTACATTTTTGAGGACACTGCTTGCAGTTAGCCACATTCCCCAGCTGATGCAGGTTAAATAACGTTTCAATATTCTGGAGGATTGGCTGCTGAAGGGGCTATTCAGCAGTTGCAAGGCATGCTCATGAGCTTTCAGGATGGAGTAAATTCAAAGTAGATGATCTCTTAACAATTAAAAAAACCATTAAAATAAACACATTAAAAGTAAGTCTCTCTTACCTATTAGTATCCTGTTCTTTGCAATGCCGTTTTTAATCTCATCGTTGATCAAGTCTGTAAGTCCCCGGCACATAGAATCAATACTTTCAATGTGTTCTGGACAATCGTTAGAAATCTTATACCTGTCAAACCACACAGTGGAAAAGGCTCCTTTCATAGGTGTATATGGCCTGGAGTGGTGGAAGGAAAGAAAACAAATGATTAAGCAAGCGTAAGACCAAAAGCCTTCAGCATACCTGATAAATAAAAACAATTCACTTTCTCTCCAGCCAAGGAGAGAAGGAACCTCTTTTGGGTCTAACTCAATTCACATCCAGTCACATTGCATTTCCTTGCATTCAAAACACTGTCCTTCAAGAATGAAGACAGCATTTGGAAGCTGTATAAAATGCAAGTTTCAGTCAGTTCAATGTCAAGGTTGATCAAGTCAGCTAAACATTTTAAATCCTAAGCCTGTCAAGAGGTTCTTAATCCTAAACAAAGTTAGGGTTGAAATCCACCTTGGAATAGGACAAACTGAAGAAACTGCTAAACAAGACAGCTTTGCAGGAGCTAACTTTATGGGATTCAGTTGTCTTATTCTTGTCGAAAACTGACAGGAGTATTTACAAAAATTTCTTCCTTCTGTCAATTTTTCTTAAATAAATACAGCCATCCTCACCTTAATGGGCAAGTATCTCATAAAAATAACTGAAAGTCATGTCATGTTGCTTACTGGATTGGTGCACAGACGCAAATTAGAGACATAATGATACTTCCCCCCCCCCCAATACTGTGTTGTCAGATCAGTATTTTAAGTGCTTTAACATGCTGCCCAAACCTCAGATAATCAAGGAAGCTACAATTCAAAGCAGCCTTTTCTTTGTTTTTAAATAAAGATGATGAATAGAGCCCTGAAATCCCAAGAAAGGTGATCTAATTGCCTTGCAATGGCTCTACAATTTAATACCAAACATACTGCTTTGAGATCGATGCTTCATCTCAAAACCAAGCCCCCTAAAATCCTTAATTGCAATGTTTAATAAGGGGGCACATTCTTCATTTTTACTTAAGCTCAGATCAGATTACAATCATTGCCTACAAACAGACAGCCTTTGATAAATTTGTCTGGATGGGAACCCACTGAAAATGCTAACATTGACTTCTGTGATCTCTCTGGATTTTCTTCAGTACTAGGATTAAACAAAAACACAACTAACCTAAAATGAGAAAGCCACTATTTCAATTATTCTTAATGAAAGAACAAATTCTGCCTTTACTAATACCAGAGAGGCTTCATATATGTAAATTGCTATTTCTAAACCAGAAATACTGCCACTAGTACAAGCGTACAAGAGGCAGTATACTATTTGCATTACTCAGTCACACAAGTCAAAAATGAGGATCATCTTCTGCCCGGTGCCATGAACATGAAATAAAGAAAGTCCATGACTTAAAAGCTGGTAAGCCAAATATAATGAAAGAGGCAACCAACAGCAACAGATGGGTACAGACAGATTACAGTTTTTCATCTTTTTGAGCACAGCTTCAGGAATGAGTACCTAAAAACCACAACAATCTGTTATTCAAAATGTCATACAAGTACATGGTCAAGTTTAGTACAGTGTGGGCCTTAAAGTAGCCCCTCATTTGCTTAATTCAAAACAAACCATATACTTAAGCACCAGAATTAACGATTTTTTTTTTTCAAGTTAGCTCTCACTTTCTATTAAAAAAGGTAACTCCTAAATTAAAGGAAATTCAGTGGAAATATTTTGTACACCCAACAAGCTAAAGCTAAGTTTAAAAAGTGTTATTAAAATGCCTTTGCCTTTTTTTTTTTTTTTAAACTTCTCTTTAGCATTATCACTGTCTCCAGGATCCTTCCCAAATGAATTGATCAACACCTAAGAAACAAGATTACACATCTCTAATTCACAAAAGTCAATTTCAAAGATGAGACATTCCAGTCAAAAGTATCAACAACAGCAGAATCAGTGGAGTTTCTGGAAGTCACTTGGACAATGTGATGTACATCAGACTAAGCGCTTGGGCAAACAGCATTTAATTCATAGTTTTAGCTTCTCTCTCAAACACTTTTAAATCAAACCTTGTTAAAATGCTTAGCAGCCAGAGTGCTTCATTTTCTAGTAAAACCAGAGCACCTTACATTTGTGTGAGAAAAGATTTGTAAGGTTTTAGTATTATTATAGCAGGTTGACCCAGGATTTCCATGGAATGAAGATACGTATTTGTATTACATTACAGAAATTTACAGAAATATTAAAACAGGTTTCCCCACAACTGAAAGACAGAATCACGCAATTCATGAACAGGACAAAATCCATGATGAGATTATAATACTTGATCAGATGTCAAAACCCAGGACCTTCACCTGCTGTCTTTGCAAATTCTTCCATAAGATAAGATGAAAGACTAATGTGTCTTAAGTCCACAGGAAAAGACCCCCAAGCAAACGGACAAGATGCTTTCAGCTGTCTCAAAAACATCCTTGCAACCACCCTTGATTTCTCAGAAATGCATTAAAAATAACCTTTACATAAAGCTGAGAAGTAAGATTCTTTTAATGGTTCACCCAACTGGCACATCTGTTTTAGTCATTCACCTTGTTCCTTAAATAAATCCCTTTATTAGCTGGCACACTACAACTCAGACATTACCACGGTAAACAAATATGTTTGGCATGGAACCATCTGTACAGCTCCAAGAATACAGAACAAAATTTTTTCATACAATTAAACCACAAAAGAAAAAAATAAAAGAAATCCCTATGTTACAGTGACACGAGAAGCTGGACTGAAATACACAAAAGCAAAGAAACACAGAGTGGAGTGAAAACTCCATCTGGTAAGATCAGCATGGTCAGTTAAGGACAGTGTCAGACCAAATGGTCAGCTTTAAGTTTGGATTTTTTGCTTTCCTAAGTTTAATCAAAACTTGTAACATTAGTCCCGATGATTTTTTCCTCTGTGCCTCACTTTCTTTATTCTCTTTTTTAAATTATACTAAAAATAAAGCTCCATGTCTCTAAAACGTGTGCTGCTGAAACTCAGAATGAAAATGTATAGCCCCCCAAGTTGTGTGGGGGTTTTTGTTGTTGTTGTTTGTTTAGTTTTAAAGGGGGTGTGTGTTTTTGTCTTGCTTGCTCTGGAGCACACAAAAGATTCAAATCCATATAAGAAAACAAGAATCAAGAACCTTCTCTCTGGGTATATTCAACTTCCAAACTTTTACCCATTTTTAAGAGACATTTGAAACACAATTTCCTACAAATTGAACTAACTCTTAACATTTAAAAATATAGAGAAACAAAGACGTAAAAGAGACATGGCTAATATCAAACAGCATTTAAGAAACTGCAGGCATCCTACAGAAAAGAATCTTTAAAATGCTTCCCAACATCGTCAAATCACTCTAGACCATGTTTTCTGATTACTTTATAGGTCTTATTTTTTAAGGGTGCACATAGATCTACAATTGTTTTCTCACACATACACTTCTTGCATAAGACTGCACTTTCAAGAAGATCCTACACACCTAATATTTGAATTTCTTAAAAGGAAAATCTATCCTGTAATATCTCTGTAAGTATTTATCATCCTTTCAATCTTTTAAACATGTATTCAGATAGAAGTAATTTTCACTGTTGATTTCACTGCAAAGTTTCAAAGTAATACAGATCATTCAAGTTTTCACAAACTGAAGATAGGTTAGCTTCTCCTAATGTCAGTTATGTACTAACGATGAAAATATAATGAAAGCAGGAAGCAATAAACGTTTCATTTTTTTTAAAACTGATGGAAAAACACATCTTTTTCCACCTTCCTGGAGTGTGGATTATATACTCTAGACTTTCTTAATCACGTTTAGAATTGCGCTAAATAGTTTGAAATTATCTTAACAGAAGTGGAGAGCAAGTAAATGATGCTACACAAGGTTCAAATTCAGATCTAAAAACATGCCAAATTCTATCTCCAAAATGATGCTATTAGCATAGCAATTCACATAAAACTACAGGTGTTTTTGTTTGTTATCCAATAAATCACTGTCCCTGTCCAACGTTTTAAGTTAAAAGACAAGCCAGCACTACTAGCTGCTTTAAATAAGAAACATAAGAGTAGCAGACAGCATGTTGACAAATAGTTAATATTCTTCCCCCAACTCTTTCTCCCGATGCACAGCCGTATCGCTGCCTTCACACTCAGCACTATGATCACCCTGCTAATGCAGTCACATAAAACCCAGACCACTGGTGCTGGCTTACAACTTTCTTGAAGTTCCAGACAGAACTTCCTGAGATGTCAGACAGAACTGGGAATTTATAGTGAAGTTAGGCTTCAAGATTCAAAGAAAGAAAGAGAAAGATCAAAATTTTTGAAATCCTTACTTTTGCTTCCTTCCCAAGCCCATCTCCTCTCAGTTAGGAGGCACAGAGTCGCATGAGACATTGTAATGTTGTCTTTTGGAAGTCTATGCATCCCTTCGAGAAAATCTACAGAGCACACTGCCAGACCGCTTAAGTTCTAGAAGCAAGTCTTGACTCTCTTAAAGCTGATGGCAGGTTTTTCCAATGAAAGCAAAGTTACTCCCCAGTCCCAAATTTTCTGCTAGCATAATCTCACTGCTGATACTAGTACACCACAATAGAAAATCCACTTCATAATTCTGCTTTTTAATTCCCACTGTCTGCTTGAAGCAGAAAGTGAATTTTAAAAGAAAAGGAGGGGGGGGAAGGCAGAGAATCCACCTATTCAAATCAGAAGTATAATTCAAAGCTCTAGTCCAAGGTATATCTTATGTTAAAACTGAGGTTCAACATATCTTAACAGTGAAGCTTTGCGGTACGGTAACACAGCATAAGATGTGTCAGAAATTCAAAGAGCTTAAACTTGGAAGTATACGTAAAAAAAAAAAATTAAAAAAAGGAAGGCAAGAGTGATCTCCATGAGGAGCAATTTTGTCTGTTCCACAGAACAGGCTGTGCCTGTTCACTCAACCACATACAAATGCTTTTAATAGTTGTTCTGGATATATACTGCCTGAAATGAGAGCTAACTGAACCAGTACAGAACAGTTACCTTAAAGAAATACTATGTTGACAGCTTTTGTTACTTGGGACAAATCTTATTCATTCAAGACAAAGGAAGCCACAATACAAGCTGACATAAAACTCAGCAGGTCAGATTCTGAGTTTGTTTCTGTTGGTTTGTTGGGTTCGGATTTTTTTTGGGGGGTGGGGTGTAAATTGTGGGGATTTCAGAGAAACAGCAATAACGTTATGGTTGAGAAGACCATAAATGACCTTTTCTAGACACTGCCAGTTCCTCAGCAACCAGCTAATAGTGGCTGCTTTATGAATTCACTGAAGGAAAGTGGCAAGAAGCAAACCAGGGTCCAATCTGAATCAGTTCTCCATTACGGGGTTTGAAAGACACTCTGGGATTCAGAGTGGGATCTTTCACAAGCTGGTGGCAAACACCACTGAGGATGGATGAATGACACTAGCTAAGCACAGAAACCCCTGAAAAGACTGTAAAGCAAGAGCAAAGAACGACACATAACTTAGAACCCCACAACTGCTTGCTGGAGGGGCCATATAAAAACCACTGTCTCCAACTCTCCTACACTGGAAAACGGTTGAGAGAAGAAAAACAAGAGGAAGGATGTCCAAGAGCACGATGTAGTTAAAGGGATTAGAAATACATGATTATTGCCATCATGTTCTACTTTGTTTTCCCAAAGCATGACTAAAGTATATTTGACAAGCGTTTATTGCATTCCACATTGTATTTAGTATATGATGTAAGCATTACATGTATGCGTATCCATATGTCTTCCTCACCTAATGCAAGAGGAGAAATAAAAGGAAAATACAAAGTTTATCCAAGCATGCTTCCATCATTATTATGCAGAATGTTACATTTCTACTTACAGGAGATGAAAGAACCACCCCATGATGCCAACCAAAACCCTTTCCATTTGTCCCTCAAACTTCCACCTCTAAAAAGACTTCTTTGTGTTAAATTTATGAATGAGGTTAGGGCTTACAAAAGTGAAGGATTAATAACATTTGCTTGAGCCAAACGTAGTATGATAGGCACCATGCACGCTCCCCTACACGGCTCCGCCAATCCATCTCAAGTCTGACCTGCAGTACCCCTGCTGCTTTTCCAATCCTAGGCCTCTCACAAGTAGAGACTGCCAATGTAGCTGAGCGGTGCCAAACTGTCTGGTGGTTTTGCGATATAGCCAAATGGGGACTACGATGAGATGAAACTCATTTCCACCCATGAGCCGAGCAAAGATGTGAACTTAGGTGAAAGGATGGAGCATCAGGCCATGTAACGCTGAGCAGTCCTTACCAGCCACATACTCAGAGACAAGGGAAATTAGAATAAATTGGGGAAAAAAAAAAAAACCAAACCAGACAACAAACTCTGCATGGAGACTTATTGGCCACAGAAAGGTATGTTGAGCGAATGTCAAAAAGATCCACAAAATAGCCCCAGAAGTATTTATAGTTTACTTTCTGACTTGCAAAAGAGAAGGACTGTCAGAATGGAATGCTAGACAACGCAAAGAATCTTTGACCTAGATTTTTTAAGGGAATTATAGAAGGGAAGGTATACTTATTAAAACAAGTGGAGCCTAAATGGTTTTAACTTTACCACGTTAGCTCCTGCAATGCCAATTTAAACTATCACTTTCTATTAAAAAAAAAAAAAAAGGTTAAATTGGGTGGTATTCAGTTCTGATTTAGAAACTCAATAGAAACCTAATGTTTAAGTCACAGTTGTAGCAGCTGAAACAGTATTTAAAGCTGTAGCCATCCTGACCCAAATAAAAAAGGAAAAAGGAAACCCTCTCCTTTAAACCTATTACTGTAGACGTGGCTTTAGGGATTGCATCAGCTGCTAGGGCTACAATTTGAGCTTTTTTTTTTTAATTAAAGATATACATTAGCATTACAAGGGAGAGGAAATAGAATTCTGTTGTGTTTAAGAAGTGTAATCTATGTACAGAAGCACTGACCTTGAAAGAAAGCTAGATAAAGTTAAAAGAACAACCTATTAAAATAAGTTCTCTACTCATTTTTAAGTATCCCAGTTGCCTACATTAAAGACAAAAACCAAAACCTCTCTAAGCGATGTCTAAAAATTCACTTGTAAAGCAACATTTGCATGCGCCAGCTACATGCATTTAATTTCCAAACATATTCCAAAGTCAGGTGCCACTACTCCCACTACATCACATTGAGACTTCAAATCCACATATTTTTCCCTTTTTTATTTAAGCATGCTTTTTAGCATTTTACTTAGAACTTTTGCAAGTTTTTCTTTTTTAATAGTAAATTGCACTATCTACATTCTGTTATTTTTGCTCAGGAAACAAATATGAGACTCATAGGACTTTCCAAAGTAATGGGGGATGAGTGTGACAAAACGCTGCAAAAACTTTACCTGTCCAGGGGACATCTGGTGATCATTCTCTACACAGATCCTGCACATTATAAAAATGATTAAAGAAAAGTAATTTTTTTAAAAAGTGTAACCTTTTACAGAGACCTACAGAGAACAGTAAAAACCAGTTGTATAAAATGTAGTTCAGTAACATTCTATTGCTTTTACCCATAAAATGGAAGTATCCTCTCTAGCGTTTGCCAAAATCAATGCTCGTGAACCCAGAGAACATGTTTGAGAATTCTTCTAGATTATGTGCTGGGCTGGTTTTCCAAAATAATTTTCAAACATATTGACTCGAATCAAAACATGTCTGAACCTCTGATGTTGTAGTAAATGAAAAATATGTATGTTTCAGTGCCTGGGATAAAAATCTAAACAAAATGTAAACATAAACCCCATCCACCCTCCACAAAGAAAAAAATATTTTCAATGTTTTCTGAAAAATTTGAACTCCACTGCTTTTCAGAACTGTATTTAATAGAGGTGAAGAATGTATAAGGCCAAATCTATAGATTTATCTATCAGCAGAATTATATCCATCAAAAACGTGAAGAGGTATTCCTGACCTGCAGTTTATCCTGCCAAAGCCTCTAGCATTGCAGTTATATCATCACACCTGCTTTTACTGGCATAACTACTTTGATGGAGAGCATTCAATGTGTATGTGGTAAGTTATGCTGGAAAAGACAGGAGTTTATAGAGAATGAACTACATCGACATTAACAGTATTTTGCCAGAAGAGCATATTAGCCAAGCAATCCTAGTAGGGTCTTGCCTAACTTCAAGCTTTTCTTTGATTTCATCATCAGTGTAAAAACCTGCTGGCAAGCTTTGCACTCTGCTCCTGTAATTGACAATGCAGTGGCAGGTTGTGCCACCCACAGAGACTCTCACTCACATCAGTGTAGCTTTCAACCAGCATATTGCTCTGTCTCTACATGATCAAAGACTGGATCAGAACCTTCTTCAGCATATCTGCACACCCGTAACCGTCTACCTATAGGTCTCATTATCAAGGATGCTGAATTCCCCCACTGGTGCCAGAAGCATTTGGAATTCTTATCAAAACATATATACATACACACACACACAAAATCAGACCATATATTCAAGTTCCTAATGAAGATATAATTATTTTAATGTCTGCCATTCCAGTTTGGATGTTCTAGGCCTTGTTTTTCCTTTCTGTGGAAGAAAGGAGAGCAACCATTACAAATGTTTCAAAAGCATAGTGTGTTTTGGACTTGAATACCAAAACAACGTGAAATGGGTCTGTAAAGGCTTCTGTTATTTGGTTTCAACTAATAACATCTTCACAAACTTCACTTCAGCATTGCTGCAAACAGTGGCAAACATTGTTGTACTTAAGGGCATCTGTTTTATTTCACTATGTCAGCTAATGGTGCTTATCAGCAACAGAGGACTGTACACTAATATTCCCAAGCGTACTTCATATTGCCAGTCAAAGACAGTGTGGGTATTTTTTTTTTTTTGAATATACAACTTTTCACAGTTTTGATTCAGAAGTGGTTTTTAGCAACTCGTGCATGACCTCTATCTGCTCTAGAGAAGAAGAATAACCTCGATTTAAAAAAGAAGGAGAGAGTGGAGTTAACTGTTTATTCACATCTTTTAATTACAACAGTATCTTTCTTCCCATCTGTTTACCAAAGTACTGAAATCCAAAGTCTTAAGATAAAAACAAATTCCCCATTAACGCCACTCATTTGAGTCAGGAGATCTTGCTGGTTAATCATTTATACATAGTTTACATCTGTAGCTATCCAAAGAAACCAAAACAAATGAGAAAAGGATTGGACCTCAGAAGTGCAGCGGGATGGAAAAGTGAAGCACTGGCCTAACAGATGTGGTCTGAGGTGCTCTGGTTGCATATAACATGTGAAGCAAGATTGTTTCATAGGGAAGCAAAACCTCCTGCATTTCTCCAGTACCTGCTGTGTTGATAGGGAAGAAACGGAGCCCGTCAGCATGTGTGATGTGCCACTGATAACTCTAGCATCACTTTAGCCTGTCATCAATGAAGTAATGAGCACATTATTTACAGAAAATCATATTTGCCACCTACTAACCCAAAACGCACTGCTTCATAGACTTCCACTCACAGGCTTGATTTTTCTGTAACACAGTGAGTACATTCACACTGCAATCTCTCAATTGCTTTTCCTGCCTAAGTAGATCATAAAAATACACGGTCAAGGAAAGTTTTTTTTCATGTATTAGTGAGTGCCAGACAAAATCTGCTATTATACTTGTTTATGCCCTCCAAGAAATTTTTTTCTGACTTTCAAACCTCTGTACCTCGAAAGTCTGTGTAGAATGTCACAATTTCCTTTTCCTTTCAGCATTCATCCACACTTACGCACAAATTCAGAAAGAAACTTAAGCCCCATTACCTTTCAAGGAAACATTTTCCTAACTTAGAGCCACAGACACCTTAAAAATGAATTTATGTTAAAAAAATTAAAAGTCTCTGAAATATAAGGCTGTGTCTTTAGATAGCTAAATGTGGAGGCAGGTGTCCAACTTTTAGCCTTTAGGTTTGACCTCATTAACTTTCAAATTCCCAGGGGTAAATATTTTTATCTATATTTCCAGTCTACCACTGAACACACAGTGTCATTTAATAACCAGATTTGTGCCTACAGCGAATGTTGAACTCAATTCTCATTGAAACAGTTGGGTCAGGATTCAAGAAGAAATGTGTAAATTTTAAATTCCCAGTGTTTCTCCAGCAGCTGAAGATCTTTCACATCCTACTTGCCAAAAGACCAACCACCTTCAGAACTGAAACCTGGCAGTATATACAACAGAATATTTTAGTGGTTTATTTATTGGAGTTAATTAGAGGTAGGACTGTGATCCAGAACATGGCTCTATAATGCCATTACAACTTACATTGGAGTATCTTCTTCTATTTATATCAAGGAGACGGAAAGATGCTATGAGGACAATACCTGAATTTGAATTAGAGACTGTGATTTCTGTGAAGTCTTAACCATTTAGAGTCTTAACCACTTAAAATCACAGTCCCTGGGCAGCAATGCACTATTGAGCTCCAGTTTTGGCAAAAAGCATATACATGAAAAAGAAGAAGGAAGTGTTCTTACAGTCTGTACCAGTATTCACAAGTGTATTTTACAGTACTAGAATAATTTAATCCTACAGTTAAAATATATTAAACAATACCTGGCAGGAGCCGTTGGGTAAATTACTTTTATATGTTGGAAAGCCATGTCTTGATTCAAAATTTGTTTTATCCATGTTCTTGCTCCTTGGCCAGTATCACCTGTATCACACAGAAGAGTACAACAAGAATTATTCTGTGCATTTAGAAATAAAACTATACAACGTCAAATATATTTATACCAGATTGATCTAATTTCTAAATCACAAGGTTAATCCTCCAAAATGCTAAAGAGGAACTTTCTAGAATAACCTCAATCCCCTTTCCAATGAAGATGGACTCAAAACTTCCTAGAAACAGACTATGTAAGAGGTCCCACAGCATAAGTTTAATAAATACTTTACTACATCCAATGGCTTAAGTATCTCCCAATCAGGCACAAGGCCTTACCTCTTACTTGCATCTTACCTTATTTGCTGATAATAGTGATAAACAAAAAATACTGATGAACATCTTAAAAAGTGAGATAAAACACCTGCTGCTCCTCTTAGGAAAGATAATTACTTTTACTATAGAATTTTATATTAACCCACTTCAAAACTTAGTCAAGACCAATAAAAAGGATCTTCACATTTAATTATGCTAATATTACACATAAGCTTTAAAGGAAGTATCAGTGAAACACTCCCAATGTTTTGTAAAAGTCCTCAAGAGATGAGTTTGGGTTAAAATATCTGGCAGGCTCCTCAAAAGCCTTAATCCCACAGTTCCGTTTGAGAGTCAGATCTCAACTAGCTTTCAATGTGCTTTTTCCTAGTCTTATCAACTCAGCCTACAGCCAAAACCCCTGCAGACTGAAGTGCTATGAACAGATATACAGGATGAATTCTTATGCAGACAGCATGCGTTCCTTTCAAACAAGTATACATATATACACCAGACACTTTCTAGAGCTTGTCTTTGTGTCACTGCTATCTTCAACTATAACTTCACTGCCACCTCTCTGAACAGCACGCACACAGAAGTCTCCAATAAGAGTTAAACAATGCTTCAAGCCTGAGGAATCTGGCCCATCGAGGAATATGGTTTATAGTAGGCAGTGATAAAACATGTAGTAACGTTCAACCTAAAAATTTGTGGGGATTCAGCAAACTGGAATTTCACTACTGCCACTCATGCCACAGGACTTTAGTCTTTGTTTGAAGTTGAGGATCCCACATATTATCAACTCAAACTGTTAATCTGAGTTAACCGTATTCTCTATTACTTCATCTCAAATCGGTCAGTCTGACTTCAGAACTCACTCTATTCTTCTCAATAAAATGGCCAAATCACAAGAAAAAAATATCACTGCCCTAAGCCAGGCTTACTGCCACATTACATGGGTTCATCTGAACAATGTCACATGAATATACCAATTTACTGTTACAATGATTGTAATTCCCCAATGGAGAAGATTTGCTCTTGCTTTAGCACTCAAACAAAATTCAGTGATCTTTATTCACACAAACAATTAATGCATCTTCAGAATTAAAATGGAAGGCAAAAGGATCCAAACCCAGCATTATTTTTTTTTCTGTTGCACAAGTGGCACAACCACGAAGTTCTCTCTGTTTGACCTAAAGACTCCAAGTGACAAATAAGCGATAGGGTCACAGAACTGACACAAATCTTATTCTGTGCTACGTTAAACAGTACAATCAAAGTTACATCTTTAACTGGATGCTTCAGAACACGTTCCCACAAGCACTTTCCTTATGTGAACAGTATGGTCTTAAGTCCAAACACACGTCTGATTCTTAGTAGACACTCCTGGACATACAAGGGTTTCCTCATGGTTGCTGTCACCTAATTTATGAACAATATATCTTAAGGAGGCTTGAGTAAACATTTGTTTTCCTATACACTCCTCTTTTTTCAGTTAGAAAGCAAAAGTCTAGGCTTTGCAAATACTTGCACAGGACCAACCCTCAGGTAGGTCAACCTAAGCAACTATCTGAATGTTTACAGAATTGGAACTTTCTTAGGTCTTTACAAACTCCTTAATGGTGCAGGACACATCTTTAATTATTTATTCACATTTCTTAAGCTTTGCCAAGATCAGCAGAAACATTTACAGTTAATAAAACTAGTTTGCCCATGAAGAGTTCATAGAAAACTCATTAAGTAAGAGAAAATTTAACTATGAACTGCTGTGTGTCAAGAGTCCCCCCGTGGTCCAAATGCTCTGCAACCACTGTCAGCACTTGCATGCAGAGGTAATGCATTTTGATCTGGTAAGAATAGAATTTGGAGGGGAGGGAGAAAGAGAGGAGACTGTGACACCAAACAAAACCCAACAACGTTCTGAAAGGTTTGTCTTTCAGGCTGTTCTTAGATTTTAGCATTATATGTTCTTCTGAACACTACTAAAAAGAAACAAATGATGCACAGACAATTCTGCTTTGAGTCTGTTTCTAAACCTGAAATAGACTGATGGCAGCAATGTTATCTTTCCCCCCCCCTCAAGTAAAAGATGAATTATTTTCCTTTCAAACATAGCTTGAATTTCCAAATTTTCTTTCCGTGCAAATTTTAAACTTAACAACATGTAATGTGCATGTTACAGCATGCAAAGTCGTAAACCTAAGTCTAAAAATTCATTATACATTTGTTATGTCCATTTGCCTTCCCTGCTGAGTCACCAAATGGATCCTCTACCTAAATTTGATGTACAGTACTGGGAACATTCTAATATTTTTCTATACCATTTTGCATTTACATCCTCCACTTGTTACAATTTGTCTGGAGCAAGCATTATGAACAAAATGGATTCATGCCATTTGACCGCCACTTTCCATCACAAGCGCTGTACAGAAGGCACCAATTCCGGTTTGCAGGCCAGCCCACAGCAACGGCACTGCGGCTACTTCTGTTTTAAATTCTGTTCTGTGGAACTGCTAAACAAAACCAAATAAAAGCACCCTTGTACTTCCCCATTGCAAACATTCTGAATGAAATCATATCAAAAATGAAAAATTGTAGAGTACTTTAACCACATGTGGAATCAACCTCTAACCATAATCTTCCCTTACTCCTCCAACATGAGAGAAAATTATTTCCTCAAGCATTAAAGCATTAGCGTTAACAAGAGGGCTGAACACATCTTATGAATTCTCTTTCACTTTCATTCTTTAACTCACAGAATTTGAGAAAAGCAAAATTAAACTAGATTATAAAAATGAAACTAATTTAATAAGCACATACATCTTTGTTAAACTAAATAGAGTCGCCAGCTAAAAGCAAAACTAAGAGAAAGACACCGAAAGAGTTGAGCATGTTGCCATATGCACGTGAACAGCTCAACAGAATTGATTCCCAAGGCCTTGATCTAATACAGACCTATGATTACTGTTTTTTTCTTTTTTTTTTTTTTTAAAGTCACATGGACTTTGTTGTTGTTATTTAGCAGGTAAGAAATAACCTTTAAGAAAAAACCCCAACAAAACACACCCATCTCTCCTGCCCTCAGGCTGGTCACTGATACAGGTCCCTTCTGCAGATGGTGGCCATGAAGCCAGTCTGGACACGGCTAGGACCCTTCTGAATGGAGAGTCAGTCTGTTAACACTGGCTTTTAAAAGGTGACAACAATGCTCTCAGTCTGATCCTAAAAACGCCAAGAGCCACTTTAATTATGAAAATCATCCTTCACATGTGGCTACTCTTAGAGTGGACGGATTAAGAGAATATCTTCTGGAACTTGTTTGTTCTCATGGCGAAGAAAGCCAGGCTGGTGTATAACGGCTCCGTCCCTAAAACACACCCCACGGACCCACCTCAGGCCCGGGAAAGCCCAAACGCTACACCCAGTCCGGGCACACCCACACCGCTTTGCCCACGGAGGCCCCTCCTTGCCGGCCAGCGCCGCGCTGTCCCCGAGGGGAGGACAGGGGAGGCTAGAGCCGCAGGGACAGGGACACCTCACACCCCTTCCCCTCCCTTTCCAGCCACGCCGAGCCTGGTGGCTGCCGTGGCAGCGCGCCCGTCCCGCAGGCCCCCTCGCGCAGCACCGGGCCGCCGCGGCCTGAGGGGGCCGACCTTGCCCCCCACCCCCAACCGCCGCGCTCCCGGGAGGGCCCCGCCGCGCAGGAGGAGGCGGCGAGGCGGCGGCGGCCACCCCGGCCCCGCGGTCGGAGGGCGGCTTCCCCTGGGCGGCACCGCTGCGCCCTTCCCCAGCGGGAAGCGACGCCCACCGAGCCCCTGCCCCGCGCCCCGGCCCCACCGCGGGGTAGCAGGGGAGAGAAGGGGGGGGAAAGCAGCCACCTGAGCCGTGCAGGAAGACGAGGGAGGCGGTGTGCCTGCCCGCGGGGGACACCACGCTTCTCTGCAGCGCAGCGGGCGCCGCCATTCCCACTGCTCTCCTCCTCCTCCCGGCCCGGCCCTGCCGGTAGCGCGGCCCACCGCGCCGGCGCAGGGGCGGCCCTACGGCCGCAGCTCCCCGCTGCTGGGCTGGGCGGGTGCGCTGGGCCCTTCTCAGCGCTTCGTACCGCGGCCGTGGGTGTCTTGTGTCCCATCTCCTGCTCTCCTCAGGCACTGCTGCCCCCAGGAGCAACTCTCCCGGTCCCAGACCAGAAAACTTCTCACTTTTAACGCCATGCCCTGTTACCAAAATCTGTTTACAGAAAATACCATGTATCTACAGACCCCGTATTTAGAAATGCCATACGGGGTAGGCAAACTGGGGATCAAACAGTAAAGGGGGGTCACCCCTTTCCAAATGCGCTGTACGTGTTTGGAAAGGCAATTAAGCTTCAGCCTCACCAGGTGCACGCTTTCAAGAGCAAAGGCCCAGCTGGCAGGCGACCTGAGGTGAGGCAGGGGGCTCTGATGGCTCTTCGAGGCTCTTCAGAAAGTGAAGGACCAATGTTACAAAGGTCCAGTAGACATTTGAGAGCTTGTCAGACCTTAATCCATGTCTGAGCCCAGCTACTCTGATGCTCTTGGTAGTTTCTACTGAACTGCTGTAGGGGGATGAGGAGTAGGAGCTTTCCTTTGCACTTTTAGGTAACCTATACACTTTTAAGGCCGTAAAACTTTTTTTTCTAGTGATGTGTGATTAACCACCTGCATTGGTGCTTTGAGGTCTGTGGCAGTGGAACAAGGATGACCAGGCATAAACCCTGCTATTGCCATTTCACTAGCCAGGTGCAGTGCGAGCCAGGGGGTGAGCAGCAAGTTTACAGATTAGTTTTGCAGTTCATCATGAAGTATTTTGGCAAACCGTAGGGGCACACCTGTTAGTCCTTAAAAATGTAATGAAACCTTAGCCTCTTGAGGTAGCATGTTATTACCTTCAGAATGGCCTGTGGGTTAAGTAGATGAAACATCAGTGTGTGTGTAATATGAAGAGCATGCTGTGCTTGTATTTCTGTTTAAATTACTGTCCTGACTACTATTTTCCTATACATTTAGGCCATGAAATCTTAGGGCACCAGTTAAACATAGACTGACAAATGGCGTGTTATGATGCCCCTTCAAAATGTATGCAGCGTCTTTTTAATATATCTAGAAGCATTCTGCAGCGGGTCCAAGAAGTAAAGAGAAGGAAAAAAATCTGATAGTTGGGGAAATGAGAAAATTGCATGGTGGGGAGGGATGAAAGAGACATCTAAAATTTTCTACAGTCTCAGTTGCCCAATTCAAGAATACAAAATCTCAGCAAAGTAGTGCCACCGTGAACAAGTCAGTATTGCCAGTGCCTAATAGCTGAGACTCACCTTACTTTTCATTTGACTTGCAGAATACAAAAATAATTGTGGTATTTGAGACATCAAGGCTCTTTTTTTTTTTTTAAATTAGCTTAGCAGGAAAGTTTTATCATGATTATAGGACATACTCATTTAATTATACTTATTTGTAATAATTTATCTTGCCATCTTTCATGAGCGTTGTAATTTTTGAGGGCTATTCTCTTTGAAGGATCACTGAACAAAGGTGATGTGTGGCTTTGGAATAACTCTTCTGCACAGTTATGGCAACAAACCATGATCAAGCCTTTTTAAAGCCTATGGTTTGTCATTCCCTGCCTTTGAGTTACAAGCTTGGAGGTACAAGATGTCTTTGTGCCAACAAATAAAACTTGATGCCGGGAACAAAACAAAGGATAAAATAGCAGACCATGCAAAAATACTACTCGAGGTTTGGAGGATTTTGTGTGTTCATTTTTTTTTTTAAAGAGAAACAGTCAAGGCATAAGATTCATTCTTTCTTTTCTGTGAAAAAACAAGCAAAGGGCTATCTCTACCTTTCCCTGAGTGGAGAGGACTCCAGGGCTTCAGGGGAAAGACTAGTATTTTTAAAAAATTAAAGACAAAATAGACCACTACATAGCAACTTCTGAGAGAATAGGAGCTCTGAACAAACATAAATGGAAAAGAGCTGAGTTACAATTCTCATGACAACGAATTTACTGTAATAACTTGTTATTTATACCAGAGGAAAATATTTTCTTGGGGTGTTTTTAAGTATATTAAATATCTTGAATGTTAATGATATTAAAAATGTATTTTAATGACATTAAAAAAAACCCAAACACAGCAAAAAAACCCTTCCAACTGTGATAGATGTGAATCAAGTGCCCAGAAATGGCCAGGAGATGGTTCTTTCATTTCTGTGAGTTTTCTGTTGTTAGGGGGATGACAGAGTCCCCTCCCCTGCCAGTTTTGCCTTCTACCCAAAGAAGGAGGGGAAGGAAGGAACATGCTTGGTGCAGGAACTAGCAAAGGGTTATAACTCTTTTCCTGGGCCAAACCTATGAAGCAGACAGATGTAACCCATGAAAACCATGAAAATCATGGCTGCTGCTAAAACCTAGGCTTACTAACTGAAAGGACTATCCTGAATGAATTAACAGTATGTTAATAACCGTAGAAAATTATAGGCAATATGAAAACAGCTTGCAAATTTTGTTAAACTAACATAGGCTTAAGTTCTGATGCTTATGGTGTTTTACAAGTCTTTCACTGCTGACGTGTAACATCTCCAAAAGGAATTTATTACATTTCACAGCATCAATAAAATGTCCTCCCACACCCTTAAAAATATATTCTGTTGAAATTGCTTCTCTTTTTAATTTTTTTCTGGGCTTAATGAAATAAATGGATTAAATTTTGACTTAAATGCTAAATAAATATCAAAATGTAAATATGTGGCCATAGTTAAGTTTTCTAAAGAAAGTAAATATTAAGTGCGAGCTGCGTTTTGTTCCTTAGGATAGGCTCTTGCTCACAGTGCTCTCTGTTCCGACTCTGTTCTCTCACACTGGCTCTTTTCAGAAGAAACCAGAAGAGTTTAATTTACTTGCAACCATTTTGATATTTTTCTCATTTAAAATGGCTTTGCACTTTAAAATTAACTTTAGCTGAAAGCAGTATGTTGCAGAGTAGTTTTTATGTCCAGCATGTGTACTTATATAATATCCAGAAAGACTGCTATAACTGTATATGCAGAACTAAGGCTCTTGCACCCCACATCATTGAAAAATAGTTTGTAGGTATTGTATGGTTACTGTTGGGTTTTTTTAGTAGGTGAGTTAATCCACAGATGCTTCATCGATGATTTCAAAGAAGTATATCTAATTTCTAGTTGATTATATTTACATTTAAGTGATTTTGACAGAAGCAGGGATTTTGGTATGGAAATAAAAATATCAAGTATTTGGATCTTTACACACCCCCCCTTTATTTCTTTCTCAGTATCACAACATTATCATCGCCATATCAGAAGATCACATTGTTAATAGCTAGTCTTTATTGCTTGAGTGATAGCTATCCTATACTTGCTTTCTTCATTATTAAGGCATTAAAATTAAATGCTGAATTTCTTTGACTCTTTTGTACATTCCTTCCCTCTCCTATCCTTATCCCAGTTTTTTACAGGCTGAAGGGTCTGTCCACTATTTTTAAGACCATCGTGCCAGTTACTGTGATCTGATAAAAATAAGCAACTATCCGCAAATTTGCAGGTGGTTTCATTCATTGGAAGTCAATGGCAGTCCTTTGACATAGAATTTATATGGCATGGGGTTTTTTTAGGTCTCCCCTTTCAGTGTACATCTTGGCATAGTTAATTCTAAAAAGTTCTTGTAAACAGTTCTCTGCACAACTGCTGCAGTAGAGGTAGGAAGTGCCATAGGGGTTGCTATTCAGGCGCGCAGCCTAGTGGTCCATTTATCATGCTGAACTACTCATGTCCTCACCAAGCCAAACGAAAAATGTATTTCCATTCATATTTTTTAATTTAAAAAATGGAGGTTTTAGCAAATGAACAACATTCAAAATAAGCAGATTTTGAAAAGTTGTTTTCCTGTCCAGTCAGAAGTATATTTTGATGCCGAGTTCTCCTGTTCCTTACTAGAAAGAAAAGCTCCCTGGCTAAGCTATGGAATCCCTCCTATTGTGCATCACCAGTATGATTTACCATAGAGTTTGGTGGGGGAAATTAGTCCACAAAGAGAAAAGCAAGTTGTGTTCTACATCTGAATACTGTCTGGCACAATGGGATCTTGACCCAATGTTTCTAGTTACCACAGCAAGGTAAACAAGTAATAAATAAACAAATCGTGTTCTTTTTGGCCCAAGACGTAATTGGTATTTAGGGTCTTGTGAGATAATTTTCCTAGCAGGAGCCAGATATTTACTGCATGCCATCCGATTTATTTAAAAACAAACAGAGGGCACGGTCCCAGGGACAAGAGGAGGCAGTTCCCTTCTTCAGAAATCTGAGCCTGCAGCTAGCCAACAGCCTGCCAAAACAAATCCAGGCTTGGCTACGTTACTGGTGCCTGTGTGTTTCTTCTGCTTGTTCTTTGCAGCGGGTTTGCTGCTTCTGAGTCATTTGGACGTCCACTCGGCTGCTGCATCTGCAGGCATCTCCCAGGCAAGCTCCTTGGCCCATCTTGTTCAGCTTATAGCCTGCTGGAGCCTGGAGGGATGTTCCTCAACCAGAATTCCCCAAGGCATCTCGCAGACATGCTCGGGGCTTACCAAAAACACATTAACAGTATTCGCAGCAAATAGCGAATCTGCTTTCTATTAATATGTGGACTGGTGGTGTCTGCCTTTTAATATGTTGGTGATTAGAGCTATGGCTGCTAACTGGTATGACTGGTTTTACATTGACTTGACAATTGCTGGCAAAGCAGCTTTATATATCAGCGAGTATTTCAAAGATGCTTACCCTCGGTCGTGAACTCACCTTGGCTGTGGGAGATGCAAGTTCAGGACTTTTAGGGGAAGTTCGAAGTGCCGTGGGAGGGTTTGGCTCCAGTGGAGCTTTGCCCATGGGAAGATGTTGGTACTGGGACCACAATATTATTACGGTCTTCAGTAAAGTTTCTGGACTCGGAATGAAGGATCCTTCGTCAATTTAAACTGTGTATCTGGCAAGTTTGTTACCCCTTGTGATTTCTTTGTGTGTTTTGGTATTTCTCTTGAGGACCAGTGTTCTTGCATACATGTTACTGAATACCAATCTCAGGTTCTTGTTGCTTTAAAAGGACATAAGCACACTGAATTGCAGAAAAAGCTGTGACAATATGAACCTTAAAATCCAGACATACAAGGAAAAAAACCCAAGATTCCTGTTTTAAAACTCTCATAATTTTGACTCATTTTTTTAAGTTCTGATTTATGAATTAGGAATTCTTGAAATTAACAGCAGCGCTCTAGTGAGATTACCGCACTGGAGTTCATAAATGAGTGTGCCCAGATCTGTGCTGTCCCGTTCTGCATTCATGTGTACGTGAATTGAGCGTGTTAAACATACACTCTCAAATAACATAGCTGTGCTAGCGAGCTCTCGTTTTCTCCATAGGAATGCAATCTATCCAACCAAAGTATCTCGTGTCGACGTGGAGTACTTCTGCCAGTGTGAACTGGAAGTCTGAAAGAGGGCTTTGCTCATATGAATATATTGGCAAGACTTTATACAGTCACAACAAAATCTAAATTTGCTTTCTTAATGCTAAAATCTGGTTTTGGTTACATTACTGTCAGTCTGGAGTAACTCCTTCTGGTTGACCCAAAGATAAGTTGAACCCAACAAAAGAGTCTTTTGGACTCACAACCCTGTAATGACATTAGAACATGGAAATGGCAGAAATTGCTTTTTTAATCTGCAAGTAGAAAGCATCTGTGTTCACAGTGGTTTTGGTTAATTTACCCCTTCTGAGCCTGAGCAGGTAAAATGTAGAAATTTGTATCAACACTGGAAACGTGTAATACAGAACTCTCTGACAGACCTATTTGTTGCTTTCCTCCTGCTTTCATACCAGTGGGACTTTGTATGGCTTCCACATTTTGGCATTTATTTGTCAAAACGGGCGTAGGTGCAAGCATTTTTTTTGGTGCCAATTTACATGATGCCATAAAGCAGCGTTTTTCATTTTTCAACACTTATTAGCTCAGCTCCTCAGCTGCACAGCACCACACCCTGGTGTGAAACTTAAAGAGGGATAATTCTGACAGGTTTATATTGGCCTAAATTTATAGCATTTCATTTGGGAAAATGAGTATCTAGTTCACATTTCCAGTACAATATTGTGACTATTTGACAAGATCAACCACCAAGACCTTTGGAAGAGTGGAAATCAGAGGGTGTCCTAAAGTTATATAGTTCCACTTTCAGACAGGGGATTAATGGAAACCCCATTTCTTTAAATTGAATGTGCTATGTTTTAAATTATTTTAGTGCCGGTGCACCAAATTCTTCCAAAACAGAGCGTCCAACATGTATATACATACATATATGTGTAATATTAATATTGATGTAAGCTGAACGGTGCAATACTGTACTCCAAGCTTTTAAGATAACATTTGTGATGCCTTAAGATAAAACACTGTGGTGTATCTTTTGCATCATAGACCAGCTATGGTATAAGGACATACAATATACATTAATACATTTTTCCTACATGTAAACTTATGATTGAATATAAAACCAATATGCAGAGTGACTATCATATATACATTTGTTATGTTTTATTTATTTTCTAAAATGAAATATGTCCCAAAAGAGTAGTTCTGTAATCTCTGATAATAAGTTCTGGATGTACTATTATTTCTGTGTGCTAAGGACAAAATCTATGGTTGGTCCTTACTATATTGTTTAATTGGACTTTAAGGGTATCTTTTTCTGGGTCTGTAACATTGGCCCTTTTCGGTAGTCAGCAGAGGCAGCGGGTCTTCTCTATGGTCTGTAAAGGGTGCCTATGGCCATGAGCTCAGCTATATCCATCTGAAGTCTGGACATCTCAAGTTAGGTGAGATTAAGCACATCCTAAGTTTCTACTTGGGTTTTGTGTTGTTGGATTCCAGGTCGTGGCCATACCATTATTAGCAGGCCACTGAAAATGATGTCTCTCAGAAGTCTAATTGGGTCCCGGTTTGGATCTGTAAACTCTCGTAGCTGGAGCGTGGTGGCTGAGTGTCAGCAAAATAGTTATGACCCAGTTCTGTCATATCTGAAATGTACCTACATTTTTAAAATCGGCACCATCAAGCTAGCAATAACAAAGATTTGTTTTGTTTCCTGCAGCAGAGGAACTATGGAATTAGAGTATGAAAAATATGAACAGGTCACTGTAGAAAGGTTACCCACCTGGGGTGTTGGATCTGCTCTAAGCCTAGCTGTAGAGCAGTTTTTCCATTACTTATCTGAATGAATTCTCATGCATGTGAAAACTGCAAAACCGGGCCACCTGTGGATAACTGGATGACTCCATTCTGAGTCAATTAACACAGAGAGAATTATGTAGAAAATGAAATAATTAGATTTTCAGACAATGTGAAACATGTAAGTTACATTTGTGTAACATAATCAGTGTTTTCAGAAACAATTGCAAGGAGACTTAGGCATGCAGTATGTGAACAAACCTGGCGTGAAGCGTTATGTATTATATAGGTGCAGATTGCTCACTGTTGTCTTGAAATGTGGCCTTTATTAGATACCTGTGAATTGCAATAAAATTTGATGCATTAAAGACATTTAGAACCATATTGCTTTAAAAGAACTGACACCAAAATACTTAAGTGTTTGAATTAGGAAGATCCTTGTCTGGATTTCTATGTTTTCTGTTATGCAAGATTTAGCCAATATTTTCAAATGAATTGTGTATTCTTTCAGATTCAAAGATAATTACTCAGTTGGATAAACCCTGCTGTAAGTTGGTCCTGTCCAAATGAAAGCCAGTATTACGTGAGAGCAATTACTTTTCATGGTCCTTAGCATAAAGCATGTGATGTTGGGAAGTTCTGAATGTTTGAATATGCTAATTATTCTTCCCTTTGCGCTGTGGTAGATGCTGTTTTGCTATATAAATTGGCTCAGGAATCTGCATGTTTTTGTGACGTGCTAGTTGCCATCTGCTTTGGAGATATTCCCGTGCGCTTTTGTTGATGCAACAGCTATAGTGTTTTCAAATGTTGATACTATGAAAATGTAATGTGATTGGGCTTGGACAGGTGCTTTAAACAGACTACCCATCATATTTATTTTGCTGCCAGTCAGAACAGGCAAACTCTTGGGTAAAACGTTGAAGTGCTTTGAACTTTCCAGATAGATAGTGAATAATTTGCGGTTCATTTTAAAAGAGATTTTGACAGTCCTGAAAAAAGTCCTGCTTAACTAAAAGCCACCATTATGATCCAAATTTTCAAGGCTTACTATTTAATTTGATTTCATTTTTCAGTTTTGTAATTATTTTCACAAAACAATTTAGTTCAAATGCCTTCTTTTTGGTAGTAGAGAAAAAAACTTGTTAAAGAGTAAGCTGGAACAGTATAGATTTATTAATATTATTACTCTAAGTCAAATGCAGAGCAAGCAACTTTATTTGCCTATCTTTATAAAATGACTGGATTTAGTGCATAAGGTACATCAAAGATTCTGTATCTTAAACAAAGATGTTTAATGTGGACACAGATGCTTAGATATGGTGTGGACACTGAAGCTTAGATATGCTTATATCACGAACATACTTGGAAATCACTGGTTTTAAATCCAGTAGAAACATTTTATCGCTGCCAGTTCTAGAAAAATAACACAGTCAGGGTTCAAACCACTAATACAAACTATGTACACAATAATATACACTCATGTGTATGTTGTTAATCTATTCGGTATCTTGGTTTTACCTTAATGATAAGCAGAGGCAAAAACTTTGACTTGAAGTCTTAACCTTTTCAAGCGTTAAGGACTGAAGGTGACTGATACAAAATTCCTGGGTAGAAAACTGGTGGTTAAAATAGATTGAAATATAAGTGATCACAGTGAAACAGAGTGTTATCATCGCAGATCCGGAAAATTATCTAATATTAGATCAAAAAAAGGTATTTCAGAACAGGAATGCTTCTTGTGGTAACTGATCACAGTTAGCAGAAACAGAATATCACAGAGGGAAAGAAAGGATTGAGTGAAACATAACAAAGCAGGATCTTGTTCTCTGAAAGGTTAGATGCAATTAAGAGTAATTCACTTAAATTATGGCACTGGAAGATTAGCATAAATGAGAAGAGAATTTTGCTTATGGTCACTCCAGCAAAAATACGGGACTTGGGAGTTTAATTATGAGGTGACATTAAAAAAAAAGAAGCTTGTTTTCACGTAAACGTTCAATAATTATTCTTAAAAAGAAAAAGTGTGCTATAGAGAAGGGATTGTCTATGAAGATTTTCATAAGGAGCAAGTGACTTTTTAAGGATCTTCAGAACCATAGCCACATTTTGGACTTAATATTGGCTGATGTTGTGCCAGAGAGGAAGAGAAGACTTAGGTGTGGTTGGTTGTTTCTGAAAAAGAGATAGTGTTGACAATTATTAATAAGAAAAATGAAGTCTCGAGGGAGGATGGCCTAATGGCAGAGCTATTAGCTGTGTCCAAAAAGATGGTCTCACATCCTTGCTGAAACGTTCAAATTACATGAGAACACAGTGTGTTTTCCCAGATGGGTGAAAGAGAAACATAATCATCTCTGCCTTTAAAAATGATGACAGAAATAGCTGAGAAAATTATACCTCAATTATCTTGATCGATCTTGTAATAAACTCTGCACACACCTATCTGTCTTTGCTTAGGAAAGAGGTCAGGAAGAAAAAATATGCCTTTTTTTTAAGAAGAGGACCAAGATGAACTTAGGATGAAGTTTTTTCAGATGAGTGTATTTGTTTATTAGAGATACTGTGGAAGCAAAAGTGGCTGCTATCTAAGTTTTATTTAAGTTAAGCAAAAGTTCAGTACAGGATCAGATAAGAGTTTTCTGTCATGGTCTTGTTTTATAATGAACAAAATCAGTATTTTATACTGAAGAGTCTCATCCAAAATATTGCAGTAAGATCTTGAACAGGCAAATACTGATTTACAAGTGCTCAAACAGCAGTCTGAATGTGTAAGGATTTGAGCTCAGCTTTGGTTACTAATCATGATACGGCTTTTATATCACATGTTTTGCTATTCCGATACAGAGAATGAAAAAGTCCTGAGGTCCATAATATGGTGCAAGCATTTATCATCTATACACATAGGTACAATTGTGTAGGCAAGACTGGTGCAACTCAGATTCTGGTGTATTCTATATGTACACATAACACCTTTGGGTATGCTGTCACAGTGACTGTAAGCGCAAATTGTTCTCGTACTTCAGTTAAAGAAACACTGTGGGCTTTGAACCCTTCTATTTTTATTGAAGATGGTTGGTCCTAATTAATTTATGAGTGTAGAGAAATGGTCTAGAGACCACTGGTGTGAAGATGTTCTTCTCATCACACCAGTGAATTGAAAACATAGTTCAGAAAAGTAAATAAGGAATTGTAAGTACTGAAAGGATTTTGCAAGCCAGGTGAAAGATGCAGAACAAGAATGAATTGTCCTGTTATATCTCATTTAAATTGATGTTATAGGCAGTGAGCTTGAGAAGATAGGACTTCATAGCAATGGAACATGGAAAATAAATACCTTTGTCACATCATCACTTTCCCTTTCTTTTGTTCCATGAGGTCGTATATGAACTTAGCGCTACTGACTGAATACAGAAATGATAGATTTAAAAGGAATCTCACTTTTTTTTAATAGAATGGGCCACAAGAGATTTCCACAGAAAAGTACTGGAAACACTCGCCACTCTCACCCCAGTTTGATTAGCTCAGAGTACTGAAATTAGATTGTGTTGTCCTCAAATAGGTAACTGAGAGATACATAGCAGGAATCTCAGAGTACATGCAATTGTTACGTATCTCGTGCCAATGCTTAGGAATGCAGAGTTTTATTCTGTTTAATTAAAACAACAAATAAAATCCTACTGAGTATATTTTGGGGTGAAATTATCTTCTACTCCTCTCTGTCCTAGTCACTGCCATTCAATATGGTAACTATTTGAAATACTAAATGGGACTGTTAGGCAAAGCTTTTTTGCTGATTCTTGCATTGTATGACCATTTGTAATTCTGAACTTCAGTTTTAGAATGGCTCCAAAAATCCGGGCTGCTATGACACTTTTGAATCATCTGAAGTGGTTTAGTATTAGAGCCTCTGTGATAATGATGTAGAAGAGTTACTAGTTTAGACACCCTTACTTGTGAGTTTTACCAGTACCTTTCAGCCTTTTGATACATGACGATGAGGTGTGTGGATTTACTAAAGCTTTCAATTTTACTATATTTTATTAAGGGAGAAGCAAGAACACTGAGTGATGCTCAAATTCTCCAGTGCCTTCCCTTGTCAAAAAGCTGGGGGAGGAAGGGGGAGAGACACATTACTGACTGTGAGTCAAAATTGTAGATTTTGATCTAATTTATGGGGCATACAAGTATAACTCCTTTTGATATGGTTTTGTTTTGTAGTGGCATAGAAAACACCTATCAAAGTTTTTAATATTAAAGCAAAGCCTTCAGTGAATGAAGTCCTGCCCTAATATTTTAGCAGAAGGGGAAACCTGCAGTTTGCATGTCATCCACGTGCCGAAGCATTTGATAACACTACAAAAGGATCTGTTTTACCAAGCTGGTTCTGATACATAAAAGCTGTGACTTCAAATTATTTCCCCCTTTTAAAATTCCTAGTGATTCTTTTTTCTCAATACTAGTGTTGTTATATTTGTTTCCTAAGGGTATCCAGGTGTTTTCACTGGAATAATGCAATTTTGAGGCATTTCTTTTCTGCATGCCAAATTCATTGAATTAATCACTGTATGCAAACATGGTTCAGCACTGTCCAGTGGCACTAATGAGATGCAGCTTCTCAGTGGCTGGTTTCCAAGCTGGCAGAGGGCAATGGGGAGTGACAGCCATCACCATCTTCCTCTGGTTTGGCTGTGGGACATGGGGCGAGAGCTGCAGCACACTTGGGCCAAAACACGACACAAACCCCCACATCCATAGTGGGCGGTAATCAGCAATCATCCAAGCAAAGCAAAAATGAAACCATGTTGCTTCTTGCCCCAAGATACAGTCTGTGGAGAACAACACGAAAACGTCTTCTGAAGACTGAGAAGAGAAACTTGGACTGAGAGTTGTCCTGTGTGTAAACAGAGGGTTGTCGTCCAGTGTGTTTGGGCAGTATCTGAACATGTGAGCATTGTGCCTCAGGGCAAAAATTAGCAGAACTGAGAGAGAGTAGAGCTGTTGAAGAAGAAATCGAATCTACTTCCATATTTTTAACCATATTAAAAGATTTAACACTACTTTCAAAGGCTATGTCAAAACATGCATATTTTGGGCACAGGGTATATCTGCTTTTTCAGCTCGTCTTTAGGGAATAAACATAGAGAACCACACACTCAGCAAGTGTAAATCAATGTGGCACCAATAAAGCAATTGAGAACCAGGCCCAGAGAAGGGTCTAAGTTTCAAATTTAAGGACAGAACCATACCTTTAAGGTTTTGGATTTGGGGTTCAGGTTCAGGGCTAACTTTAAATAGAGCAAATCAGTTTGAGAGGTCAGGCGGGTTTTTCAAAGCAGGAAATATTCTTGGTAACAGCGATCTTACTTCTGAAAGGTTAACATCCTTCATGAGTGGCCAGGCATAATATGTCAGTGCCAACATCTTCAACAGCGATAGCTCAAAATAAGAAATCAGGACTTGTTCTTGCAAACCTTGTAACGTAAGCATGTGTGTACTTATAATTCCACTGTAAGTATCTGGCTTTGGCTTCATATACATTTGGTGTCAGAAGAATGAATAAAGTAATGATAACTCTAATAATAACAAACAGTTGCTCTTTTACAGTTGCATTTATTCCATGTGCAGCCTGCACATGGACATGTCCAAGTATCTTTTTACTTTCTTGTTACATTTATCTCATTCCCACTTTCCAGTGTTTTATATTTTTATTTGCAGTATGAAAATATTTAAATCATTGTTGCAATTTGTTTTTATTGCCCAGTGCAACCACTTATTCCAGGTGTTTATTTATCTTTGTGAAAAAGGCTCTTACTGGATTCTATTCATGGTTATGTTTAGAATGCTTCTGCCACATTTCATGGCTGTTGGGCCTCTTGGATGGGAGGATGTTTTTCCATGTGCATCATTATCACTTCCTTCATTATTTTGTACACGTCTATTAGGTCATCCTAAATGTTTTTCATCGTCACTGAAAATAAGCTTAACACATAACAGGTGTGGAGCCAGATGGGGAGAGAGAGCTTGAAAGAAAAATACTAGTTTATCCACCGCAGTGCAGTGCCTCTCTCCATCAAACAGCATGAGCATATATTGATGCAAAAGGGGGTATAGCCTTCCTAGCCCACTCCCTCTGTAAATCCTCCTCTGCATAAGTGCCTTGCTTTGAAGGCCCATATGACAGAAGAGAGCCATGTAAAGCAAGTAAGTCTTCCAGGTCCAAAATTTGTAGGTCGCTGACTATCTGACTGTCATTCATAGCTCTTCACAGCCTGTTGTGTTATACCGAGATTTAATATTGTCTTAATGCTTAGCATCCATTTTTCCTTTCATGGGCACAAGGTGTAAACAAAATAGGTAGGGAGTTACCTAAGTGTTGCTGAACCGCCTTGGGATTTCTCTGGAGTAAAGGGTGTTAAAACATTGTTGTAATGGCTTTATAGTGCCCTGCTATCTGGTATCAAGTTGGGCTGAATTTAGTAAGTGATCAGAAAACAGCTGACTCCCAGTGATTCACAAATACCAGAAAGGTGCCTCAGGATCACCACAGCCAGGCAAAATTTGCAGGAGTTTCATGCCTCCTCTTACAAGCACAGCAGCCTGAACCAGCCCCATAGTCACAACTGGAAGAAATGCCTTTACTGTCTTGGCCTCCACCTGGTGCAGAGGAAGATCTGCCCCTAAAAGAGTAAAGCGATGCATTTCAGTTCCTGTAGGACTGGGCTCTAAATCAGGAACAGTAATATAATCCTTGTTTTTTCCCCTTCCTTCTCTATACTATTACTAGACCATTTCGTTTGTCCCTGTTTCTCATTTTTTGTGCATTTTTAGGAGACCACTATTATATTTTCCTTTTTGTTTAATGTGAATATGTCTAAAGAGCCCATTGTTGTCAGTTGAAATATTTATGTAGTTTAGCATTCAGTAATTCCATTTGCTCCTTTAATTTGATCCTTTAACTTACTTCTGCTTATTTTTACATACAGTGCCTCTAAATTCTCTGCACCAGATTTGTTTATCTTTTTTAAAAGCTTTCAGCTCTCTGCTTGTAAAACTCTTTGCATTTCATTCCTTACCTAACCACAATGGCCTATGTTGCACTTTTCCCTGTTTAGATTGAAGTGGGAAGAATTTCAACTGCACTCTTTCCAACAGTTGCTTAAACATTTCCCACTTTTCCCCTAGTAGCTTTCCCACAGTTAGTAGAAATCCAATCAAAAGTACTTTCCACTCTTTTCAAAGTCAGCTACTTTATTTCTCTTATGCTTTCTGGTAATATTCTGTGCTCACACCTGAAATTTCTCGGCCATCTTACGTATTTTGAGAGAATGTTATATAAAGTGTGTGTGTGAGAGAGTAAATACACACATGCATGCGCACACACAACTATATTTAGCCTTTTTTTTTCTTCTTCTCCTCACCTTGGTTTCCAAACTGTGTATATCCCAGTGTTGTGTTTTGGGATGTATTTTTTTTTATAACCATTGCACTATTTTCTTAGTGTAGCAAAACTATTAGTGGGATGGAGAGACATCTCATACGAGGCATTTGTCCTGTCCTTGGGGACATCTGACCAATTGGACAACTTGGTGTGAGTTCTGGCACGGGCCACCACCCCAGATGTTTTGGTGGTATGTAGGACAGTGAGAAAGGAGTGATGTTAGGCTAAGGATGGAGAGACTGTAAACAGAAAAAGCTGGATTCGTTTTTCCTAAACTGATGAGTGCAGGACTGAAGCTGCCTTTCAGAGCAGAAGTCTCAGAGAGTTACAGAAGGCTACCTGGTGGATAGACTATCTCAAAACCTATTCCCTGATTGCCTGTCACTGTCACACTGCCACTCTTCCCCCAGCCCCACCTCCCAAGTTTCTGGAAGTCAAAAAAGTCTCTGCAAGAGACACACATTTGGTGCTTTATACTAACAAGAACTGAAAAAGCATTAGCTAATCAACCCTTTCAAAATTCTTGGGCTTATTTGAGCCCTTTGTGGCTCCAGTTTTATGCTGGTTTGGATCCAACAATTTCATTGGCATAAAAGAGGATGAATCAGGCACTTGAAGTATTGTTTAATGAACTGGTTGTATAGAAAGGCCAACTGGAGCAGAGGCAAGAGGTGGCTTGAGTCAAATTTTCTGCTCTTCTTCAAGGCCATGCTTCCACATCAAGGGCATGTAGTGGGATGTGCAGTTTGGTCAAAGCCAAAAGCTGTGGGCTGTGGGCTAGCTCTTCAGCTGGTTTTAACTGGCACAGCTCCTGTGAAACCAAGTTTTAATTCGTGGAGCAATTCCAGTTTTATACTCACTGGGGGAAATGTGGCCACTGGTTGTAGCTCCCAAACTCAAATAATATTTGTTTATTTTCTCCACCCAGATAGTGCCTCCAACCCAGTTTTATTTCCACATGACTACTTTGCTGCACATTTCTCTTTGAAATCCAGCCTCCAACGATACTTCTCTGCAATGAGTTCTTCCTCGCTAATTTTGAAGTGTTGACCTGAGAACTAGCTGGGTGTAAGTGCAGCACCTCCAAACACCCTGTGAAAACCTGAACACAACTGCAGCAAGTGAATATATCTGCATTATTAACTGGAATGAAACACTATATTAAAAGTGGAATAGAAAGATGCTAGGACCAAGTAAATAAAAGAACATGCCCCAGTGTATGAACTTTGTGGAGGGAGCAGAGGCAGGCTTCACGGAGCGTGAATTAATTTGCCTGCTGGCATAAAACCAAACGATGCATATTTCATTTTGGGACTTTTCTGTTAAAGCAAATAATCAAAATATGGTGGTGAAATAGTCTATGTCTAAAGAGTAAACGTATGTGTGCCACATTTTATTTCTTGTGTAGCCTTTATTGCTAAGTGTTAAATGAGTTGTCCTGCAACGAGTAGGGACTAGAGCTTTCTGAGCAAGAGACATTTTGAAAGAGGTACTGTGTGCAATAATAACTACAGCATCCAGGCTGATCAGAGTTGTCTTATAATATTATCAGCAGGTATTTAAAAACCCCAATGATTTGTTTGTTTATTTGAAGTTCTGGGTTTCTTTTTTTTTGAAAAAAAGTAGCGTGGCAGTAACATTTCTTTTATAAGAGAAATAATGTCAACAGAAGGCTAAAGAGCACGTGCCTGTAGAACATCTGCTCTGAGAAGCCACTTGAAAAATAACCACTCAGTAGCATGATAAGAAAACATCTGTGAAGCACTGGGAGGAATATTAGCAATGGGAGGAAGCAAGGAAGGACAAGTGAGGTTGGACCTAGATCAGGGACAGACATCTACCAACTGCCAGTGGCAGCACCTCTGTTATTTCTTTCATGATTACATCTATATTTAACATTAAGATTTTGTTAGAAGCAGGGAGGGATGTGGCAAGGGGGAAACTTAGTAGGGTGGCCATCGTCTTACCAGGTGCGAGGCTGAAGCCCCAGCTCCCCACCCTCATCCAGGCAGCCCGGGTGTTGGGGTGGGAGGGAGGGAGCGCATTGCTGGCCAGGCTTGGGGCAGGCGCTGGAGCGCTTTGCACAATCAGAACCTGGTATTTGTGTGCGTATAGCCCGCTCCTTGTTTTCCTTTGTTGTGCTTTACATGTTGGATCAATCACACAAGATTTTATTAGAAAAACACTGTTCTTATTAAAATCGTATATAAACAAGCCATCTGCCTTCACACATCTATTTGAAGATTTTTTTTGACACTGGCAATTTGATTTCAAGGCACTTATGGAACACTTCTTTGCTGAATATTGAGAGGATGACACATAGCAGTGTCTTAACCATTAAGCAGACATTTGGCTTTAATTGATGTGCAGATTATGCTCCCTTTTATAAGTGGGATAGTTAGTGCTTATTCAATTACACCAACGCAGCTCCTCAGCAACTTTTAACAAAGAACACATACTACTGAGACATTTCCCACAACATACCATGGCCTCAAAATCCCATTGGTTTGCTATAGAATAAACAGTCAGGAATTCCTGGAAATTAAAAAACAAAAACCACATGGACGGTAGGAGAAAATTAAATTAGTGACCCTAGGTAGAAACAAGTAAGATTTTCAGGCATCCACTCTGTTTCCAATCTTATTTATTCCTTTTCTGGTATTAATCAACCTCTTAGATTTCCCTTTGGATCTGGCTTTTTCCATTACAAATTTAAGGATACTGTAGAACGACAACTTCAATATGCTATAGGTTGTATATTTTTCTTCTGAATAACGCATGCGGAAATTGATACGTATTTGTAAAGAGTACATGTATGAGAAAGAGCTAAGTACAGATAGATGGAAGTGTATGTCTGTATTTAGAGAGGATGTGAGATGCTTGCAAACTGGTGCATCAGTTCATTATGAGATGCTCAGTCTACAGAAAAAAACAAACCCAATCTTTTATTGCTGGTTACAGATCCTATTTCACGTAATAGATCATGAAATAGAAGAAAGGAGAAACTGACTAATAGCCAGGCATAGGAGTCAGGATGTTTTGTCACCCTGAACAAATCAAATTTGCTCATATTCCAAAAAAAGGAGCAAATAATTCCAGCTTCTTCAAGGTGCTCTGAATTTAACTGGTCAGGAATCCCCGCCAGGAAAACATTAAACATATCTTAATGAGGGTAATGTTTGAACATCTCCTTATTTCAGTGGACTTAAGCATGGCCCATCCTAACAAAGGTCAGTTCTGTGAATCACAACCTGAGTGTTGTGTTGTGATCTGGAAGGGTGACGGCTGCAGCATTTTAAAAAGAAGGGCAGGTTCTCACCATTTATTGAAAATCAGACCTCTTTTGGGTGTCTCCAGCTGGGAGAGCAAATGGTAAGACAATAAAACAAGACCCTTTGGGAAAAAATCTTGTCTTTCGGTGGAAAGCAAGTTATATTGAACATTTGTTGTTTTGATAGGTTGAAGTTCACAATGTTGTTCCTAAATTTTCTGGCTCTGACATAGACAATGCAGCAAGCACATGTTTAAGCCTCAATTTGCAACCTGATCTGCCCAGGCAGACCTTTCTGTTCCTGGGAACTACTGATTCATTTGGCCATATGATGGGAGGAGGCTGCCAGCAAGGAGGAGAACTAGCCTTCACCTAAACTGAAGATGTAAACTCCCATCATCTTCTAGATAAAGAGGTTTTCCATCTTCAGATGTTTTCCTTGTCCACCTCCAGATGTTTTCATCTCTGATCTGCTGGTGAATGGTGAAGATGGTGTTTTGGAGGTGGGCTATGAGCGTTTAACTGTTTTGGAGGTACAACATGGCTAGAATAATATGCGCCTTTACAGTCTTAAAGCGATGCCAGTTTAACTTAAGTTTCAAATTGACAGAATTGACCCCTTACAAAGCTCTGTTTAAACTCTTAGCTTGCTTCATACCTTTTTGTCAGTTCAGTCTCTTGTACAAGTTAAACAAGATTTAGGAGTGTCCAAACAATGATCTGTGCCAGTTTAAATAAGTTGTTTTTTAAAAATATATATAGCTCAGCTGAATAAGGTTTTGTTTAGAGTTAGGAACATGAGCAGTAAAATATAATATGGATTTCATGAACTTATCCCTACCTTCAACATTTCCTGTGCTTCTTTCCATTCATTCATCTAAAATGTTGAGTGTACAGGAGTGTGTACAGCTCCTGACACAGTGAGGAACAGATGTTCATTCAGCTTCTTGGTATGACCAGAATGTATATATTTTAGGTAATAAAGGGGTAAAAAAAAAAAAAAAATCTAAAAAAATAGCATTTTTGTGGCATTTTGACCTTAACTTTAGAAAAGTTATTCAGAAATGAAAACTATCCCAAAGTTTACCAAACTTTTTGAAATCTAAAGAACAGTTGATCAAGTTTGATTTTCTCCAGACTCATTGCTTGTCCTGTGTTGATGACGAAAATTGTCTTCATCACCTGCAACATTCCTTATTCTTCCCAGGGATACAGAGGGGAGAAAAAAGACTCTAATGCTAATAAACATGCAAGCCATTTATTTCAATAGTTAGTAATCGCTGTATAACGATTTACAAAAATTGCACATCCTCTGTTTAACTAAGGTTTTGCCTGTGATCATCATAATCAGTTCTGCCTGTTTGAAGAAACGCATGCTTGCACAGCTTGAAACATTTAAAACCTTTCAAGTCGGGCTTTGGCACCTCTGATGGTATGTACTGTGCTTATGACAGTTAATCATGTGAGCTGAACTTTTTTTCTCTTCCCTTTAAACTTGGTAGATTTAAGATTATCTTTTTTTTCTCATATTATTTCTTCAAAGTTAAATTTCCAGTGCATGAAACTTCTTGACCTGGAAAATAAACACAGCACCGCATATAGCACTGTGGGATAGCAAAAGAAATCTGACCTGTGTAACTAACAACACAGACACGTAAAACAATGAGGGCCTAATTTTCTACGGTGTTTTAGCAACAGTTTTAGGGTACCTAAACAGATAGATGTGTCTGCAATTGTCCTCAATGTTCAGTACCTTCCATAAAGGAGTTTTAAAAATGTGGTCCTTGAATCTTCGGTGACCTACCATTAATTTCCTCAAAGTAATAAAGGTTGACGTATATTACAGACTTCAGTGGAAACAGCTGATGTTTACTCCCTCTGAGAAAATCAGGCCCTGCAGACCAGACTCTCTGCTGGTGAACCGTGACTGGGCTCCTCTCAGAACAGTGCAGGTGTCTAATTTTACACCTGTGGGCTCTTCCAGTGCTGCACTACCTTCACTGTGATTTTTTTTTTCTGATGTCCAGACAAAATTTTGTTTCGTGTGACCTGTGACTGTTGCCTCTTTTCCTTTTGCTGTGCGCCTTGAGAAGATTCTGGCTCTGTCTCTTCTATGATCACCCTTTCATAAGGGAGTGGCAGGCAGGAGTTAAATCCCACCCTTAGCCTCTTTTTCGCCAGGCTGAACAAACCTGACCCCCTCGGTTTCCCCTTTTACTTCATGTGCTCCAGTCTAACCATCTTGGTGGCTCTCCATTGCACTCACTCCAGTTTGTCAATGTCTTTCTTGAATGGAGGAAGGGACAAAATTAGACATAGTACTCCAAATGCACCCTCAAGAAAGCCAAATAGAGGGGAATGATTAGCAAAACTATCCACTTTGTGTTACGATACTTACAAAATTATTCCATGTTTCCTGGCGTGGGATATTTGGCTGATGTTCTCAAACAACTCTAGACATCCCCACTTGACGCAGGGGAACATAGCAGAGATGCAAATTTTAGCATTGCTGATAAACCCTGTGTCCCATGTTTGAGCAAGTTGAATCTGATACGTGGAAACAGATCTCCTGAAGGAACAGAACTACCTTGTAGCCAACATTACATTTGTGATCAGTATTGCTATTATCAATTCTTTGAAGATCGTATGTCAGACCCTCCGTTGGCATTATGCTTTCAAATATCAGTCAGGATCTGCCTGGACTAGATATGAACTGGGGAGTGACCTCAAGGAGAAAGTTTCCATAAGCTCTGAACAATACGGTCCTGGTCAGTTCTTCTCAATTACATAAAATAACCATTTCAGGGATGGAGTAGCCATTAGTCATATTAAGATAGCACAAAGACGGTTGCCTTGTCTTAGCGATGTAATGGATCATGATACTTCCACATTCAAGAAGGCTGGAGAGTACAACAGAAACTAAAGAACAAATGGGCCCTTTGTAAATGTTTGGATAAAGTTTGCATATGGCTTCTCATTGCGATTGCAGGGCATAATACTGTGGAGTAATTCCAATTCTATGGAATAGATAAGTTATGCAAGAGGTAATCAGTGATTTAAGCTCAAGATTAGTTTCTTAAAGGACTGGGGCAATCTGTTCCTTAGACTGTCTCAAAGCGTACTCCTACCATTCTGATTCACAATATAAACGCCCACAGAATTTTTGCATCACCAATATACCTTATTTTGTCAGAGACAAAAAATTAATATAATGGAATACAGAAGTCACTGCTTTTCCCCTAAAAAAGTCACTTCCTGTAAAAAAACGACTGTCTGTCCCCCTTTCTAGACATCAGGCTCCACTACAAAGATGTAGCAGCAGCGGATGGTATAGATTGTCCCTCTTTACCTGTAGACGTTCAGTGATTCCATAAAAGCGGATTCTCATACTGCTTCTCTCATCTTGGCTGCACCATTCTCTTCATGCTCTTATGGCATCTTGTCTTAGTTTGAGAACATTTTTTTCTCTCTTCTTTGAATAGTGCCTTGTATGGGGTCTGACCTGGATGGGCACTTCCAGATACCACATCAATGCAAATACTATCATGAACATACCTGGGTGTTGCTAATACATGATTACATTATATATTTGTGAAGTATTTCAATGTTTCAACAGAGAAGGCAAGTTAGAAATGCTCAGTGTTTAAGCATGTGGATTGTGGTGCTGAAGAAAATGATTGCCTCTAACACCACTAGATGCAATTCAGTTTGTATTGGGCGTATATGACATTTCAGAGCAGCATCAAAAGGTAACGCAAAGTATTGAATACATGCTTATTTATAGTTATTGCTTGCTTCATGCAGGATCTTCAAAGATTATGCTGAAGTGATCTCTGTACACAGGCCTTGTCACTGCATTTTTATATGGAGAATATGTTATTTTTTCACTTTATTTTGGAGTGGTAAATAGGGATCACAAATAGCTTTTCTTTGCCTGAAAGGGTTGTATGATTTACATTATTGGTTACTCACAGAGTTCAAACACATTCTATATACTGGATTTCTGTCCTTAAATATACTTTACAGTACAACTCATGATGCTGCCATCCCAGAATTTTGGCTATAAGCTCTAAGACTAGGAAGGAAAGACGGCAAGCTCGTATTTTTGAAAGTATAAGGAAGTATAAAGCTCCTGATAAGGTAATTTTGGCAAGCTAAAGTTTTCACTTCTAATTATCCTGGAGGCATCAGTAGTCACATTTTCCTTTATCACTTTAAGCATACATGGGATTTGGAGTTTTGTTTTGTATATGTCATTAAAATAGCAGATTTTATCTATTCTAGAGATGTAATATGGGTTGTATGAATTTTAATGAGATGCTTGGAGTTACAGTAGAAGCAACCCAATCAAGTTAATGGGTTGATGTGCCTAAAAGAGGGGCACATTGCAACAGAAAGTTCCTGTGACCGAAATGATGACAGCGTATTAATTGCAACCAGGTTTGTTTTAGCCCTTTCTGATGGTCAGCCGTGTTTCCACATGATCAGAATAATGTTTTTGGCAACCAAGATTAAGTGCTTACAAAAGTCCTTACTAGTAGTTCACCAGCAGAGTTATCATAAAGTACATTTGTCAGCTTAGGTGAAATCTTCTTTACATTCTCTTTTGAAAAATGAAGGGGAGCAGGAAGATCATGACAACTACTTTGCAGTGAGATGAGAATTTGGAAGAGAAGTGTGGGTGTGCTTTCAGAAGGGTTCTTACAGAACAGTGACTTGTTTCCCAGTCTGTACACTGTCATAGTGACTAAGGACTGTGGCACATTGAGGGCATTTGTGAATTTCTAAAGGTAAATTAACATGATTTATGGGAAATTATAAGTAACTGGATAAATGAAGATATGCTTCATCTTGTCTGTACCAACTTTGTGATTTTACCTCATTTAGCTTTCCATTTTGGTAAATGTCTCACACAATGTTTCCAAAATAAATCTTTTTTAAAGATGTTTGATATTTCTTGATAGGAGCGGAAGAACAGTAATGTGCCCTCTACCATACCTTTACAGTGTTGCCTGGAACCTTGCAACTTTGTTTATTACAACATTATTCCACATTATTTGTCACATATACTTGGACACAAATAGACCACTTTCGTTCAAGAGAGATTAACGATAGAGCTAACTTGCTGATTTAATAATCTCTGGGACCTAAAAGGGTGTATTTCAGGGACCAAATTTCCCTCTTTAGTTTTGTTTACAGTTTATGTTGTTCGCACATATTAAGTAACTTCTAGCAGTTTTGGCTGAAAATTTAGTTAAGAGGCTGAACTCATATGTAGTCAGCATTTCTTCATCACACAGACATGCACTATTCATAACATAAGTGACATTTGACTCACACTTAACCTAATTATTTTCTTGCAAGGATGTGTATTAAACTAGACCCAGAGTCGGAAGATACTTGCTGCCTATGTACAGCAAAACAAGGCCTCCTTAGTTTTCTGTGGTCAACATTACCCTACATTTTGAACGGCAGTCTTTATTTTACAATGCTTTACATACCTGTGAACTCAAGAAAGTTCTTAGCATTTTTTTTAATGCATGCCTGTAAGTAAATAGTGGGCTACCTCAGTGCTAGCTAGCAATGGCTTTGGGGTCTGAGCTGGCTTCTGTTGTGAAAAACGGATAGCCTTCACTGGTGAAAAAATCCCACTTATTGCAGGAGGCCAGGATGTACCCTGTGGTGGAGCACTCACTTGTGGAGCGTTCATTTCGCCCGCAGTCTCCCAAAGGGGTCACAGCTGGAGTCTTGGTCAGTATCTATGATTTTTCAGATAACCAGTGTTTCCAATAGTCTCGAGCTCAAAAACCCGAACCCAGGATGCATTGTCCAGTGCAAAGCTCCACAAACCACCTCTTCCTCTTAAGCAGCTTTTTACTGGTAGCTTGAGCTGAGTAATTGGCCAGGCTATCATCTACTTAGTTTTCAGTCTTCTCCAAGGAATCTTCTTGGTGATGGGATTTTTCCTAGTGAGTGATACAGAATCCTTCTGCGTGCAAAGATCTATAGCATTGTTCTATACCTGAAAATATTTCAGCTGGGAAATATCCTTAAACCTTCTGCTTTCGGCTAAATGTGTTATTAATCCTCAGTTTGGCTACACAGCAATGATAGTTGGCCATTGTCAGGATTTTCTTGGCTAATGCTGCTTCAGAAATAAACACTAGGGCACATCTGAAAGGAAAAAATCTCAGCCCAAGCAAGGTACTTGATATTTTTTGTACATGTTATTGCTAGACGTGATGGATAGGTGTTTGCGTATGAACTGGATTCATCCCTTTCGAAGTCTGGCACATCTCACTCCCACAGTTCACATACAGTTTAGATTTAGAGACAACTGGTAATGTATATAGCAACTGGTTACTCTGTAAGTAGTATTAATTGGATATAAACCTGAATGATCACCCTGGAAGGTGATCTGAGACTCTGGAGCATTGAGAATGAAGGATTCTGATCTGTTACCTATTAGTATGTAAATGACACCATCTTAAAGCTACCCAAAATGCCAAAGTACCCCTTCCCCGTTTACATGGAGTTACCTGTAAATACATAGAGAATATTGCCTGCTACTTTTTAACAGGAGACATCATGACTCCTCAGCCCCTAACAGTCATCTGGGCTTGTTGGCATGAGTCCGGGGTCCCATTTGCCATCGGCACTTGCCCGTTGCAGTTAACCCCTGGGCTCCTCTGGTGCGTGGGCTCAGTGCAGTTGTACCACCTGCGTATGTGATGGCTTTGCCACGGGTTTGGGAATTCAGCTTTTCCATTGCCTGCTATCCTGACAGAAATGTCTCTTTCAAGCTTCACAGTGTCCATCCTGAATCTCTTCTCTTTTCCTTCTTCTGTACTTTAATTCTCAGAAGGCTGTCCCAGGAGGAAGGCTTTTGGATAGCTGAGGCTTGACTCAGTCCCTGCTGTTACTCAGATAAATTATCCAGATTACTTACCAGCAGTAGCGGCACTTTGCTGCATCTTCTCTTCTCTGATACACTGAGAAGAAAGACATATTGTTCCAGGGCTTTCAGACAAGAGGATAAGGTAATATGATAAAATGATTCTTTCTTAAATGATTTTTTTAAGATTAAATCTTAGAAATTGGAGGGAAGTCCTGGAGTACACAGCACTCTAGCCTGTCGTTTCTGCAAATTCCTGTCATCACCTTTATTTGCTAATGTATACGTTATATGTGATATGTCGGCCTGAGACAATAGTCTGGATTTACATTCATGAATGTTTGCAATCGGTCCTTTGCTTTTCAGTCTGTGTCTTCCCTAGGGTATAGGGAAGGACTTTATATTTTTTCTGAGCATTAATGTATGTCATGACACATACTTACAGAACAAAAATCTAGTTGTGTTAAAAAAGGGACTAGGCTGAAATTACAGATCACCACCCT
Organism: Aptenodytes patagonicus; assembly: GCF_965638725.1. NCBI lineage: Eukaryota > Metazoa > Chordata > Aves > Sphenisciformes > Spheniscidae > Aptenodytes > Aptenodytes patagonicus. The sequence continues at coordinate 109,053,277 of NC_134951.1, read as the reverse complement.
GCAAAATCACAAAGGACAGCTGAGGAAGATAGGTTTGACTCGAGTGATTTCTATGAGGAAAACCAGTATACTCAAGTATTTACTGAAGAATTGTTATTGTATGTATGTAAGTGAAAGGTGTCCCTGCACCACTGATTCAATTTTTAATTTCTTGTCTTATAGTTAGATTATAACTTCACTGGGACACTGGTTGTTACCTTATTTCATGCTGTACAAGGCTCCTGCCATATAAATAGGATTCTTAGGCACTGAAACAAACGGAAGAAGACAACACTTACACTGGGACATGTGTTAATAATGTAGAAAAGGAGATCAGAGCTTCCGTCTGATTCCTATTGTAATAGCATTCGATTGTCTTGTCTTTTCCCATTTGAATGTTTACATTTTTCTCTTTTTCTTGGGTTTTTTTAACCTTTTAAATTTATCAAAAATAAGCCCTATTCTTATATGTGCTTTCTTTTTGAGCTAAAAGTAGCAGAAAAGATTGTAGCACTGCATCAGCTATTTGAAAGGCGAACAGGGACCAATATTGTCTCTGTTTCTTCCATCTGAAAATTTCCTGTGCTTCAACAGTGACATTTCCTACTTTTTTCTACCTGAGCTTTGACCAAAGCCAAGACTGAATTTCTACATATTTTCATATTTAGAAATCTGTATGTAGAGGCCTGGAACAAGAATTCTGAGATCCTTAATTAAAAGGCACTCCTGAAGTGACATATTATCACATGATTTTTTTTCCCCCTGTAGTGTCATCTAACATCAGAAATATATTATTTGTTCCCATCTCCAAAATGCTGTACTGGAAGGACTAATAGTGGAGAAATAAAAAAAGAAAGAAGGTGAAAGTGAATTGCATTCCCTACCAACTCCGACAGCAGTTTTTGGATTTTCTCACCTCTTTGAAGAGGTATCAAAATCTGAAGGTGATAATTAAGAGACACTTTGGCTGAGCAGCATTCATGTATCCTAGAAGTTCTGCAATTTTATTGGAAAATTGAGGAGACTTAAAGCTAAGATTCAGCCACCTAACCTTCGACCCATGACTAATGCCTAGAGAGAAGCCTAGTCACTCTAAGCTTCATTTCCAGGCAGTAGGAAGAGATGTAGGATGGATTTGGCTGAGGGGAGGAGAGTGTAGTTTCATTTCAGATATGCTTCAGTGTTTCGTAAATGGCCAGCTGGGATATTTGGAACTGAACCCTTCAGTCCTACCGTAATAGGAGTTTAGCCAGAGTGAACACTGCATCTTCAGACCCTTCTATGTTTTAATCTACTACTTCATAACACTGGTGTGTCACTAGGTTCTTCAGAAAAATAGCCAGTAGCATTGTCTAAAACCACAGAACTCTCTGAATCCCAGCAGCGGTCTGCCATCACATTTATATGTGTACATCTCTTCTCTAAATACCTCCACCCTCATCTCCATTGCTTATAGGCTCTGGGTTGTGTTTATGAAAATATGTCTGGAATATAATTCCTTATAAAAGTACTTCGTGCTAAAGCTGCTTGGAGATCTCTCTTCCAAGGATCTACTTCAGAGGATTTCCAAGCTGCAACCACAAATTGTGTCAGTTGTTTTCTGTAAGAAATACAGTACTTCATTATTGCCACAGGGGGTACTGTTGGCTTAATTTTGTATTTGAGTCACTGCTGCTGAAATTATTAAGTTAATGATTTATGCTCCTATGATACAACAATCTCTAGTGTTTAAATTGGTTACTATGTTTTGTTTACTGTTTATAACTACCACAGTTGTTTTAAATGCCACTAAAACTACTTGCCAGCTTGTATGGTTTATTTCTCCCTGCAGATTTTTACAAACCACTGATTGATATAGGGGAAAAAAAAACACCCTATGGTGATTTATGCTTGAAAAAAAAATCCCAAGAGCTATGAATTAACCACTGTTCTGCTATATAGAAAAAATAACACTCTAGTGACACTGAACAATGGATGTCAAAACCTACTTATTCTAGCGCTTGCTTCTGGTTTTATCATAGTGGAAAATTTGAGTGCTTTTTTCTTTCTTTTTCTTTGAGTACTATGACTGCATCAGTTTTGGACTATGAGCTCACTAGTTTTTCCCCAGGGTTTCTCCTCATCATGCCATGTTAAGTACTTGATTCACTTAAACAGACTAATGTTTGCAAAAGTGGAAAAAATGTCCCAGAATTCGCTGCTTGACAGAAGGTTAGCTCATTTAGCTCCCGGTGCACACAGAAAATTTGGGAGGCTGATCTACAGCTTCAGGGAAATCATCTGATAACAAAGCTGGGTAGATTCTGTGGCTCTCTATTGCTTTATAAGAAAAGAAGCACTTACTGTTTTTCACTGGAAAAAGCACAGAGCGGTGAGAACATAGCTGAACTGTGTAGGGCAGGACGAGGAGATTTCACCAGTGTGTTACAGCAGTTGAAATACAGTGTGACAGTGGGCACTTTCCTTCGCTCTGCTGGGTGAAATTATGGTCACAGTAAAGCGTAAAAAGCCGCTTCTGACATCACATCTTAGACCTCCTTTTCTGCAGCACTCATGCCCATTTTGCATTTGTCTCCTTTTATGTGCCCCCTGAGCCACCACTTCCATATGCTTAGCCAGTTGCTTATTGATGAGTTTGTGATCAAAACTAGGAGTACAAGTTAAATTGGTTTATGGTGATATGTAAAACATAGAGGACAACTCTTACAGATAGCTAGAAACACAAATTCCACCGACCGGCTCCATCTCCATAGATACACAGACTATGGATCAACATCTGAACTGCTTTTCATTCAGCGGAGAGGTCAGGAGTACGTGTTGCTGATCCACCCCTCAGCCTTCAGTGGTTCAGCCACTGGCCTGGTTCCCAGCAACTTCAGGCTGTTCAGACAGCCCAAAATTGATGGGGTTGATTAGGTGATGCTGTAGGAGCCATCCCAGCAGCAACGCACTACCAGAACCCCCTTACTCCCCAACACATGGGCTGGGATTTTCCCACTGTTGAGATCTCTTAAATCTAATACTTATCATCAGACCAGCGTCAAACGCTTGTTGCAGCAGGGAGAGATGAGCCTGAGAGTTTCAAGTGGAAGGGAGATGCTGACAATGTAGAAAATCAGGCACAAGTATTTTAAGAAGAAAAAGTACAGGATGTCACTTCTATACTACAATATAATGTAAACCCAAGGACTTTTAGCTAATAGGGCTCCAACATGTCTGTCCCAGATTTCCCAACAGAAGAGTGGCACAGGTACTATACACAACAGGATCGATGCATTTGAGGTCCGCCTGACTTACTACATGAAGCAATACATCCACCTGGTGATCTGCACATACACTTGCCTCGGGCTGCTGTACATCTGGCAGCCAGAGAGCTACCTTTTTTCTGGGCTAACTTATCCAGACAAATGGGAAAAATTATCTTTTACTACCCAGAGAACATTTCCAGGCAGAAAGAGAGGATATATTGTGGGAAACCCAAAATATTTAGTACCTCCAGCTAGTGACTCAACCTGTTACATGTGTCCTTTCACAAATTCGTGCTATAGTTTCATTAACTGACAGCGTGCAAGCAAGTATGAAGTCCTAAAAGCCACAATAGAAAAGCCTTGACCTCTACTCTACATGAATATAGGCTTAAGTTAAGTTTTAAGTATGTTTTCACATGCCTACCATGATCTTTCTGTGCATCCAATCCATCCTTCTCAACAAATACTGTGGAGAGAACAAAGGCATTTCATGTGGTATGGGAGAATTTCTCTGATATAAAGAAAACTTCAGATATGTGAGTGAGAAGAGCATGAATTCACAGAGGAGATGTGGTGGGGAGAGGGGTTGGCTGTCCAGAGCACAGCTTTGAGGAACTGCACCCAATCCTGCAAACTCTTCCTAGTGTGGGCTGGGAGAAGATACAGATGTGAGTAATTCCTCTGGAGTTTCCTTTGAAATGCAAGTATGAATTTTACCCAAGATGTGCTTCAGCAGCTAGTGGTGTGCACGGGCAGTGGGTGCCTGGGGTGACCGGAGGGTGGGGTGCACTGCCTGTTCGTCCCGTCTGGTAGAAGACCTGCAGACTGCCAGCACGAAGTGCCCAGCTCCAGGGTGAATTCACACACCTTCAGCTGACGTGGCTTACACATGGACCTTTGTGGGGGGTTAAAACTGGCATGCAGTAGCAGAAGTCCATGGGTGCTGCTGCCCAGCCTTTCGTTTGTGGGGGGTTAAAACTGGCATGCAGTAACAGAAGTCCATGGGTGCTGCTGCCCAGCCTTTCGTTAGTGAATGCATCAGCGTAGAGAGGAAACTGGCAAAGGAAAATGCATGCAATCCTCTTGCATCAGCAGGTATCTTTTTAATGATGCACCTAGTCAGAGATGAGCTGCACTCTTTACATACTTTCAGAGACATTCCTTGTGAATTTTTCCAGGGCTGGAATGCTGTATATGTGATATTTCCCTTAATAAAGCATTCAGGAGTTGTTTTTCAAGGAGGTGTATAAATATGGGAGTCCACTGTGCAAGGGAGGTCATGCATAGAAGATGTGAGAACCTATTGGCAGAATTACTGTGCGACTTTATTTTATATGACTTGAAGCTATATTTTTTTTTCCTCCTAGATTATAAAATAACACTAATCTGTGTGTTAATGTGTGGCCTGTGAAAGGTGTGTGAAAGGTCTACTTGGCCCTCTGCAAGGAAAAGGCTCGTCTCCTCTGATTTAGATGACTCAAAAGGTTCTCTAGGTGGAAATTAACTCATCTAGGAAAGTATCCATGGCAAGAAAAACATGAAAAAATTCTCTTCTGGCATCAGGCAGGCTTTTTCCTCAGTACATTGGGGTGCTACAACTGTGGGAAAATAAAGGAAGGTGATAAACCTAAACTACGACCTATCTGGAAACAACTCCCACACACATGATACACACGAGCACACACCTCTGAATGGTTTATAGAGGACTAAGTGAAAGATCTCAAACAGGCCAAGTAAGAAAGGAGACTCTTATTTTCATTTTCTTTCATTTAGGGTCTAGGGTGAAATATTGATAGAAAAATGTAAAGGATTATTTCTCCCTGTGATGCAAAATCTTGAAGTGGGAACCTTGTGTTTCAGAAGTAAAAATGAATATTAAGCACAAAAGAGTTATATTTGCATTACTCTAGCAGGAAGATGGTACTTCCTGAAGCACTGAAAGCATCAAAACAGCAGAGGCAAGAGAAGCTGCAAGCTCCTCAGGTCAACTTTGTGCCCCTAAAACAAATGGAAAAAGTCAGTTTTCAGAAATTATCTGTAATTTTTCAATGTGTTTTAATGCATCACTGCTGATCAGCCAGAAGAGAACTGCCTAAAAGAGCCTCCAGTGTGGTATGAGGCATTTCACTGTTTTTACCAAGCAATAAAATTGTGTAGTAAGAGGGCAATATAAAACTGTACTATTTTATCATTCAAACCCACTTTTTTTTTAAAGTATGTTTCAATCCAGGATGTAAAATCTGCCCTATTAGATGAATGACTATATAATTATGCCTCCAGCTTTTAACTGTTACAGCAGGGGCCAGTGTTCTTTACAGTTTTTGCTTTATCATGAAATATAAATATTAGATTTGCATATATGATTTTAACAGCTTTTATTTAAATAAAGTCAAAACATTCTGGTATGAGATTTCCAAAACTCTTCCTGTTAACTCTGGAAACACTCCTTACTGCTGGATTCAATACACCCTATGTTAATGAACTTTATATAAATTATAGATATCTTAGAGGACCATAAAGACTGGTAAGCTTCTTCCTTTCTATTGGGCACAAAAACCCAAGTCAGAATGACATTTGCTCAGCACTTTGTATTTTCACTAAAGTTGGTGGGAATTTAATTTACTGTCTAGAATTAATTTGATTTAAACAACATCTGTTCAACCCTTGATTCTTTATTTTGGAGCTGTGATCATTATAGAAGCTGAGAATCAGACCCATCATTTTTGAGGAGAGCAAATGAAAATATTTTCTACTTTTTCTTTTCACTTCTATTCACTGCACTAAAATGCCTTTGCCACTTACCAAGCAAGAAGTTCATCCCCCTCTCTGTGTCTCTGCTCCCTTTCTGCCCTCCCAGTCCATCTGGCTTGGTTCCTCTGTTTCTTTTGCTTCCCACCCTCAGTTACTGTGTTATCAGTGAAACCAGTTTTGAAGTAAAACTCTCACACTCCACAAGACCATTCACGTGTATGGTATACTGACTTTTTGAGCACACAGCTTGCTACCTCTCCCTATATTGAACTCTCCACTCTTACTAACGCCTTCTGTTTCCTGTCCATAAGACAGTTTTAAAGCTTACAATATTTGTACAGTCCTCTCTCTCTCTCTGTTTTTTAAAGGGTTTTCTGAGAACTTCATTACACCAGCCATCATGCAGAGTTGTGCAAAAGGGAGGAGACCACAGAAGGTCATCCTCCCTCCTTGCTTGGCTTTTGTGCTGTGCTAATGGAAACCTCTGTGCTTTGGACAGCACCTGCTCTTCTACTGGGGTTTAAATCAGAAGGAAAAGTGTTTATTTCAGTGGACCTTAGGCTATGCCCCAATACTCATGCAGTGAAACAAATCATCTCCCATCAGAGAGCAGAATGGATTGAAGAGGAGGCTGGGTCCTTGTCCCCTTCTCCTTGCATCATCTCCTAGTGACTGGGTGGGAAGAGCAGGAGATGGAAGTCAGAAGTTCCTACACTCACTCCTCAGGTGGGGAGGCCAAAGACTTCATACTGAAGCACAAAAGGCGAAGTCATTTTAACCTCCCTAATAAGAAAAGAAGAGTAAATGATACTTCAAGAACAGCGTGACAACTATCAGTAAACAGTTAAAACTTCTATGCAGAAGAAACCAGGTTACATCAAGTTACCAAATGTTTTCTATAACACTATATTCCTCTCCTGTGGACAATTAGGAAGACTGTTCTGCATTGGAGGACTAGTGTTGACAGCACAGAGCAATGGACATTTCAATGAAAAAGTTGCTGTTCTCTTCCTCCTGAGACCCAATAAAGATTTTATGCATTGGGTTTTGCCTTATTTCACTTCCATTGTGATGTTAACTACAGAATGGTGATATTTATTTATGCTACACTGTCTGTTTGCATGAATATATAGCTATAAACAGGTACTTTCCTTTTCGATGGAAGCCATGTAACTAATGTTTTCCAGTGACCACTTACACTGATTTTAAACGACGTACCAGGTGACTTTTAAAAAGGGACTTGAGCAATAGTTACATGGCATAGCATCAATTTTTAACTCTGCGTTTGGTAATCTATCATACACAAGCAAATCAATCCTCATTTGCCAAAAGAATGCGAATAGTGTCTTACTAGACTGTAAAATCACTAAGTCAACTTTTTCTGGCTTGTTCCCCCCTGGATCTCTATTCGTGAAAATCATTCTCACTACAGAGCATCTGCTCCTCTCCTGGTCTTCCATACTCTGCACATCTTCAAAGCCTGCCTGCTGTCCTCAGTGACAATCGTGTGTGATCTCATTTTCAGGCCCAAAGGCTTCCACCATTTATCTGGCTGCTAGTTCCTGAGCTCAATATCTGTCATTGTCATCATGGTCAGGAAAATACACTTTTTAGTACTGTAGTTCTTTGTTCTCAATTCTGCCCTCCCTGGCTTTCCCTGAGGGTGCTCCGCTCCAGGTCAGCAAGAAGAGAGGAAGAAGAAACGTGATTGTTTTCCCACCCTGCTTAGAGGACCCGGGTTGATCACATTGGATGACGTACAGATAAACATATGGACCTTGAAGTAGTTGTCCAAATGGGACATACAGACTTCTGGAGAGGCAGCTGTAATTAATTTAGTATTGCAGCAAATCCATGGCTCCCTCCTGAGGGCGGGGGTAGGCCAGCAAGCTGTAACGAGGAGCCTGTTGTTCTTACAGCACCCAAGGGCCTACCAGAAGGTGAGCTGGTCTTCCTTGGGAAGAGTCCATCACAGGGCTCTGGTCCTGGGCAATAGAGAGCAATGGTGCGCACACCCAAGACAAAATTAGGCTTGTCGATTGTCCTACATAGTCAAGTCAGTAAGAGATTAAAATAATAGTTAAAAAAAATCAATTTCTGCTTCTTCACCAAAAATTTCCCTTTCCTCAGCTGAAAAAGGGCCACAGAAACATTGCAGGCAAAGATTTTCCCCTGGGATATAGGAGTGGGAACAAGTAACTAGGGGATGGGAAAGGAACCTTTGTGGACAATGGTAAAGAGCAATATCCATCCTATTACAGTCCTGTTATAAATCACCCTCTAGGAATTATGCCATAGGACTATTAAGCCAAAAGATTATCAGTTTTCCATGATCCTGTTCTGATGGTCCTCAAATAGAGTATCATTTTTGGGAATTTTTCCTTTTTTTAAAATCTAGTGACCTAAATGCTGTACTATGCTTTTCAGAGACCTACGGAACTAATCCAAGAAATATCTCTGCTGGAGAGAGTCCTGGGAGTCTGATTTACCAGCCCACTTAGGTAGCCTAAGCTGCCATCATAAAGCCAGAGTCTACAAGACCTTCATCTGATCTATGAACTAGACTGATCAGTCAAAGCTACCAGAAGTCAAAACTAAATCTGCTCTCTAACTATTACTGATTTGCAGTGTAAGAAAATAGAAGATCCCTAAATCATTGTAGTTTCTGGTAGGGATCAAATTAAATTCTCCTGTGCTTTAATTACAGTAGTTTTGGAAAACTTGCAGACTTTCCACGTAAAGTGTAATACAGAGGTCTGCTGACATTTTTCAGAGCACACAGATAACAGAGAGAGAAAAGAACTGATTGAAATGTAGAATGAAAAAAAAAAAAAAGAAAAAGAAAAAGTAGTGTTTTGTTGAATGTCCCACCTGAATTCTAAAGCCCATGGGAGGGTACTTTGGTTCTGAAGATGTTTTTGCTACTTGGAAATCCTTCAAGAATCAATTCTAAACTGCTCAGCGACATCCTTCACTTCCCAATGAGAGACATTAAAATGAATTGGGACTGACATGTAGAAAGGGAGGGGGAGAGAGAGGGAGGGAGGGAGGGAAGCTGGTTGATTTTTTCATACTGTCTTAGCAAAAATTGCCTGTTAATTTGACTCAGGAAAAAAGGTGCAATAAGAAGAAAACAAGAAGGAAAAAAAGAGAAAATACTGTGTCAATTAAAAAATTTTACTTTAATAAAAGGAAAAAAGAATGGAGCAATTGATTTTGTAACTAATGAATGATCCTTTAGGAGGATTTATCAGGTGCTGCCACTAAAATATATTTTAAAATATTGTTCATGGAATATATGGGAAAAGCTACAGAGCTTTAGAGACTGAATGAAAGGATTTAAAGCATTACAGAGATTTCATTTGTAACCCTTTGTGTCGAGTTTTTAAATACCTTACAGTGACAACAAGAAGACTGGTGTTTGAGCAGAGCTTCAGTTAGTGTTGCATCTGTAATTCATCACAGATGGGGTTTATTTGTTTTTATTTATCGTGCCTTCTTTGAGGTTAAGCATCAGAGGCTGGATAGTGTCTTCAGTAAGTGAAATCACTGAGGTTGTGTGGGTATAATCTCTCGCTCTTTGTTGGTGGGCGAGTGGGCAGGCACGCTGAACCCTGGGTGCTGTAGGATAAGCAGGGTCACATTCATCCAAGTGTCACTGCGCTGGTTCAGTTGAGTGCATCAGGAGTTTGTGAGAAATGCGCATGTGTCAGGTTGTAATAACTCTTCTCCCTGAAATCTCTGAGGGGCTGCTCTGAATCATGTCAGTGAATCATGAGCCTTAAGAGTTGGGTCTGTCTCATCTAACTTCAGTGATGCTCATTTAAACTCTGTCTGGAGTCAGTGGAGAGAGGTAGGCACCCTCACAAATCTGTCTTAGGATGGAGTTAACTGGACCATGTAGACCAGAGGGGGAATGACTAATTTAGACTGTATGCCTAAAATTTAGGTGGCCAAGTTGGATGAGATGAATGTACAGTCACTCTCTGTGACTGTACTAGCTGGAGGATTAATGGAGCACTGCTCACTTTGCTATCCCATCACTGTTGCTCACTGCCCTCCACCACAAGCATACCTTGAATATGGGAGCAGTGGCAGTGGTGGGGGGATCTGGATGTGGAAACACTATACTTCTTGGAAATTCTCCTTTACCCAAGACAAGACTTACTGGGGCAATTTATTATTAAAGCCAATAATGGCTTTAAACTAAAGGGGGGTAGATATAGACTAGATATAAGGAAGAAATTTTTTACGCTGAGGGTGGTGAAACACTGGCACAGGTTGCCCAGAGAGGTGGTGGATGCCCCATCCCTGGAAACTTTCAAGGTCAGGTTGGACGGGGCTCTGAGCAACCTGATCTAGTTGAACATGTCCCTGCCCACGGCAGGGGGGTTGGACTAGATGACCTTCAGAGGTCCCTTCCAACCCAAACTATTTTGTGATTCTATGAATTTCAGCTTTTTTAATGCCTCTTTAAGCCTCTGACATAGGGTGCAAACAACTGAATGTCCTGACTTTGCAGTGTTATATGTAGAGCTCTGAATTTAGGAAGTTGCATGTATAGGACTCCCTTGTCATACTTCCCTTAGAAAGCTGACAAGAGCTCTAATCCATGCAATAGTATACACCAAGCTTTCTGTAGAAAGCTGTGAGTAAACCCCGTATTATAATCAAAACAAGGTCTACCAGCAGTTGGGTAAGGCAAGACCAGTTCTTCATTTTGAGTTTGTGTCTTTCTCCTTGCTGTCTTTCTTTTACTTCTGTAATAGAAATGGACCTGTCAGTTGCAGCAGTGTGAATCTGACCTCATTTGAGGTTCATTTTTGCAAAGAGAAGGAGGTCTGTTCACCAGGCTCTGAAGATGTTCAGACTATGTTCCTCCTTTGATCTCCAAAGCAGGCTGGGCTCACAGCCTAAGCCTCTATTGCCAAAAATTCTGTGACCCCACAACTCCTACTACTAACAAGATACCATCTGGTTTATGAGGGTGAGAGTAAATTCAAGTTTAAAGTGAGAGGCATACCTCATAATACGGGTGAATAAATACATAGTGACATAGTGCCATTAGTGCTATATGTATGTGAGATGTCCAATCATATGGGCCACACATGGATGGCCATACTTTAGAAGACAGGGTCAGTCGCCTTGCAGTTTATCTGGAGAATTGCTATATTAATGAGAATCAACCGCAGCAGAAAGCAGAGCTTTAAATGTAGCATTCACTTTTTTTTTTTTCTTTTTCCTTTTATGATGTTTCAAAAATTCCTCATTCCTCAGTAACTTCTGTCGTCCGGAGTTGTGTGCATTTTTCAGCTATCAATTTGAGAAGGAAAAAATGCTGGGAGCTAGTAGAGTGGTTTTAATTGGGAAAACCACCCAAGAGCTCGCATGTGCAGCTGACCTAGATTATCTGACACCCATGAGTCAAATATACCCCAGTACAACTGCACTGGAAATGAGAGGCCGGTTCCTCTCTCACAGCCTGTGGTATGAATCAGAAATAATTATTTTGAAGGAAGAGCAATGATGGCTGTGTAAGAGCAGCACAAAGCCCAGGAGAAAACCCGGCAGTTACTGGGTAAGAATCAGCCCTTTACAAAACTGAGCCCTGGGAGGTCCAAGCGTTCTCGCACACCCAGTCTGATCGCGTTGGGAATAACACAGAATCACCTTCCTCAGCCTCGACCTGTGCTCCCGCTCCTGTGCTAAAGAGAAAAAAAAAGGAAATAAAAGAAAATAAAAACAAGTACTTTGGAACCTCAGAAAGTTCTGCTTCAGCTTTGATTTTATAAAAAGCGGGTTATTATTTTAACACGTGGGATTCTTATTTTTTCTGAACCTGTCCCCCTGCCTACCGAATAACTGGAGTGTCATCTTGGTTCAAGCCTCAGATCTCAGTCTAGCAAAACCTTAAAAACCTGCTTCCTTGCTCACTTTCTCTCAGGCAAAGTGTCCGGAACATACATTTACATTTCATCCAGTCCAACCAACCGCAGAGCAAGGATTTTCAATTAACAACTTGTACACAAGATTCTTGCAAAGCAAATGATACTTTTGCTGAGCTACAGCCTGTGTTGTGTTGTGCCAAAACGTCAACTCCCAGAATACAATGTGTTGAAGTGAAATATGAAAATTCTGCTTCTGTCTTAGTTGTCTAGTCATATACACCATATTAACATGGGATATTAAGGAAATATACTCTAATGATAGGAGAACTGCAGCCAACATCTTGTTCATGGTTGGGCTAAATGTCAGTTTTGTGGTAGTGATGGCAGGGGAGCATTAATCAAGTGTGAACTTTGATTAATAAAAACATCGCTCTGGATACAAAGCGAAAAAGAAAACCTGCTGTTTACAGGTCGTGTAGGTAGCAAACAGATGATGCAATTAGAGAGGGACAAGTGCTTGTTTGCAAATGCGCTTGTATCATGATTATCTATTAGAGAACGAAGTGTTATGATTACATTCAACATTGTGAAATAATGTTTTCTGTGTGTGAAAACAGTTGATAATTCTTTCAGCAGGTAATGTTCCTCTTTCCCTTTTTCAGCTTCCTCCAGCATTTGGGTCTATATTGTTACAGTCTTTCAAGATACTCACAGACACAAGACTGTTGTTGCCAATTTCTAATCCCGTTAAGAGGAGCCGAATTCAGGGAGGTGGCTATGTTGCTTCACCATGCTGTTTTTCACCCTTCTCATTAGTGTTACATACATTTGTGGATGAAGGAGGGAGGGAGCGTGTTGCAGATGCCCTCTCAGGCTGCAGAGTCCGTGGTTCGGGTGCCTCTGGCTCCTGCAGCAGAGCTAGAACTATGTGATCCTCCTGGCAACGCGAGTGGGCACCCTCCAGTCGTCTTCCCAGAAGTCCACAGCAACTCTAGCATGTAACTCAAGATCTCTCTGGTAGATAGTCGTGGCTGGAGCAGGCTCTGGGGTTGGAAACAGCCACTTCACATTCCGTATCTGTATGCAATACTGGTGGAAAGTGCAGGAAAACAACAGCAACTTCTACTTCCAAACTAACAGCGTTTCATTTTCCCATATCCAACCTCAGATGCTTCTGTCACAGAGACCAGTAATAGGCTTTGTTGCCTATTTGTATCCAAAGAGAAGTGCAGAAGAATGAGAGGCACACAGAGCTGGGACTAGATTTTTCCATGGATCTCCCCACTGTACATGATGGGAAGACCACATGAAAATCTTCATTGCAAAAGTTTCCTCTGAGGGGTTCATGTTGTAGCAATTCCAGAAAAGCTCAGAAAATTAGCTGTACTATATATACCCCCTCAGGAGATTTTGCTTGTGTGAGGACATTTTATTTCCTGATTAAACAGTCTATTCTGCCATGGATTCTTAATGAAATTCATGTCTGTGCTGAAGGCCCTGTTCAGGACTTACCTGAAGGATTTCAGTGATGTGTAAAGCCTTGGGCAAATGTCACTTAAAGCCTATGGGGGATGAGATGAGTTCCCTCATACCCACTGCAATTATTCTTCCTCACATGCTGAGAGATGCATCTGTAGAGTCTGAAAACAAGAATCTGTCATCTGGTTTTATTTTGTTGTTCTTGAGAATGCCAAGTTGATTCAGCAAGGTCATGCATGGTCTAAATATATGCCAATAATTTTTTTGTTGTTGTGAAAATTAGCTTTAGATTTATGACTATGAACAATAATCTAGCCTAAGCTCAGTTTTCTAGTTCTGCATGCTATTTTGCAAATAAAAACAGTTACAAACTTTGAGCTTTTAGACCAACCTTGAAGTTGGCATGAAAATTTAGATAGTGAGCTATCACTTTCCTAACGTTAGTACAGTGAATATGTTCCTTCTTCTTAACTGTGCAATGTCCTTATATGCAAGTTACAGTTCTTGTACATCCCCTTTGATCACTGTCGTGGTGCTAGTGACGTATTTCTGTAGACACACTAAACAACTCCCACAAAGCAAGTGGTCTGCGTTGCATTCTCCCTTTTTGCTGCATTTAGCTAAAGCTTGAAAGAGCAATACCATACGAATGTAGTTCCTAGTAGCTGTATTGCAACTGGACATTTTTCAAAGCTCCTTGAAAGCCTTGAGCAAACATGTAAAAGTTACTGTGTAGAAGTTAATGGTTTTGATCTAAGTTTCAGTAGTATAAATCTGGAATAACTTCAGTGACCACATGTCTGAATATGCATATTTGTCTTCAGAACTTGGTTATAGTTCAATGTACCAATGCCCCATATACCCAACAGAAAACTTTTACAGCGAGATGTGGCAGCTGTTTAACGCTGCATAGGAAAGCACAATTTAGGAGAGTTCTGCATCAGACTCTGCTCTCAAATCAGTTTTGCAACAGTGTAAATGCATTGATTTATATGGAATTACAGCTTATAAACTCTGAGGGTGATTGGAGAATCAGAAAAATCACAGCCAGCTGAAATCAAAGAAGGACTTCCATGGAAGCAAATACATAATTATTGGAAACTTCATTTTTCATGCTCAGCAGGTTTAACAGCAATACTGTCGAGAAAGTATCAGGGACTGTTTCATGATCTCAGTCTTTGGGATGTAGATTTATGTTGCTTCCAAAATGTGACACTTCCCCAAATAGAGGGCCCTCTAATTCATCATTAGTTCAAGAACCAGCTCAGATAGACAGACTAATAGGATAGTCCTAAATCTAGTTCAAATAATTTCTCTAAGGTGAATGCATGACAGCTGGAAAATGGTAAGATTACAGTGCACTCACAATGAAAAATAAATTAGTCTATTGTCTTGTTTTAAAATTTGTCAACTTGTAAAAAAAAATCTGTATGGTAATGCTCTGAAGTTATTAAAACAAATAATAATCACTGGAGGATTTTTGTCCCCTGTAATGATGCAGTGAACAGGTGTTTTATATTCTGACCAGAATCAAATAACACAGAATTACAAAACCAAAGAATGGCTGAGGTTGGAAGGCACCTCTGGGGTTATTCCTCCCCAGGTGCAGGACTTTCCCTTTCCCTTTGTTGATGTTCATAGGATTTCTGTTGCCCATTTCTCCAGGCTGTTGAGGTCCCTCTGAATGGCAGCACAACCGTCTTGTTTGTCAGCCACTCCTCCCAATTTTTCTTTGTCTGCAAACTTGCTGAGGTTGCACTCTGTCCTGTTACTGTTAGTCATTACTAAAGATGTTAAACAGTGTTGGAACCGGTATCAACCCCTGAGTGCACAACCAGTGACCAACCTCCAGCTGAATTTCTAGCTGCTGATTACAGCCCTCTGAGCCCAACAGTTCAGCCAGTTTTCAGCCCACCTCACTGTCCATTTATCTAGTCTGTATCTTATCAGTTTGTCTATGATGAACATGGTGTTGAAAGCCTTGTCAAAGTGAAGACAGACAACATCAACTGCTCTCCTCTCACCCACCGATGATCGTGTGTGATTTCCCACTCATATATCCATGCTGGCTACTCCAAATCATCTTGTCCTTCGTATGTTTGGAAATGGTTTCCAGGAGGATTAGCTCCATCACATCCTGACCAGCCTGTAGTTCCCCAGGTCTTCCTTCTTGCCCTTTGTGAAGACAGGAGGGACATTTGCTTTCTCCCAGTCCTCAGTAACCTCCTCCAGTCACCATGATCTTTCAAGGGTTAACAAGAGTAGCTTCGCAGTGATATCGATCAGCTCCCTCAGCACTCATGGGTGGATCCCCTCAGATCCCATGGATGTTTATCTTGCTTAAATGTTCCTAACCTGATCCTCTTCCATCCTCCAATCCTCTCTATATTACTGCAGGGTCACCTACCCGTTTCCACTTCTTGTACACTTCTTTTTTATGTTTGCATTTTGTCAGGAGCTCCTCGTTCATCCATGCAGGCCTCCTGCCACCTTTGCTTGATTTCTTGCACATTGGGATGCACCAGTCTTGAGTTTGGAGGAGGTGATCCCTGAATATCAACCAGCTCTCCTGGACCACTCTTTTCTCCAGGGCTATCTCCCATACAGTTGTTCCAAGCAGGCCTCTGAACAAGCCAAAATCTGTTCTCCTGAAGTCCAGGGTTGTGGTCCTGCTTTTGCTTTTTTCCTGTCTTCTCAAGATCCTTAGTTCCACCATCTCAAGTTCACTGCAGCCAAGGCTGCCCTTGAGCTTCGCATCCCTGACAAATTTATCTTATTTGTAAGTCTGAGGTCCAGCAGAGCACTTCCCCTCGTCTGCTCCTTGATCACCTGTGTCAGGAAGTTGTCATCAGTGCACTCCAGAAACTTCCTGGACTGCTTGTGCCCTGCCGTGGTGTCCCTCCAACAGATATCAGGGTGCTTGAAGTCCCCATGAGGACCAGGGCCTGCAAAGGTGAGGCTTCTTCCAGTTGTCTGAAAGCCACATCTACTTCTTCCTGGTCAGGCAGTCTTTAGCAGACACCCACCACAATGTTGCCCACACTGGTCTGCCCTCTAATCCTGGTCCATAAACTCTCAGCTGGCTTGTCATCCCTCCCTAGGCAGAGCTCCATGCTTTCCCACTGTTCTGTCACGTACAGAGTGACATCTCCTCCTCTCCATCCCACCTGTCCTTCCTGAAGAACCTGTATCGATCCTTTGCAGCACACTAGTCGTGTGAGCTATCCCACCACATCTCTGTTACCCCAGTGAGGCTGCAGCCCTGTAAGTGCACGCAGACCTCTAATGCCTCCTGTTTGTTCTCCCTAGTTGGATTTTAAGCTATATCTAATTCAAATGCCTTATAGTTGCAAATGATACTAATTTGGGTTTTGAAAGGGTAATATTTTATTATTAGTCCACATATGCATATAATGTATTAGGAGCTGGTATTTTCATCATTAACATATCTAAAGGATAGAGAGCACAAGTGGTTTTCTAAATTTAAATGTACCCTGCCTTTCTTACAAGGCCACGGTGGTTTACTGTTTCTGTTAAAGGGACTCTGTCTGATCCTATACCTGTTGTATCGTGAGCAGACTCTATAAAACTAACGTGACTTTCCTCCTTCCCCCTCACATACATGCTGAGCCAGGTATTTTAATGTGGTTGTTATTATTATTATAAATTGTTATCTTTATTATTATTATTTTACAATAGCAATTTTCTCTGACTCAGACGTGCAGAGACCTCTGTGTCACTACTATAGTTCATGGCCAGTCAACAGCATTTGGAAAGTTGTTTCCATCTGGAAACTCTTTGCTGTCATATGGGAAATGCATTGGTGATGTCAGCCTTGTACTTAATGGAAAGAGATCCACAACACTTGAATTGTCACTGCTCAGCCAAAAGTGGCCAAGAACTGAATGTGCATGAAGCTCGAAACATTTTCTCAGCCACCGAGAAGATCACTTCATCCAAGGATTGAAGCTCATTGGCAGCAAAGGGCACTGCTCACCCTATTCTTGATCTATGGATAAGTAAAGTGCTTCTGTTTCCAGGCTCCCCTTCTAAGACATTTCCTGAGCACTAAAAATGTTTCAAAAATGTAAAAGAAAACAGTTAAAGAAAAACGATATTAAAAGAAAATTCCAAACTGCAGTGAATGCCTCCAGCCAAATTTCTAAACTGGGCAGCAGAGTGAGAGGAAATGGTAACATATTTTTGCAGCATTTACACTTTTTATGCTATTGCTGGCACACACAGTTTTGTGCCTGTAGAGAGAGCAAAATATTGGAGTCAAAATCTACCCTGTAGATCTGAGAGCAGAATAATATTGAAGTTCAGGTCCGCAGCGTAGGTCTGAAGATACAATTTTGCCCTCAAATTGAACTGCCTGTATGAAGTTGTGAGGGGTTTTCGGGAAAATCGGCAGCAGAGCTGGGACAAGTGAGTGAGGCTGGTGGCCCTGCCGAGGGGACGGGGAGGTCCCCGCCGGGAGCCCGCAGCTGGCTGGCCATCCGCAGCTGGTAGCCCTGCACCCGCCACGGCACAAGTGGGTGCCAGCCTAGCCAAGCCTTTCGGGGACGGGGAAGGGAGCATGAAAGACTTGCTGGGAGGATGCTGGCGTTGTTCATGTCTTGGGGAAGAAGAGGCAGAGCAGGTTGGATGGGAAGCCCCAGGAAACCCGGCATTGTTGCTTAGCAGTACTCAAAGGAAACACTTTTGTTTGTTTGCTTGTCTTTAACATAAGCACCCTCAGTTCCTTTGAAACTTGTTTAGAAATGAATGAAACACGGCATTAAGTGGCTGATACATAAATCAAACCATTACTGTAACTGTGGAATGATCAGTAGAGAAAAACAGTCTCTCTTTAGTTTGTTACTAGCCTGGAAAAAGCATTAATTAGCACTAATGAATCACCAGAGCTATGACTGAGCCAGGTTTCAAGCATTGCCAAAACACAAGCATGATTCAATTAATGCTGAAGGTTTTAGTGCATGTGTTTTTATGGAACAGTCTTTTGACGCTAGTGTCTTTTTAATAATGCTTTGCAAATCTCTTCCAATATTACTGCGTGCAGACCGAGCTTCCCAATTTACTGCAAAAAATAAAGAGTCAGAAATGCATTTGTGACCTCCTTTTGGAAGAAATACTCATCTGGGTAATGTAATTATTATGTAAATTACTTAAAGTTAACGGTATTTTCTATTTATGCTGGATTTAGTGCTGTCAGAATTGATGACTGACTAGCACTAGGGGTTAGATATTGGCGGAAAAGTTAATGTGTTATTTAATTTAATTTAATGATTCTGAGAAACTGCTCCTAGCGTGTAAACAAAATCTTATCAAGTGACTTCCATAACAATTTGTGTTTTCGTTGGTAATCTCTGC
This sequence comes from Aptenodytes patagonicus, assembly GCF_965638725.1. Classification (NCBI taxonomy): domain Eukaryota; kingdom Metazoa; phylum Chordata; class Aves; order Sphenisciformes; family Spheniscidae; genus Aptenodytes; species Aptenodytes patagonicus. Next base: position 109,034,559 of record NC_134951.1, on the reverse strand, counting down.
CATTCAGAGACAGGGGCCAAACTGTGCAATCCAACTCAATAGGGGATAATGTGGAATGACACCAAGGAGTTGTGAGAGACCATATATTATTCTTGCCTAACGTCCTCAGAGTTGGGGAAAAGATAGCGCAGCCTCTGCCTTTGCTGTGCAAACAGCTCTGTCCTCTTCAGGCAAAGTCTGAGCACAAACCAAGATGCAGCAGAAACTACTGTACCTGAACCATCGAGTGGCACAGTCTGCAGCTGCTACTTCGTTGCCGTCCTGGACCGGCTTATTCCCAGATATTATGATCTTCAGGGACAAGATGACTTTCTAGACCCTGAAATGCTCAAGTTTTCAAATCCAATGTGAAGAGATTTGCTATCTGCGATCCATGAAATTGAAGGTAGATGAAAGCCTTCCTAGTTAAAGGTGACTGAGAAAGAAAGTATAACATAATACCCAAGCTCTATTTTCCTCTTGGGTGTCAGGAGCAGACCTAATGCCTCCCTCTGTAGTAGGAGAGTCACTGACTTTTTTCCACCAGTCTCTGCCTTTCAAAAGAGACTCAGAATTCCTTGTTTTGACAGAATAAGCCAGTTCATGATCCTGAACCATCCATAGTGCTTGGAGCGGAGACATCTCACGTGTTCTCTAAGTATGCATAAACCTGAGCTTATGCCAAACCAGTATTCACCAAACGTGAACTACCAATGCTTTTTTCTTTCCCCTCTTCCTTGTCACACCTTCCAGCCCCTCCACATCTTAGCTGAAACTGCATTGCTGCAGCTTCCTTCAAGGGGAGCCTGGAAGGTCACCCACGTACTGGATGGATAAAGGGAGCTCGCTGGCCAGGGGGAAAGTAGCAGCTCTGGCAACACAGGAGTTCTGCATTTTCCCCTAATTAGTAACCTGGATGTACTGTTGAGGAAAAGGCATTTTGCATTTTCTCTGGGAACTGTTGACATGACCATTAAGATAATGAACTGATGATACCACCGATAAGAGGACATGGAAGCAGAATTCCCTCATGCGGAGGTAGTCTATACCAGAAACATTTATTTGAATCTCTTCATCCTTCATCTAATTGAATTCTGAAGAGTTGAATAAAGCAGTATAGCTGTAAGCAAAATCAGATTTGCAACATTACACAAACCGAGCAAAGTTTCACATCCCAGATGGCCATCAACTTTGCCCATTTCCAGTATGTCTTGGGCTTGCAGTCATCTACTCATCTTCTCTTCTTTGCTGCCAAGACTGCCTGCTGACAGTCTTTTTTCTTAGGAAAGGCCCAGAAATCACTCAGTGGGAGTACACGAGGCTGTCAGCTCCTCCTATACCACTAACACTGGGCTTGTTGTAATCTTTTCCACTATAAGCCAAAATTTCTCGGCACTTATGACCCAGATGTACACATGCATTTTGGTCTAAAACCTAAAACAGAAGGAATTAGGCCACCCAGCTCTGAACTAAGGACAAACTTCCCAATCTATGTGCTATCCCTATGAGAAAACTATAGGTCTCAGTTCCAGCTGGGAACATTTATGACGTTTGGTATGTCTGCACATTCTCACTGCAAGGGACAAATTGTCAAGTTCTGCTTTTAGTTACATGCATGCAGCCCAAGTGGAATCAGTAAATGATCACATCACCAGCCTCTCCAGTGAAATCTAGGTCTTTTATAAGCTTCAACAACAGATTTCTTTTTTTTCTGTCTACTGTCACATAAATAAAATAGGAAATTAAATTTTAAAAGATAGCAAAATAACTTCATAAACACAGTGCAAACCAAGAAAACATCAGAGTCTTACAACAGGGAACCGTACGCCTTTTTTTCCGTAAAACCTGTTGACATTGGTGTGGTGTATTTGTGTCATAACTTTAATTGCATTTAAGTGTTGAATTTGAAATACTTCATGTGAGGCTGAAACCTGAGAGGAGACCAAACTTGGTAAACAGAATAAGCTTTATTAAAGCAGTGATTTACAGAGTAACTCCAAGTCTAGCTAAAGTTCCCTGTATAGTAATTTCACAGGGCCTACTGTTTTCTCCAAGTTCATCTTCTCTCTAACCTATAAGCTACTTCCATAGCCTATGCAGATGGCTACAAGTTGGGGTGTTAGCATTTTCCATTTGGATCATGGCACTGTCTCTTAGCACAGGTTTATTTCATTCTCCTGCTGGGAATTAAAGCCCTCCTGTTCAGCTTAGGGGGCAGCATGTAGAGCTATCAGAAGTGATGTTTTTTTTCTCTAAAATCCAAATTCCTGTTATGTCCTCAGATGTAGCTAACAGCTCTCCAGAACAAATGGTGCTCTTAATACTAGGAAAATGCACACTGCAGCCATCATGTGCGCTTCCAGTACAGCTCCTCTTATCTGCAATTCCTGTGGGCTACATTTATGACTCCTTTTCTCCAAATGCTTCGTTGATTGTTTTGTTCATCAGAGTAATCCCCCAAGACAATACTTGTGTGGTTGCAGTATGTTAGTAATCAACAATTTGCCCAATTATATCTAACTCTGGTGCAGTTATCCCTAACCATGTCCCAGTTAGAGAATGGCAACAGCATGATGTTGCTTAAGAGACTAAACAATTTTTTTTAAGACCCGGATACACAAGAGAGAAAAAAGTTGACTTGAAAATGTGCAGGACTGGCTATAAACAGAGGGGACCTGCCACAGTAAAAGCAAAGATCATTTGATGTTTTACCATAGTTTAAGGGCTTTCTGACAGATCAACATTACCTGTTATAAGACCAGATAAAGTTTGATATGTCTTAAACTTAATGCAATTCATTTGATTAAGAAACAAGCAAGTCACTTCTTTACTGATTTACGCAGCTTCTTTGTTTTTTCCTAGGTATGATACCAAAACAAAACTGTGTCATCTTTTTTCCAAAACCATTTCTCCTTTATAGCGCTCTTCAGAAAAGACTACCAAGCCAGCAGCCACCTCTGAAAGCTTCTGCTCTGTGATTACCTCTGTTGGAAGAACATAACTACAGAAAAATAAAAAGTAGTAGAAAGATTCTTTCATCTTCTATGTTTATTTTTCTTAAAAATGGGCAGGATATGAAAATCAGAAGATTGTTAGTTGGTGGTGGGCGTTTTTGGAAAAAGTGAGCAAATATGTTTTGGTTTGAGCTTTGTGTGTATTGCTGGCTAACAGGTTACCTGAACTTAATCTTTCTTCTGAGATTTCTTTTTCATACAGTAAAAATGCAGTTGGTAAAAAGTCGAGATGTGTGTGTGGATCTGAGGTGTTTTATGGTGTACATAACAGCCAGTATTTCACTTCCAGCAGGAGTGAGGAACATGGCTAGAGAAATGCTCTACTCTAATTAGGGCTTTATCTGTGTATTTATAATAAAAGTGTGCTGAAGATCACATGGCAAACATCATCAGTACTGAATCTTATGGGTGATGTTATCATGCCTTTCCAACTCCAAATGCAGCAGGCGCTGCTAGCCAAAGAATTTCCCCTTAGGTGCCACGTCTTTATTTTGTCTTGCGTTTCCTTGGGGATTTACCCAGCCTCAGCAGGGCTTTGCAAGCACATATGAACGAAACATCCCTGTGGTCACAAAAGGGTAAGGCAACAAGATGGTGAAGATTTCTGTAATGAGATACCTTTATCCTCATTTTACATTTTTACTGCAATAAAGATAAGATGGATAATGAAACTCCAGATTCAAACCCAAAGCAACAGAACGAAGAACCCCATCTCATCTTCAATTTAAGGGCGTAGCTGGCTTTGCAGAGCCCATGTACAGTGGTTCAAAAGGTAAATTTAGATCCAAGAGCTGCTTAAATCAAGGGATGGGTTGTAATCTCTCTCCAACATGAATGTAAGACCACACTGTGATCTCAGCTACAACACATATGTATACAATAGCTATGCTGAAGTCCACGGAGTTGCTCTAGATTTACAAGCAATGTAACAAGTGTCTGAACACAGACCACAAAGTTCATTGTCCTTTTTAACAAAACTGAACATATCTAAAAATCTGTGCAGAAAATGCATTAAAACTGCATAAAATCTGCAGAGCTATATTGTTACAGAAAACACTACCTTGCTTGTAAGGGAACTGGTAATACTGCCCGTGTCTGTCTGTATGAAGGGACTCTGTACTTCCTTACTTCCATATTTAATGATTAATAATTCTGTGGTTATTTATGCTAACTTAAAATTTTTGCAAATAAATCTTTATGTAGGCCTAGGAAATGTTGATTTGCCAGTTCTTAAAATCTTCACTGATCACAGCGGTTATCTTAGCGGAAATTTGTGGTTTAGAGACAGTGTTTAAAATACTTCTGGAAAGGAAGGGTCACTCCAGGAAAAGCAATATATACACAGGCCTTTCTACCATGGCTTTTAGTTTCATACTGTGACTAAAAATTTCAAACCAAGACATTCTGTGTCCTATATCCAGGTACCATGACGCTCACAGAAATAGCATCTGAAAGACATCGCTTTTTGTGAGTGTATGTGTAATATGTAAAAACAGTAAGTTTCTTGCATTTCATAACTCAGTTAAATTCTAGAAAGGCCAAAAGTTGTGTTCATGTTATGATAAGTACAAGTTATGGCAAAATGGCTAAAACCAGTGTTCGTCATTTTTTCATCTGTCTTGTTGATGCTTGTCAATGCACTGTAAATATGTGTCACAGTCAGGTCTACTGAACGGCGTACTTTGTGAGTTTCAAAATGAGGAAAAATGCACCATAAAATTTTTACATATGCTAACTGACTGTAAATGTGATTGAATATGTGGGACTTCCTCCAGCTTTGTTCTTTGGTGGATTGCTATTAGCTTACATTTGAAATCTCTGTTGGCCACACATTTCACATTGTTCTTCCAAATGTAATCATTTCTTTCTTTTATCTGATCTCTGACAGTCTCTCTGTTTTCATCAATATCTGACAGCAATTCCCAAAGATACAATATAGTCCACTCTAATATCCTTGTGCATACTCTCTTCTCCCTTTGAAATCCAATACCTAAGCAGTGAAATAATTTATTGTGCCTTATTTAGAATTTTATTTTTTGCATGTATTTTGATACTGTCCCTTTGAAACGAAAGTTATTTGGAAATTTAAACCAACTGTTCTCAAAAAATAGTTATGAAGTATCATTCAGTCTCCCCCCTTTTCAAAGATGCAGCCTTTATCTTGTTTTCTTTTCATACATTGCTTAAATATTTCTTTTCATATATTGCACCCCAAACCATAATTTGCAGCATGCACGAAATCCAATTCACACCAACCACCTGAAAACAAAGTATAAAAAAATCAGTCCTGCACAGACCACTGCCATCCAGAAATCAATGGACCTTTTAGAGTGAAGGACCAAACACAGTACTGAATTTGGTTTATGTGGCATTTTCTGGCAACAAGAAAACACACCATATGTAAAAAAGAGAAATGAGTTTTCTGAATAAGCATGAATAATATAATTCTTCCTCAATGCACAAATTTAACAGTGAAGATAATAACTTTTCGAACAACCTATAGAGAAGTGGTGGATTTTCCATTCCAGTCTGGAAGACAAGCATTAGTTAAATGCAAGTTAATAGGTTCTGTACAAGGATAAAATGGTGAAAATATCTGATTAAAAAGTGGAATAAGTCATTTAGAAATGTATTGATATTTCTTGACCTTAGAATTAAATTACAGGGTTCTGGATCATATTCTGTTGTAATGAATGTGAAGAGGCACTTATGTTTATGATAATGCAAGTTGTAACTGCATTGTATTTTAACTCCTAATAACAGGCTTATAAATTTACAGAAGTGGAGATAATGGTAAATTGTGTCTCTTATTACACCATAGTGAGAAAATGAGCAAAATGGTTGACTAGATGCTATAATTGATTAAAAAATACACTTTTCAATTGTGAAGGAAGACCAAGAATGACATACTGCTAATACGCTAGTCAGCTCCGTCTAAATTAAAATAACATTAATATACTATCCAGCACATAAAATAAGCCAGAGTACTTTGTTGTAGTCCAGAAATACAGAAACTAACCCCAGCAGGGCTGAATACATTAACTTTTTGCTCAAGGAAAAACAGGTACGGCTCTTGGAAATTAACATTAATAAGAATATTTAACAGAATAAGTTTTCAAAGAGGAATGTAATTTTCATTTAAAGCTAAATATGTTGACATGAATTTTAACAAATACCTGTTTTGAAAAAAGAAACAAAACAAAGCCTTTCAATAATGTCCAAGAATCTCTTGATGAAAAGTTGACCATTTTTTGTCTTAAAAACCAAAAAGTTAAAAGTGAACAATTTTTAACCAAAATGCATCCTTTTTTATCTAGTTAAGATGTCACAACTGACTTCAAACATTTTTTTAAATTTGTATTTCATGGGAGTTTTGAAGCCTTGTTCCTTTCAAAATAGAATTTCCTCTCAAATGACAAGCCAGTTCCTGCCTACTCAATTATGTTGTTGTATTGTTCCTGGGCTTAATGTTAGACCTTCTGTTCAGAAAAGAGCTTCACCCTTAGACAGTAAATAAAAATTGCCTTTAATCTTTGTGAAAACAATAAGGTAAGGGTGAAAAATGTCTTGCTGCATTGCAAAAGTGTTAAATTGTGCTTTTTTTTGCCAGGTTTGTGGAGTTTTTCACAGAGCTCTGACCCTGAGTGATTCCTTTGGTCACAGGGACCTGAATGCACGACTGCTCTGCAGTTGTGTGTGTGCTGGCTGCTTGGGATAGGAAAGATGATTTTGATTTTCTACAAAGACACTTATATTTCCCAGGTAATGCATTCAAGCTCCATCCTGACTGTAAGTACACTTCTTCCCCATGTGCCCCCTCACCAAACTTGACAAACTATAAGTGCTCTGCTTTGAAGCAGGTTAACCTGTTTCATCTGTCCACATGTGGTATAATTTCTGCACTGTCCCTTTGGGGCCCAGCGATCAACAGAGCTGGAATCGGATGAAAAGAGTTCTTCCTGGAAGGGAAAAAACTACTGCATGTGCAGTTCTGCACATTGAAGGAGAAATGAGATGATGTCCATGGAGTTACCCATCACCCATTGGAGCTGCAAGGGGTACCGGTAGCCTGAGCTGTGGCATTCTCCATGCATTTTCTTTCCATGAACGCTGAATATTCCCACGGCATTCCCTAAACTACATGACCACTGCTTCAGTGTTTGTCTGGGTTTGCTACCGAGAAGTAGCTTCCTTCACTGTCACTCTTTGCAGGATTAAATATTCTTGGACCAGTTTTTTCCCATTCAGGTTCTGGAGCAGCTCCCTCAAAGCAGAGGGAAGGTTTTGGTTCTAGGTATTCAAAGGGTTTCACAAAGTTTTAACTTCTGTAATAATTCTTGTTATGGAGTCAGCTGGTTCAACCAAGAGCTGTGAAAAGAAATGACTTAAGAATTGAACGATCAATTCATGTGTCCAAGTACAGTTTAATTTGACTAAAATTTGTAGTATTAGGGCAAAAGGATGCAAGAATTTGTGTGCAAAATTTAAAACTGGACATAGTCCAGGAGATACCTGCCTTTCCTCCACTCGTACCACAGTTTCTGGGGTGAAGGGAAGGGGTGAGAGGGGTTTGTCTATTTATGCCCTATATTCTTTCCACTCTTCTTTGCTTCCCTTTTTCTTGTGTTCTTCTTTTACCTAGTGAACACTGTATCGGTCCTCTTAAACATTTCAGAGTTTGGGGCCATCCTTGTTTGCTCGTTTGAATCAACATTCATGAAAGTTACTGTTTGGGAATTGGGTTTAGGGTTGCGTGGAAGTGTTCAGAATTTTGCAAGGAAGCAAAGGAATATGTGTAATTCCTAAATTGATGAGTCTCAAGATGATGTAAATTAAAAAAATTTGGGGACTGAATGTGGGAAATGGGGGATAATGGAAAAGCAAGCGCTAAATGGGAGAAGAAATGAATGCTGGAGTGAGACTGGCACCGCTGGCAGGAACCAATGGTACTGGTCAGGAAAAGAGACAAGTAGGAAGAGTCTTTTAAGAAAGCAGGTGTTGCAATGTTTATTCACTTGTACTTGCTGGCCTATTCAGAATGAAGAAATATAAAAGTGATTGAAAGTGAAATAATAAACATTCCAAATCTGAAAGCACCTTTTGAGCACCTTGAAGTAAATTCTTATTTGAAGTTCAAGTTTGTTCATCCTGTCTGTATCTGAATGGGTTTGCCCATCCTTAATTTGCATCACATGTTACTGTTGTGTACAGTGGAAATTCTGATCTGAATTACATATTGCATAACCTGATTGCCATAAACAAAGTCTGGAAAAAATGTAGAATCTCTAAAAAAAATTGTTTTCCTTGAATCAGGATTTTAATGTTAACTAGTCAATATTCAGGAAATTACCATTAGCACAGCATAGTTTGGTTTGGTGTTTGATATGCACATTCAGTTAGTGATGCATTTCCTCCTGGAATGGAAGGCATCTATAGCACTAAATAAATTTGAGACCTTGAGCTTATATTTTGGCATCTTTTTAATGAATTCACCACCCAGCAAGTTTCAAAGGTCACAATAACATCAAAAACTTCAAAAACATGTTCTTTTGTTATTTTTTAAGCTCATTCTCTGACACTAAACTATTTACGACATCTTTTTGGAAGTGAAATGTTGCATGTCTCTATAAAATATTGAATTTTTTTTTATTCAATTCCAAAAGATAGAAGAGGACCGTATGTGAGGAGATACAAACACACAAAGAAAGGTTGTTCCAAAGATACTAAAACAATTTCTTTGAGCATGGTGATGGTGTCAAGCAGTAAAGCTCTGGGTATGCGCTTTCTATTTTGTTTACATAAAAGTGAATTAAAGAAGCACAAAGTATTCTGTAATTCAGCAGGCTCAGTTTTGTGTGTGCTTTTCTATGTGTATATGAATTTATAGGACTATAATCCTGCACTTGCCTGGCTTATGGCACTTAACATGGAGTAGATTCAGTTTCACTCTACGCTGTGAACTAATTATTTGTCACATGGGCTTTTGTTGTGCTGTAGGTGAAGTTCCCTCATTTTCTTGTGGAGGCTCAAAGAATGCCAAGACAAAGTCATGTTATGGAGTCCTTCTAGACCTCTCATTTTTGCTCTACATTGGGATATAAAGTCATGCTAAATATCTGTTCCTAAGGACTATCAGAAATCTTCAGTGCATAAGAAACATTTTCACCCACTTAATAAAAGCAAGATTTTGGTTCTTTTGTGTTTTTTCCCCCTCTATCCTACAGTAAACAGAACCATAACTGTTTCAAGCTCCACGTAGACCTGATGAATGCTTGAAATACATAAAGTAAGTAGGGAAATGAAATTTTTCTAATAGTTGAGAAGTAAAAAAAAATAATTAGAGAAACTTATAGGACTGCTCTATGTATATCATGGCAAGTAAAGAGATAAAAAAGGGAATGTGGGCATCTGCAGAAAACTTCCACAGGAGAAGAATGTGTCTTACGGAGAAGATTTTCATTCGGCTTTAGTTACTTACGAAGAACTGGTTCTCTGCCAAAGCAGTTTACATATGTTTCCCAGACCTTACAAAAGGCACACTCTTACCCTGCATCAGTTTCTCAGGAAATAAAGCATTCAGTGTCTGCTTCTAGAGATTATCAGTGCTCTCTAACTGAGGTGTTGAAGATAAATGTGTTCAAGTCAACTGCAAACACCTCAAAAGACTTTACATGGTCCAGCACAAACCCTGAGCCCAGATAGCTGGCGTAAACTGGCACAGCTCCCCTGACTGTGGACATCAGTGGGGTACTGTTGATTTACACCAGATGGGCATTTTGACCTATCTGCTGAGCAGACTTAGACATAATCTTTGACAAAAACTAACAATGGGCACCATGATCTAAGTACTTAGGGAAATGATGGAATAAAAGCATCCAAATGTGTTAAACGTCTCTATGTATTGAACCTACTCATTGTGAAGGCAAATCAAATACCATGCCAGTCTTTCCCCCAGCCTCAGCAAAACACGAGAGAGCAAATCAAAACAAAATCAAATCCACAGCCAGGTCTGTTCCAGCAGTCTTTACTTATGGGATGTCACAAATAAAAGGACAAAAGCATGCAGTCACCATTCCTTGAGACATTATGTTTTCTTTAAATGGATTGAGAAATTAAGCTTTTAATGTATCTGTCTAACATATAAAGTGGAGCTTCCTGACCTGTCCATTGCAAAGTACCTGTCTTGCACACATCATCCATCTTTATGTGAACAAACTGACTCTGGTTTCTGAGCAGTTTCGATAACTGACAAATATTTTGTGGAGTGAAATCTTGGCTTTTTATCTACAACAGGAACAGGCATTATTATAAAACACCATAGTAGCAAAATTTTTGTCATATAACTATATGGGTCACCAGCCCTGGAAATGCGGTGTGCGAGCAGTGCTGTCTCGACCTGAGGACCTGAGCAAGTATCTCTACCTGATACACACTACGTGACACATGCTCAGTCCAAGGTAGCTTGGTGATTCTGCATCGCTTTGTCCTCTGCGGTGTGGACAATCCTTTTGGGTGTATAAGAGTTATCTCCATGACTGCCAGCTTAATGAGTGTGTTAGAGATACACCTCAGCTCCCTATCTCAAAGAAGAGCTTAAAAATCACAAGAGAGGGACTGACAGCTGTCTGCCCAGCTCTCCAAAATCCTGTCAGGAGCAGCTCAGCAAAAGCCTGGTCCTACCTATCACAGGCTGTGGTGATGCAGGAGCATATCGGTATTGAGCAGGATTGGGTCCTGGGAAAGGAAAGCAGAAAGGAAAGCGGAAAAGTAAATGTCTGAACTGCAAGGGTCCTCAACATCTTGCTCAGCTTTTGCCCTGCATGATCAGGGCTATAACAATGCCTCAGGAAACTAAGAGTTGGACAGACTTTTTTTAAAGGAAATAGCACAGGACATTTTAGTGATATATAACCTTTCCTAGCTGCTCACAGAGGAAATGATTCCTAAGGATCCCTTATCTTAAAATTAAATAGGTGACGATGGGAGAGAAACAGAACAGCTGTTTAGAAGCTGTCTTGAAAGAAAACAGAAAGGATTGTGTTCTTCGATGCGGTCCTGCTGCTTTAAAAAACTTTTATAGGCAATTAAAAAGTGAAGTAATGATAATAGTCTGACAAAATCCTTCCTTATCTTTGCTCCCTGACTTTACCTATCATTGCAGGAAGACCAGTTCACAGCTTGACCGTATCTTTGGTTGCAGCATATGAATCACTATTCTCCAAAGAGGTATTATTTACTTAAAAGTGATTAACAGGGATAAGAAGGGTCAGGGTGTTCCACTTTGTGCTGTTAGATGAACTAACTTGATGATAGGCATAATGCAATGGGCCTGGGAGAGCTGTACTATGTGCCAAAATGATCCCATGCATTATCAGATCTTACCTACCCTTGTTTAAACTAAACAAAATTGTCAGCTACTCAGTTACATTTTCCATATGGTGCAGTATCTTCTGAGCAGCAACTTGAATCAATCTTTGTGAAGTAATATTTTGAGTTATTTGCCTGCTATTCACATTTCTCTCAACAGTGAAAGTTGAGAGCAATAATAAAAAACCTAAGGAGACCGTGTGCTTTAATTAGTCTGTTCTTGTAGCTATTGTTATTATTAATGGAAGACCCATGTGATATCCAGTGGAAAAAAAAACCCTTTGAAAGACCATTTCATTTTAAGAAGGCAAACAAATTACATCATTTCAATTGGAAAGAAGAAAATGGATGGACCTGATTCTCCACTCACCCCTGTCATTTTTCTACCAGTGTAACATAGCTGATGTTAGTAGAACTTTCCCTAATTCACACCAGGATGAAGAACAGAACAGGGGAACAGACGCAGGGTGTGTATTTATGCAAGTCTTTCAACATCAATTCTGAGCTGCGAGGGTGATCAGAGTTTGGAAGCCAACTCTGGAAGCCTTTCTAAGGACACTCAGTGTGAGTGCATTTGCTCAGCCCATGTAGGGTGGCTATTTGCTGGAAGAAAGACAGGGTAGAAAGAAATAGAAGAAAGGTGAAAAAAAGTTTAGATCTGGAAGGGATGGGATGTGAAACACATGTCACAGGATGACACAGTGGGATGATAGACTGGATGAACAACGAAGGAAGGAACATACGAAAAAATGAGTTGGGGGCCCACATTTCTGGTTGGCGGGAGCTTACCCTTTATTCTCTTCCTTCCAGCCTCCTTCCCAAACTCTGCAGGACAATATCCTGATTTCAGTACAACTCCTCAAAAACCTGGAAGCATCACTGGAAAACCAGATCATTTTATCCACTCACATGGGAACTGGCTGAAATAAAATGTACAGCAAGCCATTCTCCAATGACTTGTGATGTGAGAACAGGGAGTATGGGGAATGGGCAATAGTGATGGATTCATTCCTTGGCAGGTCTTCTTGGCCATTTCCTTCCACACTCCACAACCCTGGGGAATTTGACAGCTCAGCTACTCCAAGCCTCTGGAAGTTTTGTTGGAGCAGAAAAAGTTACGCCAATTTCTCTTCTTTGCTACACCAACAACTGTATGTGTTTTCATCTAGAGCTAATTTTGATCCAGAGAGTCGTCGTCTTTTAAAACATATCCTCAAAATGCTTTTATTCTTCTTGGAGATTTTAAACATGTTGCTTGCTAATTCCATGGTGATTCCCATTCATGAACTTGTTTTAATAAATTTTTCCTCTCTATCCATATTTTAATGTCAGAACCCATTCAACTTTTCTGCAGGTTCCTCCCAATCTCTGCCAGGTCACTGAGGAAATCCTGCTCGTTAGGCTTGGTTGCCCAAGAACTCCGCCTCAAAAGCATCTCTACAGCCTGTTTCCCTGTCCCTCCAAGGGACAGGGACTTCATTTCCTGACACCACTCAGTTAATCATTTTATCAATTAGGCCAGAAATGTTAATGCTCTTTGAATAGATCATTTCCTTTAACTGGAAAGAGTTTCTCTTCTGCAATTAGCAGTACAGGAAACAGTTTTGCGTTGATATGGTAATTTATTATTTCCTATTAGTGAGCAGCATATCCTGCGATAACTTTCATAACTAGTAGGTCAAGTGTAAATTTCGTCAGAATGCACGTCATAGCCTTCAGTTTTGGATTGAAATGCTAAGTACAAAAATAGTTTGAAGTCGGATGTCCTTGCCTCCAAAGCACCTTTGGCACTGTGTTTGCCTGTGCCTTACAATCTTTATTTAAGTATAAAATAATAGCAGAAATGCATTTACCTTGTGTTTCTGTTAGAGTTCTCCTAAGCTGGGATATAGAGTAATGGAAATAGCCCCGTGCCACTTTTCATTGCCGGAGGGACAGACACAAGGAAAGAGCATATAAGGGGCATATAATCCTTCCTTCAAACACAAGACTAATTACCACCCATATTATGCTAATACTGGATTATATTTAAATATCTACACCAATTAAACCTTTAGGTCAAGTGAGGACAGGACTCATGACAAAGTAGATTGGACATTTTGGAGTGCCTGCAGCGGAGCGCTATGTACTTGTGAATTACCCATTTCATTGGGAGGGAGAAATGGCTACAAAAGGAGCAGGAAAAAAGTGCAGTGATGAGATATTGGGGTAGGGGCAAACACAGAAAGAAATTGGGGTGCGGGTTATGTTTAAAAGTGATAAAAGAGAAAAGAATAGATTATTTTCCTGGAATTTTCAGGCACTTCTTTTTATTTTGGAAAGTTGTAATTAAAGTTGCACACATCAGATGTTTGTGGTCAATGAATTCAGCACTCTATCTTCAGAGCAAATCTCTGGATTCCTGTTCTATACAAGGAGGCTGGAATACCATTTCTTGGAAACACTTTAAAAAATAGCTCTATTTTCTCAATATTTTCTGCTGAAAAGCCTCCATTTTTCAACCAGCTCTACTCCAGCTCAGTTCTGTGGAGGGGGAGTCCCCACGTTTCGATTCATTTCACTTTGGGATTGGAGATGCATCTGTTTTGGTGGGCCCAGTTCACGCAAGCTTAAAGCAGCCTGGGTTATGTTGGACCCTCTCTGGGCTGTGCTCTAGGGCCGATGCGTGAATTGACTGCATCCTTCTCCTGCACGCACACAGTCACTTAACACTTTTTATAGACCTCTTCTTCCAGCCTTTGTTCATTTCTGTTAATTTTCTCTGAACTCTTTGAACACAGTAATGTCAAGAGCTGACTGTAGCATTCTAGGTATTATGCCATTGTTGGTACTTTGCCATTTAAAGAAAGAGAGTTTCCTTTTTTTTGGCCTGTGACATGAATTGTCTGTAAATGTATCCCATATTTGCATGAGGCTTTTTGCCATTTTAGCAGATGGAAATTTCATATCTAATTTAATGTCCATTGGGTCTCTTTCAGTACCGTTGCTTTCCAAGTATCTCCCTCCTATGAAATTAGTATTAAACACCCCCCCCCCACTATATAATTATCCAGTCCTTCCCCCACTTAAAGACCCTCAAACAAAACCTGGAATTAAATATGTGAAACCCAAATGTGCACATTTAGTATTATGTGCTCCTGATGCTTGTATTGGATCCGCTGACAGCTTGTGAGAGCAGGCTGTGCTGGGATCAGCAATGGATAAACAAGAAGTCTACTGCAATCGGTGATTTCCCACTGGCAAAAAGCAGAGGAAGGATCATGCCAGGACTGACACTAACATTTCTCAGGGTGAGGAGCAGCAGGGACGCAATCCTGCTTCTCACAGGGGCTAACAGCGACGAAGAAACATGTAAAGCTGCTCCGGGCTTTACTGCTCTGGCCAAGGTGGAAGTGGATTTTCTCCACTTCCTTGCATAGCACAACCATAGCACTCCATTAAATTAATAATCCGACCCTTAATGCCGCAGATGACAGAGGAGGCCTTTGAAAATTGACTGAACAAATGATTTCAGCATGCAGTGAACTCTCGGCACACACGGACTCCTCTCTCCATCAGTGAAATCATTAGTTAGCCTTCGCTTAAATATCCTGCTGAATAGGAGGCCAGTGTACAGTCTGCCAGCAGGAGCTTGCTGGGGACTGGTTTGTTTTGTGCCGATGCATTTTTAATTCCCTCCTGCCTGCCCCTTCATTAAGCTATTGTTTCTCGGTGAGGGGTTCAGACCTTCCCAGGAGTGCCCGGGGCTGACTCACCTCGCTGCCCCTCCAGGGCGCAGCGGGAGGTGGGAAACATGCTCACCGCGGGCTGAGGTTTTGAACACAAAATAGGAGAGGAAATTTGTTTTCTACAAATGATAGTGAACAAGGAAGGGAAGAAATCCACATTAGTCAGGCACAGGATGGGTGAACAATCCTGTTGAAGAAATGTCTGTAAGCCACGCTCAAACAAGACATATTTACAGGGGCAGAAGGACTGCGTGGAGGATGAATAATAAAAAATGATTTGTGTTTTGTAGGTTTAGAAATCCAAGTAGGGCCACATTAAACACTGAGAGGTTGTTTAAATTGCCACTTTCCAAGAAAATCATACATTCTGATACCACGGTATTACCAAAACGTGTTTTCTCTAGGACCCAATCCTGAAAGATCTGAACTAGCAACCCAAGCTAACATCCCACCTTAGAGGGGCCTGATGAAAAACCTGGGTGAAAAGAGATCCTAAGGGTCCCAGAGGGCCTGTCTCTGGGGGAGAAAGCCGCAGCACAGGTACTGCGCGGGACGGCCATGGGGCTGCACCCTGAGCACCCACAGCATGCGGTCCTGGTGCTGGAGCTCTGCAGCTTGCACAGGGCACCAGTAATGACTAACTAACTCCAGGGGGTCTCCCCACCCTAGTTTTCACAGGATAGGTGAAAAACAAAGTTCATTTAAAGATACTTAAATGCATTGCTGGGGTGCAAGCAGTACATGACAGAATTTCAACCCTGGAGTCTAAACATGTAATTGTATTAAATAATTGTCATTTAACTTATCCCCCTAATTTATCATTAGGGAAGGTCTTGATTTGCCATTACTAGGGCATACATGCTGTAAGAACACACAGTTTAACAGAAGGACAGGGAATCTGATGAGTGATGAGGTTTACTTGCACATTTCTAATCCAGCCTGGATGTAAACTTCTCCAGCATCCAGGGACTGTTTGCATCCAGAGTTTTTCTCCAGGCCCATCTCTCCTTTTTTCAAATGACTGTTATTTTTTGAAACATAAAACTGTGCAAATAAAAGTGAAGCCATACTTGAATGTCAAGAAATGCATGGAGAACATCAGTAACGTAGAGAATATATACTCAGGGAATAAGTTTCAGCAGAAATGCTAATTTAGTTATAGTTTTTAAAGCTGACTGCAAACAGCTGGGTAGCATTAACCGTATTAGGGAAACAAGAAAGGTGGAGCAAAATCTAGGGGACTAAGGTATGACAGTGCCAAATGTATGGAAAAGATTTGGAATATGTGAAATGTACTGCTGTTGGACCCACGCTATGTAATAATGGTGATGTGGTGTGCAGCTATCTCTGGGACTTCCCAGCACACTGAAAGATTTGTAGCACAATGTCTGTGGCTTGTGGCAGGCCACTCTTTTGATAACAGGGCAGGGAAACAGAAGTACAAGTTAAAATAGCATGTGCTGTGTTCTTTTATAGAGGCTTCGTCCTACTAGAGAGGAGATCCTGACAGTCCTTTATTCTCTTTTCACACACATGCTGCTCTACTCTGCAGCTACTCAAAAAGTCTGCAAAGTCAAAGCTGGGAGATTAGGTTTAAACTACATCTGCTCCAGCTGCATAGCACTTACTTCACACTTTACATTTTCTAAGAGCTGTGCAAACGTTAACTAATTAGACTGAATCCCAGCAACACCATTCTCACGGCGGTAGGAGCTTTTATCTGCTTTTTATGGATAGATGGAGGCAAAGAGAGCTCCAGGAGCAGATTGCAAAACTTGTCCTCACATAAGTAGGCTCATGTTCAGGCTGTTTCCATAGTTCAAGTGCAAGTTTCATGGACCGCAATGTTAAGCAGAACTGCTTTGTAAGGAGCTGGTTACTAGTGTGAGTAAGAAAGACGTTCAAAATATGGCCCTTTGTGGCTTGCCCAAGACCACACAGTGAGTTAGAAGCAGAGCTGGGATTTCACTTCCTTTAACTCTGATTTTTCTCTCAGTTGTGGTTTCATTGCAACCCTCTGTTGTTGCTTTAGTATTTTTTGTATTGCTCGATGTCTCTATACCTTACGGTAGATTCATTTTTAACCTTCTTATTAGAGATGGGCCTGAAAGGGAACAGAAGATATGTTGCATCTTGACTCTCTGGGGACAGTAAGGTGTGTGCAGATTTTCACCGGTTGGCCATTTATCTACTTCTTGTAGAAATGGAGAACAGTTGATGGAACAACCCATGAGAGCTGATTGAAGCAACTTTTCTTTAGAGCTAGACAACTAATTAATAGCAATTTATCCGCCGGCATTGTTGCTTTTATATTCACATTTACTCTTATCATGTTTTATATTCTTCATGTGTTTGTTTGCAAAAACAATGTTTTGGGTGCATTTGGAAAGCATCCTATTAGGGAAAAACTCATTTTGCACAGTACTGCACAGTTTGTTTGGTGGTTTTAGCTGCGCTCCCCAATGAAATGGCTTATACAACTCACCAAGGAATTCGTATTTCTAAGCATGCAATCAGAGAAAGTCAGACAAAGTGCTGCTGACCTGTGCTAAGTATTACCACTCCCAGGCCATTCCTGACTGCTTGTCCCTTCCCCTCTGCCAGAAGTTACTGTCCTGTCAGATCTGCTAGGTTAAATAATTAATGAGGAATTTCTTTAGTCTCCAGCCTGGTCCTATACATTTCAGTTTTTAAAAAATGCCAAACTATAATGTTTCACATTATTCTTTAAACCATGATCATTGCACAGAGCTGAGCTAGAGAGCAAAGAGAGGCAGAGGCTCTCTCCCTGCACTGGCAGGGCTCGGAGCTCGGGACAGTCTCCTTTAGCGGCGGTGGTGGCAGGGAGCAGGGATGGCCAGGAGGCTGGGGATGGCACTTGCTGTAGCTGGGTCAACAGTAGCGGTCTTAGGTGGGCCGAGCGTGCCCGAATTGTATCGCCAAGTGTAAAATTCATATTAAAGTTTGGTTTGGAATTTGCTTTTGGAGAACAGTTGAAAACTCAGTTTCTAAAATTAGCTTTTAGCAAGTATTCCTGTTTATAAAGTTCATTCACTAGCATGTTTATGGAAAGTGAGCCCAGAAGGGAAGGAATGCAGTAAAAGTACATTCATTTGAAAATTCAAATAAAAATATTTGCTTTGAATCAGAGGCTTTTTTTTAAATCTTTCTGTGCTCTTTGTCCAGTTTGTTAGTACTTTTGTTGTCCAGCAAACAGAGTCACTGTCCTGAACTTTCCTCTTCTCATTACCACGCAGTATGTGTGAGTGAAGACTCATGCCTGTTGCGTGGGGGAGCTGTTGGTCTCGTTTGTGAGCATGGGAAATCATTGTTATTTAAAATGTTATTTAAAAAAAAACAACAACAAAACCCACTCCCCTCCAAAGTCACCCTCCATTTTGGGAAGCCGGATGGCAAGAACAGCTGGGAGCTGTTGCACTGACAGCACTGACTAACCATTGCACTGACAGCATTGGTAACACCAAATGTGAAAAAATTAATCAAGCCTTCACAAGACTGGCTTAAAATAATGAGGTTTCTAAATGGACGCTTTTCATGTGTCTTCTGGATTCTGAGAAGGGCTCAGTAAATAGTAATAAGTTTATGGGATTACCTTTTTATTTTCCTTTAAGGTTTCTGTCCTCTGCTGCCAGCAGCTTGTTCCCGCATCCTGCCCCTCGGGCAGAGCTCAGCCACATAGCTGTTCCCCATTTGGTACAAGGAAGGAGGGAGAAAAAGGGTGTGGAAAGAAATGGCTTGGGGAAGGGGGGACGGAAACTACTTGAAACAATAAGAAAGCAGCTCGGGAGGCAGATGAGCAGAGTAGTGGAAGTGAAAATTGCTGTTGTTGCTTCCTCAATTCCTTGCACATCTGCTAATGCTAATCAGATACCAAATCCTGTGAGCACTCACTTCAGATGTTTATATATATGGGGCTTGATGATAATGTACTTGGATAACTGGGAGGGTTGAAACACAACATCACTGTTATGTGGGTTCCTCTCACTCTTACCTCCTTGTCAAGCGATCCCAGGTTAGGCAGGAGGGCACAATGTGATAAAGGAACCCAAAATTGCCCGTAGGTCACCTCCCTTAGAGAAAATGCAATTCTGCTGCCCTAATATTCACTTTTTGCATTGAAAAGGATATGCTAAGATCTGCAAAACTGCAAATGCAAAGTCATTCCTCTGACTTTAGTGTATCAAGCTCAGCACGAAGCCAGACTCCACGTGGTAAGAGTTAACCTTGTTATCTCTATTAATTACTTCTATTTGGTTACTTCCATTTAAATACACAAAGTCTATCTAACTTCTTACCTCTATTAGTTATAGATGGAGACTGATGAAATCCCTTCACAAATGATATCAGAAACAAATGTTTTCCACCAGCTTTGATCATTTTATATTGGCAAGCTCTTTGTTTTCGTCCTTTTAAGCAAGTAAGATCACTGTGTAAAGAGGTGGACATGAACCAGAGCTGTTGATCTGAACACATAGATTTTTGGAGAACTTTGGTTCCAGAAATTAGTATCTAAGAAAAAATAAATACACCCGAAGGCAAGGACACCCTTTGATTTGAGCCTGTTTCAAACTGCAGAAATTGAGGTGTGAAGATGAACATAGGTCACCTGGTTCCTCTTTGAATGTTTTTATGAAATGAATTTACCGGATTTGGCTTACTTCTGCTAGCTAGGCGGACCTGCAAACTACCCAGGAGACAACGAGGGAAAACTGGGCTGGCAGGGTCCTTGCCATCTCCAGAGATGTCTTAATCCAGTACCTTTTACAAACACTAGAATCATGTCATAAAAAATTTTAAAAAGTCAATCAAATTCTTTCCCACATTCATGTATCTTTAGCTGTGTGTGGTAGGAAAAGGATCCAGAGAGTTTTCTCTCATGTTTGCTTTCGTGGCAATGAACTGAACTGTTCCCCAGAGCCTTCACTTTAGGGTTTCATGGTACTGAAAATTTAGTGGGGTTTAATTTGGCCTTGCCTACTCTTGTGTTGTAAAATGTGCAACAGTTACTGTTCAAAGACATATTTAAAGTTCTCCTTGTTTAATGTAGGAGCTGGTGAAAAAACATATTTTCTGGTGGAAATAGTTTTAAACTCCAAATCTTCTTCAGTCAGCTCCTCGTTCATCTACTAGTTTGCCTTCAGAAATGAAGCTACTTCAGAAGATGTTATTTGATTTGTGGATTGTTCTTTGTTCACATACTTTAAAAAAAAAAACCCCACTGTTCTCACACGGCTATCAAGAAGGACAAAAAACATTTGCCTATAAGTTCCTCTTCCTTCTCTTATCCAAAAAAGATGAACTATGCAACTATGAATTGCATATTTTAGGTTTTTTACTCTGTATGTTATCTTTTATACTGTGCTTTTTTGTAAAGATCTTAAAATGCCTTACAAAACCTGCTTTGCATCATGCAACCTATATTGTAGACTGAGAAAGTGAGACCAAAGAGAGTTCATTTCTAGCAGAGTCAAGACTTCTGGACTACAAGTTGAGAGGCCCCCAACTGGACAAAACCAGCTCCTTGTTTGCATGCCTTCTATAATTCGGTACAAGCCCACAATCATATTGTTACAGATTTATGGCCACCAGTGACTCCTACTTTTAGGACACTGAGTGCTCAGCATCTCACAGGGACAGCAAAAAACTTTATTCCTTCTGTTTCTCTATCACAAGTGACAGCTTATAGTTCTCTCTGATGATGGCAGTACAGAATTTTGAACTTTCAGACTCTTGTCTGTCTTGCTTATATCCAGCAGATAACAGGAGGGCATATGTCCTTCATTGATAAAAATGGAGTCTCTTCATGGACAAGACATGTGTCAGCTACTTATGTTCCCCTACTGTGCCTTCCTTCAGAGCACTCTCCAAAAACATGTGTGCAATCATAGCATATGATTCACAGTCTAATGGCATACATGCCCTGATTGCTTCACTTAAAAAAAATGAAAAATCTGTGATTTCTCATTGGTCATATCAGAAAGCTTTTCTTCAGCTGGTTGACTTTTGGGTTCCATCCTTTGATTTCAGCTTCAAGTTTCAAGTCCAAATGAACCCCAAATAACAAAAACCTCTGAGTCCCACCTGGTTTCAATACAAAATCATGTTTTGCGTTCGTTTCAAAATAGGCCCAGGTCGGTTCAAAAGATTCATGAACCTTGGCAAACTTTTCAATGAGCATGATTTAAGTTTCTTTGTTTGTACTGTGTGGTTTTATTGTGAATGTTTCTCATGGTCTTAGTTAGGAACATAATATGGATTCACTATAACATCAGCTACATGATATCTTGCCTGCATTTGATGGTTGATGCTCATGTTTTGATACATATCTACAAATATTCTTATATGCATAGCTGAGAACTTGGTTAACCTAAAAGATTGCCTTTCCTTAGATCAATTAAGAATTTTGTTTCACTTGTAAAATAAACATATTCAGAATTACAGATGGAGAAAAAGAAGTCTTAAGGGAAAGGAGCTTAGGAAGTTGGCAGATCCTCAGAGGAACTATATTAAACAAACAAGCATAAGCTCTCTAAATATGGAAGGAAGGCTAGTAATTTCAGTTAGAGACAAATTTGGTTAAATTATGAGCTTTTCAGAGCCTCTGAAACAAGGAGGAAGGATGCAGAAACATCCCTTTCACCCCTTTTTCCTTGTCTCCTTAATTTCTAGGGATGAGATGGCATGGTGGGGGAGTACAAAAAAGGTAAATCATATTTTTTTGTTTTTAATATTGGCAAGATAGAGTTTACCCAGCTCCTTAGTGCATGACCTGAATATCAGGCAGGAGTTTGACACATTTTTATTCATCTCACAGAATGTGTTTCTATTGTATATTACTACATCACTGGAGGGACCTATGTCCTGAAATTTAGACTCTGATCCAAATTTCCTCTATATTTGGGGAGGCTTTAGATTTTGCTTCATAATTAAGATTATTAGTAGAGATGTACTGCTAATGATTTGCATCGCTATATTCCAGGTTGTTTCCTAAACTGAACCAGAACTCTACCTAAAGAAGCACAGGATTGCTTTTCGATTTCTATACTTCTGTTCTTTGATATCGCATTTCCTTCCAGTCAAAGTTCTGCAGTTTACGTACTACTTCAGCGAGAAAATATGAGAAATAAAATCACAGTGAAATAAATCTATCTTCATCTCATTTCTCTCTGCCATTCACAGATGCCAGCTTAATACAATAGCTCTTTGAGATGACGGACCCGTGTGGGGCAGCAGCTCCAGTGACCCGAATGCTACGGTGTACAATTCAGCAGAGACTCCATAGCAACTGCAGAAAAAACTTGGTAAAAGCTATCGCTCGGCACTAAGGTATACTTTCAAAAGTACCCCTTTATTTATATAAGCATGTGTGCACATTCCTCGAGATGGCTCGAAAGCAGGAGATTTTGAGATTTCACTGAACAGCATGTTGGTCATTATTCAGCGTGGCGATGCATTTGCAGCATTGCTTGTAACACACACACAAGCAGAAGGACGGGGTGTTACAGGCCTCATCTAAATGGTGCAGCTAAAATCACCTCCTCCTGGCTCAGCTGGAAGCAGTGTTCCTCTCCGCCTGGCTCAGATTGCTGCTTATGGTTTCAGTTAGAGCTAGTTGAAAAAGATCTATTTTATACTTTTTGCATCTGAAAATAGGGCTTCATCAGCAATTACGTTTGTCAGAAGGAAATCTGGAGGTGGAGCTCCTCAAAAGAGGAACCTTTATCTTAAGCAATTTCCAAACAAATGCTTAGAGCTCTGTTTTGGAAATTTCATAGGAGTTTCTGGGTCTTACACTATATGGCTGTTAACACAAAAAGGCAGTTCAACCCTAAGTGTGTAAAGGACATGACCCTAGAGCTCCAATGAAAAACAAAAGAGAAAGCTCTCTGAATCAAAACCTGCATGATCTAGAGCACTTCTGGCAGCTGATGAAACCAGTGAGAAATTGCATGATATCAACAGTTCAGCTCCTTTTCTTAAAGACGAACTCGGGGCCACCTTGCAGTTTGGAAACGGAAAAGTTTGGATGTGCGCTTTGCTGGATGATCTTTGAAAATCCCAAACGTATAATCTTAAAAACTTTTTCCAGTGGAAGCCATGGTCGCTCCAAAGAGTGTCACACCCTTTGGCAGAGGGGCTCAGAGGCTCGGCAGTGAGCAGACCACCCTATTTCCTGGAAACCCATTTACTGGTGCAAGTCACCAGAGACGTAAAATCTTTCTAGAGTGCCTGGAAAAATGTAGACCTAACCCTATTTATTTGTCATCCCTAAGTTGGTTTTGGTGGGAATTTGCTTGGCTGAACCAGCAAAATTGCAGCACTTTTTTCTTCCAAGAAAAAAATCCAGGGAAAAAAAAGCCGGTAGGTTTACATAAAAGTGGATTAGAAGTGCAAATCCGTATTTTCACCAGTGTAAATAAAAGCAAAATGTAGCCTGATACTTTATTACTTTTCCATTTTATTTCAGGCTGCTTAATATTTTCTGTTCAAAGGTAGTTTCAAGCCAGTAAAGACTCATTAAAACATTTTAGTGGCGGTTTAAGGGTACTTTATGAATTAAATTATTTATTATTAATCACGTGTTGGTGAACTGGGAATTTAAGAGGTCAAATACAGTTGGCATTTTATAGCTGTTTCTCACTAAAAAAATCATCTTCTAAGCAGACTCAGTCTGTAATGAAAATTAATTTTCAGGGTGAGCCGTTATCAGTTTGGGAACATTTGACTCCTACATTTTTCAAAGCTGAGGAGGGAACATGAAGGGAACACTGACAACCAGCCGAAATTCTTTATTGCCTTCCTATGTGATGTACATTTGCTCTCCCTAGGATAACTAGTGTCATGCTTGTCAGCAGTACATAAAACAGACAAACCTTTTTTTTCCCTTCCTCTACATGACCAGAGCTCCACCAGTTCCTACCGTCTCAGGATCCAACCCAGTACTAGTAGCCTTTGTCACGGCTGTGTTTTGCACTTCTGTGGTCCATATCCTCTGGGGATCTCAAAACATTTTTTCTATGCTCATCAATTGCACTTTGTGGTATTCCCAGGAAGTAAAAAAAAGAAAAAAAAAGCCTTTTCTACTGATTTGGAGAAGTATGTGTCAGAGGAGCCTGTTGGTTGTGTTTGTTAAAACATTCAGAGCAAACTCAGAGATCCAGAGTGAGCTATGTGCAGCTCCTGCTCTCCAGCCTCCCATGCGAGCTTTTAGTCTTCACAAATGCCTGCATGGCCTCCTTGCCTGTCCTGTGCACTAAATTACCTTCTTTATTGGCTATAAGATACCAGAGTAGATTTCCTCATGTAATTGTGGGTCTACGTCTTTCAGAACAGGTTGCTTTTCTTCATGTCTTGGCTCTCTCTCCTTATCTCCTTCTCAGAGCAGTTTTTGAGCTAACACTTCAATAAATTCACGTTTTGGTACACCAGAGTCCTTCTAAAAGAAAAGGTGTATGTAAAGATAAAATACCAAAGGTGAACATGATAACAGAGAAACATAAGGAAAGAGATGACGTCTCTTTTAGTGACATTTCCTAAAAAGCTTTAAAAGTTTCTGGAACCTTTACTTCTTACCGAATTCATTCCGCCTGCGTGTTTGCAAACTTTTTTTTTTTAGGGTAATGTCTAAAGTCACAGCTGCTTCAGGTGGTTAGCGAGGACATTTTTACGAGTGCAGATGGAAGCCTGGATCTAACCCTGTATTTCGGCTTAGCTAAGCTCTCACATCTCCAGGCGCAGAGCAGAAAGAAAGATAGCTCAGTGCTGGAGCGAGCAGCAGACTGCGCGGTGTAGAAGGGGCATCCGTGCATTCGGCTTCCAGTCAACACGGTGAATAATTTTTAGTGACACCTGTGAGATGCATTCAGTTATTGGGCTGGTATGCCATTCGACAAAGCGGATTTAGCGGTGAAGGTAAGGGTCCTAAGGTGAAGGTACGGCCTCATTATTGCAGCAGTATTGTGCAGCAGTGCTCCTACATGCCAGACTGCATTAGACTCATGCGGGGTGTTTGCTAGCACAGCGCGTTAAGCCGCAGGTGTTCTGCACTGTACAAAGCCTTCAAAGATCAGTCTCAAATGTTTCTGTTACTATAAAGAGGATTAAAAGGATTTTAAAACATAGTGGGTTGGCCCGACTGCTGGTGAAATTGCCAACATTTAGCAAAAAGGGGGGGAGGCTAGAGCAGCAGGGTGGAGTGGAGGCTTGGGGGAAGCCATACGGTACCTTTCAGGGGGGTTTTATGATCCAAATGTGGATCTGTAGCACTTTCAACTGGAACTCATTAAGAATTCATGGAGCAGAAAATGCGAGAGGTTCTGGAAATGAGGACTTTGAAAGGCCAAATGTGAGCTGTAAATAAAATAGAGTGGATATTCAATTTTGGCTATTAAATATCTCAGAATATTTTCTCAGATCAGCAGATCAGGCTTTCAGCTAAAAGCTACCCCTAAAACAAAAGGACAAATAGGAGTTTTACAGACTCTTAAGGCAGAGAGCAGATATTACACGTCTCCAAAACATGAGAGCTTATTGATTAGAAATGCTGAACAGCACCATTCATTCTGGCTCTGATTGAGCAATGTACAAAGCATGTGTTTATCTTTAAGCATATTTTGAAATCCCATTGACTTCAATCATCATTGACCCCTGTTACTGAAATTGGACCCTTGGGAAGACACAGCTTTCCTAAATATTATGTGTATAAACAAGAGAATCAGGAACACCCACACTTGAGAAAGCCAGCAGCTTAAGCAGAGTGTACCAGGATCACTAAGAAGCCATCTCCTAAATTCATCCATTACATATAGGAGGTGCTGGAGTTGGCAGTTCTTCGTCACTGAATTTTCTAGAGGCCAAGACCTTTGCAAGAGAACATTTTATCTGCTGCTATATTCATTTAAGGCCTTCTTTAGAGAAAAGTTTCCTCTCCTTCATTCCTCATTGCTGTCTTAAGATGTAGGCACCAAGTCATCTCAGGAGTTTGGGGATAAGCGTGTCTGTGTAAGTAAAACATTGTTTTGGACTAGCTTTATAGTGAAGCCCCTCCAGGAACAAAGATGTAGCTCATGGTGTCAGCAGTTGAATGCCAGCCGAAGTAACATCACCCAGTTTGCAGCCTCATTTTTAAGTTACTCAGAAGTCTTCAAGGATAACCATCCAATCCATTATTTCAACAGTGTAACAATAACAAATAAATAATTGATAGCAAGTTAATGATCAAAGGTGGAGATCAAATAATGAGGAACAATTGCACCAGCTCTAGAAGAAGCAAGACCTTTCTGTGCACTAGGTCAGTTGGTGCACAACACAATTTAATCTTAAGAAATGCAGAGTATTAAATCTGGGAATAATAAATCAAAACAGAGAATAAAGTCTCTCCTGCTTACGGGAACACCTGTTAAAAGTAAACTGAAGTTAAACAAACAGCTCTCAGAGGAACTGGTTATTGCCTGTAATTTTCGATGGTGGTTTTTCCACTTTAAAAGAACACGTACCAGCTTGCAAGAACATGTTAAAAATTTCACTTACAATTTTAATACAAATGTTATCCTCACTGGTCAGTCTCTTCAGTCCCTGCAAGAGGTGGGGGTTATTAAACATATGAGAAAACCTGCCAAACCCTGAGGACTGGCCAGTTACAATGGAAACTGGCTGCA
Organism: Aptenodytes patagonicus; assembly: GCF_965638725.1. Lineage (NCBI taxonomy): Eukaryota > Metazoa > Chordata > Aves > Sphenisciformes > Spheniscidae > Aptenodytes > Aptenodytes patagonicus. Next base: position 109,007,793 of record NC_134951.1, on the reverse strand, counting down.
GTTTTACTGAGATCTCATCAGCACTTGGGTAGATCTATTACTCAACACTGTCTGAAAAGAAAAATATCCTCCTGAAAAGAAGAATGTAGCCAGCTGATGCCTCAGTGAGCTAATGCCTCCTTGAAACATTATGAAATTTGATTAATATGTGCAAAATATTCTGAAGTTCTTAGAAGGATGTGAAAAACGTGAGAAGGATTCAAATGTTACAAGTGGTATTATGAGCACAAGCAACTTTACAGTGCACACCAAATATGAAAATTGCTTTCCAGTTCAGGTGATTTAGCATAGCATTTATTGACATATTTAGGGGGTGCTTTATTTTTGGCTCGTCTAGCAGAAATTTGGTCTTAAGTCTAAGGAGTTTCAAATTTGGGTAGCTTTACCAAAAGTTCATGACCTCTACAATTGTCAGAAGTGCCAGAAGTACACTTACATCGCATACCTCAGTTTTGCAGTGATTAACTTGCTATAGCTAAATGCTAATGTTTTACATTGTTGGGAGATTATGACTGCACTGAGTGAGAAAAGTCTATAGCTCAAGATTTTAAACCCATGTAAAGTCACTGAAAAGCATGTGTCAGAGGTAGAGTTTTTAAAAGTAACTGGAAATCTCTTTCCAATTCACAGAAATTCAATAGGGTGCCTGGTAATTTTATACCCCCAAAAAATCATATTAAAAGAATTCTTTTCTGGTTACTGGGGGGCTCTTGTAACTACACTCATCTTTGATAAGCAGCCGTAATGGGCATTCTGTAAACCTGTCTTATATATTCTAAGACACCGTTTTCTCCTTCATTTTAGCAGAAGCTTCCTTTTTACCCCAACACAGAATCTGGTTATATCTTGGAATATGTGAACTGATAAGTTTCTGAATTAATAGTAATGCACTTTAAATATTTCAGCTTTGTATTTTATCTTGCTCTTTTAATAGAATTGCCCTTCTCAGATGAGCTCCTTTCATTGGCTTAACATTACATCACAACATTCAGATGCCCTAACTTTATCTTCATGAGGCTGTGTTCATTATCTCACCCCTGCCTATATCTTTTATTTCCTGCTTGCATATTCTGCTCTGCATTCTTCCAGATAGACCAATCTCATTCTTTATACCCTTTTCTGCATCTTGAATTTGCTCTTTCTTTGTGCTGTTCCTTACTCTTACAACAGATGCTTCTGGTAACTCTTCCTAGCTCTTAGGTCTTCTTTCATTTAAAACGAAGTGCAGATATACTTCCCGCCTTGGGTTGCTCGCTGGTAATACCATCAAATCTGGAGTAGCTCAGCTGAAATCTCGTCTTTCTTAATAAACTCTTTGGGACATGAGACATGTCTTATCAAATAGTTCACAAAACACAAATGTAGACTAAATTTCCTTTACCTCTCAATTCCCAGCAGAAGAAAAAATGCAATTAAAAGAATTCTAATTAAAACATAAATGTGTCTATATTTCTACTTCGGGTGGTGGAACATGCTGAATTTTAACATGCTGCCTGTCTAAGATAAGGTCTTATTTTGCCACGCTTGCTGAACCTGGACATTGTAAGAAACACTAACGGGCTCTGCAGAATAAAATGTTTGATTTCCAGATGATCAGCCATTGGGTTCCTGCTGTGTATTTTCCTGTGCCAAAAGCATTTTTAGCTCAGAATAAATAATCTTATTGTCCATTTACCAAAATCATTTACTCATTTTAAAAATTATCTTTAGAAGTCCACTCAGTTTTCCTGGGACTATTCCTGATATAGATTGTACATGCCACAAGAAAATGCTTTTATCTCTTTCGGATTCCCTTACCTGGAATAGCACTACATATGCTGAACTAACTGATCGCCATATTGATCCCTTAAGCACTTTACTATCATCCTTTCTGCATACTTATATTTTCACAAACTTGCTCTTAGCTTCCCACTAGAACAAGCCAAGAGGGGTATTTTTTTCAGTCAAAAAGGACATAATAGAAAAATACTGCTTGAAATTCTGCTCACTTAGAGAATTTATTTTCCCATATTTTCCCATATTTAATAGAAAAAGAAAAAAGGTTACTTTTTCAAAATGTCTTCTTTTTATGCTAAGAAAATATGAAACTGGAGAGAAAGAATTTAAGATCACTGTTTCTGTGGTTGGCTAAAAGTTTCTTTTTCACTGTCTTCAACTTTTGAAGAGAAACATGGAAAAGCCGTAGGTAACTTTTGTTTTGACTTTTAGCAACCTCATTCACCCCAGTGCCCTCTTCCTCTCCCAAAACTGTCCCAAAAGTTGTTCAGAAGCCACAATATTTTAGAGCACTGATTGCTGCTGAAATTCTGCCTTACATCCTCAGGTTGCTTACATTGTTAAAAGCAGGCTGCATGTGCATAAGCCATAGCCTTGATACTCACCATAGCACCATCGCAGGGATTAAGTGTTGTGCTGAACGTGGATTATGCTCCCATTTTACATCCATTAATTACATTCAGCACAGCAACTTACATCTGTGCTCGATGGTAAGGACAGGCTTATGCAATTTTCTTAGTGAGGATCTGAACTACCTCTGCTTTCTCACTTAAACATAATTTTACCTCCTTGTGTCTTTTTCTGCGTTCTGTGGTGATAAATAATTACTTTTTTGTGCCCTGAATGCTTCAGTTGTTGGTGAACAAGTTTTAGCCTCACTAAAACTTTGCACAGCACTTTGGATCAATCCGGATGGGAGCAATTGTACTAATTTCAGATGGCCATATTGCAGCTGGCAGAGTCCAAAGAGCACTCAGCAAATTCACCTCTGGGGCTGGACAGCCGGCTGAGCAAACATGGCAGAGTTATGTCCCTTCTGGCAGGTGAGTCAGAAGCATAACCATGGTGACAGCAGTAAGGTGTCTGTACGTTCTTCCTTCTGCTGGGTTTTGAAAGAAAATTAAGATGATGTGAAAGCATAAATACAATCTTGTGTTTTCCAAATAGACCAGAAACTTAGCTGGTGCAGTGTTGTTGGAAAGGCTGCTAAAGCTGTAATGAGGTTTTGTATGACCAGGGTGCTGTGCATTGTGCTCTTCTGTATCATTCAGAGCCAAAGAGAAATTTCTTACTTACATGTAGAGCATCTGTAGAAATACAGATCTGCATCTGCTGACAGTTTCTGAAAAGGGAATAGCTACTTACTCTCACCAGCTCCTGCCTTACTCTAATGTGAAAAGTAAAGAAAATATTGGTGAGTTAGCAGCTCTAATTTTTTTAAAAGATAATTAACAGCATCTTGATGGTAACTGCATCCCATGAAATACATTTTGAGGTGAGTTAGGCGCGTGACTTTTTTTTTAATCTGCCCATGAAACCTGCTTGAAACATTAAGAATTTCTGAATACTAGGGCCAATGTATCTCTTACTTTCCCAGGAAATAAATCAGGGCAATTAGTTTATTTTTGGGGACTATATTTAGACCAAAGAGAGAAAGAATGAGAAAGGGAATTCTACCTGTCTGACCGTGGAAAGGTACAACACATACAGAGCCCTCTGCTCCCAATTACACCAGCAAACATATGCGTACTGTGCTGGAGGTACACTTATATCCACGTGGACCTGAGGATAATTGCATAAACAGTAAACAGGTGGCCTCTTCTGAAATCCCATGTGGTAATGGAAGAGGTTCCCTCCAAGCTCCTTGCCAATAAACATGCGCTGGCGTTTCCTCTCCCTGCTTTCCTCAGTGAATGAGTGCTCTTTCATACAAAACTGCTCCACAGGAAGATTCCTGGGAAGGAAATATGACAAATGCAAAAGCATTTGTAGATTGTTTCAACTAATGCTAGTTTGCAGGATCCTGAAGTCACGAGTTGCCAGAGAAGAGACAGTTCTGGCTCTGCACCTTAGCTCATCTCTGAAGACCAAATGCTATGAAGGAGAGTGGGATGTATCGTATGGAGTCCGATGCAGACATACCTGGTGCCATGGAGGGATCCTTTACCACAAAGACTTTCCTGAGTAGAGCTTCTTGCTACTCCATTCACACGTCTAAAAATGGCCTAAGTGTTGGACTCAAAGCCAGTATTTTGTTAATAATTTTTCATTTTAAAATATCTTTGTGAAAACATCCCATTAAAAAACATCTAAGGAAGAGCTAGCAAGGTAGCAGGAATCCTTGAAGCACCAAATTTTTAAGTAACACCCTCAGATTTTTCTTCCGATCCCCACAGGTTGCCTGAGAGTGCACACATTCAAGGATACAGCTAGTCAGCTGGGAGCTTTGCTATAATAACCCCAAAATGTCTGGGGTCCCATTGCTCAGCTGCTTGCTGAACAGGGAGAGTAGAAGCCATCGGAGTTGATAACCCGCTGAGAGCTGTGACACTGCACGAGGGGGACCGTCCAGGAGCGCTGATGGCTTTGCTGGTCTCCCACCACCAAGCCTGCCTGATGCCCTGGCACCTACCCACCACCGCTGGATTTGAGGCGCTGGTCCGGGGGACAGACCCAGCCCTTTCCCTTTTTCTGCCAGCTGGCGCAGAGGCAGTCGTCGCAGGGTGTGCTGCTGGGTGCCGGGGTGGGACAATCAGGGCTGCCTGGGCCCCTTCCCAGTCACCAGCAAAACGTGTTTTCGAGTTCTTTCTTGAAAGTAATCAGCGCCCTTAGCAACTGGGTGCCTTAAAATGTATTTATTACAGCTCCAGAGAAAACAGTAGTTTGCTTTTATATATGGACACCATAGTGACATAACAGTAAACTTACAGCAATTCTCTGTGTTGCTGCCATTTACAGTGGTTGCCTCAGGAACTGCAAATAAAGTTACATGTTTTATTTGAGTGTTTGAAAAGGGTCACTGTCAAGTAACTTGGACCAAAAATTTAAGCTTTGGTAGGAAAGGAGAGAAAGTCTACAAAAGGCTCCATTAATGGGAGTATTTTCAAGATTTTTAAAAAGACGAAGGTAAGTTAGAGCTATTTAAAAATATTTTTTGCTACTTTGCCCTGCAGCATTTGCAGCCCATCACCAAGGGTGTTGTGTTAGTCAGACCGCCAGCAAGGGAAGGAGATGGGAAGGAGACGTAAAACTGATGATACCTTCTGGTTTTCTTGGTTGTCCAGAAACTTAAACAGCATTGCTGTACAAAAGTGAATATGATTTGTTTAATGCTTTACTTTTTCAAAATTTGAATGGCATTCACTCAAAGGGAAAAAGAAAAGATCATGGATCTTGGAGTCTAACCAAAACTTTTTTCCCCCAGTTTTCACAAATATTTTGCATTTGCAACATTTTTTCTCATTGCATGCTTCAATGATTTGATTAAAAGAGAGAAGGAAACCTATGACCTACACTGAAGAACACTTAATATTTCCATAATACCGACACTGTCCCTCTGACTTTGGGGTACACTCCAGATCAAATTCCACTTGGTTTGCTAGTCTAAATCCACAGCAAATGTCCTAAGTAGCAAGTGTATGGACGTTAGTTTGATCTGAAAGAAGACCTTGACCAGCAGATTTTAGGGAACTTTTTAGTTGGCAGACTCATTGTACTTTCATAGTTTCCTGTCAAGCTAATGAAGTTACATTAGGTCCAAAGACTGAAAAGGAGAAGTCTGAGGGAACAAGGCCTTAGTTAGCAACACACATAAAGTACGAGTCTTAAAAGTTTTGAGATTTTGAAGTTCATCTGTATTTTAGACTGGATACATTCTACAGATAAAGATTTACTTTAAAAAATCCAGGCTGAAGGATGAATCACCTTGTAATCTTTATGTGCAGAGATGTATAAAGTGTTGCTGAACACTGCACTATGCTACACTGCTACATTAAAAATAACAATTACCGAACAGCAGATTTCACACATTCCAAGAAAAAAAAAAAAAAAAGCTTCTGCTGTTGTCTTTTGCAGGCATGGCTTTTGTAGTGGATATTTTAATGTAGGTCTAAATGAAGGAAAATCCGTCCATTGCAGAGAGAGAAGTTGCCTTTGCATTCTATAGTATGAGTATAAAGATCCTAATGCTTTACTATATCCATAGCATATCATTAAATTGATTGTGAAAAGCAGAATAAGAGACTAACTGGCCACCCACTTCTTCAAACCCCAAATTGCTGATTAAAAATTGTCAAGCATGTGAACCTAAGAAAAGCAAGGTTTAATGACCTTATCAGTGTAAACTGTCCCGTAATTATCTGATCTTCTAGCCCCACATTAGTCTCTTCTGCAAGGACTTGATGCTTGAGTTTCCTTTCTGGTCTAAGAAGGAAAGATAGGAGTTTCAGACCACCCATTGAGCTGTCTCACTGTGATGTTTAGGGCTGTTTCCACATTTGATGATAAAACCATAAGGTATGCATGTTCCACTGTGAGGACATGTGGCACTATTTTAGAAAATGCTTGCGTAACTTTGACCACTGAAATATATAGAGTTAAAAATAGGCCAGCATTCCAGAAATGCCTTATTCCTTCATATCCACTATGGTTTTATCATGCAAAATTGAGACAAATTCTGGCAAGGAAATTAATTCCTTGATTTCTTTTAGATAGAGAAGGAATAGGGATTGCTTGGGAGGTAGGAGACATACAGAGATGCAAAATTAGACCATCAGATATTACACCTCCTTGCCCAGCTGTAAATATTCTTCTCACAGAGTAAACATAGAATGCGGGGGGAGTCAGCTATCAGATGATTCCCAGGAGATCAAGGGAAAAATTAAAAATAACCACACACAAAATATAAAACAAAAAGATGATCAAATAATTAAATCAAATACTCCAATTGATGTGCCTGTTAGAATTCACTGAAACTTTTAGGAGATCTGCTTGAGCTTTGTTTACTTTAAGGCTTTTTACTATCTCCATGGGAAAAAGACAGAGCTGAAGAAGGATGTTATAAGAAAGAGTCAAAAGGCTTAAGCTGTTCTTTCAACACTTGCATTATTTTTAATAATGGAATAAGGAAGGAAGAGGGTTTTTAGAAGTATGTAAATGATAGTTTGTTCCTTTTAAAATAAAACTGGTTTTGAAGTTGTGCTTTCTATTTCCTCTCTGCATTCATTGTATACATTGTTTTCTCTCTGCTTTTTATGTTTTCCTGTGTTGCATTTTGTTGTGGAAGATGCGTAGCCTTTACCTGGTCTTGATTCTGCAGGTCCCAGAGTTAATCCTCAGCTTCCTAGAGTTGAACACCACTAGAGTTACACTAACTGCCAGTCCCTCCACTGCAAGTGATGCCATGGTGTGCCAGCTGTGTACCCATTTTGTTTCTACTCCTGTTTATCTTGTGTGCTGATGAGGAGAGAGCATAATCTACATTGCACAAAGCACAGCGTCAAGATTCAAGCTTGACTCCCCAAACAAGTCTGACTCTGAGGAACTCTCTATGCCCTTTCCATACCTATCTTGCTAAAAAGAGGGCTCTTTAAGAGCACTATCACAGTCCCAGTCAAGCAGCTGTTGTGGTAGGTACTGCATAAAGAATTAAGAAAATAAGAGATGCTGCCCAAACCACGCACATTCAATATATTTGTTAAGATGTGATTCAGAAAAATGTAGGTTTTGAAATTAAGGTAGGAACTGAGCAGAACAGAAAAATCAAATAAGAAAAAAATTGCAGACAGAAATCACAGTATGTAAAATGGTGAGCAGGAATGATTTCTGGAAACATGACACCCTTACTTCAAAGCCGATAAGGTGGTGGCTTTCAGGATGTAGATGGAGTGATAGGAAGGTGCTCGTGCTTGGAGTAGACTAAGAAAAGGGGATCAAATCAAGTATTATGGGCATGGAGGAAGATGGAAGCAAATCACTGTGTGCTAGAAGATTGAATAGGATGGAGATAAACACTGTAGGATTTTACAAACAAAGATAAGAAGTTTATTTTTGATACAGTAATGGGGAAAGAATTAATACAAGAATGCAAAGGGAAGAGTGCAATCAGACTGCCAAGTCACGAATCTGATCCTACCAGCAATGTTTTGAGTGGACAGAAGGAGGATGCAGCAATATGACAATGTTTAAACCCCCCAAAAGATGAAGTTGTATTACAAATGGAAATGCAAGAAATGAAAACTTTCTGCTTTCTGGGCAGCCAGAAAAACCTGAATATTTGGTAGAGAAACAGAAGTGGCAAGACAGGGAGATGGCCTACTGTGGAGGCATCTGGTTTTCTGGCTCTAGCAGCTTATTGGAAATACTGACTGTAGCCTCTTCACAACCAAGAAGGAGTCCATTGCTCTCCATTGGGATCTTTCATTGGATTCACTGGCAGAGAACTAGGTATCAGTTTGTAGAATAAGGAAAGTAATAGAGACTGTTATGCTAAGCCAGTCCAACACAGGATCATTATTTCAACATAAATACATATGGTTTTTTACAGGAAACAGAAAAGGCTGACACCCTTTTAATGAATAAATCCAGCAAAATCAGGATGAATAATAATTCTGGTCAGTCTGCTTTTGGCTGCTCCTCAATTCAGCAGAAACCAGGTCTATCACAAAAATGTTTCATTGTGTAATACATTCTACTTGACTGCTTTTATCTGTTTATGTCACACACAGAGCAGTAATGAAAGTTTAAAGGAAAATATGTGTTCCAGTAATACAGGTATATGAAAAAATGTCAGCAGATTTCTCCCATAGTTTGCTTGAGAAAAGAGGTGAGTATGATCTTTCAAACTGTTTGTTGGAACCATGTCAGTGCTGTAGTGTTAGCATATATAAGTATCTGCATCGCATGGTTACACATATATAGAACATACACAATGGGTAAGTGTGCTAAAAAAGTTCAGGGATTTTTCCAAGATTTTTAATCTATTGAGAATATTGGTTAATGGAAATAAAAACCTTTCTTGAAAAGGCATCACTTTTTATTAATCTTTTACTGTTCTTAAAAATGTGCATTCTTATCTGAAAACTCAAGATAGTTTCAATGAACTGCTTATTAAAAAATGGAAAGTATTATATCAAAAGAAAGATTGTCACAACAGTCCCAAAGTTTGCAGGATGTATTCTGCTGTAGATAGTCTCTGTAGAAAGTTAGAAACCTGAACCAAATAACCCAGATCTTATATGGTATATGGTCTGCAGAATGTGACCATGTTCACTTATGAGTGCGGTTCATTTTACAGCCTGCGAGGAAAGGCAAGGAGACAGGAGAATTAACAAGCTGTGGCCTGATTCACCCGCCAGATTTGTGCCATCAGAGAGCCTGAGTGTGCCTTTACCAGTCTTGCCTATGCCAAGTAGCTACTGGCAATGCCACAAAACGAAGTCCCCTAAATTCACAAAGGTTAACTTGATAAATGCTTTGGAATTTCCTTTAAACTGAGAAGCTACCAGATGCCCAGGTGTAAAGAAGAAAGCAAAGTATGGGAATCCATTCTATAAGGGAGTCTTTGAGAGACTTTGAAGAAAATTACCATGGGAGCAACTGAACATGAGATTCATATTGGGTGTATTCTATATCTGTACTTTATTGATTGTGTGTGTTTCTTTTATAAAAGTGCAACTTATTTAATAACCAAAAGCTTTGCTTCATAAGGATAAAACTTTTTGCTTTAAGTATGTCTCATGCTTACTCAGATGACGACAACAAATGCAGGCACCTAATTTTTGTGGAAAGGATAAATCCTTATAAATCAATAAAGCAGACAAGCCTTGAGGAGCATCTGCAACCACTAAGCCAACCCAGGAGTAGGTGTGTTTTATTCAAGCTCTGTGGGGACTGATGCCATGGTAGGAGTGAAGATTCTCCCAGGTGGACATAGTTCAGTGCTTCACTGGCAAGGAGCTGAGAAGGAACACGTGATGTTTGGGAATATTTATAATACAGAAAGTTTGTGATACTTTATGATTTTTGCATGAAGAAAGAGAGGAAAAAAGACATCCTGAAAAAAAATCTCAAGTGGAAGTTGTAATGTAGGACAAGATCATCTTGCAAGAGAGATCACAATCTTACATCATCATTTCCCAACACGTAAGTGCATGGAGAGTGTACTCCTCTGGGCTTACAGCTCTGCCACTGCCCAGCCTTGTTTTCTTTTGACATGACATTGTATCATTGCTAAGACAAGGGAAAAAGGGAAAAAGGGAAAAAGGGAAAAAGGAATCTCCCACTGTTATAAGAAGAAAGGAAATAAAAATATAAGACATATTGCCTTTGAGAATGTATAGAGCCCATTTATTTCACCAAACAGTCTTGTAGGTGTCAAGACTGCAGTCACTCAGCTCGCCTTTTAGAGGTGGAGGCGGTGGTCAACTGTGACATTCAAATGAAGCAACAGGCATTACATTGATTTGGATTATTGAGTTAGACAGTTCATGGCTTGATTATTATAGCTGAAAAACATTCTCAGGCCACAGGTTTGCAACTCTAACAAGCTCTGCACATGGGCTGATAGAGGTGACACTCAGGGACTCAAACACCAAACCTGGGGGTCCTACTTAGGCTCATTGGGTAACCCCAAGCACAGTCCTTTTATTACTGTATATTCAGGGTGTTCCTAGTGAAGGGCTTTTGGCTCCTACAGCACTTCCTAGCCATAGACACCACTGTCAGTGTGTACTTTTACTCCCCCACTACATGTTCTAAGGAAAGTTAAAAAAAGAAATGGGAAGGCAAAATTAAAAGGAATGGACAAAACTGGAAAATCTGTGTAAAAACGGTCTACGTAATAATTTTGGCTGCACTAAGTATCTATCCCAATGAGAAATACTGCTGTGTGTGTGTGGAGAGGGCAATTTCCAGAATATGGGCAAAGAAACTCAAGGCCCTGGAAGTAAAGTGAGGGCATTGAATTATAAGCTGTTGAAGAAAGGAACCACCATAGTAAACCCAGATTTCAGCAGATGGTCTTGGAATACAACACAGGCAATTAGCACTCTTCACTGCACTCATACCACACCAGACAAGAAGAGAGAAAATATTTAGCTGGAAAACAGAACTGCAGTCAGACATCTTAGTAGAGATAAATTGAAGCTTACTGCTTTTGTTAACTGAGTAAGAGAAAACACCTTATTAAAGAACAAGGAAATATTGAGAAGTCCCCTTTGTTTACCCTCCACAGATGAAAGGATGATTAGAGTTAGTTTTAGTTAAATCTCCAGCAGTGTCTAAACACACAAATGAGAAAGCTAACATAGGGAGCAGTGCTTATGAGATAGAGGAATCAGAAAAGGCTCCCTATGAGCACTCCCCTAAAAAACCATGCTTTTTTCCCTCTTTCACCTCCTGGGATTTGGAAATGTTTGGGCAACAAACATTCTGCCTAAATTCTAGCCACTGAACAGAAATGAACCCTTAAGAAGCTGAAATGGGGAAGAAATTAAGGTAACTTATGACAGAAAAGCTAAAAGCCTTTTCTTTTTCTTTTGGTTTTTTTTTTTTCTTTTTTTTTTCAAGGATTTGGTTCACATTCAGAATAACGGTACCAGAGACATCATTTTTCAAGATGATTTTTTTGTTTCAGGGTAAACTCTTCCAGCTGTCTGTGGTGACTGTCCAGGGGGATTAAAAATTATTTTCCACATGATAATGACTGGCCAACTTTCCACTGTTCTCAGTGCAAGGAAATGTCATTTAATTATTGCACACAAAATGGCTTCTGTTGTGGACCTCCCAGTCATGGCACTGTTGATACTTCACATATTTTGTAAAGCCCTTCAGACTAATATCTTGATAGAGAAAAGACGCTGGGTATGAAATAAGATTCTATTACATCCTATATAGCCAAAAATCTCGTGGTTATGAAGCAATAATTGCATTCTTTTACAAGTCTTTGCCTGACCATGAGGGGGATCATTTGTAAAGAAGACCAAGATATACGAGCAAAGGGACCAAGCGGCAAGAGGAAATCATTGCATTTGCTGCAGCCATATACATGCAGTCCAATGCTAAGACTAGGAACAAATCAGAAGATGCTGTGGAAAATAAAAGTTACCATCCTTCAGGAAATGAGTGGGTTCTTTTCTGAGGTAGTATTATCAGAAACAAGAAAGCCACTATTGCAAGGCTGATGATTTCAGAGAGCGAGAGCTGTCATGAAAAGTGTTACAGCCCTTCCGTGAGAGGGCTGGGAAAGGTACACCACAGCATGCTGCAGCCCAGTGAAGCTCCCACAGAGATGCTGAATAGCTCGGCCGCTCTGGCCAAAACCGTTAACCCAATGTTTGGACTCAGAGGGATGGCACAGAGGGAATTTATTCTACCTCTTCCCCGAAATGAGTTTCTTGCCTGGACGGGTTCATCTTCCAGGCTATAGCATCTCTTGAATCATATTGTCTTTCATCAGAATAAAAGTTCTTTACAGAAGTTGCTTCGTACATGTCACTAAATTTTCATATGTTTTTGTCTGTGGATTACCTGGGCTACATCCAATATCTCTGTCACCTTCAGAAAGCTCTTTCTTTTAATTCACATTTCCATCGACATTTCTGGCGGACCTACAGTGAAATATTCCGTAGCTTTTATGAATGTAAGGAATGTGGTGGTGAACCACAGGATTCCCCCACCTACAGCTCCCCCTTTCAGCTGCCAGCTGCTTGTCAGATTTTAATTAACGAGAAAGTTGCTAGCAGTTATTCATGCTGGTTCTCTCTGTTCCACTCTGGAGAATTCCTAAATAGTGTTCAGAGCATTGAGCCTACACTTTCTCTTTTTTTAATGCTCTTCTTCACAGCAGCCAGTGAAAAATGTTAAAAGTGATGAGTTTCTGCACCCAGCGCTCAGTTAATAGAGAGCGGTGTTCACCAGTCATGGATGTGGCACATAGGACCTCCCTTCCTTACACTTCCTCCTCCTGTTTCCTACACAAAATGAACGGAGAGGACTTCTAGAAAATTATGTCTGCCCAACTGTAGGTATATTGTTAAACTTTTTATTTTGTACCATATCAGGAATATAATTTAGGTGAAAACACTGAAGGACTGCCCGCACCGGGAAAATCAATATGGGCATGGACAAGTAAAGTTATCACTGGAATTGAAGGAGGGCTCCTGAAGGCATTGTCTCTAGCAAAGACACAGCAGCTCATGATGTGCGTTTATTTCTCCTCCCTTTGAGCATCTCCCTAAAACACATACCTTTTTTTTTTGTCTGTCACCTCCTGGAATTCAGAATTGCTTGGGCAACAAACGTTCTGTCTAAATGCCACCAAATGTCTAGTATCATATCAAAAAGTCTGAAGAGCAACATAGCAGTACAAGGAAGTGAAAAGTTATTTCAAAATATCAGCAGTCAGTGAATATCCTCAGCTTTAGCCTAGCCCTGAAATCTAACTGAAGACAGTGCTTATGGTATTGCTAAATGGGAAGGTTGTACTTTTCACTGTTGGCTACCAGCCTTTGAAAATTATTAACACGCAGCAATATGCAGCAGTCATTCTAAGTGATCCAACAGAGACTCAGAGAGCATTTCTGTACTCAGTCTTAAAAGGCAATAGCAAATGGTAAACAGTTGGTTACAGCAAATAGCAATTTAATAGACATAGCTTTTGATAAGCTGCAGATAAAATCTGCTGGACTGTGGAACCCCAAGTAGCTGTCCCATACTCTGAGTGTAAGAGTTTCCATTATAAACCCTGTTTTGATGCCCTCAACCAACCCTTCATTCTAAGTTTCTGCAAAGAGCTCCTTCTTGTGTAACATTTCTGCTATGTGGACTCCAGCCAGAGAAAAACTGGAAAGGGAGGAGGGAGGAGAAAGAAGCTGGAGGCTATTCTCACAGGTATGGTTAAAAGAAAGGACTTTGTGAAGGGTGTTACTAACTTTTTGACACATTTTCTATCTTTTCTAAGGCAGTTTTTCCTCTGTTTCTGATTTGCACTTCACATTTGTTTTTTCTTATTTTTCCTGGTCATTTTTCATTAAGAACTAGAGTGGGGAACGCAGCACTGGTTCAGCATTTGCAAATGATGGTATGGCCCCCTCTGCCCAGGTGACTCCATAGCGCTAGTGTTGTAAGCATTTCTACCCACGTGAGACAATAACGATCCTCTCCCTTCCAGATAGTGTGTCCATGTTGGGTGGAACTTGTCCTATATGAAAAGAAAATGAAGCCTCTTAGCAATTCTTCAGTTCCTGGGAACTATTATAGACCTCCATTATATATGATACAGTAGGAATAAATTCCCTTCCCTCATTATTAAGATCCATGGTACTTCCTCTGCGAGCACTGCGGATAGACATTGAATATACATGAATAGACATTACACAGCTTTGCAGACCTATCCTACAAAGTTTATAATGGTAGATATCATGAAAGCTAATTAGTCTATGAGAACCAGCAATTTTTATAAAGTCTACAGATGTTATACTATTCAGTTACTGTCACGTCCTCCAGTCTTAACCCATTTATAAACTGGTTTCTCCTTCTTTAATGTTCTGTCTGTGCTAGAGATGATACCGCAGTAAGCCTTTAAGTGAGAGTATCTTCAATCCAGCCCTCTCTTACCTATTCACTAGTAAAAAATGATGTTTTGATAGATGGGTTTCATGTGAAAACTGGGTGATGGCCGTTTTTCATGGTCAGGAAGTGTGGAGTTCATCTTCACAAGAATTATTTGCAGTAGTATCCACGTCTCTCTGATCTTCTACAAAGTTCTTGTAAAGAGACTGTTGACAACAATCTAGAAGAACAATCGTAAGCCTAAGGCAATGGAAAAGTAAAGCAAACCAAGTGTGATACGTAACAGGGCCAGCTCCAAGACAAGATACACACATCTGTGAAGATGAGAGACGGCCTTCTGTTCTGTGGACTCAGAGTTGCAGCCACATACAGTTGCACAGTTCCCCACACGTGCAACTAATGGCAGAGGTTTCCAGAAGGATGCAGGGGATTTAGGCACACAGTTCCCAAAGCTGACCAGAGGATTTATTCAGACAGCCCTCACTGGAAATGTAACTGCAGTTTTGTATGGCTGAATCTCCTGGTTAGGTCTGAAATTTTCAATCTATGTAACTGCGTGCCTACGTTAGTTTAAAGGACAGCAACTAAGCAAACTTCAGTCTATGCCCAACAAAATTCATACACATGGGAGGATTTCAAATATTCCAAATAAGTTACTATTGGCCTGACTTTACTTTGAGACTACAAGCTTCCATTCATCAGCAGACTCTTTTCACTCTTTGTTTCTTCCTTTGGAATGTTTCTGTAAATCAGCTTATAAACTTTTGGCTTTAAATAAAAAGATGTTAGGGTTTTTTGTTGTTGTTTGGATTTATTTTTTTTTTTAAACCTATTGCAACAGCAACTGCAAGGTCTCTACTTCCACCAGGGCTCCCCCTGAGAGTTAAAACCATAGTCAAACAAAAGAGAACAGAGAGGACAGAGAAATCCCCTGCAAGCCTTTGTGGAAACCGACTCACTCTTTATCAGCCTTTGGCTTCTATGTATCCCAAAGATGATTCAGAAATGTTCTGAGGTTGTCCCATGCAGGAGGTGGTGGTTATAGTGCTACAAAGGCTCTTCTGTCAACTTCACAGCTGCCTGAAAACTGTCTTATTTCATCAGCCACTTCAGTTCTGAAGAGGGGCTTCTTTTTTATCCCTACATTGCATGTGTCCAGCCCATCTGATTCATACTATTCTGGCATTCCTTTTGTGCACTAATTAAGGGCTTTAGTTACAAAAAAAAAAAAGGTTAACACTATGTATTCAAGATTCCTCATGTGCTACTCAATTTAATGTACATTTTAACGATTTAAGTCAAATCCTAGCCATGCAATGTAAGTAGGAGCATAGGACTTGCCTTATCAGATCAGACCATTGGTCCATGAAGTCTTGCATCGTGAATCCAACACCTGATTTGTGAGAGGAAGGTAAAAACAAGCGAAGCATTATCCCTCTTAGCTAAGTCTGCAATGCTACCCTCCAGGAAAAAATTCCTTCCTTGCCCCTGTGGTGATCAGATCACTATAGTCTAATTAAAAAGGGCTTCTCAGCTCAAACCGTGCAAAGAAAGAATGTATGAACATTGATAGAAAAAGGATAAAAATAGGAAGTTGCCAAGAAGCTGGGAGGGAATTTCCATTTATCAAACGTTTACAGACAGATGCAGGTTTAAAGGCAACAGGAAAAAGTTCGAGTGCTGCAGGTTCAATATGAGATAATGTTCACACTAACTGCCAGCACAGCATCAGCAAAGAAACTCAAAATACTATATATGCAAGTGGTCAGGTGTCTCTGACATTTACTTGTGATACACTTTCAGTGCAGACATTAAGATGGTCTCTAAAGGCCTGACTGACACAGATGTGGTCATTCTGCTCCCATTTTAATGACAGTAGATTAATACTTACTAGTAGATAGCAAATGAATCCGTAACTTAGTGCCCTCTTTATGATGTCATCGTAAGGGGTCATTGCGTAGCTCTAAGGTCATTCACTGTAAGGACATGTCTTTTGGGGGGAGGAAAATGTATACAAAATACAGTTTTCATGGGGATCATGGTCACTTGAGATGTTTAAAAATCAGTTCATCTTAGTTCCCATTCAGTCATCAAGAAATCTGGAATTAGTGTGCAAAAAATGTAAACTTTTAGGACCTTATCATGAGCTGAATCCTCCAACATATGTACTAACTACTTGAATAAGAGAATGTCATTCTGTAAAATAATAAATGAAGTAATCTTTTACTTATGAGAACTACCAGCAGGATTTGCTCTGCAATGCCCTTATTTGTTAAACTTCTGGAACACAGTACTCCGTACAGAATTGTGTGGTCTCCCTTATCATTGTTTTTTTGCATCCCTTAAGTTCAGAGACATTAGCAGGGTGTGGCTTTTTTCCATTAAAGGCTGTTTTGGGTAACACTGATCCAAGATCTATTTCGTTATGCGAACAGCTAAAGGCCTTGTAATAATAATTTCTGCTTGGCAGCATCACAGTCAATTTCACTGATGGTACAGTTGTTTTAATTCTCTTTTTCAGGGGTGAGAAAAGTTCCAGTAATTCTTCTGAGATGCTTTCTCCATACTTTTCATCTTTTACCGCAAAAGGGATTGCCAGGGAACTATCCAAGAAAGAAATGTAGATAAGCAATACCACCATCAGGAGGAAGGGAAGGGAAGGGAGAGGAAGGGAAGGGAAGGGAAAGAAAGGCAGAAAATATTTGCTTTTTTGTCAAACTCGAACAAAAGCAAGAGCAGCTGTAAACTTTCAGAGAGGAACAACTATGTAAATCTGTAAAATTTCTAACACTTGTATGGATGCAGAAGTGTCGATACACCAGTTACCTGATGTTCAGATGACTGGTTATAAATTTAAAAGTTTGTGATAATATTAACTGAAAACAAGGTGTCTGGCAATAGTGAACCGAGCCATAAACACGCACATACAATGCATGAGTTAATGATTATAGCAACGGTAATATGACCTTTCCCGTATATTCTTCAACTCTTTTTTTCACCCTTAGCATTCAGTGTGTCAAAGGGCAGAGCTGAAGGTGAGTTCTTCAAGCTATTTTTAAGCACAAACCAGAATTTGTAAGAAATTTGCTGAGGCACCTCGGAAAAAACCTGTCGAGGCCCACGTGAAAATCTGGTCTCTGCCTTTCCTGCCATGAAGGAAAGGCTCCTGGAGAGGTCACCAGCTCTGCCTTGCACCTCCCGGTATCCTCCTGTCTGTCCAGATGCCTAATGGACAGCTTCCAGGCTGCTTCCCGCCAGCCTCGCCAGCGGTGCTGCAGCGCTGAGCGCTCGCAGGCGTGTGGGAGAGTGTGCTCCGGCTGCATCTGAGCCTCTTCTTGATGTAAAGAAAGTGGGAGAGGCTAGCCATCAGGAAAGCTTCCCAGGATGCTTTTAAGAAAAATATAACCTATGCAGTCTGGGTTCATAAATCCTTTACTCGTGGGATTTGTGCTCCTAAATCTTCAAGGTACTTCTGAAAATATTTCTTTTAATATGAATTTATTCATTTTGGAAAACTTACCAAAATGTTAATAAATCCTAAATCAGTAGACTTACACCAAAGTCGACCTTCTCTATTACTGTTAGGAAGGAGAGTCATTGGCATGGGTTGAATTGGAGGGGATTTCCTTTTGTTTTGCAATGTATGTGCAGACAAGCAGGCACCAAGCTACAAGTGAGTAACTTTCCCACTAATCCTCCAAGGCCTGTGACAATATGACCCTGAGCTTTTACAACTAAGAACAGTATGGTATGTAAATATTATGAACATATATGGTAAGTGCTCTACTTGCTGAAAAATACAGAAAATTATTCCCGAGAATGCCTAGCTGACCCTAAAGCTGCACAGATTATTCTTTTTTTGTCTGCAGCATTCATCTCTGTTCAAAACCACGATGATATATTAGATGCAAGTTCACTGGAGCAGGACTTGTGTCTTGTTTTCTTTATTTCTCAATTAAGCATCTGTTTTATTTTGGATATAAATAATAAAAATGAGAAATAAAAAATTATTGTGTTGCATTTGCCACTACATTCTTTC
Source organism: Aptenodytes patagonicus (assembly GCF_965638725.1). Lineage (NCBI taxonomy): Eukaryota > Metazoa > Chordata > Aves > Sphenisciformes > Spheniscidae > Aptenodytes > Aptenodytes patagonicus. The sequence continues at coordinate 108,989,408 of NC_134951.1, read as the reverse complement.
CAAAAAGAGAAATAATTACTTGTTGAACTGAGAACATTTTAACTGCTAGCTGGAAATCAGGATGTCACTAATTGTGCAGCACATGTTAAATGATGCCAAAGAATGTGACTTGTTCTCTGCAGTCATGCACTTAAAAAACTGAAGAAAATCTGTTATTATTTCTTTGAAAATGTTGTGGCATCCATTAAAGTCACTAATCTAGGGAAAAAAAGGGAAAAAAGAATATTGTTTTAAGTCTGTAAATAGAAATTTTACAACACAATAGAATGTCACCTTTCTTATGATGAATATGTACGCTGCTAAAAACGTAGCAGTGGCACTAAAACAATGTGCAAATCCTAGGTTTATTTTTACACAAGCAACTAGGAAAGCAGATGAGGAAAAAAAATGCAGTGGAGACTTACTGAGTTTGCAAGGGAAAATAAAAGTTATGAATACACTTTCAATAATACTCCTAATTGTTGCAAGTGCCATGTATCATCTACCCATTTAATAATGAATATATTTTATGTGTCGTGGCACGTGATAACCTTTGAAAGTCTCCATCTCTTAACATGTATATGTATCAGCAGATTCTTCCACTTCTCACTGTGTATTTTCTTGATTTGCAATTCAGCTTTCATTATTGATAGAGACTTGGAACCTGCATCCCCCAGAGTAGTCCCAAGAGTACAGATTTATCCATGGAACTATACCAAGAATGAATTAGAACATGGACCTCAGAAGCACCACTCACAAGGGTATGAACCACTGGCTAGGGTCCATAGTTTCCGTACTTTGGCTATTTCCATTTACTTTAGTTCAACTTGATTAGATTCCAGCACTTGGTAAACCTGATAAATTCTTTTTTTTTTTAAGAATATGTTTGCATATCAAGTACATTTTTTGCAACCTTGCTCAACCTCTGCAAAAGGCTCTTAATAAAAAGGGAACCTGCAGCTTTGCCTGTAATAGAGCAAGAACCAAAATTCCACTACGTCTTGGGAACAAGCATCAGGTGATGGAAGAACACGATGCAATTATCCAGGTGAGCTATTAACTGAAATGTAAGATTATTAACTGAGGTAAGATTATTTCCTGCAGCATCACTGAACACACTACTCCTGCATTCGTCCAGCATGACACAATGCCTGTGATTGATAGTGGCCGTTAGGTCCAGACCAGGAGCAACAGCATCCTGCCCTCAAATCCTTCCTCTGCCTAATGCCCCTTGCTTCTCCTGTTAATACTCAGTTAACTCCTGGTGACCCTACCATTCCTCTGAGGGCCTTAAAACCCCTCCACTTTCTTCATCATGCCATTATTACTTAATGATCACTTTGTTCTTATGAAAATGTCTGTACTGAACTTCTTTTTTTTTAAAAAAAAAGAGGAAAGAAAAAGACAGCAGCTGTGGAATGAAAGGGGACAAAAAATGGCTTTGTAGCAAGGAGTGGCTCCTGCCACCATTTACTGAAGAATGCCGAGTTCAATTTTTAAAACTGGAAATAAACTTGTATTTCACACAGACTGGAATTTTCAGTATGGCTGAGCTGTTGCAGCAAACAAATAATAAACAAAAGTGCTGTATCTCTTGGTCTCGGATTGCTGGCAGTGTTTTAGAGCATTTGAGGATTTGTTAGGATTTTGCCCTTGTGAGCAACTATGTCCTTAGGGGAAAGTCCTATAGAAATCAGAAGGGTTGTCCTTTTAAGGTCTGATTCAAACCCTATTGAAGGCAAGGGAAAAAACTCCTGTTGACTCTGTAGGCTGAGTTCAGGCCCATGTAGAACTCAGTTCGATGACACCTAATTTGTCACCTCTGACAGAAAATTAGAATTGATCAATTGATAAAAATAATGTGCCAGTACTTCTGCGAAGTTATTTCAGGGTATATTTCACTGTTTGTTGTTCTTAAACTCATGCCATCTGTTGTTCACAGATATTCAGCCTAACTTACAGTTTAGTCATGAAAATGTTTGAAAATATCAGAAGTTCAAAAGTTTTTGGACAAATGATCAATCATCTGGAAATCCATCACAGAAGTCCATTATACAGTAGCTTTCATCGTTTCAGTCTTTTGTTTAAAGAGTATCAGCCACTCAACTGGAAGCATGAACTGTATCCAAGATTTGTGTTAAAGCTAAGGTTATAAATCACCTTCTACAAAAAAGAAATATTTCTGGACACCAAATAATCAATTACATAGAGTTCAAAAGCTCCAGAGGTTAAAATTTGAGCGTCAGTACTACTTTTTTTCATTAAAGCATTAACATATACACATGTATACACAGCTATACAAACCATACAGAAAGTTAAGCATTATGTTAACAAGATGGCAAGAGCTAAAATAAACGTCTACCCTCAGCACAGCAAAATTCATCCAAAAGCAGCTGATTCAGACAAGATGTTTGTACCTAGAAGTATATAAAATTGTGATACAGCTGACCCAGACGCCAAGCTGGTTGTGGCTGTGCAAAGTTAGGACCACAGTCATCTACACCCTGTTGCAGGGTACTGAAACTACAGCAGGAACAGCAGGATGGGCAACGTGTCCGTTCCTCTGCTGCCAGTCAAGAAATTAATACAAATGGTATGAATGGTAGATTTTGTTAGTATAATGACCAGGAACTGTGACTAATGAAGAGCAGACACTACTTGTTCTGCTCTCCCTGAGATGGTTTTGATAATTCCCAGCTCGTGGTTACACAGGACAGCTGTGGCAGTAGTGTCTTCAGTGGTCACATCCAAATCCAGCACAGCTCATGAATCAGAAACCTAAGCCTGCATACCAGTTTTGTGTGATATAAGCAGTTTTAAAATGCAGAATTCCTGCCAGATAAAACCACCTTTATACTGAATGACCATGGAAGGAGCAGGAACAGTAGGGTGTAAAGAGGATCTTAGGTAAGGATAGGATTTGGGCTGGGTGGTTTTATAACCATACTTGGCGATAGAGAAGAAGTGAAGTTAAACTGCATTCTTCACTCAGAGATCAGGAGGGAGTTTCACCTTCAGCTCACTCCCTTCTTCAGAGCTGCACAATAGGGTGGGTTTATTGTTGCGGGTTTTCGCATTATCCAGATGCAACACACGTTGAAGATGGCTGGCAGGAGAATACTCGGCTCAGTGCAAAGCTGTCCTGACCTAACAGAGCAAATCCCATGTTCCAGCCTCCCACACACTGCGGTCCTGCACATGCTTGTCTGTTACACAATAATCGTACTAATAGTCATTTACCAGAGATACCTCTCCCTATCCCTATTAATTAGTTCACATTCTGTATTCATTGCTCAGTAATCCAAAACTGTGATTTCCACCCTAACTGTGGGCCAAAGGAATCTTCTGGTAGAGCACATTTTTCTGTCTTTGTGCCTTACAGGGTATGGAGGGAATCAGAGAAGTAAGAACAAACAACAGAAGGGATGCTCTCAAGTAACGGAGAATTCCCCACTCTTTCTTCAGCCCTGTGCAATAGGTGTACATATGTAAGCAAAGACGATTCCTGGTGAAAATTAATATTCCTTTGTGGGAGTCAGAACTGAATCAGGATTGACGCTGATTTCAAATGCAGATGCTGGCACAGAGTAAAATTATTTTTCAAACACCGAAGCTTTCCCTGGTAAAGTATTTAAGGTTGCATTTTCAGGCTAGAAGGAAAAAGTGATGAAAAGTTCTTAAAACTGAAGAAACAAAATCCTTGATTCTGATCCAAAGCCCTGCAAAACAAGATCCCATATGGTAATGGCTAATCTTAGGAGAACGGAGGGGGATAAAACGGGTACATTTTCCTTCCTCTCTCCCTCTTTCCCCTTTGGTTTTTAAAGTTGCATGTAATATGTCACAGGAGGGTCTCTGCCAAAGGCGTGTTTTCACCATCATTCACAAACAACACACATCCCATACTTTATTCGCTGTGGCTCTGTAAGGAAATAGGTACGTGGTAGTTAGCAGAAGGCACTACATAGCAGCAAGCAGTGCAGTGCAGAGGTGTTAGTCCAGGTCCTGAAAGTGGCATAGCCCTATTTTCAGCTGGGCTTCATTAGCCCAACATAAGCCTTTTACTGTTGTGATGGCTCTCTGTAGTTCAGATAGTTCTTCTACCCTGTTTAGCATTGCGAAGTATTGAATGATGCATCGCAGGCAAAGTGTGAATGCTTCTGTCCAGTTTCAAAATGCCTTTCCTTGTTATCTTGGGAGCAATGCCTGTCCTTTGTTAGACCATGTTTTGCACTGTGTATAAAGCAGCTGTGATCCTAACTAGTTCTTCTGTGCCTGGTGAAAATCAAGCAGTCAAGGAGTAACGTAGATACTGTTGGGTATTATTATTGACTGATTGTACTGTTAAAGGATCTATAGGCATTAAACGAGAAAGGTCCCTGGTGTCCTAAGTAGGCTCTGCAAACCAAATAAGGCTTCTCAAGAAGCCTGTTGTCTGAATAGACCCTTCAGAAAGATATCCTGTGTTTCCAATCCACTGCCATAGATGGTCCTTCCCCATGTTTTACAAGAAAACCAGTTCCTTTGGCAATGAGTTCAGTCCTTTCTCCTTTATACCCAAGTAGCTTTACACTTACAGAGAGCCACTGGTTACTCATCTGTGGAAGGGTTTTCACAGTGGGGCTGGACAGACCTGTTAACTTGCATCCTGAAAATTCAGGCCTTAGAAGAAAATGGGACCATAAAACACACTGTCAACATACATGATGCATAAAGGCAACATTTCAAAGATGCCTTGCAAACTCAAGTAATGTGAAAAAATTGCAGACAGTTGTTGGGTGTTAGTTATCTTATGTTAGCTGGCAATCTGTCTTTTTTCAAGTTGTAGTTGACATAAGGTGATATAATTCAGTCATAATATAATTCAGTTCATAATGTAATTCAGTCATAATTCAGTTCATAATGTAAGGTGATATAATTCATTTTAATGCTGCAGGTTTCTCAAAGAACTTTATGGATCCAGACCAATGGAAGAGAAAAAATTTAGTGAAGTATCTTGTTATGAAACCTCAAATAATAAAGGAAATCACATCCACCACCTGCTATAGGGTGCAAACGGTTCACACAGAGAGTTTTGGGAGAAATTTACTCTCCATTTATATTTTATCAATTTGGTAGTAACTGGTACTACTCAATTACCAATTACTACTTCAGCCTACTAATCACCTCTGTCCTAGACCAGGAGAAAAAGACTGTGTGGTGACACAAGGCAGCAACTGCCATGTTAGTCTGGATGCTGAAGAGTCAAAGGTGCTTACAGGGTCTTGCTTCTGTTCATTTTAGTGTTTGTAAAGACTCCCATAAAATTCATTACAAGTAGAACTGGAAAAAGCAAACAAGCAAAGAGAACCATTCAAAAATGATTGTGTGGCAAAAGCCAAGCATTCAGAAGAAATATGAAATATATAGACTTTTGTTCAGAACTCAGAAATAGCACAAAAAACTTGAAATATTTTGGGTTCAGAAAGCTCTTGTGTTGCTGTCTTGACTTAGTCCAGTGCTTCTGTTCTGAATGGACTTTAACAGACTAGAGATGCCTGCCAGAGATGGAGTTCAGACAAATCACCTAGTCTGTCCCATGGGCTGCCTCATTTCATGGACTTGAAGTCCATAAGCTTTCTGAGCCGTGAGAAGCGGAGAAAGGGAATCTGAACCAATCAAGACACTTCTGAAAGATGAGGGCGGCAGTTATTTCCACAATATTTCGGCTTTGACTATTTTTCAAAATAAAACCAGAGTTTTCTGGGCAATTTTTGAGGAAAAATTCTATTCACCTGACAACCTGATCATCTGCTGTAAAATAGCTCTCCTGGGTTGCGCTCTGCTGTCTGTTTTCTTCTGGGAGGAACACAACACACTTACTTCTTTAAAAACTCTGCAGTTCCCTAGTGAATAACTTGAATCCGTTCATCCCACACCCATGCCATGTTTAAGCATGTGGGCTCAGACAAAGAAGATGATATTTTTCTGAAGTGATAATTTACACGAGTCAGAGGTTAAGCCGTGTTCAGCTGACAAAGGAAAGGAGCAGAGTGTTTCTGTGGTATGAGAGCAGTTGCATGTTTTTGGAGTATTTTTTTGTACGACCTGTACAGGGAGCATTCTCCTGTATAGCTCCTATATTAGAATGTTATTTTTTGGTTCATTATTTTGTGTATTATACAGTGAACCATGGAAATGCAATATTATTTTACTAAAAAAGAATTAAATGTAAATTAACACTTAATAATTTTTATTTAATTTTGATTAGCATGTAAAACATACTTTAATTACATCAGAATAAAACTTGGAACTTGAGCAATTATTTAAATATACCCCTAGAGTATAATACCATTTAGGACCGAACTCCCCTCTGATGTTGTGTGGGGGCTTTTTATAGTGAAACATTTAAAATAACAGCTAATTTGTAACATGCACACATACATATGAAACACATTATTTTTAGAGCATTATTTTTACTGTGTATCTTGAAACAGAGCGTGTGTGTATATTCATTTAACACAACTTGAGCTCTTGGAAAACTCGGCTCAAATTCCAACTAATATACATTACTTCTAAAGCAAAATACAAAAGAGGAGGGTTGTTGTTGCCGTAAGCATTTTAATCGGCATCACCGTTGCAAATGGCAAGAGCTATGGAGGGCTTAGAAACATTTCTTCATGCCAAGGATAAAAGTTTGCATTAATTTGGCCTGCCCTAGTCTCAGCCACCTGGTATTTCTATTGACCTACCCTGTAGCCTGGCTTTGGCTGTGGTATTAAACATACAGGAGGCGGTGCCAGCCTGGGTTTTTTTTTTCCCTGCTGCCTGCCTCCTGCATCACGGCACCATGCAGCCTCCAGTCACGCTTTGTCTCTTGAAGCGTCACTGTATCCCACCCCATGCTAGTGTTCTCTCTTGAAAAAATACTCATAAAGAAGACCTATTTTTTCAGAGTGCCAAGTATCTCCTGCAGACTTCTGCGAAGCATCGTCCAGTATTTTTGCCCAGAAAGGGGGAAAAAAGAGGCTCAGAGTTGTGTAGATTCAGATATAATGGTTCCGTTTGCTGAGGTGCTGAGCAATTTCTCCTCTGTCAATTAATTCAGCAGTGGGATTTCAACAGTTGTGGAAGCTGGCTCTTCAGATTTCAAAAGATTAAAGGAAAAAAAAAAATGAAAAAGAAAGCAGCCAATCAAAATAACCGACGAACACCCCAAAAATAACCTATGTTAATTTTTTCACTTTTTAGTAATGTCGATCAAATGAATGTTACAAGATAAAATCAGAGTGCTTTCTGAAGTAATAACTTAAAAGGCGAGCAGTCAGAATTAGATCTGTCAAATGAAAAGAGATAGGATATTGTCTGTGAGAAACTGGTTTACCAGAGGCATAGGAAAGTCTGTTTCTTCTAAAAAAAAAAAAAAAATCTGCTGACTGAAAAAAACCCCTAGATTTTTTTTTTCCATCAGACAGCATAGCAACAGCATTGACTTCAATGCCATAACATGATTACAACTGCAAGAAGAGAACACCAGGTCACAGACCATGTCATTCAAAAAGAAGAGTAACTCCATTTGCTGATGTCGGCAATTTTCACAAATAGACTAAAATAGCCCATTACTTAAGTGTTCAGCTGCTCACATGGTTTGGGTTTTCATTGCTTCCCCCCCCCCCCCCCCCTATTTTTCCCATTTATTTAATTGAAGGAAAGGAGTTTGGGAAAATTACGTTGGCTATTGTAAGTACAGCCTGTACTCTGTCTCGATGCTTGACCCTGCATTCTTTCGTTTATATGAGATGAAATTCATTTTTCTTGGGCTAGCATAAAATGAGAACACCATGGAAGTTTGTATTGTTGGCAGAGGTGAAGGGTGGGCTGGAGTGGATGATCTAACTGGGCTTCTCCATCTCGAAGTTCTTGCACGCTGTGAAGTTCTGTGATGAGCTGTTGGTTTAATTTTACAGGACCTCGGTGGCCAGCTTGTGAAATCTGGCTAGCAAGAACATAATGGAGCTTACTGCATTATTATGGCTGGGTTTGCTATGTTATTTGTTTGCTTAGAAAAGAGCTTTTTCAGTACATAAATCATAAAAATAAAGGTAGTCTTCGTTAACACCTTAAAAGCAAATCCATACAGATACATCTTCGTAGCTTCAGTGGGTCTCTGCCATGCGTCTATCCATTCTGACATGTTGATGGCCTTCACAAATGATTTGCATTAGGGAAGCTTGGCTGTATAGTTTGCGTATCACCAGTAAGGTGATTTTGAAGAATAAACTTAGGAAAAACGTCTTCGTCTGTGGTTTCAATTTTATTTGGGCCTTATCAAGTACCTGAAATGATTCATTGTTCCTCTATGCCCAGGGGAACTTGTCTTGAAAGAGCTAGAACAGGTAAGGGAAAGACACATTCTATTTTCTTTATTCGTTGTAAATTACGGAACTTTGAGTTATGAGTGTTACTATAAAGAAATTACTGCAATCCTACCACCTTTAAAAAAGAAACATTCTGGAAAAGTGAGGAAATTACTGGGGAAATATATATAAATAACTTAAAATTCTCTCCTCCTGACCCCTCAAACTGCACCTGCCAGATGATGGCTTTATTTGTACCTCGGTACATAGACTGTGATAAATTGCTCAGAAGATCAAACTAATTAAGTAGCTGTTATTGTTAAGAATGCCTTTTAAAAATGAAAAATTAAGTTGTATTTAACACTCAACACCTACACACCAAAGTACATAACCCAGATGAGCTAATCTTTAAAACTGGCGTAGAAATGAGCTAATGTTTTTAGGGAATTGTATGCACAATATGGCAAGAGATCAATAACAATTGAAAAAAAAACCACCTAAAACTACTCAGCTGCTAGTAATAAAGAAGTACCAAGTTGCAAAATGTATTAACTGTTTTTTGGCTTGTTTGTATCGTCTGTTTTGTGCAGTTTCATATGACAGGCTCCTATCTTGGCACTGGCACTGAAATAGTGTTCAGTGCGACAATGTGTACCTTTACAATTCGCGGCAGCTATGCAAAAAAAGAGACAAAGATGTTATCTCTGCAGAATGATAAAAAGGTATTGATAATACTGAATAGACTGGAAGCAAAACTCTGTGTATGCTGTATATATGCATACATGTATGGTACACTCACATATATCCAAGCACACACATGCACATACATGAATCTCAGTAACAAAATTTTGGTTTTAAAAGCATGAAGTTGGCCTCAGGAGCTAAGAAACTGAATTTGTGAGCTGTTAAATGTCAGAGCTGACCTCTGGGAGTTTGAGGAGGGATGATGTGGTGAAGGGCAGGCTTCAGGTCATGTTTTATACAAGAAGTTTAATTGTTCTGGCTAGGAAGCAAAAGTGACTCATTTACTTGAAGTGGGTCCCTATCTCCCAATGCAGATTTCGAATGGGGGAGGATACTGCTAGCAATAATATCTTTAAAAGAATTGGACTGGTTTACTTCAGTATTTTAACTACTTCCATTCAGATTCATTTGTTTTGGACACATAATTTGAAAGTGTTCCAATGATAGCAAAAACCAGTTCTTTTGTCACCCTTCTTGAACCCATGCAAGTCTTTTCATTGTGTTTAAATCGGAGGGTTTTTGCCAAAGAAAATTGTAAACTAGTGGGCTCTTTCTGAGCCTTTTATTGAAAAATGTAATAAACTATTTAACTGTATAGATTGTAAAGTCATCATGACACTGGCTTTGTGGTGTTGCTCTTTTCAGTTTCACTGCTGTCTCAGAAAGCTCCCTCTACAGATTAAGCATGTGCATTTTGAGTTATGACAAAAGCCGAATAACACATATATGTAAATAAAGAACACATTGCACTTTTTTAGTAGCATCTAATTTATTAATGAAGGACTGTCATTCATTTCAGTTCAACTTGTCTGTGTCCTGCTTTATCCACTTCCATTTATCAAGCTCCTATTTCTTGGTTACCAGCCTATTCCCAGCCTTTAGTTACCTACAGTTTCAATTTTGGAAACTCATACTTTTTGGTGACATATTTTCTGTAAAATGTGAATTTCAATAAAGCATTTTGCCCTGGAAAATGTAAATATATTTCCTACTTTCTGATCAGCTTATAATGAAAAGAATGTAAATAATTTAATGGTTAGAAATTCTTGTTGTTTCAAGATGCTTTTATCAATCACAAAGGGTAAATGATCACTGAGATGTGACAATCCACTGCCACTGAGACCCTGGCCATATACCACTGAAATAAAAGTGAGTTTTGTAACAGAGAAAGGGAAAGGCCCAAAGAGCCTGATACCATGCAAAGCACCCACTCTGTGCTGAGGAAGCAATACAATTTATGTTTTCAAACCTGCAGCTAAGGCTGTATTTCAAACTGCCTAGAAAATCTTTTCTTCTTCACAGAAAATGTGACTTTTCAGAGAAATTACTGAAGCCAAAGCTAAAAAATACTTAAACTATAAACTGGGTATTTTTAATCATAGTAAATCATAGAAATGGTGTGTGGAAGGGACTTCCAAAAAGTTCTACCTCCTGCCTGAAGCAGGATTACCAGCTCTCCACCGAGCAGAAGCATTCCTTCCCTTTCCAGAAGGTAAAATAACACTCATATGGTTTCATTGTTCATTTAATGATACGAGCCTCAGAATTAGTTGCTGGTATTCCTTTAATGAGGATGATTTGCAGGCTGCCTTCAAGCACAAGTCCCATGACTTCTGCTGGCACAAGGTGAAATTCCTACTTCAGTAATGATACTGTGCCTGGCAAACATAATGTTGACTTAGTTAAAAATTGAGAGAATTCTCTGAAAATGAGATTTACTGATGAGTAAGATGAATAAGAAAATATAAATAGAAGATATATGAATGTATACTAAAAATTGGGCCAAGCTGCAAAAGTTGGACCCACAGCCAAGCCGCCCTGAAGTTTGGAAGGCTGACATTCAGTGCTCTTTTCAGCTCATTAAGGATATAATTGGAGGCCAATCACAAATATTTTATCTGCTTTCTCTGAAGTTCAGGTACTGAAAAACATCTGAAAACTATTTTCTCTGTGAGCCCAGGTGTAGTATCAGTGTTCTGTCATATACCAGGAACCTCAACTGAAGAAAACCAAATATGCTATCAATTAGAATAACATCTGTTCAAAAATTGTATGGAGATGAAGATACGCCTTATATTAGCTCTTCTTGTCCTATGACCCTATCTGGTGAGTTCTGTTTGTGCCTGAGAACCCAAAGCATTTGACTTTGCTGCAGTTCTTTCTTACAAATATTTTCTTTGGTTTCAGTAAAGACCACGCTAGCCAAAAATCTGGACTGAAAATCTGGATCAGGGTTAACAGCTCAGTGAATTAAACCCAAGTACTGTATCTGAAGACAGGAACATGAAACCTTATGAGAACCGTAGGTCAGTGAATGCAGCCCTTTACTATTGCAAGCAACCATGGTATACAATCTGCTTAGGAAACTAATCAAGTTCTTTCTGTTCCTACTAGTCCTCCTGGAAGGCTGGATCAACACCTCGCTGTTCAGAGAGCTAATAACCTCTTCTCACTTTCAGCTTATGTTTATTCATTCCCACTTTAAAGCCATTAGCTTCTTTGTCAATAGTGTCATATAGAATCAACTGCTTTACTCCCTCTAAAACGTTGAGAGTGCAATAGTATCTCCTTCCAGCTTTTGTTCTCCTAAGCTAAATTATCATTGTTATTCTCATCTTCCCTCATTCCTCTGAGTCCAAAAGCCTTTCTTTCTAAAGCTATTCCAGTTTAAATTAATCCCTTTTAAACATGTGTGACCAAAACAATACCACATGAGCTTTCTTCTGAGTCAATGGTGATGCTGCTTCTCTCGATACATTCACTTTCTGCTTGATTTTGTTTTTTGGGGGGAGGGATGTTGTCACATCCCTTTCACAGATCACAGCAATTCTGTGATAGGATTGTTAGGGTGTAATGTGGGAAATTCAAACAAAACAGAATATAGCATTGGTTTTGAGGTCCCAGTTTATAGGACAGGTTCAGTTTTGGCTATCATCAGGTTCAATTCATTGCAATTTGCAACCTACAAATTATGCTGTAAAGCAGACCCAGGTCTCAAAGTAAAACTTAGCAAAGACCTCACACTTAGTTAGCTTACTTCATATCAAACCATAAGAAATCATAAATCTTCCCTTTTTCATTCAACAGATTTATGAACTTAAGCCAAGCACTTGAAATATACAGTCTAAGATTTTATTTTGTAATTAAAATGAAAACAGGTCAATTTCCCATTATTATCATTTTACGGTAAAAACTTTGCATACACTGATCAGAGTGAGGCACCTGCTTTTCACCTCCAGATTGAATCCGTCTGGTATGCAAAGTGTTTCAAAACATAATCCAAACTTAAACTTTGCAAATTGCACTTACCTTCATCATACACTGGGAATAAACAGACAACTCAATATCAAGCCCAGTAGAGCTTTTTTTTTTCTTTTCTTTATACAACCAACCAACCTTTTTGATTGTTTCTGCTAAAGGATTTTTCACAAGTGGTTTTTAACCTTTCCTGTGGCAATGTATCATTATTTCTCATGAATAACTGAATTCCACATAGTTCTTTCCTGACAGCTCTTATGAACATTTCCTGATGTATGAAAAGCACAAGCACTAATAGACCAGACTAGATAAGCAAATATGAATGTGTCCTTAAAATGAGGGGAGAAGGTCACATTATTTTTATTGCATTTCTTCCAAAGATGCAACATGTCTTCCTGATCTCCTGATGTCAGTTAGAATCAACATCTGAAAATGAGTCCAAGCGAAGTCAAATGCTATGCTTAGAGAAGTATCATCGTCAAGGGGATACGTTTAGTTTATACACAAAGGACGTAATGTTTTTGCGTAGCATATAATTAAATTTTGGAACTCATTACCACCTAATATTGTGAAGGGAAAAGTTTAAAGGGTTTCTCTGAGTGATAGGCTAACTCATTAGAGATAGGTCTAGTGCTATTAAGAGCAATACAGTCTCCAACTCAGGTGGTTCCCTAAACCACATGCTACTAGAGGGTGAGAAGCTACATAGGAGAAAAAGTCACTGTTTATGTCTGCTACCACCACTGTCAAAGATAGGCTAGTGAATTAGAGAAATCTTTGACTTGCCCCAGGATGGCTGTTCATAATTTTTTATATGGATTTAGGTGATCAAATGCAACAACAGAGTGACATGTGGTAAGAGAAAGTTCTAATGTACTTATGAAAAACTTATCTGCAGATACAGCTTTTGAGTCTTGAACGGGATAAGAAATGCAAGGTGGTGTTTTGGGGTCTAATTTGTACAGATATCGTACAGCGCTTTTGCTTCTGTGGATGTCTGCCAGCATTCTGAGAAAAGGATAACACACACATTTATCTCCCTGGTGCATGGATTTGTCTGCCCAAGAATTGTTAGAAATTCTAGTAAAGGTACACCCTGTAAATGTTGCTCCACAAGAGAAAACAGTGGGCAATGATGACAGATGGACTTGCACTAGATGATAGTAATAAAGTGACAGAAGTTTAACAGCATTACATAGTAGCAAAGGGAAATCAAAGCTAGTAGAGTGTTTTGGCCAGATGAATACTTTGAACCTTCATTGTTTATTTAGCCCTCTTGCATTTATAAAATGGAGGTAGAAATCTTCAGTGAACAACCTCTCTAATGAGACTTACCAGGCAGTGTCTTCCTGGTTATGCCAAAAATAGAAGATAAACATTTTTTTCATGTGTTATTTGAGCACTGCCATCTGCTAGCCTGAACAAAGGTGTGCAAATGGCTAAAGAAATAAAAAATAACAGTTTTGATTAATTTCTGGTTTCTTGGGATTCTACTGTCAGTAACAAAGCTGTAGGTCCCTGACTGAAGGGCAATCTAAGAGGTAAAGGTTGTGCTGCAAAAGGCAACAACTTCAACATTTACTGGAAAATCTCTTGGCAGCCAGCGTGGCCAAAGCAGTGTGTGGAGTGGTGGCCAGAGAGTATCCAGGAGTGACTGGATGAGGCAGTGTTTCAGCAAGTCTTTCCTTTACTCTTCATTAAAAGAATTTCTATGTAGCTGCAAATAGAAGCTAGAGCTGCCTTGGAGTCAGTCCTCAAGGACAGACAGGACTAGGAACATAAAGGGGCATTACACTGTATTGCTCTTGGACCACAATGGAAATGTGGTTTGAGTTTTGGGAGGGCTCAGGTTAGTTTTTATTTGGCACAAATAGTTTAATGAAGCTTTAGATTTCAAATAGGTCAAACTGGCATGCGCGTAGCCCTTCTATAAGGCTGCCCAGTTCAATCTGATTTTACAGTCTATCAGAAGATATGGAGTAACTAGGTACCAAATTTGGGTATGCAGAATTAGAGCAGCCTTTACAAACTACTCAACAAAATTTAATATACTAGCGCAGGAAACATGGTTTCACAGGAATTCAAGGTTACGTGTACAAAACAACTTATTCTTGTCAGTTGATTATTCTCTTTGTGTTGCTGGGGAGTGGGTGCTGAGGATTTGTTTTAAATGACTGTTCCCCGGCAGTGCTTCACAATGTTGCTTTTCATAAGAATGTGGTGAGCTATCTAAAGCCTGCTTTATATGAAGTGTTTGGAAATGCATTTGCAATAATGAATGGATAGTGGAAATTCATCAAGTCATACAGAGGCAGATACTGTGAGGCAATGAATTAACAATAATAATAGCTTCTGATGCCATGGGTTATTTTCACTCTAAAATAAACTAACTCTTGTACAATACGTGCCACTTGCATTTTTTAACTCTTTTCCCCTTTTGGGTGCAGACAAACAAAGAATGAGCATGCTCTTAAGAGGTAGTATTTTTGGGAAGAAGTTTTACAAATGCAATTACAGCAAGACATTGTAGCTTAGATTGCACGTGGGTAAACACGTGCTTTCACACCAAGGGAAAAGTTTAGCTTGGCAGCTGAGGCTGAGAAGCATGACTCTGATCTCACTTAAAGCCAAAACTGCAGAAACCCAAGCCATTTCCAAAAATAACATCAAAATTAGAGCCTTGAACCTCCTCAGACTGGTCATGCTGAGAATGATGATCCTGGGGACCAACAAAGCTACTGAGTCCCCCATGGAAACATTTTTGTGTGCTGATTTTGTGCTTCAGCCATGGAGAAAGAAATATATTTCGGCAACTGAATACAAGTATATATCAAATTAATTCAGTTTCTAGGATTATTTTGCTATTTAAAAATGATTATGAATTTTCAGGACTTTTTTAGAATCACACTAGCTAATATACAAGACTAAATCCTCTTAATTGACATTCATTAACAGGGAAAGTAGATTAGAGGATATTCACCAATAACTTTCTTGCAAGCTCAGAATAGGGTCTTAAGATTGTGAAGCCTCAGTTAAGGTAGTATCTCAATGACCCACACTATTTCAGTGATTTTTCCTTGCAAAATCCCTCCAGTGTTAGAAAGGTAGAGAATCGTTGTCATCTCTATTTGCAAGATGGAAAGCCTGCAGTCTGCTAAGAGATCTTTATTAAGCAAGAGTGAGAAATGCAAATTTTGGAAGGATCCTAGGCTCTGGTCCCTTCTCAAGGGATTAAATACACAGGCAGTGTTGGGATCTGGATCTGGACTTTGCATTCCTTTCAGTCAAGCTTAGCATAAGACCTGGTGGGAGTCATTCTCCTGGGTGATGGAAAATTGCCACAAGTGAATCCTATCACCTCGGTGTCAAGAGACCTACCTGGTGAATCCCAACAATGCTTAGGAGAGAGAGAGGTGCTGAGATGTCCTCTCTCAGCCCAGGAAGGCTTTGCAGAGGTAAAGCTTCAGGTGCTTAAGGTACATAACTTGTGTAAACATATGTATCTTGGTGATGACGCTCTTGAGCTGCCTACACTAATTTTCAGCCATTTAAATGAGATGTGCTAGATTATATGGGAGATCTGTGGTGAAGTGGAGAACTGCACACTAGTCTGAATCCAAAGGAAAGCATTACCCTCTGGTTATTTTTCCTGTAGATGAAGTTGCACTGTCTCAGCAACCAGCAATGACATGGAGATATGCAGGATTGTTGTCGGGTTCCCAATGGGAGGAAACAAACTCCCCATTAAATACATAACTAGGTAAGATCAGCTAGGACAGAAGACAGTGGGACCAAGGCAAAAAGTACAGGAGGAGTAGAGGTCCCAAGTAAAACAGATTCCTCTGCAATACAGGTAGCCTGGTATGAAAAGTAAGAAGGTTTGTCTTCATAGCCCTTTTTCCTGCATAGGACTGCAGCCAGGATCTCTAAGTACTTGCAAAAGACAAAGTAGTTTTACTCTTTTGGAGCTATGAAAGGGAGGAGAAAGGATCTCTTCCTATTGCAGAGCCGTCTTAAGTGCCCGCTATCACGCACAGGAGCAAAAGACCCTTTCTCCTAGTGCAAAAGGGGTAGTGAGGAGCTCTGAGGGATGTGAAGTTGGCTCAGTCATAGCCTGCAGTCTGTTTCACAGTAGAAAGCAAGGACGCAACACCATTTTAAAGAGACATTTCAAATTAACCCCCACCCAAGCATAACTAGAGAGTCTCAGGGGGCACTCTCCATTCAGCAGTTCTTAGTGTGGGCTGTGTGCAAATAGCACTAGCTAGCACAACATTATTTAACCTTTAGTGTGTTTATTTGGCGGTAGAATAAGTTTTGATTTTCCCATTTATAGAGATTCTGCTGGGAGAAACAACATATTTCACACTAGCCATTGCAGTTCCTGAGCAGAGTCATAAAGCAGAGTGATGGATAATGCACCCCCTCACTCCCTGTGCTTTATTATGTATTTCTACATAAAACTATTTTCAGTATTTTGAGAAGGAAGTCCTGACAATCAGCACTGGTGTTTATGAAACTCCAGACCCTATCCAAGAGTCCCCTGACACGAATGTTCTTCCTCACAGAAGGAACTGTTTCCTTAGCTCTTTCACCTCTTTAGAGCCATTCCCTACAACTCTTTTGTAGACATTTTCCATCTGAATAGACTTTATTTAGGTTTTGTGCTTTTAGGTAGCTATTTAGTTACTCCATCAGAAAATCAAAAAAGCCCCCCAGAAACTCAGAAGGATGCCTAAAGACCTTACACAGGAGGTTTTTGTCCAGGCAAAAACAAGGAAAGAGTTAGAGCTCTTTTCAAAGCTTGTCCAGTGTTGCATACGTATCAATATTCCTCTTTGTGCTGGGAACTGCTCGGTTGCCCTGTGCATTCTGTTGTTTTTCAAAGCTTCAGCACACAGCATGAGGAATAACAGTTGTTTATTCATCATTAACAAAAATTGTTTACAATATTCCATAGCTGTATAGTGCTGTTAAATGCACTACTGGATTCAATAAGGCCACTCATGTACTTAAAGTTACTCACATGCTTACATACTTTGCTGAATCAGGGCTTAAGTGAACTGCCTAAAATCACTCTAGATGTCTGAGAAGCCAGAACTCTTGACTCCTAGTTCTGTGCATTAACCGCAAGATTATCTTTCCCCTCCTGGGAGATTCAAACTCAGTGCATTTCAAAATGACCACTACTGAATGACGGATGAATGAAATGGTACACATAAAAATAACTATGATCAGAAGTTTTCCCTCAAACTAAACATTAGCACAGACCCATCTGAAGTTTCCATTTGAACATTTCCATTGCTTTAAAATTTATTTTCCATGTTCATGTACATCTCGATTCTGGCCCAAACCAGAAGGTGAAGTGCCAAAATACTGTATGAAAGGATATTTTTGTGGTCCAAGTGCAAGCATTCAATGCTGAAAGTCTTGCAACAAAGCTTGTTCTCACAAGGTCTGCAGCCAAGTCTTGAAGGTTTCAAGTGCTTAGATAGTATAAGGCCAGATCCTTGACTTCAATGGAAATATACCTCTTCATGCCAGCTGAAACTCTGGCCTTAACACATATTCAGTGTCTTTCTAATCCACTATTACTGTACTACCTAAGTGTAGAAAACACCTGGTGAAATATTCCAAAGCCTGTGTGCCTCCTTGGACCTCTATCTCAGAAAAGATAAAAAGAAGGAAACCTGTAAGCACCCGGCAGTGTCCTGCAAAGTCAAATACAGAACTGAGCAATTTCATCACCTTAGAAAACCTCTTTTTTTTGTACTGTGTGGCTTAATAGTCATAGGGCAAACTGTGGGCTACATTATGCAGTGCTGATGGTAAACATTTTGAATGAGCAAACATCCAACCTCTACATCAATGGACACTGCATCACATGAGCAATCTGCTCTACCTTTTTCCCCTCCAATACACAAAAAAAACCCCAAAATCCCAACTTGGAAGAGCTGCCAGCTTCCCTTGTAAACTGGTGTGCAATATCAGTGAGCTATGCATGGTTAGACCAGCAATGAACTGGCCTGCTTTGGTGGTGGTATGGCCAGGCATGGAGAAGAGAGTTGGACATATACAAGAAGGCAGCAGGCAGAATGCCTGTGCTTGTGGTACATGCAGTAGTTTCTTTTTACCTGTACTCTGCCCAGATTCATGACTGCTCCTAACAGTAATACACACACAATGTTGCTTGCATAGTTGTTGAATAATATTTGCTGCTGGACCTATAACAAGCTGGTAGGGAGGGTGGAGCACATGTGCTAAAGAAAAATGGCTGCTGACACACACATACACGCACATGTGGAGTGTCTCAGGGTTAATACAGAATTAATGACCTCCCATGCCATTTGCGTCATAAGCATCTTTCTGTAAATGAATCCAGGGCCATTTTTCTTTTCCCTGTTTCAGATGAAGTGAAAGTATACAAGAATACACAGAATCTTCTGCTACAGACATGAATTTTATTACCTAATATTGCTAGGCATAAGAGGTGAAAGACAGACTGGGTTTCTAAAGCCACCCAAAGTGGATTCTGGCTACACCCTTAGGTTTACAGAAGCAGCTTGGCACCCACCAAGCAGAAATCACAGGCATGCAGAAGGGAGCTGGTCTTAATGCTGCAAATGTGTTTATACTGGAACTCAGAATAAATAGGGAATAATGTGTCTTGTGTGTGCTGAGCAAGCCTATGACACCAACAAATTGAGCTGTTTTGGAAAATGCTGCCTGGGGAAACTTTAGCACTAAGCTTTAAAAGGAGTGGAGCCAGAAGTGGAGGGGGGGGGAGCGAAACCACCACAACAAATAACTCAGAACATATTTCAAATCTGTGCATATGCTATAGGAAAACCCCTAAATTAAACAGCTTGACTTTGGGCAACACACAAATCTTCACCACTTCGTAGCTCATTAAAATAGTCAAGGTTCCCAAGAAATATAAAAAATCATCAAGCACTTAACAAACACACATCTTATTCAACAAGAGTTGAAAAGTTTTGTACATTTTATAGAGGTTGAGCCTGAGCTATTTAAGGAGGTATAATAACCTGGAACTATAATGGTAGTCAGAAAGATTGTCTGAAACAAACACCCACAACTGACTGCCTCATTAATTCCTAGTCATGACTGCAGATTTAAGAAAGCATTGAAAGGGATTGTGTTTGTAGTTTCTGTAAATCAATGAATTTTGCTGCCAAGGAAAGTAAGGTATTGATTGGGAACACTACCAAAGTTAAAGTGAGCAAAATAAAGGCAGATTCTGCACAAGGGTCCTTTGTCCTTTTCTAGCAATGCTTCTATATTGCAATTCTATAGTCCCAGAAAGCCACAGTGAGCACAAATAGCAATAAAACCAAAACAAGTTCATTTTTGGACAAATATACAGTAGATGTAATGAAGGAACTCTTAAAATCATTTTTACTAAGGATCTGAGAAAGATTTGTTTGTTTGATGCTATGAATCATGAGCATGTGTTTATAATAAACATCAAAGAGCCAGAAGAAGAGTTTTGATAAGCCTAAGGAATATTTGGAAGCTTTGTTGAAGTCTCCACACCTCCTAAACCTATAAAATTAATATGGTTTGTCAGCCTTTTCATAGCATTTCTACTAATGCTAGCATGCATTAGCAAGAATATTGTACAGTATTGCCCTAATCAGTGCTCTTCTCCTGGGACAGGTCTCGAGACCACCATTTGAACTTGTGCTGCTCTCCTGGTGCATCTTTTACAGCCACTCATAATCATAGCCCTCAAATCTGAGAGGAAAGAGCATCTGGTAAATCCCAGTGGTCAATAACATTAGAAAGGTCACGAGGAAACATGCTTTTCCCACATAGTCTTTTAATTGAGCTATGAAAACCTGCTATGCACCATGAGCCCACTGTATCGTTTCAAGGTACAGGGTTAGAGACTGAGCATTTCTCCTGCACTCCCACAAATTCTAGCTGGGATTGTGCAGCTGGGTAGTGACCCCTTTGCAGGTTTAGCCTGAATGCCTAAATTAGCTGTAATTTTACAGCTCATGCCCGGGATCAGGTCGCTAGTGACTGAGACTGCTAACATACAGTGGCATTTTCCTAATCTGCAGGAAACATGTTTCTACTTGCAGCCCAGATCAAGGTCTGTCACATCTCAAAAAGTGAGAGTTTGATTTGTAATTGCTGTCACCATTGGCACATACATAAATTAGCATCTAGTAAGGGTTTTGCTATTCTGTGTCCCAACCTTCTATTACATTCAAAATATCATTATCCTTATTAAATATTACATTTCATAGGTACTAATATATAGAGAGTTACTATATGTTAATATAGAATATGTTTTCTCTTTATGTTGTGGTTTTATACCCTTATGTTTATTATATTACTGTTATATTCAAAATACCATTGGCAGCACACTGGTTAAGATTTTCCTCTCTATTGAATTTTTGTAGATGAAGAAATCACTGAAGTTCTCATTCCTGTGACAGAGGCAAATTCATGCCAATGAAGTTTTTAAATGTACATGCAGATGTTCACACGTGCTGGCAAAGACAATATATCACCTCATGAACAGGTTTTATATAGCTGGTGGCAAGAAAAATTAGCTGGCATCTTTAGTCACAGCTCAGTTTGGTGATACCTACACCTGTATTCTATGTTCTATGGCTATAACTATATTCTAGATGCATGACAGGTTGTCAGATACTTTTTAACATGAACATTTTTTGAATCCAAGCTTTTTCTTTTCTCTTCTGCTACCTACTGCATACATACTCATGCCGTATTCCCTTCCTCTTCACAGTTTTTGCTTCTTTCTGATGTTGAGTTCTGTTTTTTCTGGCTCTGACATTCAAGATCTTTCAGCTGCCCATTTTTGCTTCCTATATCTGCCTTACCATTTTCTCTCACTGCTTTCTGGTTTTGTCTCTACAGTTGAAGTTCAGTTTGGTCTGGATCTTAACCCTTAGTATGAACTATTTAACACACAAGATTCTTTACTACGCATACTTCTTCTGCACAAAGGATACAGGGTTGGGGGAAATGTCTTGCCACAGTTTTTGTAAAACTCAGGTACTACTGAATATTTAACCATAATTTCTAATTGCAATTTCAGATTATATACTTTCCCGTTCTCCGTTAAGGTGCAACATGCATCATTTCTATTAAAGATGAAAGACAGACAGTTCTGCAGTAAAGATAGCAGAGAACAACTCTGGTGATGGTTATTAATTGTTTATTCTGCTCTAGACTTCTGAGTGACTTGGACTTCTGCACCTGATATATAGAATAAGAGTGATCCTTCCTATTTGCTATTTTCCTTCCTGTGTAGTTATGATGTGCTTTGGAGTGCACACCATCTGCGTATCTGCATAACTTCCACCTGCTACAAGCTATTAGGCCGCAGCATTGCCCAGAACCGTTGACCGCACCCAATGGAGTAGGAAGCCTAGGTTACTTCATAGAAGCAAATAATTATACACTCTAATATGGGATAGCTTCTTTTTCAGACATTGCCTCCAGAATTTCTGAAAATGCCATACCTATTTAACAATTCTTATTGTTTTTCTCCAAACTAATAGATGCTTCAATCCCCTGAACCAGGTATGAAAAAGCAGAACTAAAAAAAACCCCAAAACCCAAAAAACTAAACCCAAACAATTATACTGCCTGTAGTTTTCCCCCAGTGCTCCATTATACTTTTTGGTTTTCAACAGGCACTCCCTTGCCCTCCTAAAACTGCCTGCATTTGAGTTCCTGTTGATGGTGTTGGTAGAAGACATTGTTCATTAGTTAGTGTCTGTGTAGGGCCCCTGGCAGCATGCTTGTTTCTCATTAAGTTAGACATTTCACAATCCCCAACAAAACATAATTTTCTGGAAGAACTTAGTTTAACAAGGAACTACTGTAACAAAACCACAAGGCCTGCCATTTACTCTTAGGCTATATTTTACTTTTTGCCAGTTTCCTTTCTTTCTCTAAACTTCATTGGGATACAATCTCTTTCCTAGAATATGCAACTTTTCCCCTTCTGAGTGGAACAAACTTTCACATGACAAAGCAGTTGGCCACTTCAAGTAGTTTTCTTGTAATAAGAGCAACTGAGCTCTTGATATTCTTTCTAAGCAACAACAATAACTTTTGTAAATCACCCTCTGTTTTCTGTTTTCCAAATCAAAGAGGCACTGCAAATTGAAAAAGAAAATAAGGTAGGGAACATAAAGATAAGGCGAGTAAGTTCTAAGACATAGATTGAAGAGCAGCCTTCCCCTTCTCACCCAGGCCTCTTCCCAGCTACCCTGTGTTGCCTTCTCACATCTCCTTGATTTAAACTCTTGGCTTCCACAAGTTTCTTACCTCATTATCCCAGTGTGTTTCACCTGCTTTGAGCACGAGCACAGCTAAATTAAGGATGCCGATGACTGCCAATGCTTGGGCCCTGCATATTGTCAGGAGAAAAATATTATTCAGCTCTTCAGTTTTGTAGAGGTACAGCAAATGCTGTTGGTGGAAAATTGGACTTTCACTGAACTGTTGTATCATGTGCCATGAAAAGCTTTTAGATAAATAACTGAAAAAATATTTCTGAAGTTACTAAGAAGCTGAAAAGGAAAATAACAGTTTTGTTCTAATTTGTCCATTCATTTCCAGTGGGTTTGAATATTGTCAGGCTGATAGCTATCATTTGGGATATAATTCCTCTTTATTATCCAGAGCACAATCATAACAGAGACAGGCTTCCCCTGCTTGTCTCACCAAGGCCCTGCCTCTTTTTAGGAAGATAATCTATGTTGATAAAAAACTGCAGTCCCTGCTGAGGCTACAGAAATGAATTAGAAGTGGATATCTGAGTCTTAAAGAAAAAAAAACCCACACAAATCTCAAAGGATACCCATGGAAAATATGACTCCACCATTTCCATTCAAATCTAATGGACCTTTAGAAGACAAAGAAAATGACTTAAAATGCATAAGCCAAACTTCATTCTCTTCGAACCTCTATGGGCATTATATATTGCCTTGACACTGCACGTATGAATGTCTTATGGCGGTGTATCAGGTATTATGACCAGGATCTAGTATGCAAGATCCATTCTCTGCTCCTCACCTACGGAGAAAAGGTGAGTGTGTTTTGAGTGCTTTACAAAGTCATACCCCCTTGGGAAGGTTGAAACACTGAGTGACGTGGGGCAGGCTAGTGCAAGCTGCACAAGCTGGGCAAGCTCACACCCACAGGAAAAAAGGAGTGGAAGAGTTTTAAGGTAGGTCATAGAAACCGTAAGTTAAGAGCACACCTAGAGCCAGCTGCTAGAAGGCAGAGGAGTAGATGGCACACTGCACCTCATACCCCTGTTTACCTCCTGTGTAGCAGCAGTTTGTGCAGTTGGTATGATAACTCACTGCAGCCACCCTGAGTGTCACAAGCAGGACTGGTGTTTTTGCTGCCAGTTGGTTACATCTGGGCAAACCAACGTCGTCTGCTGGGCTCTACAGGTGTACCCCAGTCTTATAGCTGCTGCAGGTTTTCATGGCAGGGAAAAACTCCGCTAGACCTTCACATCTCAAGCTGAATGTGTGAAGCTGATTGGGGGGAAATGAACAAGCTACAGGTTTTGTCTAATTGACTACATATGATATGAAAGTCATGGATGGACAATAAACAAGCCATTTCCCTCCCCTCCCTCCCATTGTTATTAAATATACTTTGCACAGTATAACAGTCTTCAAGTAAGGGCTGTAGGGTCAGGCCTTAAATCTAATCGTAAAAACCACCTGGTGCCTGAAATGGTTAATACCTCAATGAACCATGAGAAACAGATGCTTCTTTGAAAAGGGGTGTGGGGACTGTGGAGATTTATAATATTTAAGTCAACAGGTGAAGTAAAAATCTCCAGGATCTTGAGTGCAGTCTGCTAAAACTGTAAACTTTCCATTTAGAGCATCTGCATTCTCTGTGTAATACCTAGTTCACAAGCTGACCTTAATTCCAGGTTGAGCTTGGTAATGGGATGGCTTTCCAGGCAATGTTGTAAGCACACACTATACTTCATACTGCCTGTCCAGGGCTTAACTAAGTGCTTAACCTTATGCAAATGTTGCCCCACATTTTATTAACAACAACAAGTAGTCTACGATTTCCCCCATATAAAGACAAAAGGTTTGAAGCTTGATACTTAACATTTAGGTTCACAAATTCATTTCACATTTTTAAAAGTAAGTGGCCTGAACTGCTCAGCACCCACAGAGCCAGTGGAATCTCCCAGTCTTCAACAGCTGTGAAAGTTAAAAAAAAAAAAAAAAAAAAAAAAATTAAATTTGGGTAGAAGGGCCTCAGGGAGAACTCAGCTGGGAGAAAGATTTGGCACTAATCTTTGGTCAACTAAGACACATTCCCCTGCATGCTGCTCCTCAGGAACCTGGTTACAATATGTGCTATCACACCTGGCATACTAAAAGGGATGTTTAAGAGTAGCAATCCCAAAAATTAGTTGTACCAAAACAACAGAATGCTTAAAGATACTCAAAATCAAGGGAGAGTGTTGTCAGTTCTTTTTACAAAGAACATTCTACTTTTGTAGACTGCTTTGTAGCAGGTTAGAAGTAGGCAAATATAGTTAGCTGTATTCAATGAGTGTGAAACTAGTATAACACACAGAAAAGTAAAAGTGCCCATTGCCAGGTTTCCTGTATGTTGAATGTTTTTCATTAATGTCAGATTATATGTATCTTCACTACGGAGCCGTAAAACCTTCATTAATTAATAACCAGTTCCCAAAGCAGCCCAATGTACTGAATGAGTTGCCAAGCAAATATTAGATAAAAATGTTTGAATTCATGATTCAGAAAGAAAAAGAGAGAGAGAATGAAAGGAGGAAGGAAGGCAGGAAGGCAAGAAGGAAGGCAGGAAGGCAGGCAGGCAGGAAGGAAAGAAAGACTAGCAGACTGAGCACACAGGCCCTATCGCTTATTCTTTTTGTTACACAGAGTATATAATTTAATCCTTCATTTTCTGAAAGCTCACCTTGACTGGATGCTTAGATGTTTAGTTTCTATCTAAATGTTCTCAAGACTGAGTCAGTCTCCCCTTCAGTATAGGATACCACCCACTTTTCCTCATACTTTGTGAAAAAGTACAGGAATAGTTTACCAACTCCAGAGGAATGTTTGTATGAAAGACAAGCCTTCTCAGAAACTGGAGATGGAGACTTAGGTCTCTGAAAGAGTTGGGGAACATAAAAAATATATAATATAAATTATACATGAAGAAACAATCTATTGCTCGGCCATGGATTAAATTTGCAGCAGCACTGAATGTCAGATACCCACATGAGTGGGATACAGGCAGTCAGGAAGGAATCAGGAATCTTTGGTGTCTTAATTTCTTCATTAAGATGCTAAATTTAACAGCAAAATGGTGAAACTTGTGCTTTTAAATCTAAAAGCACTTTAGAAAACTTACACTGGCCATTAAATGTGGATATTTGGCAACAGAGAGAAAATTTAGAAACATGCTGAAGCCCAAAGGAATAGTTCAGTCTCTGGAGTTCACAACCGGATGAAACACAGGAAATTACAGAGATGTAAACAAGTCTTTCAGCTAGGTTTACCATTACTTTTCCTTTTTCCTTTCTATGTTCCAGTCAACAGTTTAATCCCATAAAAAAATAAGTTGTTTCTTGGACTTTCCTTGGTAATCGTTTCACTTACAAATACTGCATTCAATTACCATTGGCTTTATCATTTAGATTAATAGGCAGAAATGGGAACTGAAAGGCTGTGATGTTCTGGATTTGGTGTAACAACAAGCATCGATATCACGAACTGTTGTATCTTGGCAGTTGTTCTATCACCATCTTGATGGATTTGTTTTCCTCTGTCTAGGGTACAAATTGAATTTCATCATGTGTTGGCCAGTGATAGAGTAATGGAACAGGGAATTTTTTAGCCTTGAGGCTTTGTTATCTGCTTCTTTGTGTATTCTAAAGAGCCAGAGTTCTTAAAAACAGCACTGCAAATGTTCAGCTAGAAAATGCCCTTTTGTAGCCTTTGCAGATTATAGCCCTTCCATACAATGTATTCAGTCAACTTTCTTCCTGTTTCCCAATCAGTTAAATTTAGAACTATTGTCTTGATCTATTAATGAGATGGAACATCTATGAGAGTCAATGAGCAGTTACAAAACTGGCACCTACCATGTTTCTGAAACTCTCAGCCAAACTGGTATGCCCATCTGAAAACAGATAAGGTCCTTCCTTAATTTTGGAGACCACTGCCTCATAAACAATCTTTGTCTTTCCTTTTCCATATTATTTTGCAGTGTATGATGCAAATAATGAAATGACTATATGAAAAGTTAGTAGAGTGTACCCAAAGTAGAGGGTGAAAAGGATACTTTTCCTGAGTTGCCTGAAAAAGTCACTTTGATAAATTTCTGCTCTTTCTGCTGTTTTCCATCATGACTGGCTTCTTAAGTTGTCTATTATACAGCCAGTGAAATATGGAGGGTTATGGACTAAAAGCCAAAAAGGACATCAACTACATCTCCATACTCTTCAAGGCCTTTGTACTTCATGAGACCTTCTATTTTTTTTGTTACAGCGTATTATATATTAGCTCTTATGGCCCTCAGCATGCTTGCAAATGCAGAAACAGAGACTTCACAAGAAATGGTCATGACTTTGAAGAGTTTGCTATCTAAACAGATAAGACAAAGGCTAGAAGAAAGGAATGTTCCACTGAATAAAATGAGACTGGCATGTATAGGGGGAGGTATACCACGTAGACATTATCTGCTTTCTTCTCCCAGCCCCCACAAAAATTTACAGTAAGACCAGCAAACAGATCTCAGGCTCTTTACCATAGCCCCGACTGGAGCTCCTTGAAATTAAAATTTATTTTCTTAAGTTATTTTTACTTACTGATTTTCAAGCTTAAGCACCTCTTTTGCTTTTTCTACTCAGCACTATTAATGCAGGTTTTTGCCTGAGCCTTCAGCAAGTTGTGGCCCTGTCCGTCTGCAGCTACACAAATACGGATTTAGACATTATGCTCGGCTGAGAGGAATCAGCTGTTAATAAACAAGTAGCTTCTGATATTTTCTCCTTTTATAAAATCTTAGAGACTTATTTCAGTTCCCTCTGAATCAGTTGTCTCCCCATCTGAAACATATATATTTTGGTCTCCATGTTTTATTTCAGGGTGCTGTCACAGTGAGAATTTAGGATGGGATGTTCAGATACTGATCCCTATCTTGTTCTCCTTACAGGCATTCAATGTATTGCAAGTCTTAGGTTAGATTACCACATTTGTCTCTCTAATTACTCTCGCCATGAGGAACCCATCCTCCAGCCACAGTTTTTTTCAACCCAGAGCAATGTTCTGGACCGCGCATGCTGCCTGGTGGTTATTTCTTAAACTACTAGGTCACTTTTTACATGAAAAATAAGAGACTACAGGGCCAAGAGAAAATGGCTCACTTGGCTTCTTATCACAAATGGTTGGCGAAAAGGGTGAAACGCTACAATGTATCCATTTGACAGTATTAGTGACAGTATTATTATGACTTCTCTTTTTACCTCTGAAAAGGTAAAACACAAGCAGCTCGGAATTCCCATGTTATTTTGCAGGCCTGTCTTAACCACCCTTGACTAAATCTTCGTCACTATTTAAAACCTGGTCTCTCTATTATAGTAGCAAATAATTGCGCTCACTAATGCAACATGTTGTTTTATTCTGCTTATCCTCTGGAAAATTTAGGGAAAGCACCAAACTCATCTCATAGGGCTACTGAACAGTGAGCCACCACACCTAAACAAATACCAGTTGGTGAAAACCTGGGATTCACTGAAATTGGCTGCACACAAAGGAAAACCTACTTTTAGAATCAAGCATTTAAAGTGAAATATTTTCCAAAAATATCTAAAAATCTACTGTAGACTATGGTATATGCTTGGGTGTGTAATATACCTGCTTCTGAAGAGGATCAAAACATAGGGTCGGGACGAGACACTTAAAGACTATTAAAAAACCAAGAATAAAGAAACTCTTCTTTTTGGGAAAGGGATTATTTTTCTAGTAAAGTAGACATAATTTGCAATACAAAATGCTAATTTTGTTTGCTTCCACAATGTTTTTGCACTTTCCATTTTGCTTTCTGGAGCAACAAAATTTTACTGACAAAAATCTCTGTAGAAGGAAAATGTCCAAGTCACAAACACGAATATTTGTCAAAAACAAAACTTAACTGTGCACATACAGACTCCAGCAAATAATGGTTGGTTGCTTGTCCACGCAGGGAGCAAAAAAATTCTCAGGAGATTTAATCTGTCTGGCAAAAGCTACCCAATCCAGCTCATATTTCTAATATTTGTCACTTGTCCAGAAGTTAAAAATATTGAAAATATTCAAAATAAGTTAGAGTACTGAAAAAGTAAAAAGCAACTCCAATCTGTTCTGTGAGAAAATAAGGTTGCATGAACTAAAATACTGCTTTTACAAAATAATGATTTAAGAAAATAAATTATGGAATATTTAATTTCATTTGTAAGTCCAAGTAAAAATGATTAATGATCAGTGCATAGAGACTAAGAAAGCAGTAAAAGGGACAGGATGGCTCAGGGAACTGGTAGTGTGGTACTGTGCCTTTTCGGTTTCAATTTCAGCTTTTCAGTTGCTGCTACTAGTGAATCCCTTATGCTTTAAAACTAGCTTTTATGTTTTAAATCTAAGTTCTCCTGCCAAGTGGCAGATTGCCTGAAAAGTCAATAAAAGTGGGGTCTGGTTCACCACTGCATTGATCCAGTATCACGCTAGCGTAGCTCAGTTGACTTCGAGCAGTGTACTGGGGCACCAGGACCCAAGAGTGTAGTACTCAGCAGCAAATAACACTTGCTTGGAATATGACTTCTTTTAACTATAAACTGGGATGCAGCCTTGCCAAATCCTGAGATTTTATCATGAATCTCACAACATTTGATGCTTTCTTTATAGTTCCATCTCTCTCAACTTTAGGATTAAAAGAGAATCTCAGTTTTCATTTAAAAAGTTAGGTTTCTAGAAAACCTTCACATTGTACTGAAAAATTTGTGACTCGTGTATACCTCTGAGACCTAAAAAAGGGGAAGGGGATGAATAAAACTTCCCACTGGTTACCGTTGCTTTTTTTTAACATGACTTTTTAACCTAGTCTCCTCCTCTTTAGGGGTCTGCCCCCTTCTATTTATGGTTGGCAGTGTTCAGGACTGCTAATATGCTGCCTTCCTGGTCAGCCCGGTACATATCTCTGTTGACCAACAGTCACATCTCATATTTCAGTATGAAACGTGAGATGAAATTTCTTCTGTAAGGAAATGGTGCTGATCAAAACCACCGGTTCAAGCAGGATGCCTATAGGGTTTTCCCCTCCAACTCTGCCTGGCAAAATAGGGTGTGGAGGGAGGAGGAAAGGTCTACATTTTCCTTGAAAATCATACATGTTTCCCATTAACATTAATAGGTGTTTACATGCATTCATAAGACTGAGAGTAGGCCCTGTACTACATATTCATGATGTTTAAAAAGTGAAATAAAAATAAAACAAAGCATTATACATGAGGCAGCATTGTTACGAGCTGGAATACGTTACACTAGCTTCTGTTCCCTGACCAATTATGCCTTTCATAAGATTTGTGTTGTATTCCCTGGCCAAGTACCATCCTTGCCTTAATCGGAAAAGACATTTGAAAAAGCTGATATGGAAAATCTGCATTTGACCTTGTGCCCTTGCTTCATGTCAATGATTTCAACCACATCTGCTCTTGCACTGTGAAAATGTTGGCATATTTCTCTGAGCTGTGCTCCGACAGCTGCAGGCGCTCTCTCTTTGTACAGGATAATTCCGCTCCCAAATACTCAGAGAGCAGCGAGTGCAGATCTTTCATTGCTCTCTCATTTAATGCAGAGGCTCTGCAAAAAGGATTCAAGAGAAGTTTCCACTGAAAAATCTCTTTGGTTCTGGGTCCTTGAGGAAGAATTTATTCTTTCTGTTGCCACCGAGTGATGGTGAAATCATGCCTATGTGATCAGTGGAAGGTGGGAAAATGTTTGCAAAAGGAATACAGCAGTATCCATACATTAAATTTATTATAGCATGGCCAACAAAAAGGCAATCAAACTATCAAGTACAGACTTTCCATTATATTTAACACCTGTTAGATCAGAATCTGATCACATAAGGTTAATGGGTTTTGCTTGCCTGATTTATTGATTGAAGCATATGTAAATCTGGATGATAAACTATCAGACCAGGGATTGCGATTAATTTCTCCACGCTGCAGAAGCTACGTAGCTCTCTGGAGTCCCGCCGAGATAGCAATGGCAATATATGCGATGCAAGGTACAGAAGTTTGGATGAAGTGAGAAGTCTTATTTTAAATTAGCTTAAGGTAATTTACAATGTAATTCCTCATGATTACTTCTTGACGTGCTGCTAACTGAAAACAAGTTTCTTATAGAATACGATTTGTTTCCCTGACTGTACATATAACTATCTGTCACTTGTGTTCCATCTGTACTTCATTTTAAGGATGTAAGGGGCATCCCTTTTGACTTTGCACTGATAGCATTGCATTTACTCATCCATTCATTTAGGATAAGGGATACTAAATATCATGTACAGGAAGTTTGCACCTTGGAAGACAGAGACACTTTCCACTTTTCTCTCATTTCAAGCACAGAATTCCACACTAAGGTTAGGTAGTAGGAATTGGATGGGGAAGAAGGGAAGGAAAAGAACCCATTTATTTCATTACGTGAAAGTAAGGGCTGTCAGAATGTATTTTGCATTTCCAGTCAGACGTTAAGTTGGACCCATGATAGTCAATACTGTAAAGAATATATGAATATTTGAATCATGTACTTTAGAGTATTGTCTCTGCAAGGTTATTAAAATCTGACATAGATTAAATGACATATGGAATTCCATATTCATGACCCATTCTCTTATTGGCTTTTTTTTCTGTGCTGTTTTAAAACCTTTGCATTTCTTTCTTGCAAAATTCATTCTTGATTATAAATCCTCTATGTTTGCATACATGGTAGTGATATCAATGTGGCTTAGCCTGTTTGGTAATCATGATTAAATCTGGTCTACTATTGCTTATATTATGATGAACAACTCTTCGATTTTGTATTTTTTTTTTAAAAAGTTGGAGCAGAGTTTTGATCCAGGGTGAGATGAGGGGGTGCACAGGGTAGAGGGTCAGTTTTGCTTTGTGCTTCTTATGCTCTTTAAGGGCAATCACACAGACAAATATGTTTCAGAGAAATTTTAAAATGGAAAAGCAAAATAGACAAAGCTCTGAAAGAGGTATTAAATAGGGGTTGTAACATATTAAACACAGGCTTGAAACAGTGTGAGAGACCTGTGAGCTAGGCTGTGCTCTTCTGTATCTTCTCCCTGGGAGGGGGGTCTCCAGCATCCTCTCGAATTTGGAACAGGTTCTTTCTCTATATTTTTGAATGTTTACATTCTAAATCCCTTGCTTTATGGTCGTATAATAAGTAGATTGATGTACCTGGATATTGTAAAGCAGGAAACTTCAATGTCTGTGAAATACTGGGAACTTCTAATATTCATATGAGTGTTTAGCAGATGTTAATGCTTTCCCGTTTATGATGTCCAAGTACATTAGCTGATCTGTGAAGTTCTGAGCGTTTTGCACATGTGAGTAATATAAATACTCTGGTTCATGCCACTAGCGCTATCAGAAATTAACATCTCACAAAATATTTGTAGCAGCAGGTATTTAAATTTCCATTCTGTTCAATGGTTCTATCAAAAAACTTTGGAAATATATTAAATTAAAAATGTTATCAACAGAGTTTATGCATAAAATCCTGAAAAAGTTATGACAATGAAGCAATGAGAAATGAAAAATATGAATTCTAATGAAGACAAAAAATACACTGTTTTTTTTTACATGTGCCAGATCATGCTTGTACTTTATTTTAAAAGGATGGCTTCATGAAGACAGTAATAACATAGTGGATAAATATTTAGATTTTTAGTTAAGTACTTCAGCCATAAGTTGCTATCAGAACTTGGGAAATCCATCAACACCTATGATTAGTTAGTAAAGTCTAATATTTATTTTTCCAGTTAGTAAAGTGCACATCGGTAGATCATGGAGTCTTCCAAAATAATCGTTGGTTCCTACACCACCAGCTTGTTCACAGGCAGTGCCCTGTTAACATTAGATAGCTGGATTTCAAGTCCAAATTCTACCTTTCCAGTGTGAACTGTTCATTCATTAGTTACTTCCTTCAAGCATGATGTGATAGTTTCTTTGGCGATAGTTTCTTTCTCACTTGAGTATGTAGGAGAACAGCTAATTCATCTACAAACTCTGAGGGGAATTTACAGGCTTTGGCAATATTCACATGGTGAAATAAATAATACTCGGAATATATTTTGCTTATTTAGTGGTTACACGTATGGACAACGACAGGCTTTAGAAACGTTAATTACCTTAGTCTCACAATTCCCCTGATAAGTGGGTGATTACTATCATCCTTCTTCTACAAAAGAGGAAAGTAAGGGAGTGAGAGATTAAGTGATTTATCCCATGTCCACAGGAAATCTGTGATAAAGCCCAGACCAGAACCTAGGTCTTCAGGCTCCCGGCCACATGGTCTCACTCTGCCAAATTGTCCTCTACTGCTGTTCTGATGGCTCTGCTGAAGTTTTGGGAACAACGCCAGAAATTCTGCATCAGAAAGGAAGCAGAGACAGTGGCCAAATATCCACACATTTAGCTGGACTGACATGATTTCTGTATAAACGGATGTAATAATAATTAAGGGGTTCACCGGCCTTATGCTTAAGCATAATAAAATGTACTTTGGGTGTGATAGTGACCACATGAATTTGTCAATACTCCTCGTAGGGTAAGCAAGTCCAAAATCTTATTATGTTGTGCCTTCCTATTTGAAACAACTGAAGGGTGCTAAGGCTTAGCCTTGTCCTCAGGCAGCTGCTCCTGAAGGAGATCCAGTTTACAGACAGCTTCTCTTTGACCACCCAGATGTCACATCCATATGTGCTCAGCCCTTTTCTCTGCTTATTTAGCCATGTCTCATATGAAATAGAAGCAAAATCCTATTTCACACTCCACATTTTGGCAGCTCTTGCCAGACTCATGGATACAGAATAACAGAGTATTATATAGTGACTTTATACAGCACTGTTAATTTGCACTAAAAGCTTGGCTCTGTGTTCTTCCTTCTCCTTTCAAGGAGTCGGTGACTTTGCCTCCTCTGCAGAAGGTCTAAAATGAAACCACAAGAAATGCCTGTGTTGTTCACATGCCAGGAAAGCTTGTATGAGAGCACAGCTGCAGCGAGGCTGGTTCCCATTCTGCACTGATTCACAAGGGAATGGGGTCCCCATTCATCCCCTTGGCCATGTATGATGACACAGGGCTCTGGGGGCTTGGGTTGAGGAACTGAAAGGAGATGTGTGGCGTTCCCCAGCCACAAACAACGCATGTGTGGTTTCTGCTGAAAGGTATAGGAAAAGGGTATAGTCATGTCACAACAGGACTCTCTTCCTGATCTTGTGTGCTGGTCTGGGGTACGGATCAAACAGAAGGACAAATTAGCTCAGAGAGCAAGAAGTACCCAAGATATATCTTCTTTGTATGGGCTACAGATCTTTCCTAGTACTGCTACTCTGGTGATGCGGGCACAAGCCTGTCCATACTCAGGGTTGACAATAACCTCATCCTAACTTAGCAGACAAAGAGCAGGAATTTGAATGAGCAAGGAACAGGTCAGTAATCCTCCAGAAAAAAACCCTCTTTTTTCAGCTTTGTATTGATGGGGCATTGGAACTTATCGTGATGATGATACTCATCATCGTTGATCTTGATGATGTTTCTTCATGGCACCTGCTGTCTCCTTCTTCCTTACCCAAAGCCAGAATTTACTATAGGTCAGTCTCTGGTCATGCACCTCTTTTTCCCCTAGCAGCTCTAGTGGGGATTCTTGTCACTGCACCAGCCTCCTTTGCAGAGCTGTTTATTAGTTTGTGTAGATGGAAGTATGCCTGGACTTCTTTTTCTGCCCATTACCTTCCTGGTCCTTGGTAGCTGCTGTCTTCTATTTTTTCTCTTCTGGAAAAACTGGTAATGCACTGGTTTTGTCATTTTCAGCTGCCCAACATTAGTGGTATGATGATTAAATCTGTTGCTGACATGACCTTGAGAGAGAGATCACAGTGCCAAGAGGAAGAGACAGAGGGCACAGCTTAAGTTATGAACTGGAAACCAAGACTATCTAGCACCAAATTGAAGGTAGAAGTTGTTGCAAACTGGCTGTTTATTTCTATATGTGTGTAATCTATTGCTTACAGAATGGATGTATTGGTCACATCTGTTTTTCACAAGCAGAAACTTTATTTGGTGGGAGCAGAAAAGTTTTAGAAATGAGAATTTCTTTAAATTCGTGAATATTTGTATCCAAAACATGGACTACAACTGATATATAATCTCCCTGCATAGTCCAGCTGGTTAGTTTGTGAGTTTAAGACATTAACAAGCTCTAGTCCAGTTAGATGCAGGGATTTACAATCATAGAATCATAGAATAGTTTGGGTTGGAAGGGACCTCTAAAGGTCATCTGGTCCAACCCCCTGCCATGGGCAGGGACATCTTCAACTAGATCAGGTTGCTCAGAGCCCCGTCCAACCTGACCTTGAATGTTTCCAGGGATGGGGCATCCACCACCTCTCTGGGCAACCTGTGCCAGTGCTTCACCACCCTCAGCGTAAAAAATTTCTTCCTTATATCCAGTCTAAATCTACCTCCCTTTAGTTTAAAGCCATTCCCCCTTGTCCTGTTGCAACAGGCCCTGCTAAAAAGTTTGCCACCATCTTTTTTATAAGCCCCCTTTAAGTACTGATAGGCTGCAATAAGTACAATGTTTTTGCTTTACATATCTGGTTGCAGGCAGAAGTTTGCAAAAACAACCCAGAAGACTCAGAGGTCAGAGGGAAACAGAAAGATTCACACATGTATTTTTTTAAATAAAAATCCTTTTTTTTTTAAGTCAGTCTTCTCATAGTTTGATTTTGACCATTTGTGTCTGCCAGCTCTGCAAGCATAATTATTCTGTGTAAGGCCTTGGCTTCCTCCTCACCTGGGATTAGCCAAATATCAGAAAGAAGAAGATGACTGATTTAAAGGTCTTCCACCAATGGTGTTGGCTTGGACAGCACAGCAAAGAGTGGCTACTTATGCTGGGGTTGTGAAAAAGCTATTACTCAGTTTATATTTGTTAACTTTGAAGTAGAAGATATTTCTTCCCATATGCACTGTCACCAATCTCAGCATGGGCCCTTATGAATGAGACCGATACAAATATTAGTACATGTGTGTCTTATCATCACGGTTGACTGATCCTCATGCGTGAATCCTTCTCTGCATCAGCAGCAGTCCCTGCCAGCTGTCTGCCCATCATGGCAAAGGCAGTAAGTCCAGGACGGAGTGCTCTTGGAAGGGGCTTCTTTGCAGTTGGGAACTCTGGCAAGCTTTGTGCAGATCTTTTAGCTACAACTGTTTAAGATTATTTAGTGGCTTTCAAACACTGTTCATGCCCATTCCGAACAAGCCCACAGAACATCTGCACAGTGTCTGCTAGCTGTGCTCAGGGAGTGTCTACCAACAATCCTATATTGTTCTCAGCAAATATATATCAGTCCAGATTTTTTTCCATGGCTTAGTATCCTCTTCAAGCATTGAGGAAACTGCGACCTTTCATTGATTCACGCATGGAAACTATAATCACAATATTGAGTAGTTATATTTGCTTTGGAAAAGTAATCCTATTGTTCTCCTCTTTTAAAGCTTAAACTAACAGTCAGCTTGAATGTCATCTTTATAAAATGATAGGAAACCTACAATGTCTGGTATTAATAAATGCCTCTGTGCTCAGTGTCTGAACGGGGTTGGGACTGAAAGGAGAGAATGAAGTCCTTATGACAGAACTCAGGGGTAGTCTCTCTTGTGAGTATTTTTATGAGATGCAACTGCTACAGAAGTGCATCTTGTGCATCCCAAGGCAGTCAGTTTGCTCTTCAAGGGAGCACGGCGATAATTTATTCCTGACAGGAGAGGAGAACCCATAATGGTAGTCTGAACTGCCACTGCTGTTCGCTGATTCACTCTTGTGTGTACTCTGAACTGCTCTTGTGTGTACTCTCAACTGCTGACTGTATGATCAGAGGAAGAACTGTCCTGCTGGGAATAGATGGGGGGAGATAGCAGTCTCGCTGCAATCAGTGAGCCTACCACTGCAGCACAGTCAGTCTCAAACATTGGTGACTTTTACTTTTAAGAAAATCATCCAAAAGCCCTAAAGTGCTAGCAACAAAGAGTTTATAAGGGTAAACGAGACAGCAGAGAATTACGCGCTGACTATAATTGTAATTGTAACTGTAGACTACAATCACTTAGAAAATTTATCTAATTTGCAACAGTATTTTTCATAGCCTACTTGCTGTTGTAATGAGTGGTAACTGAAGAATCAGTGGTGAAAGGTGTATCTTAAGGTTATTATACAGGACAGGGTCTCAAGTGAACTGGATTTGGTTCATGGTTCCTCCTTAGACTTTCTGCATGGTTTCAAGAGAGTCACTTAATCTCTCTCAGCTTCTTTTCCCTGTCTGCAAAAGAATAATGATTTTGTCTATTTAAGTTGTAAGTCTTTAGAACCAAAGTGTAAATGGATTGTATGTTTATACTGCAAAAAATACATAGGGCTTTGATCTCAACAGTGGCCAATATGCAGTCATTAATGAAAATAGTATTGATTAGAAGACTGCATTACACTTTGATAGGGCTGCGTTAGATAACAATGGCTTTACATACTGAATTCATGTAATTTTCACAGTTGTGCTCAGAGTAGGGAATTATTTTGGCTGGAAAACAACTCAAACAAGCAGTGCCAGCAGCTGTGAAGTTAGGAATAACTGTTGGGTTTTATTTTTCAGCTCTTGGTCTTCTTACAGTGCGTTCAGTAAAAGAAAGAGGTGAGAAATATACAGAAAGTTTTGATAGTGTCCAGCACTACTTTTCCAAAGTTGGTCTTTGTTGGTCAGCAGGAATACCTCAGTCTCACTGCTTTTAAATGGTCCCAGGTATAAATGGATCAAAACAGATTGTATTATGATAAAGCCACTTGCTGAACAGTCAAAAGATACTCAGCTATTATACTCTAAATCAGAAAAGTTTTCTTTTGCAAGTCACTCCCAGAGCTAATTTTCACAACCTACCTGTAGTATATATAAAACCCAGCTCTTATAAAAACGAAGAGACCTAAAGTGCATCTTGTTTATGTGTGCAAATGGGTTTTTCTGAATAATATTGTATACAAGCACAGTTGACAGCAGACCAAAACTGTGCGTATGTCAATGGATGCCAGTTCTGGAGATAATCTGAGTTCATCTTTCAGCTCTGAAGACAGGCTTTACAGAAAGGCCCTGCTATTGCAGTTGCAAGGTGGGAGAGACAAGGAGCCATGCTCCCTTGTTAACAGACTCTTCAAAAGACCTTTATATAAGAGGCATTCTTGTAAAAGAAGTTGTACATGTCTTTGACTCAGGCCTTGAAAAGTGCATTGTGACTGCTTGCCTCTTCCTGGGAGGCAATTAGGGAGAATCACAGATTTTTTTTCTTTCTTTTTAATAGCATACAGAAATAATTTTCTGCAGCTTGAGGAAGAAAAAAAACCCCATAGATTCTATAAGAATAAATGCGGGTAAATAAATGAGCAAACGGGAATTTCAGGGTGGAGAAGGAAAAAAAAGCAAGGCTGGCAGGGAAAGAAAATCTTTTACTTGAGCAGACAAATAAGTATACAAGTTCTTCTTTGGATCTGAAACAGAAGAAGATATAAGAGAAATTTGAAACACTTACCCTTAGTATGCTGGTTTTCACTCCTTAGTCTTTTGGGCTTGGAGCTTTTATACTTTAAGTAAGGGTCGGGGTCATTCTGATGTTGTTTTCCTTTTTCTGTGTGAGTGGAAGGGTGCATGGCCTTGAAATCTGTGGCAGAGATTCTGTTTCTGCATAATCGGCCCGTGACCCATCTTCGCTTTTGTGCCTTTTGGATCCTGAGCACATTCCAATTCCCACGGCTTTTGTTAATGCATTGACTTTGAACATATTTCATATAAATTTTCCAAATCAGACTACTGCTAGCCATAGCAACAAGGACCTGACTTCTCCAGGAGTAAGAGAGCCATGAGGGAAAGAACAAAAGTTAAGCTTGTGGGACTAATTCTGGCCACACTGAAACTGTCCAGATGTCAGCATAAAAAATGAAAGCAATGGAAACCAGTACCTCCCTCATGTACATTTACCACAATGATATAAGTATCGTCCATTTTACAACATTGGAAAAAAAGTCTTTCATTGCATGGAAATGCGTTGCATAACTACTGTGCTCTACTGTTTGGAAAATGCTGGGACGAGCCAACACCAACACTTCCTCTCATTCTCATATTTGGTTAATCAAATTACTTTTTACCAGACATTAGCCAGAACACTAGATAATTGTTTTCTATGTTAAATAATGGCTTGCTGAATTCAAAGGGCCTTGTTTGAGTCTGCAAAACCTGGCATTAAGCTGGAGTAAAACAGTATCCAATTAAGCCCATTACCCCTAGGCAAGTACTTTTCTTAGAAAAATCACCTGTCAACAGCACAGCATTCTGCCAGAGTCATTTTTATTTCCTTTCTGTTCCAGAGGCATTTTATTTGCTGATCTATCAGTTGAAAAGTCCGTGTCAAGGAGGAGGAAATAACAATAACGTTTTAGTGAAGCAACACGCTTGTACAAAGGTAAAAGGATTGTACCAGTCCAACACAATGCATTCTTCCCATTATTCTGACCCAGACACGCAGACTGTGAAGCAGCCAACTCTGGTCCAGGAGTGATTAGGAATAGATACGGGGAAGATCGTGGGAGTTCAAAAAGCATGTTCGACATTATGGGCAGAAGACTGCCTTTACCTTTCTTAGCTAGCTTTTCACCAAAAAAAGGCAAAAAACCCCCAACAAACCAACCCAACATCCAAACCAAAAAACTCAAGAAAAAAGTAGCTGGTGAAAAGTTTTTCTTTGCAAATAAAGAAAATTATGTCTCACATGAAAAGGGATAGTGGCACCCAGTTGATGTTACAACAAAACATAAAGTTTGAATGTTGAGAATTGCTATGAAGATCTGCATGCCTTTCTCTCTCAGAGTTTTTAGATTACTTCAAAGTTTCCATCTGATTTCCAATTTCATTTAAGTGGGCTCCGCAAAGAAGTCATTCTGTGATTTTAAAAAGTACAGTAAATAATTTGCAACATAGAACAGGGGTTGCTTTGGGGGTTCCTTTTGTAAAGTCTAATGTAAATAATTTTTTATACTAGCAGGCCACAACCAGAGGATGGTAACATTTTGAGAGGAAGAGGCATGTCAAGAGGAAATAAATGAATCTGAGAATACATTTAAGAGAAACAATGAAATTGACTAAATCTGCTGCCTGTGTTGCATTCTTCACAACAAAAATGAAAGAAATTCTGCAGGTCAGAGCATTAAACTGTTTTAACCTAAAAGGTGTATTAAAGAGGCATTTTCAGCAAAAGGTTATTGAAACCAAATCCCGGGGAGAAGTAGCCAGCTGTTTCAGGGAATATATGATCAAGTTTTAAGATGATTAATTTTTCACAGCGGTGGCCGCTAAAAACTTTCCCATCACATTCGATAACTAATGTGTCTTTGCTACAGGTGACTGCTTTGTTCCGTGTTTATTGAACAGAGGTCCCTTCAGTCTGAACAGGTAATGTTGAGCAACCAGATCTATTTTTCTTAGCCAAAATGGCAGCTACTTAACAGTCACAAAGATTTCTTTTTACACTTTCTTTGCCAATTCAGTGGTACACAGAGGAATAAGAAAATTGGAGGCCAGGGGCAGTCTTGACTTCTAACACAGGCTTTGACACCGATTTCTTGTATGACAATGATTAATATTTTAGTTTTGCAATTTGTTAATTAGGAATAGCAGGAGATAGAGTTGTATTAAAGTGCCTGTCCAGCAAGGACTAGCAAGCAAGCCCTTAAAGGGGCTATTCATACAAGTACATCTCTCTGTCTGAGTTTACATATACGATTGGTGCACTGAGCGTGTAAAATGATATACAACTGCTGAGTAGTATTGTTATGAGCAGAAAGCCTGTGAGCTACGGACACTCCCTGTAGCTCTACTTTGGCACTAGCTCGGCAGATCTATCCAGGCATACAGGCAGGCATCGGCACTCAGCCCCCCAGGAGAATCGGCAGCCCTGACATAGGGACTTAAGCATGTGGTGAGTTTTACATGCCTAAGAGCATAAGCTCCAAAAAGACCAGCACGTTTAGTGGGAAACCACAATACTGGCCACTGGTAAACATCAACAATGAAGAGTAGTTTAAATTTCACTTCAGTTCTAGAGGTTTTTTTGCCCCCCTTTTTTTTTTCTTTTGCCCTGAGTGTTTCTCCTGAGAATTCAAAGTCCTGAAATGTCTTGTAAAAGATATGTGTCTGAATTCTTTTGAAACTGATGGAAGAAAGAAAGATTGTTCTTTCTTTCAAAGCATGCCCAGAGGAGTATACGGTGATAGTCTGTCTCCACTGTCGCTCAACATTTAGCGTAAGCAATGAGGATGTTGTAAGCCTGATGAAATTTAAGCACACATTTCACATTCTGCTGGAATATGCATTACCGCCCAGTCTCTGGGGTTCTTCAGGCAAAGGACTTTATCACCTTTCCTTGAAGCTTTTTCTGCTTTCCTCAGAACTGGGGAGTGTTCACTGTGTCAGAGAAAAGTAGCGGGAATGATATTTGTTAGGATGATTAAGAGACAGAGCCTTTGTTCCTTGCTCCAATTAACACGTCACCCTTGATGGAGCCATAAGCATTTCCTCATCTCCTTTCTTTCACACCTCTGACCCACTTGACCAGGCTTACTCTCTCCGAAGTACCTCTTACACCCTCATGAAATACCATCCTCTAATGGTGAAGATGCTCTCTGCGACGTGGCAGGTGAGGATTGAAATCTCCTCCGTCGGAGAAGGAAGTGGACCCATCCCTTTCATAGTGCAGGTGGATGATACTCTGACCTCGGGAGCAGCATCAGGGAGGAGCACCATCAATCACCTTCTTCATTCCTTTTTTCAGTGGCGCTCAATCTGTTGGTGGGTACCCCCACAGCACCTCCCAGCCTGCAGGGAGATTGGTGAAGGTTAACCCAACTCAGCATGGAAGAGGGGCTAAATTATCAGCACTAATAAGGCAAAGGGACTTGCTACACTAAGAAGCAGAACTTCAAGCACATAGAAAACTTTAATACTTAAAGCTTAGTTGCCTACAACTATAAATGCCCCACACTTAGGAGGCAGCTGAACAAGGGTCCTGAGGGTCAGAATGGGGACTTAAAGTAACAGGTGAGCATTGAAGTCGTATCCAAGCCCTTTCATGGATTTAGCCCCCAAGTGCTATTAAGCAAGCAGCCACCTTAAACACACCTCAGGAATCGCAATCTGTTGTTTATCACTTCCCACAGGCACCATTTTAAACACACACGTGTGTATATGTGTGTATAAAAGGAATACCTGGAGAAATTTAAAACATCTTAATTAAACTTAAGATGTGTGGTTCAGATAAGATTGGCATGTGGCCATTGCGTTCCAAGATTCTCAAATAGCATAATCTAATTAATTTTGTTTAAGAACACAGAGGTCATAAACATACAGTAATTTGAAACACTTAGTACCCTGCCAGCTGGCACTGTCTCCTTTCCACTTCTTTGCACTGTAATTTCACTTCCATTTGTGTCGAGCCTGAAATCTCCTCACTCTAGTAGTAGGCTGTATTATGTTACACAGTACTCAGCTGAGGTATTTTTTAATGAACTAATTACATGTTAGTTAATAATAGAACATTTCTTTAGTATTCAACTGCTGAATATAATTCTGAGGGAACTACTGTAGGCTGGGATGCTGCAGGAATGTTTGGGAAAAGGTTTCGACTAAAAGCATTATGTTTAGTCTTTAACATGCTATAAATAAATAAAAAAGATCTCCCCTGAAAAGCCTGATGTTTTTTTCTTTTCACTGCTGGGTTGTGCACCGGGAACTGATGTTTTCCCACCTTTGTTAGCAGATGATTTTTTAAAGTCATTCAAAGAATAATGGAGAGTATTTATAGAGACCTGTCATCAGAAAGGCATATTTGGATTTCCT
This sequence comes from Aptenodytes patagonicus, assembly GCF_965638725.1. Taxonomy (NCBI): domain Eukaryota; kingdom Metazoa; phylum Chordata; class Aves; order Sphenisciformes; family Spheniscidae; genus Aptenodytes; species Aptenodytes patagonicus. The sequence continues at coordinate 108,946,806 of NC_134951.1, read as the reverse complement.
TCTGTTTGCCGTCCACTCATGTCCAGCCTGTTTCTGCTGTAATGCTGTAGACACTGTCTATGTACTCATTTCCTAGGCAGTCTCCAAGTGCCTGGAACAGATAGCTTCTGCGAGGTTCAGACCCTCTTTATGGCTTTCCTGAATAAGGCAACATGATGTCATGTAACTTGATGTTGTGCAAATCTTTCAAAATGTTTCTCACCACTCTGCCCACCGGGGAACCATCTGGCTGATGTATTTAGCCAAATATCCAAAGAGCTCAGCGCATTTCTAGTTACTGAGATGCAATGCAGATAAACCTCATGACTTTAAAGCTCAACTTTGTCATTCAGAAATAATTTTCCAAGGACACATGCCCTTAAATGTTGACTTTTGACCACTGGGTTTAGTTTTGAGATAGCAGGAGCCAGTGAGCTACAGATAGATTTTGATGACCTATGGATATTATTCCTTCAGAAGTATATACTTTTGAGAATGCCATAGGTCAGATTCTCCTTGGCTGACATAAATGGGCACGGTATGATGAAGTAATATTTAAGATACACAGATTTATAGCAAGGAAGGATCTGGCTCTGCATACAGAGACACACGCACGTCATACACAGGCTTCACTATTCTCCTCACAGCACATGCATAACTATCACTAACGTTAATGAAAGGCATGCATTGAGGGGTTATGTTCTTACTTGTACATTAGTGTGTAAAGATCTCCATCAAAGATTTTCTCTGCTGGAAGACAGGGATACGGTTACAAAGCTATTCTCTGTCTTTTACTGCCAGCAGTGCTGTAAATCCTCCACACCCCATATCTAATGTACTCAGATGCAGAGGGAGGCAAACAGCCATGCCAGGAGAAAGCAAGAGGAGCACAGACTGGCTAAAAGGCAGCTCTTAGAGATAAAACCCAGATGGAATCCCCTACAATCCCAGCACTGGGCTCCTGAGAATCACTCAGCCTTAACCCTTAGCCAGCTAGAAACTGAAGGAGAACTACCAGTTTATTGTTAGTGAAAATGTGAAGCATATCTTTTTGAGCACAAAATGCTGTGTGATGTGGAAGCATTGGGGTTTTTGAAGTGTTACACATGAGAGACACACACACATGCCATTTCTTACCCTACCCTACTGTTGGGGAGAAGGACTTTGAGCTGCAGAATCCCTGGGGTGGACAGGGGTCTCTAGGGTTTCTAGCCCAATCTCCTGCTTGGACCAGGTGCAGTGGGAGCAGGCTGCCCAAAGCCCTGCCCAGCCAGTTTTGAGTATGTCCAAGGATGGAGATGCTATCACCCCTCTGGGCAACCTGTTCCAGTGCTTGACTATGACTTAAGTTTTTCCTTATATTGAGCCAGAATTACTTGTGTGCCAAATTGAGTCCGCTGTCTCACATCCTTAGTGAAACCAAGATTGGACCATAGCTTCACTAATCCCATTGAATTTATTTAAACAGTTCTAAGTAGTTTTACTGTAAATTGTAGTGGAGATAGAACTGCAGGGTACAGATGACCAATAATGCTGTGTAAACCTTTCCACTTTGGATTTAGCTGGATCTGATACTTATTAAATGACACTGTCATGTAAGTGGTTTGAGTAAAATAATTGGTGGTATGAGACCAATCTTTTTTCTACCGTACGTGTTTCTGACATTGCTTAGTGATCTCAGTCCAGTTCTCAGTGGACTGGTCTTCCATCAAAGCCCACCATCACAGTTGGTGCTCACACATTTCTTGACAAGGTTCCAGATTCTTAAAGGTATTTAGGCATTATTCTGTTCAGTCTTGCAAGGCCTAAGTGATTTAGACAGGTAAGAACCATTTTCAGAGTTGCCTGACTTAAGACTCCTTGAAAGCCAAGATTTAAGCGAAAAAGAAACTGGAATTTACCCCTCATCCTTAGAAGCAGTCTCTCCACAAGAAGGAGGCAGGAAGGAAAGTAAGTAGGGCAAGTTGTGGAAATTTATGTCGCCTTTATGGGTGTTGTGCATGTTAAGAGAACTTCACTTCCAGGAACTGTGTCACCCAAAACTAATAACTATGTTTCTTAAAATAAATTAATACAAGGAAATGTTACTGGATACAGGCCAATTTACATGTCAATTTTTCATGGATATCAGAAAAACTCCCACAGATTCCCTTTCCTGAACAAGAATGCAAAGAAGAAAAGAGCTCACTGGATTTTTTTACTCCTCTTCAGTATCCCTTGAATGAAAGGGGTACCTTTCTTGATGAAAGGTACTCTACAGGAACATAACTGAGAATGACCGAAGAGATGTGGTTCACATACTTATGCATATGAGATCAAACCGCTGCCTTGCATCTGGTGAGTTTATACTGACAGTCTATTTCCAAGACAGTCATCAATATAATGTCTGAGAGCTTAATCCTTCTCCCACTAAGTCAGTACCAAGACTCCCACTGGCTTCTACTGTGTAGGTCTGAAGCCTGTATATTCAATACCTACAAATGAACTACTACTTACCCAGGAGTAAAGCCAGGCAGAAAGTATTCAAATATAAACATTTATGTTTGAAGAATTGCCTCTATTGAAATCCGTCACAAAAAGTGATTGATTCTCTATAATTCTGGAGGGTTTTCTTTTTTCAAAATATCTTTTCTAAATCAACATAGCTATTGAAATAGGAATAGCCTATTTTATTTTAGGTTTTAAATAAACCGAAAAATTCAGTCTTATCTTCTGAGTAAAATAAAATCTTATTTTATAAAAAAATGGCTGATTTACAAAAAACTTGCTTTGGATAACTGAAGAATAAGCATAATAATCTCATCATTTTGGGGAAAAGGTCATAAAATATCACCTGAAGTTACACTTAATCAATCAGATAAGTCTGTTTTAAATTTTGAAAAATAAAAACATCATTGAGATTTTCCTGTTTTTAGTGTTGTTTTTTTGACCTGTTCTGTCTGCCTGGAAACTAACTGCAAATTCCAGTTGGAGCATATCGAGATGTTCAGAGCAAAAATACAGCACATACTAACATCGGTTTTGTCCAAGGGCAAAAAGCATAAGGGGCAATGTGTTTCTCTGTGCCCCTTTAAAATCTGGGTCTGTATAGTTCAGCAGAGCTGAGCTTTTGGGGATAATTAGGATCAGTATTTTAACAATATGTCATTTCCTTTCCTCCATGCAGATCTTCCAGAATATGGAATTTCATTTTACTTAGGATGTGATGTTGATTGAGATTGAAGGAATGAGAACGTTACAGCCTCTAGTTCATGAGGTCTTTCCTTAAAATACATTTCTAATTCAGAAATCAAACATTGCAATTAATGAATTACTGTTAATCTCAAAAAGCAAACCCACTTCCCTTCATTGCCTTCCTGATTTTCATGCAAAGCCTCTACAGACAATAACCTTCCTCCCTGACTCACAATGAGGTCTGTGGTGCAGGGACTGTGATTCTTGTCCTGCTGAGCAACATTATACCACCAAGTGCTGAGCCACATGAAGTTTTTGGCTGTGCTCTATTATTTTTTTTCCAGTTCTCCAGATTCCTATGCCCTGTTCTCCGGTTCCCAGAGGTAGGCATTTCTGTAATTTCGACTCACTTCCAAATATCTTTAGAAAATGCAAAGCGTTCTTGGCTTGGATTTCATACACAGACCAGTGCCAAAAACCTATCTGCATTTTTTCCCTTGTATATCCTAATTCTAAACTTAGTTTTCCTTTTACATCCTGCAGTACTGTGCAATCCTGGGGGGAAATAGTTATTCAGGGTAGCATTAACCCTGTGTGAAATACAAAGTGTGAACATTTTAGCCGCCCATCATCACTCAGCTGAACAAAATGGCTTTGTGGCTGGCACTTCTTCCACCTTACTTCTCCTCCCTGAAATTGCTTAAACAAAATCCATCTTACTCGTTCTTTCTAAAACCATAGACTCGCATTGTCTAGCCTGTCTAACAGCCCCCTAATCCAGTCAGAAAGCCCAACCTGTTTGAAATAACCAAATATGCATGTGGAATTTGCATTAGAAACATAATAGACCTACTAACCACGGTTATTACAGCCCGCTCAATTGTTCAAACATGCCTCCCACCTGTTGCTGCTTATAATGTGCTCAAGTGCCATCAAGTGCAAAAGTTATGGTGCTATTTATATGGAACCTTCTTAGTCATGCACGAGGTGCAAGATATATTTACAAGAGCCTTCTTTCATCCCTTCCGCTAGGCACAACAGGGGTCTCATCTCCTCCCTGGATGGACATGTGACTACAAATGTCATTACTGGAAATAAAACTTTCCCACCAAGCAGAGACTAAACCCCAGGGAGACCAGCGCAGCAATTCTCTTGAGCCTTTCATTTGGAGAAGGAGAAAGAGGAGGAAAAAAAACAACAAAAATGCCCCACAGCTTTGCTGGTTTAATTGCTGTGTTGTGGATGCATGCGGGATGAAAACAAGGAAGGAACAGCAAGCATTTGGGTGGGAGTCATTCCAAAATCCTACAGGAAATTTGTGTTGGTGTTGGGGGCCTGAAGTTAATGGAAAGATTCAGATTCACTCGAGTGTGCTCTGGATCAAGCCCTTAATACAGAAATGTGTCCTTAGAGGTGAGGCACCTCTTGTGCATGGCCACAAAGCACAAAACAGGGAACTCCTGGTTCTAATTTAGCCAGCTAACATTTTTATCATTAACTCACCAAAGCAAGGATTTTACCCAAAATTTCTATACTTTTAAATTTCAGGAGAGTTAGTTCAGACTTTTTAAGGTAAGGCCATGTCAGGGTGGAAATAACCTTCCTAAATCTATGTACAAGTAAGTATGAAGAGAATCAAGTTTTAGAAATTGAAATGGTGAGTTTTTAATTGCTTTGCATGTCTGATAGTTCTAGGGCAAGGGAAACAAAGTCTGGGGGAAAAGTGTCTCCTCAAATAGATATTGACACACATTTTTATGAAATTTTACAGCTTTTTTATTAACAAATTTGATCTTTTTAGTATGTTCTCTTCACTTTTCTTCTTGCATTTTTAATTAAATTATTTCATGTTTTAACTGCTTCAAATCAGTGCCTTGAGAGTGCAAAACAAAGATGGGCATTATTGGGAGAGTTCTGGCTGAAGACCTGAATACTCAGCCAGGTATGAAGCGAAGCACAGACCCATTGTGCTTCATTGCTTCACTGGACAACTAGGAAAAAAATTAAAAATAAAACTCCAAATTTGTTTCAAATGACCCTGTAGAATACATGAGATTTCTGTCTTTACAGCTCTCTCATCCCTGATTCTGGAAAGCAGGAGCCTCTATGAAGATGTGAATGAAACTTCACAGGAGCAACTGTTTCTGCAACATACCAAATAATTACCCATGGAAGGATGCTGAGATCTTTAGGTATTTGAAATGACTGTGGTGTTGCATAGAGAGACCTGCATAATGGGTTCGCCTGGGCGCCAGCAGGCTAGACGGAAACATGGAGCTCCACACAAGCAGGCTTACCTTATTCTTATCAAAGGCTTCTTGAGCTGGGAGATTTTCAGTGGTTGAGCTATACTTCGGTCACCCCGTGATCTCTCATTCATTTACTGTACCGTGAACGACACCTTTTTCTTCATGTTTCTAAAAGTGGTGATATTATCCCATTATAAAATGAAATTATCCTGTGGGCTCGGAGCTTGCAGAACCTCTAAGTCCGTCTGTTGGTTTGGTGCCACTGTGCGTATCTCTGTGGACCTCTGTGTGAGCAGTATTCCAGGCACAGCTGGCTGAAATGCTGCTGTATAATCTGTTTTGGAAGGAAAATTAGGGTTTCAGCTAAACATTTTTTTTTTTTCATGGATTGTCTGCTTTCCATGGTAAATTCCTTCTTCTGGCTGAAAACCCAAAGCATTTGCAATAAAATGCCCTGTGTGTTTCTATGAGATGGTGCATGGCACGGGAAGGTAGGGGAACATTTTCTGACAAGTACTGCTGATATAAACTCCTATTAATGTTGATGCTTTTTTCATGCAGCAAGTTGTTAGTGGAGCCACTGGAAATTACAGACAGATGGAAGATACAGGTTGTTGCATGAAGCTTGTTCAGCATGCTGAACACCACCACAAATATGTTATTATACGCACTCTTCTTTGAAGTGTGATGGATGTAGCATGTGTGAGTTGCTGTCTCATTTTTCTATTGAATTATAAAAAAAACAACCCACAGATCTAGCTGGGTGGTAGCTCCATTTTTCCCAGTAGCTTCTGACAGTAGTTACATTTCATTTAAAACATACGCTCACTTTTCCTGCATTCCCCAATGTAAACATGTAAGAGATGCTGGAATTTACTGAAGAAAAAGAACTTTGCAGTCCTGTACTGCAGAGGGTGGCACAGGAGGGCCAGAGAAAACACATCTGTGGGTGAAATGCTCACACTGCCTTTCACAGCCAGAAAGCTATAGGTTTTGCCTCAGCTGCCCATGGAAGCACTGAGCTCAGCATTTGCTTGCTCTGAAGGGGATCGGGCTGTGCCCAGTCCCAGTGTATGACTTGTAGGGGGGCATGGGGAATGCAGCTGTGCCCAGCTAAGGGGTGAAGGCGGTTCCACTGGCCCTGCCTTGCTCCTCTCCCTCAGTTAGCCCGTTATCCAGGACCAGCCAAAATCGTGCCTCTACCTTCCCAAGTACACAGCACTTGGACATACTTTTAGCTTTTAAGGCTATACAAACAGACCACTTGATGATTTTCTCACTAAAAAATACATTCGACCGCCAACACCTGAATGTTTTCAGCATCTTCTGCTATCGGAGAAAACGAAGATTTTTTTAAAAATTTTTTTTATTTTAATTGTGAGCTCTGTGTCTCTGGGTTAATTCGTTCTGGCTGCAGTTTGAAAGAATGCCATTTGCAGAAACCACAAGAGGCTTAAAGAGTGGAGCAATTACTGCATCCACATTCTTGGAAAAATCTGATAACAGCGGAGACCATTCCTACAGCTCAGTGGCAGGCCCGAGTATTCTGTGAGAGAGTACAGCATGAAAATGACTCATGGGCCAGCGCAGCGTCCTCAGTGCTTGCACACTGACATCAAAGCCTAGGAACTCAAGGCCTTCCTTGAATGAGCTCAACTGCATTTAAGGAGATTCTGGTAATCAGTCTAAAAAAAGCACATTAGACAAGTATAAGGAAGCAAACCGCACAATTCCTTTGTCATGTCTGGCATCAGTAGAACAATAAAGAAGAGGTGTATTTTCCCAGGGTGTCCATCAGAGAAGAGTCCTGCAGGGATTTTCAGATGCCCATCAATGAAATTAGCATATATCAGGGAAAAGTACACACTGCCATCTTATTTGAAAGAAGAATGTCTTGTATGATTGTTAAATGGTGAATTGGGTTCTTACAAAGTGTTCATTTTGTCAGATCCTGAAAAGAGATGATTTGTTTTGTGAAACTGACGTCTTCATACATATAGAAATGCTCCTAACCATTTTGTTTGTTCTCTAAATGTTTACTGATTATCATCACCCTTTTCATCTACCTGTAACAAAACTAAAGTCAATTATCTCCAGAAACAATAGATATCACTTTGTTCTGGACGGCTCTGACTGCAGTGTGTTGAGCCCCTTCATTTTCAAAGAAGTCCTGCAGACCATTATCCTCTCACTTCTAGGCCAGTAATTTTAAAACTAAGCAAATCTAATTTTATTTCCCAATGGTAGAGAATTGTCTTATTTTCTTATTACATCTGCATTTAATTTCTTAGTAATTAACCTTAGATACTAACAGTTCCAATTCAGTTTCACACTGGGTAGTTGTATGACAAAAGCTCATTAACTGGTACCAGTGCATAGAAGATCCTTTGTAGGTTTCTTAAAGGCCTTGGAGCTCAGGCAAACTGGATTCACTCCTGTCTCTGCCCCAGACTGCCTTCATGACTGTGGGTAGGCTTCTCTTCTCAAAGCCTAGACTAGGTCAGCTTTCTCTGAGGTGGGCTAGCTTTCCCAGTGCTACTGTTTTCCATACTTACAAGGGGAATGATAGTGTTTTCAGGTTTCCACATAGCAGTGGAGTTGGTCCTAATTTCTGACAACAGGTATTAGCCAGTGTGTAGCACAATGGTGCTCTAATCCTGGCTGAGATCTCTTTGTAACGATCATTAGTGATTCTGCAAATAAACATCAACAACAAAGAACAAAAACACTGTAGGTTCAGTCTCTAAAAAACATTACATCTTAGAGACAAAAGACCTTGTAACACCATCTGCTAGCAAACCTCTGCTGAGAACATTGTTCAGGTTATTCTTTCTTTAAATTGGCCAAATTTTTCAGGTTTAAATGGTCTCTACCTTTTTTAAATGTGGGGTGAGCAAAAGGAGAGGGACACAATAACATAGTGACAGTACAATGGAGTCATTATAAAACATATGGGAGAACACGTGGGAGAAATAGTGACTTAAGAATAGGCAGGAGGAAAGGTAGATTTGAAGAGAAAGGAATTTCTTGTAAGCATTTCACAAAACAGCAGAATGATAATTTTCTGAGTGAAGAAATCCATTGGTTTAGTGCTAAATTTATGATAAACACCTGTTGTGGCATATGGCAAGTACTGTCACGATATTGTGGCTAGCAGCAGCATAATTCTCCATATATATAAGCTTATGGTCCTGCTTTATTATTCCCTTGCAATACTGGGGACATTCCCATACTGAAGTTTCAGATAAGCCCACATAAGTACTCATTTTATAAAAGAATAGTAGAACTGATTCAGACTAAGTAGAGGAAATCTCATTTCTGCAGAATGGGACAATTACCGAAACAACAGATGTGAGTAACATTGATGCATCTTTCAATGGCAGCACTTTGGCACAAATACGCGTTTGTTTGAAGAATACCAAATGTTTATTTGTAACTGGACTAAAAAAGTCCCATAACTGTGTTTTACTCTTTCCTAGCTGGTGATCTGTAAATGTCCACCTCTAGGAGAATGCCTCTTTGCCCAGGCCATATATTTTTTGAAATGGTCAAGGTTCTCATTAAATCATATTTTATATTCCTCTTCCTGTTGCAGCAGTTGTTCATTCAGGGATTGTTTTTTGGGGGTGAGGGTGTTGGTTTTTTTTGAGGGGGGGAAGGGTGGCATTAATAATTTACGGCTCTTCCTCAGATGAATTTTAGGCTATGAGCTTATTGGTTAAAAAGGTTTCTGAAATCTTTAGCATCACAAAAACAAGAATCTAGGCAAAGTTGTGGAAATGTCTCTTCTCATCCCACCAGTCACCCATTCACCACCCGTATTAAAGCACAAGGGTAAGCCCTTTCTGCTTTCACACAAAGCGAGGGAGGGAATGAGGAGGAAATAATTTCCCCTTTTTCAGATACCATCTGCTTAACTGATAGTGACCAGCTCAGACAGAAAAGTCAGAAACTGAAAAATCAGTTACTCCTTTTGTAATTCTTTCAGGACCAGGCACTAGTTCAACCCTAGCAAGACCTTTTGGCCCTCCCAGGAAGGGAAAGAGACGGGGGGGAAAACAAACCTTTAGAGAAAAACAACAGACTGTGGAGCACAATGAATACAAAAGTCAAGGGCTGTGGGGAGTTACAGGATCAGAAATGGGTGAATATGGAAGCAGAGGAGGGACACGGAGAACAGCACCCATGTCAGTGCCCCGTGCTCCCAGGAGGGGTGCAAGGAGCTGGTGGTGGCTGCCCAGGAGCACTCTGCCCTGGGGGCTGGGACGGCAGGGGAGTGGGGACAGGGCCACTGGCAACAGGGCTTCCCCCACCCCATTTTGCTGCTGCTTCTTCCTCCTGGTGATGTGAACAGCCAGTTCAGCCAGAGCCAGGAGAAAGCTGATGGAGAGGCTCTGGTGACTTGCAGGGCTTTATTCTGAAAGGTTAGACATGTCTACATTCCTCTGGTTATCAAAGGTGGAGCCCCAAACTGGACTGAGAGGGTTGCTTAGAAATAGCTTAAACTGTAGCGTCAGGCTAGCTTATAAGCTAGATATATATCTTATATCCCCAGCAGAATAGTGAGAGACTTTCACCATGAGAAAACAAACAAACAAACAAGAAGTCAGAGAAAAGAAGCTGTTTTCCATATTTTGCTTGGAGGCAACAGACGTTTATCATACCTCCTTTGGCAGGACTAAGTCTTGGCTCAGAGCAAAGCAAAACTTTCCATGGAGAGTGAATGGTGCTACTGACCCAGACACAGAGGTGTGGGAATATATGGACTAATCCAAGCTGTCTCCAGCAAGGATGCTTTACTGAGGAGGCAGCTGCTACTTCGTAAGGTCTTTGTGGCAAGCAGATTCTTTTATTTTTGTACCGAGGGGTTTTCCTCCATGCCCGGGCCTCAAAGGCATAGCTGCCACACGATTTATAAATGACAACACTGATCACTCTTGAAAGCACAGCCACAGCCTGGCTGTGGAGCCTCTGCCAGCACTCTGAGCCACGGAAGGCCAGAGGATAATGTTGGCTGAGTCAAATGGCTCTTGAGGGATTTACAGAGTGGATTATACTTGAAAAGGGAATCCTCTTTTATGTCTATTCTTGGGAAATAAATGCTAGGCACTGTTCAAGGTTGTTCTGAGTTGGACAAGTTCTCTGAAACTGAAAGCAGAACCAAATTCTTGCCATTCCTTTAAAGTACTCCAGTGAAGCCCAAACACCTGATAGAAGTGAAAGAAACCCAAGCTGTTCATCTAGTGTAATGGCACAGGATGGAACCAAGCATGAGTTAAATGGAGAATATTCTGTTCTTGTCCGCATTCATTTTACTACGTTACTTGCCATTGAAGTATCTGTGTGGCTTTCAGCAGCGCATCTATAATGTGATGAATATTTGTCCTGTCATTGTTTTCTACTTTAATCTTCTCTTTGAGGGAAGAGATACTTAGAGTAATGTAGTTTTGGCAGAAGTTTAGTTTGAGAACTTTAAGGAGGAGGCAGGGGAAAAAGGTATTTCTTTCTTTTTAATATACCTGCTTCCCTGTATTTGTTTCAGAGAAGAAAAGGGCAAAGAAATAGATTTGGTATCTAATACAAAGCGTATGCACAAATTAATTTTATCTGGAGAGTACAGCAGAAGAAATAATTGACAATGGCCTGTGTGTTTAGGAGATCTTTTAGATACCTGGAGCCTAGATATATGAGCATCAGCAATAAAATTATGTATTTGGATGCCACGGAACTGTGACATAACTGGAAAACACTTAAAATCAAACAACTGAAATGAGCTGCTGATTCTTAAATACTTAAAGTTTTCATTAATACTCATTAAAAGTAATTTTCAGTCTTAAGCCCATCACATTCTCTTTTGTTTCTATCTAAGTTTACACCATAGTTAAAAAAAAAAAAATCTTCAAAATTAATTATGGATTTTAAGTATTGTTTCTAGAAAAGTCATGCTCAGATGTGTGATCTTTAAATTGCTTCAGATTTTTTTGTTTTGCTTATGTTGCTGCTTTAATGTTTTTGGCAACCCTGAGCAAAATTTTCAAAATATCTGTTTTCAAGAATTTTTGCATTCTTTCAAGCTAATGAAATCCGTTGACAGAAAACTTAACCAGCCCTGACATAGCTGTTTTACCTGTCTACCAATAGTCACTTGAACCCAAATGTAATATGTCAGGACTCAGCTCAAGAATCATGTACTTCATCCAATTTTGATGAATTTATTTGGCATTTTTGCTCTTATATGACATCTAACTATATGACTTTAACTATATGAACGATCTACCAAAGGCATTAGGGATACTCATGAAGTTAAGATCACACCTGTGTGCAAATATCTTCCTGATTCAATGTGCGAGTGACTTCCCAGTTGCGTGAAGAAAGTTTGTGGTGGATCTGGGAATGAACTTTTTAACTTGTAGTCACGTTTTGTTCCCACACTGCTATCCTACTTTCCCTACAGAGGCTGTTATTTTATGTTAAATATTTATGTTGTAGCGTCATACACTTAGGATATAACTCTGATACCTAATATGCAAGCACTCCCTGAAAAACTCTATATCCTGTACAATATTAAACGTCTGTATTTTGTTTGGTTCAGGTTCTCACACAAGTGTGAAAAGGAATTTGAAGCTATAAATCACTGTCGGTCAGTCTTTACCTTAAGTGCTAACCACATCCCTGAATCAACAATATGTTTTCCTTCCTTTCCACAGATGGGTTGACCCTGTGGGTTCACCATGCGTTATTACACCTAGAAATTCCAGCCACGCTCGCTGATTGCATCACTAGCCACTATTCATTGCTGAGCTGAGGAACGTCTTCTCAGATGATTTGCAATCACACAGCTGAGAGTTTTTACTCTCCTAGCTGAGCTTGCTTTCAAACAGAAAACCCCAACCCTGTTAATATAATCCTAATACTTAAGGTAAAATATTAAAACACTTTCTAATTACTTCCTTCCCATTTCCTATGGCTTTTCTTTTAATAACATGGATTTTTTATTATTATTGCTTGGTTTCAGACTCATTTATTTTCTGTAATAGGTCTGCTCCATTTCCTTGAACTTTGAGCATGAGAGTCCTGCATATTCAGCTCAGCTGATGACTTGATATGAAAATACGATGATCTAGAAAAGCTTGAAAATGTCACTTGTTTGTGCAGTGTTGCTACATGGGTTCTCCCTTACAGAGCAACTAGCCTCTAAATAATTTTAAACTGCACTTAAAAGCACTGCAGTAAGTTTGTGCTTCAGAGGGAAGAGCGTCAAATATTGACTCAGCTGATGGTTTCATGCAACATACAGGTATCCCTCAGAAGCATCCCAGATTAGTACTGTCTCTCTGCAATGCCGTCTCCTCAAGGAAAGCACAGTTTAGAGGGGCAGGGTGAACAGGATGATGGTAAGACATATAGAAACAAGAATATCTCAGGGAAATTACGTTCTGTGGGAATAATGCTGGTTCACAAGCAACTCAAAAGGCTCAGAAGGCTTCCCCTTCCTAAGCAGAGCAGGAACGGCCACCAGAGACTTTATCTGAGGGCAAACAGGCAGGCAGGGAACAACTTTCCACCCACCACACTAATGGAGGTGAGTCAGTTGTTTTTTCCCTCAGAGCTTTTCTGGGTGGTTAATGTGAAACATAAGCTCCCTTCATCACTGATTTATGCTCTTCCTCTGCAACTGATTGGATAAACCCTATCTTCAGCTGGTGTAATTCTGTCTCATCTCATTGATTTCAGCTGAGCTGAGGACCTGATCTTTGAAGTGTGAAGCTTCTTTTCTGTTATGGCTATGCTTGATTTCATTATTTAACTCTTGCATTGTAATTTTAAGTTTATATGTGTAGTTTTGGAGCTCCTTACAAGAAGGCATTTTATGTTTCTGACTATTCAGTCAATTTCTTTCTTAAGACACATCGCTTTCATTAAGCCACTTGGTAGTTCCTTTCACTAAGACTTTCTAGCTGTAACTCTTCCGTGCATTCTCCTGAGCTGCTCTCATCATCCCCCTGTTCCTTGGCAATAGTATCTTTCCCGCAGTACAATCGCCGGCACTCTGTACAGGCTTTTGCAAATGGCTAACACAGAAAATGCATTGCCTGTCTTTGCCCGCCTATCCTTTGGCTACTACAAACTGGCATTTTGTTTGCATTTTTCACCTTTCTTTTTTTTTGTCATCTTTTTTTTAGCACAGCTGTGTGGCTGGCTGCTGGCTTCAATTGTTTTTCCACAATAACTCCCAGGTCTTTTTCCAGAGAACGGTGCTGGATGACTATTTAATTCAGCGCATACAATACTTGCATCAGTTTCTTGCTTGCAGACAAATTACTTGATGTGTGCTAATATTGAACTACATTTACCACCTGCTGGCTCAGATCATCTCAAATGATCCAAAGACTCTTGACTTCAGTTCCACTGTTTCTTGTATTCTGTCCACTTCTAATGCTAGTATTATATTCCGCTCCAAAGGTTTATTTTTAGGACACCTCTGCCAAATTGTTTACACATGTTAGTTCCCTTAACATTTCCTCATTTCCAACAGCTTTTGACACCAGGGACAAACTGAAGGCCTCTGTACGTTTGTTCTGAATGGTATATAACCATGACAAGGTAAAAGTGTGAACATGGAGCAGGCCATACACAGGTTCTCCCCTTTGAAAAATTAAAAATGGAGATGGCACAATTTTCAAAAGGGCTTAAACCCAGACAAGATGAGTGAGAGCAACTGTGAAGAACTGCTGAGAGCATGATGCTTAGCGGCCTCAATGGCAATCCACTTTGTCCAAGTCATTGGGACTAAATGATTCTGGAAGTGTTGATACATAAAGACAATTGGTGTACACTTCACTTCTAATGTGCAAATGTATTTTGGAATTATATTAGTCCCTTTAAGTACTCTGAAAACTATAGCATCACTTAAATGTTTTTGCATGCCAGTGGAATGCATTTTGAAGGTGCCTACTGCTTCTTGTAACAGTTTACAGTGAAATCAGATCTTATCAGGTTGCGTCTGTAAAGAGAATGACAGTGGGTCAAACCAGAAGTCCTCTCAGATAAAAGAGTAGTGATCCCTATTCCCTAGGGCACCTTGAAGTGAGGCAGCTGATTTCAGGATACATGTACGCTCCTTTGGAGTGGGATTTGGCCCTTGCTCAAAAGCTAAAAGCCCCTGCTTTGTTTTTACTTCACAACAAAACAAAACAACCCAGCATAAGACTATCAAAATGTCTAAAGTATGAGGGAAGAAACATCAAGACTGGAGATATGAAACATTCAGTTAGAAGGGCAAGGTTTTTTGCCAGAATTACCCAGCTATCTGAAAATAAAGCCACCGTTTCAGTCAAGTGACCGTGTTTTAAAAGGTTATGAAGAAATAGCAATCTGTGACTTTAATATCCCAGTTCCACGTTAGACCTTTTCTGGCAGTGCTGCGAAAACATTTCCTACATACTTTCAGCCTTATCATGGAAAGTCAGACAGCTCGGGATCACATGGGTTGATAAGTTTTCAACCAAATAAGATTCAGAAATGTAAAAGAAAAATACCCTGGGAAAGTTTCCTTCGGCTCATATGTATGAGAGAATATAGTACATTCCCCTGTCCAGCCTATAATTAAGATGAAAGGCATATTTCCATATAATTTGCCATTCAGTGGCATGGTTTGCATTCCATGTGGACTGCATCATCTTGATTCTTCTAATGCAATGAAACAAAACAAAAAATGAAATCAGGCTTAGTAGTTGAATAGGATGCGTTTTTACAGTTCAGACTATTTTTAACTCTCAAGAAACAAAGCCATTTTAACAGCCATTTAACTGCTAGCTTTTCATAAGAATTGAAATGTACAGGCTCTGCAAAAGTGCGACTTCTTTGTATAAAATCAAAAAAGTACCCTGGCTTGAAAAATTAGCTTATATCACTTTCTTTCCCTCCTACCAGATGGCCAGAGGAAGACAGAAGAAAAGCAGTAAAGATATCCTCAACCTACCGTGTCTTCAGCTACATTTTTAGCCCTCCGTGACTGTCTGTGGGTCATAACATGGATCTGTGGGATTGTCTTGCTAAGCTCTAAGGCACCTTTACATGTATACACACAAACACACACGCGTTCAACCTTTAGCTCTGTGCAGGTCTGACTCACCATGCCTAGTCTCATCAAAGTGAATTAGAGCCTTTTTTTCTGAGGTCAGAAATATATTATGAGTGATAAACACTTGGTAGCCCTGACCAACTGGAAAAGGTTTACAAATTGATTCTGCCTCTGCTGCAGTTCCACTGACTTTAGTGGAGTTCAGGAAAACCTGAACTCTTAAGTAAATCATAAGTAATTTAGGAGCTCCTGAGAAGTTCTTCACTTCTGAGATCTCTAGTACTTCCTAATTCCATCTGTGCTAGAAATGGCATAAGAACAGTCTTTCTCATGGTAAATCAGTATATCCGTATTTTGTCTAAGCTGGGATGAAGAACAGCAGAGGACACATGCATGTAAACAACTTAAAAGAGAAAATACGGTGAGAACTTTTTTTAACCCCAAACACAGTTCAGTTCAAGTTTTATGCTAGTGCCTGTGCTGATTCTTCTTTTTTATAAACCTTCTTGTCCATCATTATTCGAGTTTGAATCCCAAGGATATATATGCTTAAAGTCAGATGTCTGGCCATAGATCTATGGGAAATACAAATGTCAAGACACATCTGGAGAAACCACAGAGCCCTTCAAACACAGATTCTTCTATGCAGATATACCGTTTATACCAGGGGCCCAGTGAAGCCACTGGAAATTTGCCACTGCATAAGGACCAGGCCCCTGACAATGAGGCTTTGCCCCAGTGTCCTTAGCTTAAAGCAGCATTGAGAGTGGAGAGAAAGGAGAGGACCTCCCTCCAGGTTCCCTCTTGCACAAACAAAGCAAGCGCTCAGTGTGCCTTTCCTTGCCTGCACAGCAGCTGTTCTGGAGTTTTAACACTCCATTTTGGCTTGGCAACGTCCCCAGCTGAAGAGATTCTCATGGCTTAGTTCTTTTCTTGATAGTTATGCGTAACTGCCAGAATTTCTTTATGCACTCCCCCATTATTCCTTCTCCTGGAGCTTCTGCATCAGCGGTGGGCTACCACCACCAGGAGAAAATGTCCAGTCAGTATACAGAAAAACAAGAGTGTTTATTAAGAGCTAATGCATCACTTTCTGTTGGGTGTATACTGAATGGACATTTTCTTCTGGTGGTGATAGCCCACCATTGACACCGAAGCACTAGGGAAAGGAGTAATGGAGGTGTGCATAATGCTCTGGAAATTATCACCTCCTGTTGGGTCCCAGATAAGGGACAACCTGTCGCTGCACAGCTGCCAAAGAATGAAAAATTTTAGCACCTTCCACTCCTGTGTCTTCCTGCTGAGAAAGACCAAGTTATTGTGCTTCTCCCCTTTTGCCAGCTGTTGTGACCAGCAAGGGTACTCTCATTCCTCACTTCTTTCCTCCCCCACCCTTCTCACATTTGTCAGGACCAGAGGGACTCTGGCAAATGGTTCCTGCATGCTCCCCAGGAACAACAACTTGGTGGGCTCAGGAAGGAGGGAGCAGACGGGGATATGGAAACAGAGCTTCCTGAGGAAATCTGGTTTCCCACATGAGACCACTCAGGGCACTGATAGAATCATAGAATCATAGAACCATTTAGGTTGGAAAAGACCTTTCAGATCATCAAGTCCAACCGTTAACCTAACACTGCCAAGTCCACCACTAAACCATGTCCCTAAGCACCACATCTACATGTCTATTAAATACCTCCAGGGATGGTGACTCAGCCACTTCCCTGGGCAGCCTGTTCTAGCGCTTGACAACCCTTTCAGTGAAGAATTTTTTCCTAATATCCAATCTAAACCTCCCCTGGTGCAACTTGAGGCCATTTCCTCTTGTCCTATCACTTGTTATTTGGGAGAAGAGACCAACTTCCACCTTGCTACAACCTCTTTTCAGGTAGTTGTAGAGAGCGGTAAGGTCTCCCCTGAGCCTCCTTTTCTCCAGGCTAAACAACCCCAGTTCCCTCAGCCGCTCCTCATAAGACACGTGCTCTAGACCCTTCACCAGCTTCGCTGCCCTTCTCTGGACACGCTCCAGCACCTCAACGTCCTTCTTGTAGTGAGGGGCCCAAAACTGAACACAGTATTCGAGGTGCGGCCTCACCAGTGCCCAGTACAGGGGGACGATCACTTCCCTACTCCTGCTGGCCACACTATTTCTGATACAGGCCAGGATGCCATTGGCCTTCTTGGCCGCCTGGGCACACTGCCGGCTCATATTCAGCCGGCTGTCAACCAGCACCCCCAGGTCCTTTTCCGCCAGGCAGCTTTCCAGCCACTCTTCCCCAAGACTAGATAGTGCAAGATGGAGAGCCTGAGTCTCACTAGACACCCTCTGTATATCAGAACAACACCTGTGGTCTCTTTGGACTTATTTCTGATGAAGAATGGTATAAAGGAAGAATAAATGCAGGAGTAGAGGGCAGAAGGAGCAATGCTTCTATGCCAGTTGGCACATTGGTTTGTTTTGTTTAGATTTTACACCATGTCAGTGTCTGTGACAGATAAACCTGAGAAGTTTCAGAGTTCAGACTCGGCTTGTGTAAGTATTCAAAAGTTTAGATGTTTATCTGAACCACATCTGAACTATGCAAAATAGCTTCTTGAGACCGCTCTGTTGGGCTGGAAATCTTGTAAGAACAGGCTTTCTCGTGACGTTTCCAACACTCCTGCTTCCTGTCATGGCAGTGAAAACAGCCGTCCTCGTGGTATTTCAACAATTCTTCTTCTAAATGGAAACCAGAAGTGGAGGGGGGGTGGAAATACATGAGACATCGCCGAACTTTGGAAATCTGCTGCTTGAGTTTCATTCTAGAAAAATTTAGGGTTCAGAAGCTTTCAGATTTTTTTCCAAACCTGTTCTACAGAAGAGAGAACACAGAAGAGGAACTGAATGTGCTACTGCATAAAGGGGTGAATCAAGCCATCTCCCTTTTTGTATTTAAACAACCCCAGAGATATTTGATGGAATTGAAAGATAGCATAATTAAAATGAATAGAAGTAAACATTTTTTCACATAGCTTATACTTAACTTCTGTAGCACATGGCCACAGGATATCACTGAGGCCAAAGGCTTAACAGGATTTAAGAAGTGATGGGTCATTTATACGGATAATAAAAATATTCACTGTCACTTTGGATACAGTTAAATTAAAATATTTGCAAGGGATATAAACTCATCTGTCTCATGGTATAAGCCAGATCCTAAGTGAATGGCATGAGGAAAAAAATTGTGTTATTACATGCCTTTTAATAATTGCTCTTTTATTGCATATTAATGTGACATGTCTGGTATTAGAGAAGACATTGGACTAAAATAAACAATTGTATGATTTTCTATTGCTTTGCGTAACACTCCTCTAAATGCATTGCATTAGTGGACGAAGATATGGAAACTGCATGTGCTGATACAGGGGTCATTTCCTCTAGCAGACATGAGGTAAGACATAAGCCCTTGTTTACATTCAGTATAATACTTATCACAACTTAATAAGAACTGTGAATCCTTATGTCTTTAACACAGATTTCAAAAAAATAAAAAAAGTATTTCAGTTCAACCTAACTCAGTGTTTTACAGGAGATCAGATTAAATGATCATAGCGAACCTTTCCAACCTGTAATACTTCACTCCTTCAAAGGGCACTGCAAAAAGTAGCTTTTTAACCTTCACAATATCCAGCGAGTAAAAATATATTATCCCAACTATATTTGGGGGAAATGAAACAGAACAATTAATAAGTTTATAGAGAGCTGCATGGTAAATCAATAGGAAAGCAGAATTACAATCGTGGTATTCAGGATTTCTATACCTATTAGTAATACATTGAATCATAGTATCTCTTTTCTGTATCCATAGATTCATAGAGGTGTGAACATCTGTAACAGTGATTCTCAAAGGGCTAATCTATTTGACAGCAAGAACTGGTCAGAAAACAGAATTTCTATCCCCAGTGGAAATTTCAGTATTTCAAAGCTGGTTTTCATTTGAATCAGAAATAAAACCTAAAATATTCATGTTTCCCAATGAACAAAAGTTTGCTTCAAAATCACTGAAGTGTTTCATTTTGATAGCATCAACTTCATGTGACATTAATTCCCTTGTTAATACATTTTAAATTGACCATGTTGAAACACTATAGTATATTACATTTTAATAACTCGGGTATTGTAAGTAATAGTATATAATTCACTGAACACACTGTGTAGCTTTAATATTAAAATTACAATCCTAATATAATTTAAAAGTGAGAACAAAATCAAAGTATTGTTCCTTATGTAAATGAAACATTTCCATATGATGTTCAAAATTATACATTCCCAGATTCCTCAACAAATATTGCTGATACTGCGTGTTTCCTTGAAAAACTTCAAATTAAAAAAAACCCAACGACTTGTATTTTCCATCAGAAATCATTTCTACTGAAAAATTTTCATCCAGCTTTCTCAAAGTTCTAAGCCATGTTCCTTATGCAATTGCAACTGATATAATTCAGTGGTGAGGAAAGCTACCGTTCTTGTTGTAGTAGAAGAAGTAATGGAGAAGCATTCATTAAAGCAAAAGAAAAATGGAAATGATGATTGCAGATAGCCTCAGGTTACTGTCTGGTACAATAACACAGTTCCTCTTTGTGCAGTAATGAGCAAACCAGATGTATCCTGTAATGAGGAGAGTAGGAACACAGTTAGCTCAGTAAGGTATAAAGCTGCATTTCAGTTATCTAGAAAGATTCTGAACAAAAATATCTTTTTCTTTAGATCTAGCTGATTAAAGAAATCCCTTTAGATTACGTATTAACATTTGCAGCAATAATAACACTCTAATAACAATTTGGGGTTGAATCATGCTCTCATTCCTCCTGAGTGCTATCTCATTCACAGCTAGTCCTGCCTGGGGGCTGAAAAGGATGTAGCTGATGCAAATCCTTGCCTTAACTTTTCTCCTCCCCTTTCTGTATCTAGGTATCTATATCTATTTCTAATCTACTTCTATCTATCTATCTGTATCTATGTATGTCTATGCCTATACCTCCATCTATGGTAAATCTATGTGGAAAAGAAGAATTTGTACCTGTCTCCTTTTTCCTGTGAAAGGATGCTTGACACAGGCAGACTGGGAAAACAGCGAGCCTTTTTGAAGACTCCTTCCTAAAATCCAGTTGCCGAGGGTTTTTCCTGAGGAAAGGCACACATGATTTTGGTCCTGAGCGGTAAGCAGTGGAAGTGCTATCCTCCTGGCTAACTGTGAAGCAGCTGCTGATGTTCCGTGACTCTTCAGTCCTTTCAGAGTAGCCTGAAGGTCCAGTCTGCAGGGCGTGCTGCAGAGCCCACCCGGCTCTGCGGACCCTGGGGTACTGCGGGTGCTCTGAACAGAGCGAATCTGGGCTTGCACTGGGAGAGGAAGGAGGTGAGGGCTATCAGCAGAGTGAAGGAGTGGGGAGAGGCAAATCCTGTCTAGTTTATCATCACAGGCCAGAGTCACCTGCTGAAGTTACGTTTCCTTGTGGCCATTGGCCATGCCTCTTTTTGAAAAAAAAGAAGTGAGGCATGGAATTATATAAATGGACAAATCACAGTGACATAGACTATATTTTGTGTAGTACTGCGCTGCATCTGTAACAATTTGTACTACAGCAATCCAGTGCACACCTTTAATTAACTCTTCCCTGTGACTCTAAAGCTTTTAATTTCATACTCACTTTGTCATATACCCCTGCCATCTATCAACTCCTGCTGTCCTTCACATTCATTTTTCCATTTGATTTCCACTGGTGGTTCACCTTAAAGAAGTTATGCACTCTCCGGCATCTACATTTAAACATTTTGCCTTCTGTTAAACAACTGTGTTCTCATGATGACATTTAAAGAGATAGATGATGAGCAAAATTAAAGGCCACTGTATGTTTCTGTGTTTTGTATTGCACAGCAAGACTAATGTGCATCTGAAAACAGTAAAATCCAAAGTGGACGAAAAGATATGTTTCTTTGGAGCTAAACTGAGTTTTGAAGGTAGTTTGATGGAATTAAGTGGGATAATGTCAATACACACAGGGAAAAATTCTACATTCTTTGAATCTTCTGTTGTTTAGCAATACTAAGGAGAAAAGAATCTATAGAAATCAACATAGTTACAGCAGGAATGGTCTTGTCTTTTGTGGTAATGATATTCCTTGTTTAAACATTTCAGTGTGATCACTCCATAAATTAAAAGACAATGTAATTTCACCGGTTCTCAAGTCTTCAAGGAGTGAAAGCAGTTCAAGGCTGATCTTTATTATGGCAGTGAATAGAGGCTTCACAGTTAAGGTTGAACTGAGATTTGCAGTCATAGCAGGAACTAAATCTTCTCAAGGAGCATTAAAGTGCAGCATATCCTCCCCTAAATTACATCACTTGCTCTGAGTACTGAATGTGTTCCTTGAGAATTTTCTGTCATATCTGTTAAATTGTCATGAGTCATAAATATTTTTAAGATTTTCCATTAAAAGTATGTTAGCCTTTCTAATAACCTCTCAAAAAACTTCCCAGTTATGGATCTTTAAAAATAAAACAGCTCCTAAAATGGTACAAAATCTAGAGCACAGCTTATCTTTTCATTTACTCCAGTAGACAGACAATAGATCTCCAAGTTCTCCAGAACTGTATTTTATTCTTGGCTCATTGGAGACCAGCATCCCAGTTTGTGAAGTGGAAGGAATGATCCATCCTTTCTCTCTTGAAGTACTAAGAATACATACAGTTTTCAAATGTAGTTACCTGAACAGGGTTTTCCTATTCATCCAACCCATTTTTTCCTCAGACTAGATATGCTCCTTGTCTAAATCTGTAGCCATCTCTAATGAGATATGTAAGGCACCAGGGACATCTCTTGCCTAGCTACAGATTGACCTTCCAGTTTAGTTCATCCAGCCACTGTTTCAGAGTACCTCTTTTACGCTGTGCGTTTGAACCCTGCTCAACCCATCTGGAAACCTTAATTGCAAGAGAGCCCATTCACTCTGGCTCATTCAGATGCATCCCAGCCAGGAAACCCAAACCAGCACTGAGCCTTCCCCACAATGCTAAAATCAAAGTCAGTACTAGAGTTTGGTGCTACTTGGTGTAGTTCTCTTTTGGGTGGCAGTTAGTAAAGGTCTGTCTTTTCCAAAACCAGATCAGGACTGGCAGGACATGATGTGCTATTCCAGAAATAACGTTATGCCTTGGCTACTTTTTGCTATCCCATGTAATGGGTCCTCTGTGTCTTGGTCCCTATGATGGAGTGGCAGCAGTAGAAACGAACATCTCTGCATTCAAATATTTTTCAAAATGGAGTTGTAAAGTTTCAGGTGAAATTGTGAAATGGGAGAAAAGTGGGTGAAAGGGGCAATCATCTTGATGGAGGAGAGTCTGGCAGGCCTGAATATATCAAGTTTCTTTGCTAGGTTAACAGGTTACTGTCATTAGATTCAGCTATATAAAGGTCAGCCCATCACTTCTGTAGGGGAATTGGCCATCCATCCTGGGGTAGCATGCACCATAAGAAAAAGTGGTGTACCATGACTAAGTATTTTCACTATCTAGCCTTGGGGAAAAGAAATCTGGGCTTTACTGTTTACTGATAAAGTCTACAAATAAACTATACATTCAGTTCCCCATTAGGAGTGCCATATCATTAAAAATGTGCATGCATTCATAAATGTCGTAACTGATCAAGACTTTCAAAAGCAAGACCCCAAAAGCTAACCTCCAGAGGCCATACTCAGACACGTAGATGGTTCCCATGCAGCAACCCGGTGACCTCACAGTTCCAGACACTTTGAAGGAAGCAATCATCCCCTCCTACTGAGCATGGTTAGACACCATCTAGAACATTGCATCCAGTTTGGGTGCCCCCGTTACAAGAAAGACACTGATAAACAGAAGTGAATTTAACAGAGGGGTGCCAACATGATCAGGGTGCTAGAGCACAGGCCCTGTGAGGAGAGGCTGAGAAGGTGGGCTTGTTTAGCTTGGAGAAGGGACTGTTTTGATGGACTTGATAGTAGTTCCCCATTACCTATCGGGAGGTTCTCAAGAAGAGAGGGTGATTCTTTTGACAGTTGTCCAGGATGGGAAGATGAGACACACGTATGTTGAAACAGGAGAGTTCAGCCTGGTTGTAAAGAAAATTTTTTCACTACGAGGTCAGTCAAGCAGTGAAACAGGCTGCCCAGAAAGGTTGTGCAGTCTCCATCTCTGTAGGTTTTGAAGATCCTACTGGATAAAGCCCTGAGTAACTCAATTTGGCCTTATCAATGACCCTGCTGCCTGCGGATGGTCGAACTAAATGATCTTCTGATGTCCCTCCAACCTGAATTATCCTATGATCCTATGGTAGTATGACAGAGCCTTTTATATTTCAGAACCATTTCTTCTATTCTTTGAGAAAATAGCTTTTGTAAACCCGATTTCATATAAATCTCTTTGAATGATTAGTGACACAGGAAGAAATTAATTTTGCTGAAATAGTACTGCCTGAGAATGGACTACACTTAGGCACAATGGGGGGAAGTTGTTTTGGGTTTTTTGCAAGGGCTGTTACCTTGCCAGCTGGAAGCTTGCAGTACTCTTCTTCCAGCTCATCCAGTTGACTGACTATGCAACAGGATGGCACGAGGTATAATGTATAGATAGAAACATGCAGCTAAAAGGCATTGTACAACTATGCCATATTGTACTTCAGTGCGTGTTGTCAAATGTCCACATGACTTTATAAAAGCAAAAAAAAATAGTCAGTCTCCTTTAAGTGTCTCTCTCTTCCTCTTCTAGCTGCTCTGTACGATTTTCATCTAACAGATTTCCCTGCCCCTTCCACTTGGTAAGGTTACACTGACTTTAAGGCACAGTAGGTTTAGTTTCATACGTGCTGTTTGGCAGCTAGTCTCAAGGATGTCACACTAGGCAAAACCAAAACACACTACTCTTGTTTACTCAGAAAGCAACTCCTGGACAGTTACATGCATCTGAAAACTGATTTCGCTTATAATTTTTTTCTAAGCATTCATTTATGTAAAAGCCAAAAAAATGTTGAAACTCACACAAGAAAAGAACATATTTTACTTTTGGTGTGATGTACTCACATTTCATTTTAGATGAACATTTTTCCCCTAAACCAGGTAGCTCCAGCTCAATTCAGATTCCTCTCATAGATTCACATAGAAGTTGTGCACACATTTTATACAGGCTTATGCAAAAAAAGGAATTGCATAAAAAAGATGAAGCCATGTGCTGGTTTTGTAGCCATTTTCTTTAAATTCTGGCAAGATCACCTAATCTTTATCTGAAACATCAACCTGAGAAGTCCTAAAGCAGAGCTTTACAGGAAAATATAATACTCTGATGGAGAGAAAATGGACCCAGAAGAAGGAATGTGCAAACAAAACTGTAGGTTTTTTGAGCTTGCAGAGAACAGAGGAGCATTCAGAAATCACGATCTGTTTTCAGTCATGAATATCTTGTAAAACTGGAGTGAGGCATGTTATCTACAAGCATGTGAAGCTAATGATTTTCTAGTGCTCCTTTCTTCGCAGCAATGGAGAGCACACTTGAAAAAGCTAAAATAAGAAATAATGAAACGTGTTATGAGGAGAAGAATAGAGTAATTGAAATGTTCTCATTCTAGCTGATAGCTTTTCTCTCTGATTATGGCCAAGAAAAATGTCTTTCTTAGGACTTTCCCTAGAGTGCTGCTGTAGGTATCTTTTGAGCTAAAATAGCCCAAATCCCCAAAAGTCAGTTAGAGTATAATTTGTACAGACTGCTTTGTAATGCTGTAGTTTATTTATTTAACTCTAGCTTAATGTGAACTTATTGCAAAAAGATGCTTTACTGTCACTTTTCAAATGGGAAAAAATGAGGACCAATTCATCCTTGATTTTTGGAGTGGTCTTGTGAAACTACACAGATGTCTTAAAGGTGACCTACTGAATACTGAAGTAAGTGAGAATTTTTCCATTAGGAATGACAGACATTTGATTTAATGCCTCCTCCGTATGCATAACAGCAGGAAGAAGTGAAGCCCTCCAGGTTCCTAAAAAAGTGGTGCAGCACTCCTTTTCTGTGCTTTATAGCTCAGAGAGGGAGTATATCCCACAGAAACACCATCCATCATCCCTAGGTTCCTGGGGAGCTGTGCTGCTCTACCATCTACTCAGAGTTGTGGTTATAAGAAACAGTGGAGGCTAAGAAATTTAAAACCTGACCTTCACCTGGTATAAATTGACAGATTCTATTGAAATCAGTGCCAATTTTTCGCCTATGATTTATTTTTTTGCTGCAGAATGTTTACGTTTAAACGGGGAATTTGAAATTCAGTGTTAAGTTTCAGGGGCACCTACCCGTATGAAAATGTTTGTGTAAATTAGAAATAAACAACTATGCAAACTTGCATATGTTCTCATCTGTTCGCCTTTCCATCTGTACATTTTCAAATAAACTCTTTGGGATTTGAGGATTCATTACCAGCTCAGAAAAACTGTCACCCCGAAGAATGATCTATTTAATCCAAAATCCATTGGAAATTTTTTCTTTGCTTGCATCTCTGCTAAAAATTGAGTCTACGTGTCAGAATAGGTGCAAAGATTTTGTTGGTGCTGTTTAGGTGGTTTCAGTTTACAGAGGGTGTTTCTAGGGAAATAGTGCCCTGTACGCTCGCCAGCAGGCTCATTTGGCTCATCTAGCAGCAATTCATTTAGTTTATATGTACAAGATTACAGCAGGGGGTAGTAGCAGAATTTAGAGAAGCACAGGAAAGGAGAAGCCACAGCAGAAATGACTTGGTACCCTAAGCAACACAAACAACAACAACCGATGAAGCGGAGCCAGGCAGGAGTTGGGTTGTCCAGGATACTCTCCTGATGCTGCGCATAGCGATCTTGAGCACTCAGGCAGCAGAACGGTCCTCATGCAACCAGAGGAAAAAAAAATAACAACCACTTCTGGAAACTGCAGGGACGCGGAGAGCTCTCTTTCCCAGGGTGAGGGCTTCTGCTTACCACACCCAGCATCAAGTGTTTTGAAACCAACAACAAAGCTCTGCACAACAAAAGAAGAGCAGTAATAACACTAATAATGCTAAAATAAGAAGAGGTTGGCACCTTCCACTGAGAATCTATACAACATGCAACGATGCCAAGCAACCAGTCATCTTGGCCAAAATAATTGATGGCAAGAGCTGAGTGAATCATTTCACAGCAGAACACCTTCTGCTTACATTGGGCTCTTGTTTTTGTGTGCCAGAGGGATATCCAACAGCACATCACAGGTTTCTCAAACACGTTTTTCTGTTTGAATGTATTTTTGTTACTCTTTCTATATTAATCAGTTTTAATTGAAATTAGAGCTCTGTTGCTATTAGGCTAATGGGAGACATTGCATTTTTCAATTCCCAAAGTGTGCTGCATAAACATATCCACTGTCATTAACATGTTAAAAAACTAGTTGATGCAAATATCCACTTGTATAAGTTCAGAAGCCTTTTTAGTCAACTTGCACGGCTAGAGATTCATTTCTGTGCATGTGCATGTGCATTGCAAGCAAGCACACAAAGGGATGTGACTGAGGCTGAAGTGGATTAATTAAAAATGCAGATGAATATGTCCAGCACAACAAAACACATACGTCGTTATTTAAGTTTAATCAAGTGCTTAAATTCTTTGTAGAATTGAGGTGGAATTACACTTAGAACTAAGCCCTTGATTCAGTATTTTACTGAATCAAGGCCCATTTGCAGGAGCATTTTGGGGGGGACTTTTTGCTTTTTAGCCAACTCTACTTATTAAATTACAGTTTCTGCAAGGCCATATTTTTGTTTTCTTTATTTTGGGTTCGTTTTACAATGACAAACCATAAAAAATTTCATTTGTCTTTAGAAAAGTCCAAACCCAGCAGCTTTCAGGAGCCATTGATTTATGGTGTCCTGCCTTCACGATCTTGCAATGAGCATTTGTTCTGATGATGTGATGTTTGTGATTTCATATCCTGCTGTGGAGCTTCAGTGTGAGAAGGCGTATTTTGGAACTAAGATGAACTGGAATGTTGCCTCACCTACTCATGCAGTTTCAGGTCCAATGAATTGATTTAATCTCTTGCTCTTAATAAAAAACAGTTGTTATTTTTCTTACTCTCCACTGGATTCCTAGACCACATCTACAGTGGTGTCAAGAAAACAAATATGAAAATCAGTGTTTAAGTGTAACTTTAAGTTCTTTGTGGCCAAACTGGCTTTCAACAATGTTTAACTATCAGAATATGAAATAATTTTAATAGCTAGTCATATCTATTTATCCATGAATTGCACCGAGCATTATTGTAACTATCAATGACCACTACAGCTATCTGGTCAGAATTTCCCTTGTTGCCGCTTGTGACCATTGACTCTCAAGCTGTTGCTGTGCTCCTCTGAGAAGAGTTGACCTCTACCTTATCTGTACCCTCCCATTTTGTAGTTGAAGAGCACAGTAACATATTCAGTCACCCTTTTCCTAATAAGACTGAATGAACACAGTTCTCAGCCTTTTCTCATATATCATGTGTTCCAGACCCCTGGTCATCTTGATGGCCCTCCCCTTGACTTACTAGAGTACCTCCGTCTTTCTGGTAGGGATAGCAACAGAGAACATATTTCACACTGTCATTGAAAAGTGGAGAATATAAATGAAACAAATTGGGCAATTTGCACCATTTAGTAGGTTTGATTGAAGAGTACCAGCTCTGGAAGCCTCTTGAGTCAATTGTCCACCCCTCTTCCCATCCCAATTTCTTTGCTAAAAATAATACAGCTGTAAATTAGCCTCCTCTTTACTCACCACCATTAAAACAAACCAGGCAAGAAAGAATAAAACTAATAGATAGCAGTGCCATGTGGAGACCTTCTTGAATGGGTGATTGAAGAATGGTCAGCCTCTATTCTCAGATGAACTCATAAAGTGAGAAGTAACACTTCTACTGTCCCTGTATTTGCCTTGTCCAACACCTGTACATACACTACTATAAATCACTGCCTGATCCCTGACACTGTCTGGTTTCACGAATGTGTTGCCAAAGAAATAATAGTGCCAGAGGTACAAGTCAGCAAATGAGGAGGTGAGTCCAGTGACCCACCAGTGACCAGGCAGACTGAAACCCCTTCACACCGGTGAATACAGCGGAGTTTGACTCTAAGCAAACAAGGGGAGAGGAAGTAGCATCCCACAGAGTCAAGAACTGCAGAAAGTGCATCTGAGGAGCAGCAAAGGATGGGGAAAAGGCTTCTGGAGGCAGGTTTTTGCAGTCAGTTCAGAGTTTTTCTGGGTCACATCTCTTGCGGAGACACCAGCGTGGACTGTAATACAATTCCTTACACTTGCAGTGGAATACAATTTACTTACTGCAGGTCCTCCTGCGTCAGATATTATCTTTTCCACATCTGTCTTACCCTCTTTGGTGTGTTTAGAAGAGAAACAATAGAAATTTTACAGGTGCAGAATCTGCCACCAGCATGGGATGAAGATGCTGTTCTGAACACCATCGTGCTTAAAGGCACGCTGATGGAAACAGCTATGAAATAAGGTGCTATGCAGTGAGAATAAGAAAAATCTAACATCATTAATATGTACACCTTGACATATTCTGAGGCTATTTAAGCCAGAAACAAATTCAGAATAGGGCAGTGTCAACCATCCAGTAACTGATAACTCAACACTCTGGGATCTGCTAGTCCTTCACCTCTCGCTCTCTGTTTCACACCCCACGTATTACACTTTGCCTTCTCTTTATTCACACTTTCCCCAAAAATGCACTGGGCTGCATTTGGCCATCAAAATCTTGGCTTTCGTCGCATACTAAATGACATTTGGAGTAGAGGAGAAAGCAACAATTAATCAAAAATGGTAAGTGGTGGAATAAGTTCACTGCAAATCCATGCATTATTGCAGTGTGGCTCCTTTCCTTTACTTACGGGCAGGACCAGTGCTACTATACAGATTGCAGAGGCAGCTGCCTAGAGCAGGGGCTGACAAAGGGCAGCAAGTGTATCCATTAGTAATTTGTGCCCGTAGCACAAATTTGTAGCGCTTTTTGTTGTTCTCTCAGGCCTCTGTTCTGGGTGTAGGAGCCTCTGACGGAAAGCAGGGTATGTCTCTAGACCACAGAGAGTAGCTGGAGTTCACACACTGTGCCGTTCTCTCCCAACTCTTTGTTCTCTATACTTTGCAGTGAGGACAGCGACATTTGGCAAAGGGTAGGCACCCCCTGTGGAGAAAAACTTGTGTCATCTTGACTGGCACAGAATCGTGAAAGAACATGTCAAGGACACATATTGCACTCTCTCATGGCTCAGCCATGATTTACTTGCAAAGCACTTTTTTATTCTTAGCATTCTAGAAATAATAAAGTTGTTCTTCTTGTTGTTACAGTAATGTTATTATTCCTGTAAAGGAGAATCCTGAATGGATATAGTGGGTGACCTGAGAGGGTTTTCTGTTAACAACTTTTATGGTTTCTTCACCCTTCTGTAATACTTTCACTGTTTGCACTTGAGCTACCTGCATAGAAAGTAGCCAGAAATCTCTCTTGCTTTTCAAGGGTCACAGGTTTTACCCCTCAGATTTTCTAACTATATTCTCTACTGTTGAAATCATTGGTTTGCGTAGGATCGTATCTGTACAGAATCTGGAGCAGAAACTACATTTGCATATCAAAAAGATATATTGCACTAACGTGTCCTGCAATAGGAGCTGCTGATGCCTGCAAAGGAAAATAGCAGCATGCAATGTGCTTCATTAATCACAGGACTCACTCTACATTCATATTCAACTAGATGTTAAGCTTAAAAACAGTTGTTGGTATACCTTGTTGTTTAAACTCTATGTAAGCAATGTGAGCTAAATCCAACGATGGAGACTTGGCACCAAATAAACTTTACTAGCAAATAAAACATTAATCATAAGCTATAAATATCAAATTGTTTCCATAGCATTTTGCAAACTTTTTAGGAATAATCACAGCGCACAGCCTAGCAGCCTATAGGAGGGAAACTACAAACAAGAAGTTGCAGTAACATTTGCTATGTACTTTTTTCATCACTTCATGAGATTATACAAGGCTTTTCTACTACTGTCTCTAGAATATTTTTTATAAATGGTTTTAGGCCAGTTTTTAAAGATGTAGATTTGACATAAATTAATATTGTGGTAAAGAAGGATTTTTTTAAGTATTTGGTATTTCTAAACACCTATGGGTCTAAGGCACATATTTACCTGTGTCTATTGCACTCGGTTATCTCGTTGGATGAGTGAAACACTGCTTTGTTTTATTCTTGTGTACGGTATAATGAAATACAATAATAATAATAGAACAGTTACGTCTTCCTATCCTCCTCTACTATCCTCCTCTTTCAACTATGCCATCATTGTTCTTTTCTCCTTATACCCTTCTGTCACTTTGAAAGTCTTGTTAAGACCTTGTTTGCTCCAGCACAGAACTGATAATAAAAGCAAATGTTTACATTGTAATTGGATGCTGGTAAAGCAGAACCGCAGAAAGCAGTGGGAAGATAATGGCATCCTTTCTCTGAGCAAGTCCTACCTTATCATCGGAGAAATACCTTTGATTTCAACGGAAGAAAAAACTGCTGATTTAGTTTATGTTAGATAGGACATAGTACTTAAATACAGCTGCCAATAGAGAAGATTTTCACTATAGTTTGAGCTTATAGTTTGAAACACTGCCCAGTTTTTAATCATGAAACACAATGAAATTGCAATTAATGCTCTCTTTCTATGAGCCACAAGGTCAGTTTGACACTGTGAATAGTTAAATCATCCTTGGCAGGAGTCTTATTCTGGCATAAATTCTATAATGAGAAATCCAGATTACTAGCATCATTTGAAATGTGAGTGCCCAGCACTTGATCTAGTACCATTTGGTTTTGCACTGACTAGTAACACCTTTAATGCAGTCATTAGGGATGCCTATGAGTTTAATTGGTTTGACATTAGGTATTTTCCTTTTAATTGTACCTTTTAATATCTGTTCTTTTCAATAAACAAGAAATTGCAAGGTCTTCCCAGCTCTCCTTCTTCAACTCTACTGCTGCACGGGTGGGAGGGACTCAGTTCAGCTGGCTGCACACACCGATCAGTAAAAATGCATGAACTGTCCCTAAAGGCCTTAAACCACATTTCATTGAAGAAAACAGAAACACAAGATCTGGCCCTCTCCCCCTTAATGGTCCTTGGATTTTCAGTGATTGCCTAATTTAAGTCTTCAACACTAAGATCATCCTCTGATACTCTGACTTAATAAAGCCTTCCTCTGAGAACCGAATTAGAAGTGCCACAAGGGACAGTTTATGAAGCAGAATGCTACTGACTATGAGTAAGGGTATTAGTATCTGGCATTATGCTGTTTGGGCCACTTTCTCATCTATGACTTGTGCTGCTCTCTTCCTATACCTGCAGCATTTGGCTCAGCCGTGGCTTTTGCAGTGCTAGGGAAAGTGAGTTTCTCTACTGCCTCTGGAGCGTCCTTAAAGACAGAAGCACCCCTGAGTCAGTCATGGTCCACCCAGTGTGCTCGGAAAAAGCTTTGCTGGGCTAAGACTAGCCTCGTCTCAGTGTACGCTTGCCCCAAGCGACAACTGCTGCCACAGCACAACCTGGCACTCCATCTTCCCTGTCCCTTTTGCCCACCTGCCACATGTAAGGGGTGATGCAGCTCTGCAGAAGCTGTGTCACCCCCTGCATAGGGGGAGATGGCACAGGGAAAAGAAGGGCCAGATGTTTCCCCTTATAATTCCACAGCTTTGTGTGGTCTGGCTGCATTGCCATATGTGCATTAAACATTAAGACTATGTGGCTGGTATACTTAAAGCATTTAGTCTGATTGAAAAATAGGGTCCTCCAAAATCTTTGTAGCTGTACTAGTCTCTTTATAAAAACTTGACGTGCTTTAAAGTTTTGTCAAAGAGATGAAGAAAGAACCAGAAGGGTTTATGTCCACAAAGCAACTTTAACTTAGCTGTTATCCATATCACACACACATAATATCTTGAAATAATTTGTGCTACTTCCTTCATTCTGTATTTCAAAACAATGCTGTACATATTGTTTGGCTTAAGGAATAAAATAATTAAGTGCATTTATATACTAATAAAAGGCCAGAAAAGAATGTCTCCCATTTTTAATTTGACTCTCACAAAACAGCTGTGATTCTTTTGCATTCCCATGAACCATCAGTGTCTAGCCAATTAATTCATCCCTTAGTAATATGTTTTTCAGTGTACGCCTAAAAGTGTTTGCAAAGTGAAGGTAACTGCTGTCTAGGTCAATCCTTCAGTGTTAAAATGGCTATGTTTCCCAAAGGTATTGTCTGTTCAGATTATACCATCTTCCAAAAGGTATTGACTTCAGGAGTATGAGTGTCTAATCCAACAATGCCCTGCTTGAGGTATTTTTTACTATTGCTGTTAAAAATAACAGGAATGATATTGTGTCAACTCTACAGCCCCCTGAAGAGGCTAGAAATTGTACGGTGGAAGAGAAATGATAAAGTAAAATGAAGATGGAGTACAGAGAAAGCAGCTGACCAGTGTTCTTGCACCCCACTGGACTCCACCAGCTGTCATACGTATGACTGCCACACCAGTGAGTTTCTAGACAGTGCATCTGCCAGACAATTCGTTTGCTAATTAACCAGTCTGATGTGCATGCTCAGGCTGAATTCAGCAAAAACGGGTATGAATAGAAACAGCGATGACATTTTTTAGGAAGTTGAAAATTACATTTGTGGGTTTTTTCACTGGAGGCTTTCCATTTCTCCTCCATGTGGAAGCTGGTGAGGGTGCCCTCGCCCTGGCGCCTGCCATGAGCTGATCTTGTCAAAGCTTATAGCAGCTGTTTGACCGCTGCCAGTTGCAGCTCAGGGGTAACTGTGTGACGTTGATCTGGCTCTTCTCCTTACCTGCCCTTCAATCCAATACAGCAAATGCCCTCTACTAGGATTTGGGGGCGGGGTAAGGGGAAACAGCTGGAGCAGGACTCAAAAACCAGCAGAAGATTATTTTACCCAAGACCATCGTGACTTCAGAGGGAACTATTTTTTGTTGCTCGCCTGGTCCTTAACAAGCTGCAATATAAACCTAAGGGAAAGGCAATGTGGTTTTCAAAGTGACTGTGCTGTACATCAAATGTTCTTGATGAGACAGATGGTCTTGGGATAGATGGTCCAAAAGTGCTGGAAGCATGTAAAAGGTCTGTACATGTGTTTTATGGACCCTGAGCACACATACAACTAAATGTAAAGAGATGGTGTCAGTGAGTTATTGACCTCCGTGGAGCAGCTAGGAGCAATCACACAGCAAAAGCAGATGTTCCATGCATGTGAGTTTGTAGGCTGAACTATGACACTTCTCAAATTCTCTGATTAGTTTTGTGGGGTTTTTTTACTGCTCCTGCAACAATATCTTATGGAAATTTTTCTGCTCGGCATCTAAAGAAATGTCTTTCCTTTGGTTTTCCACTTCTTGTTGTTAATAAAATTTTGAGCTAAAAAGCTGTTAATTTTCAAAACTCTTCACGCTCATGAATGTGAGTGTGTGTAGCAAAGCTGAAAGGCTGCGGTAGCACAGTCAGTCTTATGAAGGTGCCCCATTAAATATGCCTCCTAATTCTGTTGACTTTTGCATATTTTAAAATGTTGTCATTAATTTGCGACTAAATAAGTTCTTCTGCTCAAAACATCTGACTCTGAATCAAGCAGTGAATTTAAAATGGGGTTATGTTTAAAGTATAAATGGATGGTGTCTGGGGTCTCAGCATGTTGGCCCTACGAATGCTAGTGATCCCCATAGCAAAAAAGATTAAAAGACAGGATTTTCTCATAAAAAAACTTTGGAAATTTTGCTTGGGATAAGAAATCTCTGTATCTCCTTCAGTGAAGATCAAGATTTTCTCATAATTCCCTTCATGGTCACATCACAATAGAAAAAAATCAGTGGAAGAGGTCAACTCTAGGTAATGCAGCCACCCTTCAGCCAGCACACAGAGAAGTGCAGAGAGAATCTCTAGGACTAAAGTACACACTGCAGCGGGTGCTAAAGAGCTCTGGTTTTTAAGGATCAGCAGGTCATTCACATCCCTCTGTGGGTATCAGCACAGCCAGGGAGGTCTTTAAAATATACTCAGCTGTATAATGAAAGAGCAATGTCTTGACACATTTCCCAGTAGGCACTGGTAAATGAAGCTTACCATTCCAACCCCGTCCTGCCCTGCTCCCCAGCTGGGGGTGGTGGGATGGACCTGGCTGCAAGACCCTGCCCCATGGGAAGCCCCCCCAGTCCCCGTGCCCCAGTCCCAGGGAGCCACTGGCCCACACTGTGCCCTGACAGCTTTAATCATGCATGATGTTTTTTTAATCCAAACTCATCTAAACTGGGGTATCTTCACCCTTTCAGGGACCACACAGGCAGAGTGATTTTCCTTTGCCCCCTCTTTTCCCATCCCCAGCGAGCTCCCCCGCCTCCCCATCAGCTGCTCACTCTGAAATGTCCATGTGGAAAATGAATGGAAAAGGCAATACTGGAAGTACTTGCGTTAATTTAACCCATCATGTATTGCGATTTCACAGGTGGAAGTCAGCATTATGTGATCAAGTAGCTTCAGGCACTTTTCAAGCTGTAGGTGCTTTTCAATCATTTAGGGAACAACTGCTGTCAAACAGCAGGAGGCAAGTTTGGGTTTACTAAGCGGTGCAATATGTGTTCCTCGTTGGAGGATCTCACAGCACGATGGCAAAAATATGAATATGTTTTAAGTATGATCATAGAATTGATGCTACATGTATATTATGTATGACAGCAGTAGTGTATAATGCTACTTAAAATCCATCCTAAGGTGGATTTTGAAGCCATCTCAAAGTATTTGAAGGTCATAAACACCATGCAGGGAGACAAATTACCTAGGGTAGTGTAATACACTTATAACAAGGCGAACTAGGATGCAATGGAACAAAGTAAAATTCAGGCTGCATATCAGGAAAATTTTCCTAACAGCAAAGTCTATTAGCCTGTAGAATAGCCTCCCAAGGGAAGCGGTGGAAGCTCCACAGCCTGAGTCATTTAAAGCTAGACTAGAAAACATTCGAGAATAATCCTGAATTGGCAGAGAATAATCCTACATTGGCAGGGAGATGGAAAAGATGACCTAATAGGTCTTTTCCATCTCTAGCTTCTATGATTCAACGAAGGTATGTTACTGTGTGTTATGTATCGGGGCATGCCCAGCCCATTAACTCCAAGTTCCTCTTCAAAGTGGAAATCTTGAAATTTTACTTTGGCTGCAACTAATTTTGCCATTTCAGCAGACAGTGAGAGCTTTGTGTTCCTAAAGCGTTTGTTCATTTTTAAGGCCTGTGTAGAGAATGAGAATATTAAGAATAAATTTAGAACAAATTGTGGTTTCTTTTAAATGAGAAGGATCTTTTCTGTTTCTTTTGATTATTTTTTTTTCTCTTTTCCGGCATGGCACTATGAGAGGCAGCCCTCTGACCAGGTTCCAGTTCTATCTATATATTTCCACATCTGTTCCCATCATTATCATGTTTGAGTATCTGATGCATATAACGTTGCAAGGAACAGCACTTAGTTCACAAGCAGGCCTGAATCTTGCAAATTCATGAGCATTTATAGGCATATGAGTCCACACATAACATTGCTGTTCCCACAGCTATGCCGGTTAAATACGTTGACTCAATGGACCAGACTCTCAACCCAGTGTGAATCACTGCAGCTCTACCCACTGAGGAGCCGACTGGCGTGTTTTTATTGTAATAGTGTGACTTTTGATGTGCTGCTGGTAAAATGCACTGGAACGGATCCTCTAACTGGCCAGGTTACCTTGCATCACTCGCGCAGCACAACGCGAATGTGATCTGCCCAGAAATGGCTCGTAGGACATGTCCCCTGCCAGGAAAGCTCTACACTTCCAGAAAACTGGCAGATACATCACAGCTGCTTCCCAAGCCCTCTGCAGAGTCGGGGAAAGGCCAGGGCCAGGGCTGGCATCAGCGAGCAGAGCTCCTCTCCGGTAACTCATCCACTGGCACGGCTCTCCGCTGCGGAGCAGTGGGGCATGGAAGGGGCAGGGCACCTAGTTCATGAAGTCCTGCTGTTGGATGTACTCTGATATTGTGAGAAATAAGCCCTTTACTATCTGTTCCTAAGGAGATGGGTCCAATGCCCAATCCTGATTTCACCTGTCTCTTGCTATTGGAAGGTGACAGGAGAGATCCAGTGCCCCATAGACCTGATTGTATCAAGGTCTTCAGCTTGGCAAAGAAAGGCTAATACGTTCCCATACCGATGTTCTGTGCTGGCCTCATTTGACTCAATATAGGGCACTTATTTTGCTTGGTGAGGCCAACTCACCATGGGAAACACTTATCCAAGTGCTGTGGGTA
Source organism: Aptenodytes patagonicus (assembly GCF_965638725.1). NCBI lineage: Eukaryota > Metazoa > Chordata > Aves > Sphenisciformes > Spheniscidae > Aptenodytes > Aptenodytes patagonicus. Next base: position 108,909,878 of record NC_134951.1, on the reverse strand, counting down.
TTACTAAAAATTCCTGACATCAGAACTGGATAGCTTCCTAGTTCAAATCAGAGTTACCTCAAAAGTGTGTCTGCAAGGCTGCCTTATGCTCTCACCCTTGTGGAATCCATGGGCTGCATGAGTGTGAGGACACGTAGCAATTATTTACAAGACTGAGTGTGTTGTGCTGGAGGAGTAAATACCCTGATACTTCTCTAAGCATCCAGATCTTCATTTCACTGTTCTCAACCCATAAGCTTAACAAGTGACATCTGGCTCTTGTCTTTACAGCACACATTTCTCTCCGTCCTTTTCCAAGGAGGCCCTTATTTTTTGGAATAGCCTTACTGAAATCACAGCATTTAAAGATCCAAAAAGTTTTGCTACTGATACCTCATGAGAGAAAAATGGATGAAAGGGAGGCTAGACTAAAATAAAATAACTTTCAGGAAAAGTATGTAGCAGTTCAGAGGTGTGCTTAGGCAAATTACTGCACGATCTTCCTCTTCGCTCTTTCCCTGCTTCTTTCTTCTGTCACCGTCCCTTCTACTTGCCCGTCAACTTACGTCAAATTCAGACTCTATTTCTTTTTGCAGTAGAGGCCTTCCTTGTTTATAGGATGCCTGACACAGTTCCAGATACTCGGTATCTAGAGGAGGAAGAGGGAAATAACAACCGTCTCAGGAGTCTTCAGTTGAAAATGTGTATTTTGCACCTGCTATTGCATGCTGGTTTCGACAGGGAGCCAGGTGAGGAGTCCAAGCTCATAAAGAAAATTTTAAAAGTCAGTGCATTTTCCAGGTAGCAGCGTAAACATTACATCTGGCTCCCTGTTTCTTCACCAGATATTTCAATGGCTAGTAAGGGTGGGATTTTTTCAACCCCTTCTAGTTTTGGCAGCGACTTCAGTGGGAGAGGGGTTATTCCAGCACTGAGCCCATTTGGAAAATTTCACCTTAAATAATCAAATATAAATTAGATATCCAGGATATTATCTGCCACATTCAACATCAGCTGCAAGTGGCTCAAATTTAAGTGCAAAATAGGAAATAGTAATCTGGAACACTTCTTGCTCTCAAAGCAAGCTTCAGTGCCAGGCCTTGCCTCAACTCCAATTGCCAGGTCAGGAGTGGTAACGCAATATCATTTAGGTCTCCGTGCTACAGAATAAAAGCTTCTCCATGTGTTAAACTTTTACTGTTTAACCTACCGATGCTGGAAATGAGCATTTGTTAATGTTAGAGCAATAACTTGCAGCTTTTGCATGCAAGGAAATTTAACAACACTAGCATTTAGACGTTAAACCATTTCTATGAACCAACAATGCTTTTGGGTGTGAAAGAACTGCTTAAGTTAATGCAATAACATATACTTCCAAAGTCTGGAAGTGAAAATTCTACAGAGGACCAGCATCTTTCCTAAACTGGGATTAGTTGCAATTACAGTGTTATGGCACCAGATTGGACTCTGATCACGCAACAGGATAACATCGATTACTCATAAATAACTTTGGAAAAAACAAAATCAGAATGAGTGTCATACATTCCTGCTACAATATATCTCTGCAAAAGTTTTGTTGTGCAGAGCATTGTTATGTGACAAGAGAACTTAAAGGAAGAGCATGGAATACCCTCATTTTTAATTGCAATGCTTACTGCTAATTAAAAACTGTGAATGGTGATTTCCATAATACTAATTTATGATAACAAGCCTTTATTAACATAAATATTTCATTGTTCAATGAGGACATAAAAAAATAAATTGACATTTTGGCAGTCATTCAATGTTTTTGGGTTCTATTTTATAAGATATTTTACTGATGAAAATGCATCTTAGAGCCTTAGCAGTATGTTTGGCTTTGGTCTTTGGCAGCAGAAAAGCAAGAATCTGAAAGCCAGAAATGTCCCCAGAGCATGCATCTATATTCCTGCTGTAGGTCTTTAGAGTTCTCCTCTTACAGACAATTGGAAAAATGTTTCAGTGGCTGTTTTCTGATACATTTTGATTTGTATATGAGCAAATCTCACATTTCTACTGTCAGACATTCCCAAGTTTTATCACGTTTTTCTTAAATGATTTTCAAGAGATTGCATTAACTCTTCAAGTTGACAGGAGTAAATATTGGCATGATAAAATTTTAACACTGATTTCACAAATATCACCATCTATTAACTTTCTGGGGAACTTTGTGTTGACTAATGAAAAAACAGAAGGAGAGAATCACTTATACTCAAAGTACATTTTACTTTGAAGTGAAGTTTATGAAGGCATCATGTACGGTTGCAGAGAGTATTTGGAGACATGTATACACATTAAACTTTCTTGAAGCTTTCTGTATCTGAATATGTCTAAAAATAAGGACACATTAGATAGCACCCTAATTAAGCACATTATGAGTAGAGTTTAGCACTTTCTTAAAAGCTTAATATAATACAGTGCTAACAATGAATGACAAAAGATTAATTCTGTACACTGAATGTATATTAGAAATTTTCTTCTGTGAGACAGTTTTCCAGTACTTTCTTAGGAGAATAGCTTTCTGTACTGCTGGTAAAAACTTGTCCGAAAGTTGAGGTACATTTGCTGTAGTATGAAAATCAAGAAAGGGAGCTAGCACTCAAGAGTCATCAAAGCAAATGCAGAAAGGGCAATGGGTCAAAAGTCAGGAGAGTTCATCCTGATTTTAACTCTGCATTGATGTAGTGATTGGAGTTCTCCATCACCCATATTAAAATTTGGTAGGCAGGTCCACAAACGGCAGGTGTGTCGGTTCCCGGTCTGGTAAGACCTGCTATATTTTTCTGAGCAAGCCCTACACCTGCGGTGCAACTGTCCTTTTTGTTTGCTTATTAGTTTAATTGTTAAATTTTGTGACAGAAACTGTCTTCCACCATGACATTCAAGTTTCTGACATCTAATTGCCCAATATAGTTAGGTGCTGTTATTCAAAATTCTGTTTTAAAACATTTTTTCATAATTTATTTTTTCCTTTTTTTTCCTAAATAAAAATCTAACTAGCTAATGGCTTAAATGAAATTGTCTGGCTCTTTTGTTTGGCTTTCTGATTTCTGCTTTCTGACTTCTGCTCTTTTGGTGACAGTAGTGCTGAGTAAATTATTGCAAGACCACCTTTCCAATCTCTTTTCCATACATAGTCACCAGAACCTTAAAGCTTGTTCTGTAACAGGAAAGGAGCTTAGTGACATCTCTTTAATTAACAACAAACAATATTCTAACTTATAAGGCATGTGCTTACTCTTGCCACTCTGTTTCCATGTTACACCCTTTCCTCTCACGGTTCTGTTCGTTTCTTGGACAATATATTCTCTGCAGCACTCTCTTTTCCTGTGTTTTGAAAGCACCTATGCCATTTTTTTTCACTCCTGTAATGTAAAGAATTAATGCTTCTTTTTCAGAAGTAAGTAAAAAGAAGAGCATTGGGAAGACAGGGAGGTGGAAGGCTATTTCTGTGTGCTTGAGTGGCTTGCAGCCTGTAACAGATGTTCTTGCAGCAGCTGAGAAGAAACTAATAGCTAAACAAAGAGGTATTTAACTTCACACTACATATGTTTGGACAATAGGGCCTTAGGCTTCAAGTCTCCAGATACTTGCATGCATTTAAGCAAAACATTCCGAAGGATGCATTACATATAATTTGAATGCCAGGCAGAATGATATACAACCCCAGGCTCCCCTTTTCTAAAAGCTGAAGTATTAATACTCAGGTGTTCATGCCAACGGTGCAGAGGTGAGAAATAACAGGTGACTGGATAGGCTACCTAGCACAATAAGCCCCATTCTGAGCAGGAAAAAATATGCCCCCTGGAAAATACTAACTGTGCTAAAATCTGCTTGGCCAACTTGCTATTGTTTGTTATAGTGGCTCATGCAGAATATTAAGATTTTCTTTCTATTCTGGTGGTAGCTTGGGATGGAAGAGTTTGAGCGGCGTTCAAGTGGACACAATCTATCCTTTACCTTTTCCAAACAGGTTGCAAAACTCTTAATGGAGACCTCCCTGTACAATAGGTGAGTATGAAATTCCTCCTCAACCCCAAAGCAGACAGTGCCTGGGGCACATGATGTCTGTTTTAGTAGGTGTGTGCACCAAATCTCACTCAAAGGTACTTCACTCCTTGATAACAAAGTTAGGCTGGCCTTTCAGAGTTGATATTTATCAGGTATTGGGTCTCCTTGGCTCAGAAAAGGTTGTTTTATCTAAGAACTGTGCTGATTCTGAATTGGGCCACTTATTTTTATGACAAGCTGAAAAGATGTGGAGACTCTGTCTAACTGCAAGAAACGTTGCTTACACTATTCTGTGGTGTAAAGTACGTTGTTAAGACAGTTTCTGTTTTATATAGTCATGGAGCAGAAGCGAGGGTGAAAATGAAGGAGCAGAGTTGTGTGCCAAAAAAAACTTTAATATTCTTCAAACATATATGATCTGAAATATGTCATCATCATCATCTGTGTCATTAAGTGCTTGTGGGAAATTGCAAATCTTCAGGCAAGTACTAAATGCTGTTTTCTATTTTCCTCTAAGTCAGTTATAAGAATTCTCTGAAGTGTGGGAAATATAAATCTCATTTACGTATGGTAGGAAAATTTGTATTGGCTTCTATTTCACAGAACCACAGAATCGCTGAGGCTGGAAGGAACCTCCTAGATCATCTAACCCACCCCCAGCTCCAGCAGGGTCAGCTGGAGCAGGTGGCCCAGGCGTGTGTCCACTCAGGTTTTGAATATCTCCACGGAGATATTCATTTAAATAGGCTCAGCCATGAAATAAAACAAGCCTAAACCTGTGGAAAGCAAGACACCTGGCAGGAAGTATGGGGAACTAACAAAAGAGGGAAAACTACTGTGTGCAGAAAAAATACGTAACCTATTGTTGGCTCTAAGGACAAGGGCAGGCAAGTGCCTGAGAACCACACCTATTTCTGTACAGAAAATCTGCCAGAGAGATGTCCTTCATCTCTTAGGTGCTCTTGAGATCCTCATGGAATGAGGTATTGCATTTGAATGTAAACCCCCTGACACAAAGCCTGGAAATGCCTAAGATCATGGTGAAGGCAGGAATATGCTCATCAGTGTTTCTCATTAGGACGGCACGTTGCTATCAAGAGAGCTTGCATCGTCTCCACCCTCTCCCAGAAGATGTTCCCTTTCATTTGCACCAACAGTATGGGCTTTTTACAAATACAGAGCATGGTCATGGGCAGAGGAGGGGACTGCAGCTGTGCAGAAGATAGGGTGGTTTTGACAAAGTCTACAAGGTCTGTGCCACGGCACGGGGCTGTGACATTGTCCATTGCTCCCTGCATGAGGATTTGGCTGTGTAGGAGCCTAACTGTGGAAACGTGCATCAGTGCAATGCCTTTTGCAAGCAGCAATCACAGAAATCCCTCTATACCTGGAAGAGGTTCTTCAAACAGTAGTAGTACATGATTTCATATTTCTGCAGAAAGTACAATATAATGTTACAAATAACTTTATGGAAGCAATGTGTCTGAAAGCAAAGTTTGCATGAGGGCACACAAAGGGTTACAAGCACAGGTCCCTAGTCATGCGAGTGAATAGCTTGTGACATTTGACTGTAAAAATGTGAGCTGACTAAATACCTAAATACCTTTATTGACTAAATTCAGTAAAAGTATTGACTTTCAAAGAGTACAGGCTGGCAGATGGCATCTAAAGGGAATCCCGTTATGTCTGAAGAATATCTTCCAGCTGGAGTGATGGCATCCATTACATGATGCTTTCTACCTGAAAGAAAAGAAAGAACTGAGAAAGGGGAAATAGGAAGGTCCTCTCTGTCAAAGCCATGAAAGAAGGGCAGTGTTAGAATGGAAAATAATATCAAAATGGTTAAAAAAGAACTATTTTTTTTCCTTCACACAGATTTCAGTAATCATGAATCATACTGTTGTGCAAATATACATCTGGCATTATTTCTTTCAGTACTGAGTGCCCACATATGTCTGAGTATATGACACTCTGTGCTTGTCAAAAGTCCTCAAATTTTTTCTACCACGTCAGTTCAGTGACAGCACAATTGGCTAAAGAATAAGCATAATTAACAATGGCATGTTTAATATTGTTTTATGATTGCCTCCTATTAAAATAGGATCTTAAGAAAGCATGACAACACTAACAATCGTAATTACCAGCTTAGCTGGACATACTACAAATGTTGGACCAGAAAGAAAGATCACTTCCAGGTGCAACAGGGGATTGCATTTCTTACCGATTCTGGGTGAAGAAAACTGAGGTCGCACGTGTTTCAGAAAAGTTGCAGACAAAACTATGGTGAACTTTCTGAAATAACACTAAACCAAAAGTCTTTGCAAGTCTATGTTTTTAACGAGTATGGGAAGGCAGCAGCGGTAATTTCTGTAAGCATATTGTGTTACTTATTCTCTACACAATGACACAGTAAAAAGATTGAACAGCTCCAGCCTTAGTGGAGGCAATATGCAATACTTTACTAAACTGGTTCTCTGGAATTGTTCTGGAAACTTCTTAATTATAAACAGGGACAAGGGTAACTAAAAGACTTACAGACCATTTAAAGGATAATACCCAGTTCCTATATGCTAACAGCTAGTACAAGACTTCTGGGGATGAGGGACTATAAGGAAAATATAAACCTCATGGCTGCATGTCATAGCAAATAAAAGTGGCTTAGAGGTGAAGGAGCAGGATGGAAATGATAAAGTCCTATTCATGATATTTTTTATTCATTTATGTCTCTCAAATACAAATTATGAAATCAGTAGGGATGACTGGAGGTTTCTCAGTTGCATGAAGGCACTCAGGTTTCTGTTGGTGGCCCAGGGAGGAGAAGGGTGGGAGTGAGGACACTGAGGGGACAGCTGTGGTCCGCAAAAGCATGTGGGTTGTGGGAGAGCTCTCTTTTTCTTGGATTTCCTCTTTTTTCTTCTTGAATCTGCAGTACAGGCCCTTCAGTCTCAGCCTCCCTCTGTGCAGGGCCTCTTCCTATCTTGTGGCCTGCCACCACCCCTGCCATACTGTCCCTTCCTATGCGTTACCTTCTGCCTGGACTTCCTATCCAGTCCACAGAGCAAAGAAGATAGCGGGAGAGGAAAGGGAAGAGAAATGGTGTCATACTGCTATGATGCCCGAACACTGTTTGGATGGAGGAGAGGTGGAAGGAGTGTGGGTACAGAGAAAAAGATGGGGGGGAAGAGGAGGCAGCAGTCCCATGCAAGTTCAGCCACTGGGGGCAGAAGCAGGGAGTGCCAAGCCACCCTCCCTGCCCTCTTGTAGCAGCCCATGCTGCCACCCATCCCTGTCCCTCTCCCTCCTCATGTGCAGAAGCAGCAGAGTTTGACAGAAACACACACACAGACACACTCGTTCAGCGTAACCCTGTCTTCTTGGGCAGGCTACATCAAGGTGCCACTCTTGGCAGCTACCTCCTTCAGTGATATACAACACCGCCTAATGAGGTTTCTTGCTGTCTGAAAGCCTGTCAGGACTACTGCACCACCCTGTAGCCAAAGAACAGCAATCCAAAGATCAAGTACCTGTACCTGTCGAGGAGCCTGGATATGAGTTGTGTCTTGTCTGCTGGGCAAGTCCCTTCACTCTTCTGTTTCCTGTCTTAGTTTTCATCTGTCAAGTCTATTCAGACTGCTGTGCTTCTGAGTGAGGGACTGCATACTAGCACAGTCATCTCGGTTCAGGCTGGGATAGCATTGAAATAAAAAAGGTACCATTCAGCCTGAATAAAATACATACACAGCAAGTAGATGGTGGTGGCCCCCTCCTTGTCACCAGTCAGAACTGGGGTCCATCAGCTGGAGTCCTTGCCAAGTTCAGCAGATGTAGGTAGGAATTAGTCACTGAGATAACAGGGATTTAGCCCATGCAGAGCTTTGTAGAAGAGGAAAAAGACTCTTGAAATGGACCTTGATTGCCATGGCAGGCAACGTGGTATGGGGAGAACACTTGTGTGTGATGAGTTCCTGTCAGGGGCTCTGCTTGACCCCTCACAGCTGCATTTGCAAGGCAAGATTGATTGGTGTGTGCGTATTTTACCCATTAATACAATGCAAGAACAGCCTGTGTCATGTTCCAAGACCTCAGGAGATAAAAGATTACCACTGCCAGATAGTCAGATAAACGAGGGTGCCTTAGGTAACAAAAGATAATTGTGTTAGGCAGTAAATCATGCATAGACAAATCAGGTAAAATTAGATACCCATTAACAAGTGTATTTGGCATCAATTAGCCAATTTCATTTTTAAGATATAGTGTTAACTTTAATTTACAGCCATAAAGTGTTATTTTCTTATCCAGTATTCATATGCTGTCTGAGGTTTACTGACTGTTGACCGAGGAGATGAATACATAAACTTGTGCATGGTAGGCTACAGGATTTGTCCTGTGCATTGTCCCAAGAATGTTTTAATCCCTCTTCAGTTCCTTTTCCTTAAAAAAAAATCTGTCACAAATTGCCAAAACTCTGTGCATTGCTGGAAATTCCTCACTTGGAAAACTTTCAAAAGTACACCCATTCCCACTGAAAATCCTTCTGGGCTGAGGAGGATGGATTTCCCTGGAGGTAACCAATGCTGGGCCAAAGTCTAATTCTACTAAAGAGAGGTCATGTTAACATAACTCTTTCAGAAATTTTTAAATGAAAAAATGTACCTGATGTTTACGTTGAGAAATTTGTGTTAAAAAAAAAATTGAATTTGAAAACTTTTAAAACTCTATAAAAAGAAATTTCCAAAGAGAGAATTACAGTGTTGCAGGAAAGGGTATATTTGTGCATCAGCTCCACTCCGCAGGACACAGCCAAGAAAGCTCCACAGCGTGTTGCGAGGCCCATATTGTCAGCGGTTCCTGAAGGTTCTCAGTTAGTCAAGGCCCTTCATTTTTGGAGCAGAAGAATTCAAATTCTGTTGCATATACTACTGTGAAATGGCTCTTGTGTACAGTGCAGTAATCATAGTTCTTGCAGAGCTGTAACTTTATTAATAGGCTGCAGACTTTTAGATTTTATTTGTAGTGTTTTGTAAATGTTTTTAATAAACCTTAAGGTCTGATTCTCATTGCTATAACAGCGCCAGTATCAAGCAGACACAAGGCATGTCTGTGTACCTGCTACAGAGCCAGGAGCAATGACCCCGGTAATCCAGCTCTGAATTCTGGCCATGCTAGCGTACCAGTGCATATATCTATACATGTACATCTATTTCTACCTCTATCTCTATCAACTATATATCTACCTGTATCTGTGTCTGTATCTATATCTCTCACCTGTATCTACACCTATATCTAATCTACACATACATATGAGTACATCTCCACTACATGGTTTGCAAAAGCAAGCGTGGCTGTGTAACTATGGTGCTGAGCTCAGGCTCATTAGGTCTTTGGAAAGGTCTAGACAAAGAGGTCAAGCAAAAATGTGTAATTCCACTGACTCCTTAGACACCTCTATCCCTGAACCATTAATGTTGTTTCACAGCCCAAAGCAATGGACTCAGTGGTTTTGGACAGGGAGAAGTATTGTGCTGCAGGCTAATTTTAGATAGACAAATGTAAATACATGAAATGTAGCACAGCCAGGACACTAGGCTGCTGGCCTTATTCTCCTGAAAAGGCAAGGGGTACATATTACATATAGGTTACCCGTCAGTACGCAGTTTCCTATGTCATGAGCATAACGTCCCTAGCTCTGTACTGTGTGCCCTAATACCACTCTGGCACTCATTCATCAGTGTCTCTGGGAGGTGAATGCCGCTTCATGACTCACCGGCAGACACGGCTTCCTGCAGCACCTTTCTCGCAGCCTCCCAGCCAAGCCCTGACCCAGCCGCTCCGCCCCGGCTCACCAGCTGCTCTGGCTGTCGGCCACCCCGTTCCCTACAAAATGCGGTTTTGTTTTAGGGGAGGTAGACAGCTGTCAGTCACTTCATGACTTTAAATAGCCTCTTTAATACCTAAAGTAGTCTGAGAATGTGCAAAATAATTTCAGGACATCAATCTTTATGACAAAAAATACTTAATTACCATTTAGAGAAAACTATATGGACCATTAGCTTACCTGGTTTAAACAACCAGCGAAGAAAGGGTTAATAGAACAAGCCAATAATTTATTAAATGTTATTTGCAAAATTTTTCTTTACAGCTTTAGCAAGAATTCCAATTCTTCAGTTGCCTGGCAGAGACCAGAGTTCCTTGTATATATTGTTTTGTACTCTGAATATATTACAAATTAACTGTTAGGTGTTTAGAACTTGCAAAACAAGCTATTTGAAAGAGAGGCTGGCAACATGAAATGCTATTTGTGAAAAAAAGAAAAAAAAAGTTATGAATATTATGTTTTTAAACCAGAATCTTGTTGGCTTTTCTTTAAAGTCAGATAGTCATAAATGACTTGACTGAAAGGATAAATAATATTTGTACTGCATGTTTGGATACAGAATGCCACCCACAGATCAAAGATTACACTCGCACAGATTTGCAAGCCTAAATACAAAGTTATATTATGGACTGAGAAGCCAATCTGCTCACACGTGTGCAATCCATGTTTTGTAGGTATCTAACATTAGTTAGATGAGAAATTTTTTGGATGAAACCTTAATAAAACAGCTAAAGGGCTTTGACTGGAATGAGTATTGGTGCTGAGTTCTGGCTATTGTTTGGAGACAGGACATTACAAGACCTTGAACATACAGGACAAAAGAGTCCCTGTGCTGGGAGACATTTAGCCTCTGGCAAGCTTTGTGCGTATGAGCAGATCATGCTGTCCACCACTGGGGTACAACTGAGCTGGAAATAAAGATGGGATGACAACTTGCTATACAGTCCAGTAATAATCAGAGGGGGCTAAAACTTAGCCTTACATATTATTCACAAGTTGGTTGAAATGCATTTGTATTGAATGTTGAATTCTCACCACATATTCTTCCAATGTGGAAACATATGATATAAGTGCCAATGATTGATGAAACCTAGAGATACACAAATACAAAAAGTAAAGGGAGATGATGTCCCAAAGACTAGACTGTGATGACTGGAAAAAAAAAAATTAAAAACGAGGGTATGGGATTCCCTTTCACATACAGTATGGATTCTTGAAGTACTCCCAAACTGTCCAGTTGGCTGAAGATTAAAGAAGACTGGATGGAAGCTCAGTCTCTGCAGAGTTTGCCTTGGGTATTGTTTACTTCTATCTGTGGGAGCTAAAGCCACAGCAGACACAGACACAACAGTGTCCAGTTCACTGGCGCCCATTAAATGGAATGTAATATGAAGGTGCGTACTTCTGCTTGTCAGTTTTAGATTTGGATAAACCACATGATATGTGATGGCAGCAGGGAGTCTGTGTATATTTAACATATATATATATATATATATATATTTAGAGCATTTCTACCAGAACCAAAGCTCCTTCTGGAATTGGCAGGAGAACAGTGTAAAATGATTCACCTAAACCCCAAAATTCACTGAATCTTTTTTTTTCTTTTTTTTTTTTTGGCAACACTTCCAAAAACTAGAGGAAAAATTTTTCCAGTCATTTAAACCTTTTTTTTTTTTAAGTAAAAACCTTCAAAAATTCTCAACGTGGATAAAACTCCAACATTCCTTGGACTTGCAAAACTAAGGTGGAAGTTTCTTAAGAACTGTAAAAAAATATTTCCAGGCTAGCTTTTCTTATGAAATTTCAGTACTTCTGTTCAATAGGACTGTTAACCCCAGCTAGAAACAAAGATTACAGAGTTAGATGCTTCAGAATGGAATGACAAATTGTTTCAGGGAAAAGTGTTCAATCATGCTTTGAATTTCTTGGAGGATAAAGATGTGACATATTAATACAGGATAGGAATGATCTATATAGCCTTCTGTAATATCTATGCATTAAAAATCAATGCAAGAGTCTGTTGAGGGGCTACATTGTGGCACCCCATAGCCAACATAATTTCTGTGCATATCTGTTTACCTACATTAAAGTCTAACTTCCTTTCATGTAAAAAGTAATGTGAATACTTAGTGCATAGTGGATAAATTACCATCCATGTATAACAATTTTGTTTACTACTTATTTGAGTTCTTGTCATCCTTTTATTTATCAAGCACAAAAAAAAAATCATTCTTCAGTCTCTTTTTAGTGAACTACTATCTGTTTATCTATTACCTTTGCAAAGGTTTACACCATAACCAAGTCACTGTACCTGCCAGCTGTTGTCCTGCATCTTTTTCCATCTTGCCTTTTGGCTCTTGGGCAGAAAGAGTGATCCAGCAACAAGCCATTCAAGTAATGACTTTAGTTTATTTTCAACACAGCTAGCTGCTTCCCCAAGTAGCTCTTAGGTTTCTTCACTGGAACTAAGAGCCCAAATAAGTCTCGTTGTTTCATGGTGATGAGAGTTGCAACATATAAGGAGTGATGGTGAAAGAAAAATAGCTTTCCTTTTGGAGACACCACAAGGTCCAAACAGCAGCACAAAATAGCAAAACAGGGACTTTTCTGTGACATTAGTTAACTTCCATGAACCTAAAAAAACTTAATTCCTGTCCATGGCCTGTCCAAATGCTACCCCAGAGCAAGGACAAGCCAGCATGGAGCTATTTACAAGTTACTTAACTAGATCATTGCAGAGTGCTTTCCTTCTTGAGTACTTATTTCCTGATTACTGGATCCAGAGCAGCCTGAGACAAAAGCCACCAATACATGGAGTACCATGGAATTGTACCTACTTCCCTTGGGTCTGAATTTCTCTCTCCTTTAAATATGCAATGGATAGTAAACAACTAGTAGCAATATGTTTTACTTAGGTGAACAGTGAGCATTATAAAGGCTTTCAGGGGGTACAAAGGCCTTGGTCTTCAGATACACACTTCACTAACTGCAAATATGTAGCCTAGCATACGCATTAGCTGGTGCAAGACAGGAAGGGAGACGTTTGCCCATGTATGAAAGCAAACACACTTGCCTGTTCATGGCCACTGCCAACACTGAGATGCTCACACACTTACACACGCACACACGGCACTGATATGGAGTTCAAAACTTCACTTAAACATTACCAAAAGTTAACACTTTAATGAATAGTAAAATACAATATCCCATCAATACAGGGATATTAAAAATAAGTAGTGAATGAGGAAGATGGTGTCTTATGAGTACAGTAAATTCCAGTTTTACATACACATTGTATAAGCACTAGAAAAGCTGAGACCTAAACATTTTCCTTGTTGTTACTAAGAAAGAGACAGGAATTCGGCTACGCACAGCCAAATAAATGAATAAATCTATTGCTTTTCACTGTGGTTCCTGACAAAATGAATTGCTACTCCTATGTGCTCTGACAATCTGTTGCAGTGCCTCTAATGAGTCATTGGTGTTAGCTCCACATTCGGAGAGTATCCACACTGTCTACACCACCAGGGGACAGATCCTGCAATAGCACTGCACATCTGTGAGACGTAGCGTGCCTTCTGTTATCATGGTTTTAATTGGCAGTTGAAAGTACACAGTTCCTCACAGAACCAGACCCGAACAAGTGGTTATAATATAAAACATGGGAAAGCAATTTGCCTCCAAAACATTAGTATGAATTGCTAAGTAATCTATTACAGCAAAAAACACAGAACATTAGCGCATGTTGGAAGGAACAAGCCAACTACACCGTACCTTTTAAATCAAAGCAATAGGTTCCCGAGGAATGGTGTACACATGCAACAAGGCTCATCACTTAAACCTGTCATCTCCCCAGACATATGGCTATCTATGGATTACGTGGTTCAGGCTGTATCTCGTTAAATAGCATTATTTTGTGTGACTTTTTTTTGGGGGGGATACTGGACATACTGAGCCACTGGGGTGAAGCTGTAATACAATAAGGGGTAAAAAGGTTCAGGGAAAGTATGGTGTTCATAAACTGCTGACAGACAGTACGGATAGACCAGTGCAATTTTTTGTTGTTTTTGTTATTGCCTCTTCTAAGCATCGGCTAGGAATCAAGGTAGTGTTGCTCTAACAGTAGGCATATCTCCGGGACTTGCTTGATGGGCTAGTGTCATTTCTCCACCCCTGATCCAATCATGCCCCTGAAGAAGGGATGCTCAAATGTAAGGGCTGTGAAGGGTATTGGTGAAGTTGGTAATGAAGGGTAGAGAGAGGAATTCATACTTTCACTAACTCCTCTTTCTCTCTTACTTTTCTGCTCCATATTTGAAAGCTTGGTACTGTAATCAGTGTATTGGATTTGTTCTTATACAAGCACCTAGGGGAATAACCCAGGGGAGAAAATGTCTTGGTACATAGTGAAAGAATATATACTATCAACTTATAAAAGAATGTAAATTATGAGTTGAGCCTAAAAAATCATGAGATCAGTGTGGAAATTACATGGGCTTTTGTCTGTATGTTAATAATATGTTTAAGTTCATTGCATTTGATGCCATGTTTTTGAGATTTTAAAATTACTTTTTCAGACAACTCCTCTCCCTATGCCTCCCAAAAATACTCAGCTCAAAGTGTTTTTCTGTGTATAATATAATATGCATGAAGCAGACCTCAAGACAATAAGTAGGCTGGTAAGGGAAAAAGTCTGTTGTTACTAGTAGGTCTTCACCCAAGCAGGCTGCTCAGGCATGCACTTCATCACAGCAGCCTCTGCTTTCCATCCACAGTTCCTGCAGCATCATTGCTGGAGATCAGACACCCCTTCCGCACTCTTCTCCCTGGCAGGTACTGAGTTTGCCAGGATGCTGGGAAGTGGGATTTCAAAGCACAGATGAGAAGGCAGATTACTGTCTGCTTCAGCAGCTGGGCACGTGTGTGTAGAAGAGCTCCCAAAGAAGATGAGAGGAACTGAGGCTTATTCTAGAGGTGCCTATATTGCAAGAGCTGGTTCTAACAGTCTCCCCTTAAGATACTTCATGCTTCTGTTCCACACCCTTATTCAATGGCACAGCGCTCTGTATAGCCTATGGGTTATGCAAATGAGAATATAGTACTGTCCTTGAAATGAAAGCAAAGGTCTTCATGCAACACCATGATTCCAACACCTGGAAAGAGAGTCAGTACCATGAGACTCCAGATAAAACTGCAATACAGATAAAACAATGCAGTACAGGTGGGGATTGATCTTCGCCAACATTCAGCCAGGGACAGAACAAATTCATTAGGACTACACTGTGACAGCTAGGACTGCCGCAGTAGCGTACGTGAACTGCAGTCCCTAGGGATGTAT
Organism: Aptenodytes patagonicus; assembly: GCF_965638725.1. Classification (NCBI taxonomy): domain Eukaryota; kingdom Metazoa; phylum Chordata; class Aves; order Sphenisciformes; family Spheniscidae; genus Aptenodytes; species Aptenodytes patagonicus. The sequence continues at coordinate 108,894,657 of NC_134951.1, read as the reverse complement.
ACGAAGGGGACATTTCTCTGAGGTACCACTGGCATATGCCGTTCTTTTCCTGCTTCGTAAGGGTGGGCCTTTAAAATCAGCATATACTGGTAGTTCTTGACCTTTCTAAGATCAGCCATGATGGCCAGAGGTTGGGAGGGAGCCAAGCCTACACCCATTCCCTTTCTTGCACATCTGCTGTGAGGAGAAGTCTGCTCCCAGCAATCAGGGTCCAAGGCCTGTTTAACACACACAGTGTAATAAGGAGATTTCCTAATATTTCTTACTCCTGCAGTCTCTTGGTCCAAGCCACAACCGAGTCCCAAGAGTTGTCTTATTAGAAAGCTGAACTTATTACTGACATTCATTTTACTTTAAAAGTTTAATTCAAATAGTTCTTTGCAAAGGACACGTTTTCTCCCTTCAGTATAAAAGTGATACAATGTGCTGCAGAACAAAAGAACTAATTTTATGAAATTAAAAATAAGCAAAGATTCATCCATGTGACTTCTGCATAATCCAGCACATCAGCATGTCCTGATAAGCAGAGCTGTGATCTCAGGTTTTAGACCCATTCATTTTAAAAACTAAGCATTTGATTCCTTCTCACTGAGCTCTGTGAAGAGATAACTGACATCAGTTTTCTTTGCGTCTTTGCAGTTGTTGTAACCTCATTATTCTTTGAATTATCTTGGCAGTTAGTAATTTTTTAGGTTTAGTTGGTGCCATCTCGTCTGTAGAGCTCTACGGTTGAAAGTACAACCAAAGAAAGGTCACAGAACAAAATCAAGTCAGTCTCCATCTTCTAGCACTTGTAGGACTCCTTTTATTTCATAATTGTTCTTTTTCTACTACTTGCTTTTGTTTCTTGGCAATTGCATGATTTCATCCTGCCCATGTAACTCATGTGAATGTCGCGTGAATGCTAGAAAAGTTCCCTTTCTTCCTCCATGCTGCCTGTTTTTACCATTTCTACTGGAGTTCTGCAATTGGGGTGAGGTAACACACCCTCATGACTCAAAACAGCTAATCTCCAAAAGCACAATAACCAAGAAGCCTAGCGTAAATTGGCTTGTCCCTAGAAGTTGATATTCAGCAATGAACTATGAGAGGATTTAAGTAAAAGATTTTGCCCTCCTCCCCCCACCCTGTCTCTCTTTAGAAAATAAATGTCTGATTCATGCAAAAATAATGTATGAACCATTTGCACTGCATTAAAAAAAATCTGCTTGTTATTCTGAGACAATTCTGCCTTCTTCTGCCTGGAATCACACTGCTCTGCTTCATATAACTTAGGGGTGAGCCAAAAATATAGGGCTGTATTTGCCAAAATATAGAAGCTAAAATTACACAAATGTCAGGATAAAAATGGGAAAATGCAGTTTCTAATAGGCTTTAAAGCAACTGTGAGAGCAGGAGCAACATTCCTACAACAACTGCTTCCCAGTGGCAAGTATCATTTCTATACATGCAGTAATTGCCATTAAATGTTATGCTATCACTTGCCAACAGCGTCTACAGAGCGGTATCAGCGTGACCGCAGCATTCCACTGCACTTAAAATAGAAATTAGCAGCGGTACGTTCATTCTTATGGTCTAAGGGTGGGTAACAACTACTGGCCATTGCAAGGTCATTCGATGTGAGATGGCTTCTTTGTTCCACGTCCACTGTAACAGGGAGGAGGTAGCTGCACTTACGCTGTCTCAGAAGTTTGCACTCCTGCGTCCCCTTTTGTAACGCTGCTGCCTGTCAGACGGAAACTGTACTATCAGAGGACTGGTTAGTCATCAATATTTGTGAAGCACTTTTTTCTCATGAGATGCAAGGAACTCCAGAAATATAAAGTATTAGTAGTGCAAATTACTGAGTAGACATGCTTGACCTTCTACTGTTTTCTGCGTTCAATTTCCATCTCCAGCTGAAATCAGTGGGGTTTCAACATATGCTTAAGGTTAAACAGGCTTAAAGGCCATTTCTGAATTGTGATGCTTTCTAAATTAGGAGCCCCATTAATTGTTCACCCTGCAGAATGGAATTTAATTTATTTGGCATATTCTAAATCACTTTCCAGGAATGAGTTAAATTCTGATTACATGCATTCCCAACTTCTATAAAACTCTTTTTGCACAGATTGCTTTCTTCTTCGTAAATCCCTATTGGATTCACGAATTCTTATTTCATTTCACTTCTCTTCATATATGTTTAAGCCTCTGAGGTCTAAGTTCACTTCTGAAGTCAAATGGGTGAAACGCTCTTGACTTTCTGGCAATTCTGAAAGTGACAATTTTCTCTATCACATAAATTACCATATTTCCTGTTATTTATTTTATGATACTGGTATTTCACTCACACAATTTTTTCTGTACCCATAAAATTTGCCATCTGGGATATAATTTTCTAATCCTTCTGTAAGCCCATGTATTTTGTTTCACCTCTAAAAGAAATTTAATATTGTCAATCTGCAGTATTCTCTCTTGGAGACAGATGATCTAAAGTTTAGCTCTCAGTACAGAAGTCATTGGCATACAACCCGCCTGCACACATATCACCTGGGAATGAGGAAGGTGCTACAGTTTAAGTTATTCTCATATGAAATCATCATCATATGCGTGAACTTCTTGCGGTTGAAAATAGAGTCTTTTTTTCCATGCAAAAGAGGAAAGTGTGGGTATCCCTGGAGTTCTTTTGCAGGGTTAAGAACAGAAGCCAGTCATGGCCTGACTGAGCAAAAAAAGAGAAGAAAAGTCAAGTAGTTTTTTTAATAGCTGAAAAAAGTACAAAGCTTGTGTTTTTGCTGTTTTGTCCCAGAGGAACAGTGAAGTCTATGCAGCCAGAGACCATGCAAGAGCAAAAGCAGAGGCATCATGTGGATAAAGTTACATGCTGATAATAACTCATGTGATGCTATTTTATTATTGACAGAACAAAATGGGAATCATTTCTCTTTGTTAGGTCAGTATTTCCAGTGGCTTTATGATACAGGCCTTATTTTTCCCTGAAACAACTTTGCATTTCAATTTGTTCTGCATATGGTAGGAATCTATTTGAAATTTCCTTTTTTTTTTCCCTAACAACAAATTTCTGGATTAATTTCTCTTTCTTTTTCCTCCTTTAGAAAATACTAGTTATTTTGCCACTAATCCTCAAGACTTCTATGTCATCCTGAGAAATGCTTGTTTGGAAAAGTCTCTTAGTGGTGGTAAATTTATTAGCCTGATATTATAAAACTGTTTGAGAACATTCAGCTAACAATGATCCAAACATGTTCTTTGTCAAGGCTACAACTCACTCAAACAGCTGAGGCAATGAAGAGGGAAGGCAGGGAGAGTCAGGATTAGGGCTGCCTGCCTCTGCTGCCTCCTGGCATATTATTATAGGGAACTGTGATCGAAGTGCTGAGTGCCACAGCAGTGATATATTTGCATTTCACCAAATAATATTAGATACATATGGTGCCCTTCACTTTGAAACTTTACCCAAACACTTCAGAAACCTTGGGCCAGTTTTTTTTCCTCAGAGAAGATACTGCACACTCATTTTACTGTACTAATTTCAGAGGAAGAATTTCCAATTTGTTCCAGGAGTAAGAGAAGAGGATTAGGTCTCAGCCTGCTCCTCAAATATTTTTGCTTGATGGACTATGGAGATACTTAAGGTAGCTTTAATTGAATTATCTCAGGTACCAGAAGTAGTCTAGCCAGAAAAGCATGCAGCATGGTACAGACTAATTCACATTTGCAAGAAGCTAGGGTTATTAACTTTTCTTTATTATTTGGTATCTGGCACTACAGAACGTTTTGCAATTCCAATTTAATGGAGCGTTTTAAGATTATGTTAAACGTTTTGCTAACTTAGAACCTTGAAAATATTTTCCAGCTTTCAGCAGCTTATCTAAAGACAGCAGTGTGCAAAACAGAAAGGTAATAAAATACTGAATTTCAGGGGATTCAAAATGACCTTCCAATTCATGTTCCTGTTGATAAACAATTTTAACAAAATAAACTGGGAGGGGAATGTTGAAGAATCCAAAATATTTCATTCTGGAACTTTTTAACTGATTTTTTTTTATTTTTACTTGTCATTTATTTACATTTTAAGAATCTGAAAATTCATTGGAACACTTAATTTCAAGTTACATAAAATATTTCCAGTGGCCCCAAAACACATTTCTTTTTCTTATTTTTGTGTGTGATTCGCACATCATCAAAATACATCATCAGTAACAATGAATTCCTATCGTGGAGACGCCCAGCTCAATCCAAAGCCTTTCTCACCTCAAGCAACTCTTTGAAGCCAGACAAAAATGCAGAGGGACATTACTGGAGAGTGGGAGGGAAGTGCATGGGACAGTAGAGGGTAGAGGTTCTGTAAGAGGAAGGTCAGTGAAAGCGGGACAATGAGGGTATTTCACTAGGTGAATATGAAGAGTATCATGCTTCCCTCACTAATTCCTTAAGGCAAGTGTTATGTACATAGTACTGAACATAAAAAATAAATAACAATAGTCACTGCTCTCTTAAACTGCTCAGAAGAGTCACTGAGTCAATTCAGTTGAGAAATGAAAAAAGCCTTCTGAACCTGCAGCAAAAAAGCAAAATTCAGGAAATCTTCCCAAATTCTGTTCTTTATGGCAGGACTGTAGAAATATATATTTTTTCCTCTGAGGCTTTAAATTGTCTTCTGAAGAATATTGTTAACAGAAAGAAATCATCTGTCGAATGACTTATAACAAAGCAGTATTTGGCTTGTGCAGTATTCTCAAAGACATGTAGAATTTTCATTGTAGTCAGAATATTAATATATGAAATTGTAATAATGATTTATTAATTAGCTGAGACTGTCATCACACTTTTCTATAGCTAATTTAAATGACAACCACACTGGGCTCTGTTTTGTCTCATGTTCTCCCTTTCAGTAAAATCAAGCAGAGACACTTTGTTGGCCATCTGAGATACTTTTATCTTTGCCTTCAAGGACCCTGGGGGAATGGAAACAGGGAAAGAATATGGAAAGAGGATTTGTACCTCATGACTTTGAGACTTTCCTTCAAGCCTTGCATTTTTTCCCCCTCCCTTTTCCTGTTCAATAAGATATCAAGAGAGAAAGCGAGCAAGGGGGGGTGGGAGGGGAGGAGGGAGCATTAGTTTAAACTTTTTCCAATGTCTAAACACTCAAAACAAAAGAATTATCTTTTAAGTTTTTCTGAGCCAGGATTAGAGATGGATTTTTCAAACTATAAAATGAAGAAAGTGAGTCTGGTTTTCATGTATTTACAGCAATCATCTCCAGTCAGTAATTAAAACAAAACAGGGGAAGGAAGGAGTTTCAGTACATAGGGCAGCAGTGTCCCTAAAAACACCCAACTGTATAGCAAAAAGTATTTGCAGAAACAGATGCTAAGTCAATTAATTCAATTTCCTCCAAAATACTTACCATGCTTGCCAAGGTAGAAGACAGAGAGAGAGCTTATCAAGTCACAGTTCATACCTAAAATATATTCTTAAAATTTTCAAAGTGTTCCTTGGAGACTCAATAGTGACTCTTGTTCTTAGGTAGTTACTGAAGATATATGGAGGCAGTGAATGCTGAATTTCAAATAGGATCTACTAAAAGCTGGTCTACCTTGAAACAACTTAATAGTCTTTATTTAAGCCCAAGTGCTCCTTTAATTTAACTCTGACAAGGTTTAGCAGAGAACTGCAGAATGAAGGAAGTAGATAAGAGCAGATGAGTAGGATGAACAGGAAAAACACACATGCATTCATGAGTCACATCCATAGGCTCCTGCCTGCAAGGAAGGTAGAAGCTGGGCTACTGGAGCTTGTTTTCAGTGTTTCATTTAACTAAGGAGCAGAAGAGGCAAATATTCATTTTGGAAGAAGGTACCCAATGTATTTTTCCCCACAGTCAAAACAACATTCAAAACTATGCTCACTTCTGATTAAAATGAGGAAATCCACAAAGCGTACAAGATCACCGAAGGCGTTTTTAAATGCATATATAATTACTCTGCATTAATGAAATATCTTGAAGTATCACAGAATGAATGGCACTGCACCATTGCATCTTCCCCCTGTTAGGAGCTATGGCCCTTGGGATCAGTTCTTTTCTATTACACAGCCTAACAGACACAATCATAGATGGTTAAAGCATCCCACAGATTTGTACTTTGTCCATAACCTCTTCCCACATTGTAACAATTTGTTACTCGAGTGTAAATCTGATACTTTTGGCTTGAAAACAAAGTGTTAGACAATCTGCAAACATGAGCTCATCACTTTGGGCAAGGTGAAAAGGGTCTCTGATGTGGTATACTCATTGTTGGCCCCTAGATATTAGTCAAAACTCTGAAAGGAAACCAGTTTTTAACGTGGTGTCTATTTTCCTTTTTGTTAGCCTTTTTTCCATCTCTGACTCTTTCACACTCTGGTATGTAGCCACTCTTTTCTTTCTCTTTTTTTTTTTTTTTTTTTTTTTTTGTGTGTGTGTGTTATGATTCAGACTTCTAGCATGTATTATCAAGCAGCTGTGTCTTGTAGGGAGTCTGTGGTAAACTTGAGTGAGGAGGGATTTTATTTCATCATCTCCCATACTCTACCCTTCCCTTTCCCTAGCCCAAGTAGTCTTCTCTAGGAGCAAACATTTACAGATACTGTGAAAAAAAACAAATATGGGAGAGCATTAGACAGCAGGAATTCCTTCCTGTTCCTATACACAGAGCAACTACTTCGTGCACCGCTGCAGTTTGTTGCATCAACCAATCTACGCAATCACTTTATATATATAGTGCTATATGTTAGATGTTTGCACTGCTAGATGGGAGTGGGAAGGGGACGGGCAGTACTGAACATCCTGTATGTGTATGTAGGCAGGCTGCGAGTGTGGGGCACTCTTAGTCCTTGTGGCTGTCGAGTGCTGCTCTCAACGTGATGGGGAGACAACCCATGGTCCTCCTGGAACCAGGCTTTCCCTTTGGCAGGCACAAAGCCTTAGCTCTTCATTACAGTTGTAGTCTGTGCACCTCCTGCTCTCCGTATGGCTCCGATAGGTTAGCACAGAGCTCACGGGGTGCTAGCCACTGGCAGGAGAGAGCTGGTATTTCAGTGCTTCACTTTTGCACTGCGCATTTTAACTTAGAAATGCTATTGTTATTCACCACCAAACTTTTCCCTGAAAAGGATGACAAACTCACCAAAGCTAAAATTCATAACAGCTGCAAAAAAAAAGACATTTCCTGAACACAAGAATTTGGGTGAAACCTGGTTAAATTCTCCTCAGGTGATCTACTAGCACTCAAGGTTTTTTTCACACATCAGACAGTGCAAAGTGCAATATGTTCCATCTCTAACTACAAACAGTACAAGTTTTCTTAAATCATCCTAAGGAGACACACAGATGCACAAAATTCAGGTATCCAGACATAGCTTATGGATTTTGATCAACATCCTAGAGCAAAGAAACTTCTTCTTTATTCATGGTTTCACCTGGCTCTCAGTCTTGTTTTTTTTAAGAAAAACAAACAAGCAAGCAAACAAACAAAACCTTGACATGAACTTTGAGTTGGAAAATACTTTTTTTTTTTTTTTTTTTTTTTAGTTTAACTCATCTATTTCATTTTTCCCTCTGTTGTACCTTTTTGCAACCAGGCCTACAAACTAAGACATCTGAGGACATTTTTTTTCCTCACAATACAACTGGGAGAAGAAAGTCTAAACTCATTATTGGAATCCTATTAAACAGGACTACTGCCTCTCTGCAGACTTGTTACACTCAGGTTCTTCCTCACTAGATCCCAGGCTTATCAGGTAGAGAGGACAGCCACAGCTGGCCAGCCTTAGGTAAACCAGTTAGCAAGACATCTTTTTGACTGACCTCCAGGTTCTTCAAGCTCAGAATGAAGTCATCATTCTGGCAAACTGGGAGAGAGAGGACCCTAGCGTCAACAAAGCTCAGCTCTTACTAAGATTGGAAAAGTCTGAGATGAACTGAAAGTCAGCAAAGCCTCAGATGTCTTCCATGGAGACCTCTCAGTAAGGAAGATTGCTGAGACAGAACTACTGCAAGAGACACGAGTTCTCCTAACTGATTTACTGAAAGCCAGTAAACTTGGATCAGAAGCTGACAGTAGACACCCTTATACATTAATCATTTTCCAGCACCTTGAAACACAATAGCATGTCATTAATAGCACACATGCCCAGTGTTTAGAATAGAAAAAATAGGAAACACCTGTGGTAACTCTGCGGGACTTGGCTCCTGTATGTGGACTGCTGCAATAAAAAGCATTGCAACAGTATAGCGGTTCCCCTTTAAAGCCTGTGGGATCTGGAGGTCCGCTATCTCTGTCTCAGAGTATTCCCTGCTTAAAACTGTATAGTCCTGGGAAGGACGGGAAGGGGAAGATAAAAGAGGCAGGACAGGAATTTGAGCTGTACAGCTACCTATAAAGGACTATCAAAAAAATGGTCTTAGCATTGTCAAAGGAGTGTCTGAGACAGCGTGAAGACTATGATGAACCGGAATTTTTTTCAAATCCAAGTACAGCTTCAAGCAGAAGAGTGTGGAGAGTCAGTGCCTGTGTAAGTAGGAAACAGCCTGAGAGATCAGGCTAGAAAGAGACTTGGAGGGAGGTCCTCTGTCAGGGTCGGGGTCCAGACTGGGAATGGTATGGACTTCTCCTAAGAACTGGGGAAACGAAAAGAGAAACAGAATTTAAATGAAGCCCTAAACCCAGGAAAAACTGTAAATTATAGAAAGAAATAATCAAAGAAACTGTCTTCTTTTTTTTTTTTTTTTTTTTTTGTGAGACCTTTATGAAAGCACATAGTTTTACAGCTGCTGTATCTGCAGAGGAGGAACTGAAGGATAGTCGCAGTGCAGCACCACGCCACAAGATGGCAAGAACCAGAAGCTGACCTCAAACAAGGATTCAGCTAGAACAATGCAATTACATTAAAATTTGAAGATCCAAACTACCAAAAATATAATGTTAATGAAACTGGAGGTTGTTTCAGAAGATTTCTGTTTTTTTCTTTGCTCTTTTGCCTGTGGTTCTTCAGACAAAATATAATCTTTACAACACATCACACACCCAAGTGACGAATACCCTCTGCAGTACAATCTCCTCTGTGTTCTCCTAATTATCTGTTTCTTTGTTTGAAGAAATGTGGGGAAAATCTTGTTTTCTCCATCACCACTTGCCTTCTTAGTTTCTTTCACCTCCACTTTTCCTCTATTTTTTATTTCATGCCATACTTTTTCTAGCTCTCTCCTGAACTTTAAATTTGATAAATTCTCATCCTTTTTAACAGCCTTCTCAAGTCCCTGAGCATATTTACTTGCTGTGTCCCAACATTTTCCCTTTTCTCTCCAACACCAAGTGAAAGACCACTCCTTTGGTCTTTAGGGAATGCTGAGTCCAAGCTAAGGTAATCACTTGTTGTCAGATTAGAATCTAAGCTATGAAAGTTCCAGGAACATTATAAAAAGCCACAACTCCATTCATGGTTTCAGTTTAGGTCTTTGGGGACAAATGACTACATTGCAAACACAGCAAGCCCACATAGCATTAAGATTCTTGGTCCTGTCTCAATACAGCGGTTGCATTAGATCACCTCTTGCAGTCTTCTTCCAGTGGTATGGTTCTCTGATAATTAGCAACTGTGTTGATAGAGTCAATGCAGAGGCCAGCCACCGCAGAGGCGCTGATCTCCTCCCCGAGGGTTGGATTGCGGCTGAAATGAATTGACAGGCCAGTGTTGGACAGTTTACACAGTTGCATGTGTTCTATGAATAAACAAAGACAAGAGATACTCTGCAGCTGGCTGGTTCTGCCAGCTCCACATTTACATGCAAAACACCATTCTTAATGAGGTTGGAGTATATGACCTCCTGAGGTGTTTTCCAGCCTCATTTATTCTATGAGTCTATGAAAATTACATTAAAATTACATTAAAAAAACAAGGAATCCATCGAAAGCTTTCATTTCATTCAAATGACTTGATTTCTTCTTAATAGCCTCACTGGGGAATTTCTGAAAATGTTGAGAACGGAACTTTGCCCACCTCTGCTTTGGCAGGTGACAAATGCTGGTGAAATAACCCTCAAGCAGGAACAGGCTGCGGCTCTCACTGTGCCTGACTTTGCAACCCTGAGCTCACGCTGAGCGGTGCTTGCTCCTTAGAGTCATTTTGTCGAAGACAGCGCGAGTCCAAAGTACACTGCCCACGCTGTGGGTCAGGTCTGCGTGTGCTGTGTGTAAGGGCTGAGGAATCTGGCACCCAGCACACGCGATCTGCTGTACGGTCGGTCCCAAGCCCAAAACAAATACAATTGGTGCACTTTAAACATCTCGCCCCCTTTGTGAGCATCTAGCGACTACAGCCTTTATTGGTGTGCCAGCCTTTTCACATCGCCTGAAAATTTCAAACAATTTCATAGCCATGGGAGTGCTAATTAAAACATTCAGCAGTTTTACTGTCTGAGCAGTGTAAATACGATGTAAAAAGAAAATTAAAGAGCATTTACACAGATGCATACTTGTTCATTGTAGCTATAAAATCTAGCTGCAGGGACCTGGCAAGAGCAAGAGTCTCTTATTCTGCAAAATGAGTTATTCAGCAAAAAATTAGACACCAAGCTTTAGCTTGGAAGAGTTATTCTTTGTTAGGTTCATTTTTTATTCATTCCTCCAAAGCCACACTTCCCTACTTTTTTCCTGGTTTATAATACTGGTCACTCAATTTAGTGCTGAAATGGGTTAAGAGATGATTTGAAACAAAATGTTTGTTTCACACTCCTGAGGTCACAGTCCACACACAAAACTTTTTTCCCTTTTACTCATGCAACAGCCTCTTTTGGACAGTGAATCCCAGTCACAGGGAATAAAATCCCCTGAAATATCAGTGGCAGGCTATGCCTAGGATAGGGAAGGCATTCTGGGGTATCTTATTTTCCAGCACTGGTTGATGTTTCAGTCTGGGATTTCAAGAACACTGACTACAGTTGTTTACACTGCAAAGAAAGGAGCTTTTTGATCAGGGGAAGCTGAGTCACTACTCCCTGTTAGTTTTATCATTTTGCAGAGAGCGAGAGCTGATGCCTGATCTTTCTCTGACCCTTTATTCAAACTTTTTTTCTGCATTCCCAGGCTGTTATATTCTGTTTAATCATGTCTCTTTGATATTCAGAAGAATCAGATACTTTTTTGTTTGGTGTTACATGATGTCATAGGCAAAAGAAGCATAAATCCCATGAGGTTACCCTCCGGTCAAAACGGTTCACTGGGAGGATGAGACTCAGCCCTAGAGCTTTTTTCTGGGTCCTGAGCTATTTTCAGGGCAGGGAGGGGTGGGGGGGGGGGGGGTGGGAAGGGGGCTGGTTTTTTGTTTTGTTTTGTTTTGTTTTCCCACAGACATCGTAAAACAAACAGACCACGGGTCAGGTAATGTAAGCAACAGACTGCAAAACCATTGCCAAAAATTGTAACCACCCAATCGTCTCTGAAGGAAAAAATTCATTTAAGTGACACATGTTAATAGTATTGAATTCAAAACACTTGTTTTGACATCCAGATGTTGGAAAGTGCCATATCCTGATTAACAAAAATATTTTCTGGTCTTTCAGATCTTCCCTCCTTATTTTGATTGCAACTCAAGTTTTGGAGAAATTCTTTCCCACTACTGTCCACTGATCACATCACTGAAGTATTTCAAAATTTTAACTTGTTTCCTATAAGGAAAAAATGGAAAGCATAACCACAAATATTTATGTTAGTGTCAGTGCTTATTATTGGAAGCTTAGTTCAGTCTGCTGCAGTGCCATTGCAAGAGCATACCATCAGATATGGCATCCAGCTCCTCCAGGCATTTAAGAACAGCATCAACACGCACGAGCTTTAAAACCTGGGAAAGACAGAGTATCCCAGATGGAAAGGTGTGAGCGACATGCAGAAATGTCCCCATGCAATTGCTTCTAATTGGAAAGCTTTGAAAAGGTATGGCAGTATTATCAACAGGAATGAACTCTAGGCGTAAGTCAGCTTTGGAGTGCCTCGCTCATGGAAAAAATGAGAGAGCAAGATTTCGATGTTAACTCCTTCAGAGCAGGCACTGCCACTAGTGATGTTCTGCAGCTAGGTGGTTGCTTGGCTGTCTGCTGTCTCCTACTATATCAGGACCCAGAATTTCCCTGTAAGATGGTGGTGAGGGAGGGGGGCATTTCAGGGAGAGGGAATTTAGGCCACCATACAGCAAAGCCTGTTTGGCTTTCAATACTTTCTAAGGATAGAGCAGGTAAGTGGTGAAATTCCCAAGTTTATAAAATTTTATTGACTGATAAGATGGGGGCTGTCTTTTTAAGAGGAAAGCGTCACCAGTGATCACGATGCCAATGCAGAGCTCCCGTTCCACAGCAGGCAGCCTGTGTTTCCCTAGCTGAGTGCTGTGTGCTCTTCTTGTGGTTGTCCATCCTTGTGAGGATGGCATTACTCTTAATAGTGATAAGAAATGAAAGACTGTTACATTACTGAATTCTACAGTAATAATGGGGAATACAATTATCTAAGAGAAATAGGTTTGGAATAGAAGGCTCAGTAATGTTTCCACTAGCCTGCCTACTTTTCTCATTTCCTTTAAATATGGTAGCCTAGATCCCAATGTTATCCCTGTGACAAAAGATCCTCATTGCAGTCTTACTGCTGTTGTTGTAGTCACTATTTGATAAATAGTTGTAGTCAGTATTTTATAAATAAAGCCTTACAACAATAGTGGGGGTTTATGCAATGTTCTAGCTTGCCTTTTATTCACTATCTCAGACTGCTTTACAACAAAGGCACACAATACTCCCCTACTGCAGGAAAGCCTTCTCCCACTCCTCCTTCCCAGGTGGATAATCTCTTCAACTGGGAAAATAAAGGCCCTTCTTTTGTCAAAGGTTTTCAAATCTACCAACAAAGGGAGCTAACTGCCAGGAAGTTATTGAAATATAAAGGCAATAACAACAACAAAGACAGACAGCATCTCAGTAGCCTAATCAAAAGCCAAAAGAAGTTTGGGGCATGGTCAAGAACAGAATTCAAGTTCCCCCCATCCTCAGATCAGAGCCATAACCACAACTATATTCAATTTCCCTATTTAATGTATTTTGGTACATTTTCACCTATCAACCGAGCAGCCTCATTTTCCGGAATTTTAAGGTTTATGGCCCATTTCAGTTTCTTCCTTTACTTTATGGGAAAGACACATTGCAAATATTGGGCAACGTCTTGCAAAGTCTTGTCCTAACCTAACACGACTGAGCAGTGTGGGAGGAGGAAGTAATGACTTCCCCCTGACCTGTGTAGCTGACATGAAGTCTGCCAAGAATCACAGCCTCTTTGCTCAAGGGAACACAGGAGCAACTCTTTAGAGAGGAGGCGGGGAAGGGGGGGGGAGGGGGGCAGAAATATGTCTCTACCCCCCCCTGTGCTCCATGTGGCAGAAGAGAGTGGCTGCACCACTTAAAAAGAAGTAGTAAATTCCTCTCCACCTTTTCCCCCCATCAGTATTTCGCTGGTGAAGGGTGGGGTGGTGTAGCTTTGCGCTGCCGCTTCCTGGATTGGTACGGTTTTGCAGTGCCCACAATGTGGGGTAGCGTATAAAATGCAGAGTCTAGCCCATTTGGAAAAGAAAATGGTTTTCCTGCGTGGCCAGAAAGACAGAGCTGTGCTGTAAGGATGGAATTTCACAACAGAACAAAAATAAAGCACAGAGCTGTTCCAGAATTTCTCGATTCTTATTCTAAACAGTAATAAACCCACCTCCCAAACCCCAGTCCGGACGAAATATTAGCATTCCCTCTGCTCTGGTTACAGCTCACATCCCTCTTAATACCTCTTGCTCTGCCATGAACTATTTGTGTAAGAAAGGCTTATGTTTGAACTGGAATTGGCACAAATAGTTACCCATTGGATATTCCTTTTCTGCAGAAATCTGATCTCTTTCAGTGCTTCACAAATCACAGAATCCACTGAGGACAGAAGCCTGTGTTTTCTTCTTCTCCAAAGAGAATAAAAAATCGTCAGTAAACCTGACAGCTTCCTGTAGTGTGGCTCTCACAGCTTATTCCAGATGAGCTGAACATTAAACTTGCCATAAAAATGTTATGATGGGAGGATGTATCTTCCACAGTGCTCAGAAATTATTTAGTGAGTTTTACCATCATCACCCCCAGGCTGTAACCATTTCCCAGCTCTTCTGAGAAGTGAAAACAGTAAGAATAAACTTAAAACCAGACCATAACAATGACAAATAATAGCAACAATTATCATAGGCAGCAAAAATGACCCAAACTGAACACAGAAATGGTCATTGCTTCTGTGCGCTTTGTGAACCACTTGACCTCACCTACTTGGGCACAGGAAAATCACCGAGAGCGGTTTGCAAGGATTCACCCAAGTCTGTGTGCCGGCAGGACTAAGTGGTGGCAGGGAGGCTGGCCCCATGCTTTTAGCAGGAGGATATGTTTTATCCCTGCGTCTACCACATACTCTCTGTGAGACCTTAGTGACTCAGCTGGCCCCAGGTTCCTCGCTGCGTAAAGCGAGGCACGCTCTCTTTACCCGCTCTCGGCTCACTTTACAGTGGTGTGTACCAAATGCCCGGCAGAAAAATGAGTATTTGTAGACTTTATTGATCGCTGCGAATGATCAGCCACTGACATCTGTCAGGCTGCCTCTGATTTCACCAGTGACTGCCAGCTGAGGATCTGCCCCCCATGGTTTTTTCTTCTCACTGAGCAGCTGCTACTCCTTTATAGTCTATTTGGTTATGTCATCATTAGCTTTTTAAATATGGGTAAGGAACCTTAAAAATGCTTTATGCTCTCAAGAGATCTGGAATTTCTCAAAAAAAAAAGTTCTGATGTTTCTCAAGCCTCCCTCCCCTTCCCCTTCTGAAAAGGCTTTAAAAATGTGGAATGTTGTGGGAAATTACTCAGAATGTAATAAAAATGTACATGTAAAAAAAAAAAAATCTAACTCACAGCTTCCTTGGCTGGAGTGATGTCCCAGGGCTGGATCCAGCTCAGCAATGCTCTTTGGCCTTTCTCTAGTTTTCTCTTTCCAGGACCACATCCCTCATTTAGTCTCTGCTTCCAGGACCCTCTCTCTCACCCACACACACCACATAAATACATAGACACATACAGCTCTGACACACATTTCTTTCTATGGCACAGGATACCCCCAAAGCTTCTTTTCTCTTTTACAAAGTTCAAGCAGCCCCTGTGCAGAGCACCTCCCTTCTCCGCTCTCTGGTCTCCAGCTAGATACAAGCAGTCCAAAACAGGGTTTATTTACTGGATCTGCTTTTTTAACCATTTATGCGTCATTCATTTCTCCTCCAAGTATATCTTATAAAAAGTAACAAAAACACTTCTGGAAAGTACCTGCTGTTCAAGGGGTTTTGTATTTTACAATGTTATTTGACACATAGAGGCTTATAGCCCACCAAGATTTCCCTGACAAATAACAATTGAAAATAACTTTTAAAAAATGTGGAAGTTAACTTTACAAAAGGACTTACTAAAGATTAAAAAATATTTAAATATATAAAAGGGAGTTACCTCAAGGTTTTGCAGAATAAAAACAGCCCCAAATTTTATTGTTTTGGTAATAATTTTAACTTTCTTATCCAGAAGTCACTTCAAAAAGTGCAGTGTTCAGAGCTATACGTACATGAGTCATCCTCTCCACCTCTTTTATACCCCTAAATATTTCTGCCATTACCGTTTACCAAATAGCACGCTGTTTACGCCTTTTCCATAAAAAAGCAGAACATTTTGTAATTGAAATATCTATTGAAGATGACAATTACTATCCAAATGAATATTACAGAGTTAAGCTTGCTGACTTGAGGCTCAGGCTGAGTTGAATGACTCGCATGCAATTCAGCGGTGTAGAGATGGGCTTTCAAAGCCAGTTAAAAGCATGAATTGAGGAAAGCATTTCATGATGAGACTCAATTCTAAGCATGTAATAGGAAGTCGATTAGAGTGCTTGCATGCTTAAATACAGGCTTTAGTATCTTGCTGGGTCATGCCATAAATGAGTATAGCTTAGATACGTAAATAGTTTAGAAAACACTATGTACTTAAAATAACTTTTTACCCTTTAAAAGCTCTTGTCCATTTCAAATTTTCCATCTCTTAGGCGGTATTGCCATTGAAGGACACAGAGCCGAGTATGCTAAGCCCCTGGGGCTGCCCTGCTCCTGCAATAACCCACTTCAAGCTGCTTGACGTGCCCCTTCCCACCACGGCGCATGGCCTGGACTTGTTCTTAATGAGCAAAATTCCCACCACACTCTAGGCACTGCTAAATTCCCTCCCAACTCTGCTCTGGGAGATTTAAAGAGGGTGTTAAGGAGGGACCTCCGCAAAGGATGAGTTTCACCCTCTAAGTGCTTCCGTTTTGCCAGTGCTGTTGCAAAGCCCAGCTTGCCACCGCACATGGCCTGCAGCCCAGGAAAGGGAGGTCCACAGCTGAATGCAGTAGCAATGGCAGAAGGTCTCCCAGTCTTGTAAGTCTTATCGTTTGCAGTCATTTATTCAAATTTTGGAGGCACTGCTTTAGGGAACATGAACACTTCTGGATGCCCTCAGAAATCCTCGCAAGTCTCCCATGCTGATACTAACTGAAAAGGGGTCATGCTTTCTCTGCACTGCGCTAGTTTTTCCAGGTTGATGGCCAGCGCAGAAACTATCCTGTTATCGAGGATAGGTGTTCCTCGGATGAACAGCTCCCCAGTAACGCTACAAAAGCAGTCGCAGAGAGAAAGCTGTAGTACGTCTCTGCTATTCTGTCACATTATGACCCTGATGTATTTACAAAAGTATGGTGTTAAACTTAGACACGAGCCCAAAGTGCTGCTAGGCATGCTACCAGGCTGAAGGAAACTATCTGCAGAGAAAAAGGAGCCAGCAACTGCCTTGCATGACATGGTTTCAGCAGAAAATGGAGAAACACAGCAGAAAACTGCCTCGCATGGCATGGTTTCATCCCTTGGCATGTGGGAGCTGGCTGGGGTTCAGAGCCAAGGACAAGGTGGGGCTGAGGGGGTCCAGGATCGCTTCCTCCTCTGCTTCTCCTGCTCTTCACAGCGTGATGAGCTCTGTGTACAGAGACATGGTGATGGGGAAAATCTGTTCATCACCAATATGTAATCCACAACTTCTACAGAGGCTGTGTTTTTGTCATGAAATGCAATAAGAAAAAAGGAAAGAAGCTACACTCAAAGCAAATCAATATTGTTTCTCTTCACTTTTAAACTGTCTGTGTAACTAGGTGCATTTAGAGTCTCACTAGACACTTAGGGGAAGGGCATTTTCACACAGGACCTTTACTTCATGGCTGCATTGCCAGTGTGAGGGTTCATACCAGGTACCAACCGCTTCCTAGCAGGGAAGAGTGACCTTTCTCTGTACTGTGGCAAGAAGTCTTCTACAGATGCTGACGTGACCGCGGTGGACTCAGAGTGGGCACCTTGTCAGCTGTGATCAAAGAAGCACTTGCCAGAGCTCAGCAGAGATGGATGTAAATGGCTTTTTCCAGTCCTCATAAGCCATGATCTGGATGAGTGCTGCAGCAGTGGAAGGTTCACCAAGTTCTAATCACCAAGGTGATTAGAAACCCTTTATTTTTGCATCTGCTTTCCAAAAATTCCTCCGACAGAAGAGACCCTCCCAAGACCAGAGCCACATAGGCTTGTAGTAGAGGTGCGAAATGACAAGAGAAAAGTACAAGATCAGGTGTCCTGATACCAGAGGAGTCATTTCAGATCTACTCATACATCTGAGAACGGCATTTCACCCACTGACTTCTTGATTAAAAATGCTTCAGTCACATTCTGGAAAGATGGAGTTCCCTTAAAGGCTCCAGCCACAGAAGTCCTTTGTTAGTTCCTGTTGCCAGAACACAGCTAGACTTTGCAAAGCAGATTTTAGGCACCCAGCTCCTACTGGCTTCTAGGGACTCTTGGAAGCCAAACTCCTTGAGGAGTTTCTTCTCTAAGACACCATGGAGAAATTCAGCAGGCTGTGTATACCAAGTGGAACAAACTCTGACACCTCTGTTCCCTGTTGTAATAGTCCCTTCCTGTGTGCTGTTCAGTACTCTGTCTAGAGTACTAGACGACTACTAGTGCCATCACTAGGAAGATGTCTTTTCTAACAACTCTTTCTGAAATTCCTTGCAGGCTGAGAGTGTGTGTGCTCTAGGGCCTCATCTGCACTAGAAACAGTTTGCTGGTATACAAGGTGTTGGCTATGCATATAAAAAATATAGGCTATTTCTGCCCCAAAATGACTACAGTCTGAGTGAGAGGAGCTTTCCGAAACCTGATAAGCTTTCGTGTTTGCGCAGCAAAATAATTCTCCAGGAAATTGTGTTAAGGTTTGACTGCAGCTGATAATTTAAAGTTAATCTAAATAATATTTGCAGATGGGAAAACATGAAACTGTGCAAAGGAGTACCAACAGTCTGCTACAGAGAGTTCTCAGAGCAGCAGCCAAAATTATTATGGTTTGCTGGTAATGCCACGCATGCTTTGGTAGTGCAAATCTAAATATAATATCGGTGGGCATTGGTGGGCATTATTCATCTGCCACAGCTTGTCGCTACCACGATATATGACACAGGAATCAAAACAACAACTCTGTACTGACATCCAAAAATCTCAGTGCCTTCTACAAATACCGGCTACATCTCAGATACACAAAATGCTCAAAGCCTCCCAGAGAAGAGCCCGGAGTGGAGGACAGCGGTGCTTGTCCTTTTTAAAATTCTAAGTTCAGGTTTTGGAGTTCATCTGAAGGAATGACAGTAAGCATTCAAAGAAAAAGATGGGTAATTCTATAGCTGATTGTACTGGAATGTCTTGGAAAAAGAAACTCGTGGAATCACTGAAATGTCATTTTAGTGCCAGTGCGAAAATTACATCCAGATTACTTCGCTTGAACATTAATGACACTGGAGAGACAGGCAACATTAGTTGCAGTTTGTGCTATAACCCAAGAAATTAGTAAATGCACCTGCCTTGCATAAATGGCAACGTTCTGCCTACTATGAAATTACCTCTAAATCAAACATAGGCACAATTTACTGAGGCTGCTTGCGTGTCAGAGAGGTCTGCTCCACATGGCACAGGGAACCGAACTGCTCAAGGTGGCTAGTACTACGGCGTTTGAACTTTATAGTGGATGGCAGACGATATAATGGATAATTAAGCAAAGGGCTGTTCTACTACTTCAGCTTTAATGAGGACTGTATTCCAGAGGTTGAAAGTATGGAAAAATATTTAGATATGATTTGCTGAGAGAATTACAAGGAATCTCAGTGCACACATAAGGACGATGCTGAGATGGAAGAATAGCTGACCATTTCATCTGAGTAAACTATTACATAACAGCTAAGCTATAATAAAACCCCTATTCCAAATCAAATAAGTCTCCCAGACTGCTTAAAATGAGTCACCAACAGCTTTATAAACATACAAAATACTTGACAAGGAAGTCTCTGATAATTTTTTAGTAATTATGTCTGTGAATTGTTCTCTGTTGACATCACTATTAGAAATGGTTTCCCATAAGTTTGCACTGCCTGTTAACATCTGCTCATTAATCACTGAGACTTTGAATATTTCTTTCATTACAAGTTTATTAGAGAGTTTACAGGATCCTGAATCTGTTTGTTCAGAGAAATGTTTAATTAGCACAGAAACAATAGCTGAAGACAATACAGTTTTATTTTGTATGGATTTTTATGGCTTCAAAAGCCTCTTAACAAGACATGATTTCACAAGACAGTCACAGATGATGAAATATCTGTGCATTTCAGAAATTTGTAAGGAACAGAAAACCATTTTTCATGGGCTTCAAGGACACTTTCAAATCTTGTCTGTGGTCTGAACAAAACAATAAAAGTTTTGCACTGAAGTAAGATTTGGAAGCAAATGCAGAGCCAAAGCTAGGAGGTCAAGCAGTGTTTTCTTAAGACAGTCCTACAGGGCTGATACAGTGAACAGATAAAATTGGCCTAAAAATGAACATGAAAAAGGAAGGATATAATCAGGGCCCGAGGAAAGATCATCCCCGGGAATATGATTTTTGAGGAGAGAGGAGAGTCTAACAGTTACAACACAGTGTTTCGGAGGCAGGAAGGTCCTAAGTTCAATGGCAGCTAAAGTATCACCACAGGCAGTTCACTTGACCTCTGTGGTACCTCAGTCAGCTAAGCTGTAAGACTGGCTTCCATGGAAATCCAGATGTTGCCTCTGAATTAAACTGTCCTGAGTAAATAAGTTACCAGAAGAACTGCATATCTGAAAAATGCCTTAGCCAGAGGTTACTAAAGGATATTACTAATGACAGACAAATGAGGAACATCAGAGACTGCCATATTTGTAGATACTTCAGCCAGGGATGCTACTTTATGTAACGCTTGGAGGAAAATAAATAATGAGTTTCATTATACTTTTAAGAAAAAAAAAGCCACAGTGCAAAGACAGATGCTACTGTTAAATGACAGCTAAAATGCTTTCAGAAACAGCAAACCTATAGTGGCAACTCTCAGTCGTTTTAATAGGCTTATAGCAGTGCAAGTGCAAATGAAATCCCATGCAGTCTATCTTGCAAGATGCAAAACTAGGGCGACTCATGGGCAATGCTTATGGAAAGGAAATATTTCAGATGCCCACTAAACTCTTGTTCTGCACTACCTACGAAGAGGCAGATGCCATCCCGCTCTCACACAGACAGAGAAAAGGAATCATTGGAAAGAGCCCATGAGCAGCCAGGCAGGAAATGATGGTGACTGTCCCAAAGCCCTGACCCCAGCCCAACTTTGTGCTGGGAGGGTGTATGTGCCTTTTAACAGGCAGGTCAGGTTGTGTGCAGATAACCCCACTCAATTTTGCATTTCATAGTCCACCTAGCATTTCAGCCCAGAAATTACAGGATGGCAGCAGCTATCTTTCATCTAGTCCTGCAGGAAAACACAAAGAAGGTTTCAAGCAAGTGGAAAATTGGAGCTCTGTTTTCCTTCACTACCTGTAACCTGCTGGGTGGAACCAAACCCAGGCACTGAGGGTGGTGACACACTGGCACAGGTTGCCCAGAGAGGTGGTGGATGCCCCATCCCTGGAAACATTCAAGGTCAGGTTGGACGGGGCTCTGAGCAACCTGATCTAGTTGAAGATGTCCCTGCCCATGGCAGGGGGCTTGGACTAGATGACCTTTAAAGGTTCCTTCCAACACAAACTATTCTATGATTCTGTGATCATGGCACAGTGGCTGCACTGCTCTCCTCATTTGCACAATTAAGTACCACGCTCAAATAGATTCCTAAATAAATAAAAGAAACACAGACTACAGGACAGCAACCAAGGCTGTCAGAAGGAAATGTTCCTGGTTGTAAGGTCTTTGTCCTGATGTGGACGCATTGGCTTGTGCCTCTGGTAAGGGGATGGGGAGTGGGGCTGCCTGCCACTTGCTTCCTCTGAAGAACAGTTTTGGAGGAAAGAGGGGAGTAGAGGGGAATAGATGATGGTAGCTGGATGCAAGGTTACAAGGGACAGGCTGTAGTAAGCTATTTTTGTCTTCATCAGGACCAAACTCCTTAATACAATACTTCACAAGAATAACTCCTGTGACAGTCACATTTATGCACTGACCACGGCTGAGGACTATATGTAGTGTCATAGCATGACCATATGTAGGACCTGCATCATGGACTAAACCACAAAAGGAAGAAATGCAGTCGATGCTGATCATAAGCCCAAAGACAACGGGCAGATCTCTGGGTCTTACGATTATGTTTTTCAAGTCCTCATGCTTGCTTAATTTTTATTCTCTTTTTTTTTTCTGTAATTCCTTCCTTCAACAGGCAGAGTGGCAAGAACTGCACCTAGGATGGGTTGCTATACTGGAGTGGGATGGACTTCGGTGTTTACACCTTTCTTCGACCAAGCAGCTTTGGTTTGAAAATAGTGTCTAGAAATGAACAGGGATTTTGCCATTTTTTTTATTACGTGCAAAATGCTAGGAATGTTTAAAAGTAACAGTAACCAAAGTAACAGGGAATAGGAAATAGGAGAGACATTTATCCCCTTAGAAACAGCTTTATTCCCCTTGCATTTCTACGGGAGCATAGACGTTTTCTGTCTGCTTTGGCACCAAAAGCAACTTTTTCAAACATCAGGAATTTTTCTGTCTTTTACAAGGGCTGCATATATTGGATGTGAGAGCAAGAAAAAGGACTTCAGTTTTAAAACACTTTATCACTGCTACCAGCAGGACAGTGTAACAAATACGACATTCTCTTGAACGAGACAGGCTGCTGAAGAAATATATAATTTCACAGCACTCCAAAGTCTTTTTTTTTTTGCTTTGCAACTAGTTCCTGCTTTGTCAGATCCTCTCATCTGAGGACATCAAAGCAGCTGAAAAATGTGGACTCGGTTAAGATGAATGTATGTGTCACTTGTACTCCCCTGGTTGGGAGGTAAGTACAGTTCAGCATTAGAAAACAGGCATTTTTATTGCGACAGTGATCGAGCAAAATCAGTCACAAGGGACCTGATCCAAAGTCCATTAACATCCACGGAAGATGGAAGTTTTTCCACTGATTTAACAGGCTTTTAATCAGACCTACTGCCTTTTCTACAATATACATCTACTCTGATCTTTCAAAGAGAAGATTAGTACAAAGCAAAAGATGTACACGCTGCCATGAAGGTCATACTCACTGATCGGCTATAGCATATGCTGTAGACAGAATTTCATGTACCTCAAGTTGACATCAGGAGTAATTTGGACTTAGAGAAGAGTATTGAATAACAGGCTTTTAAATACAGTAATTATAAGGTCTTTGAAACAAATACTAGCATTGTGATTTGGGAAGCCTGAGGAATTTAATCAGCTATTCTTGATCTAATTGCCAGTGTGATTTTCACTCTATCAGATGTGAGTTGTGATAGGTTTTGAAAAGTTTGACATACGATAGGCTTCTCGGTTCTCCTTACTTAAATGCTTTATTTATTTTATCAGACAACTTTCTAAGCACAATAGGTAACCTGGTCTGAAACTCTCACCCTTTTTGCTAGGACACAGTGAGGTAGGTGCTGAAATGACCAGAAGAATGGCTCTGGAAAGCTATCACAGCTAGGAAGGGCTGAGGTTTTGATAGTTAAAAAGGGCCAGAAATCACTTTCTGTTAGCATCCAGTATTTTAATTTTAATGGAGAGAAAAATCAATCTTTGTCTGAAATCTCACAGTACAAGCACAACTTCAGGAAAATGAAAGGAAATGCTTCTTCCCAGAGTGGAATTAATTGCTGCAGGAAACACTGGAGTCAAATACTGTGTCTGGATTTCTACAGGACTGCAGTGGCACTACTAATAACAACTGTAATTTCAATTTATGGGCTCAATCCTGAACAAATAGAGTCCTTGCAGGATCTGGGCTTAGTTCTGCAGATTTGCCGAGGCAGGAATCTGTGTTCAGAATTATCTGTGCAGACAACAGAAAGAGATAAGGAAGGCTGAGCTGACATAAGTGTTGTGGGAGGCTCCAGCAAAAGTTGATGCCCCCTGCCAAAATATCAAGGGTTTTTGCTACCTGGCTCAGGTAAAAACTCTCCTTCTTCAGGTGCGGAAATTGCAAGCATAATTGCATTTCAGGGGTAATGCATCTCAGAGTCTTCTCTCTCTCTTAAATTCAGCATGACGCAGGGACTTTGGAAAGAGCAGCAAACTGGTCCCATTATTTGGGTCTGATCATGCATCTGCGCCTCTTCCTATATGGCAGAAAATGGGCAAGTGCTTTCTGTCAATGGAGGAGTGCAGAGAGGGGAACGTAAGGAGGCTGTAAAGAAATGTGATGCAACACAACCTGGGCCTGATCCAGAGCTCAGCAGAGCTGATGGAAAGACTCGTAATGAGCCTTGGATCCTGCTCTGGAGGGATTGTAACCGTGGTCTGCAGGGAGCCCAGGACCCACCTTCACCGGCTGCACAGCATGCCCTTGTCTTCACGCCAGGCAGAGCCAAACTGTGCCGAAACGTTGTTTGTTATTGTTATTGTTATTGTTATTATTGAAAGAAGTATTTTCACAGCAGTGAAGGTCAGCTACGAATGATGACTCACTTGCACCGCAGATCTACACAAATAGCATGTGCTAAGATTACCATCTGGTATAACAATCTACATCACAAGACTCCACATTTCCTGTTACCCAGGGTAAGTAAATTTCAAGCATGAGGGAAAATTTTAGCAAGTTTCCCCAAGTACCTTTGCAGAAAGAATAATGTGGCTTACACAGAGGGGGGAAGAGAAAGGGAAATTATGAGGTAAACGCTATTCCCCTCCCTCCTGCCCCCTCATCTCCCAAGAAGAAAAACATATTAAGTTTGCAGTTCTCATTTCTATCGTATTTAAAAAGTCAAATCTATGTAATGAATACCTGCCTGGAGGGAGTCCAGCGGGATGCTGACAGCCAGGCTTTCTGGACACTGTGTGAAATGGAGGGTGTACGTTTCACTCGCTCCTTCTCTCTCCCTTTTTCCGTCTCTTTTTTTTTTTATTATTTATTTAACGTCAGGACAGCACCGTGCGTGCCACCGCTGTGAAGGGTGTTGGATCCCGGCGGCGCTGATGGCACTCTCCTCTGCACCCTGCGGCACTGAGCCTTGTGGCAGGAGTGCAGCCAGGCCCATGCCAAGCTGAGCCACCCCCAAAATAGAGGAAGGGCCCTGCTGCAGCCTGGCAGCAGGGGATGTGCACACAGGTGTCCCGTCTCGCTGGGGACACTAGACAGGCAGCTTCCTAAGCAAGGCGCAGATAAAAACACAGAGGTGGAACAAAAGCATATTTCCATGGATGCCAGCAGCCTGGCTGCAGCAGCAGCTGAGGGTCTTGTCCCAGCCAGAATGGCACCCGCTAGTGCCGTGTCCGCCCAAGCGAGCAAGGGGGAAAGAGGCTTCCTGTGACAGTGCTTAGCTTACGCATGCAAGGTGCTGGGGGTCATATTTATTGCCTGGTAAAGTTTCCCAGTGCCACTGAGCATCACTTTTTCACCTCCTTCCATCCTACCTGCCCTTCCCATCACGCCCACATGAGAGGAGTCCATGTCCCTGCTGGAAGCCCAGCCCGGGGCTGAAGCCACCTCTCAGGGTGAAGCTTCATCCCTGCAGCTTTTGCGGGTTGCCAAACTCCACAGCTCCGACCTGCCATCTTGCCCTCCAGCCACAGCACTGCGCCCCTCTCCTCACGCGTCCCAGTCACCTCCCAAGAGCCAGCTGCTGGCCAGCCAGCCAAGGGACGCAGGCCTGCTCCTCCTCCAAAGAGGCTCCCAAAACACGTGGCTTTGGGATTTGGCAGGAGCTGAAAGAAAGACCTGAGCCCCGGGAGGAGAAATAGATAAGTCTTTTCCAGACAAAACAGAGGTGAATAAAACAAATAAATAAATAAAGCTGGGCAAGCCACTGGATGCCAGAGGCGCTGCGCATGAGTGAGGTGGTTGGGAATCCCCTTTGGGATGCTGGCAAGAGTTTCTTTGGCCTCGGGGAGTTAATGATGTCTTTCACCGTGACTCAGTGCTGTTCAACATCAGCTGCAGAGAGACAGGCCTCTGCAAGGACAAGAGAGATTTCATCTCTTGCTCACATTTCAGCCAAAATCTAGCACTCAGGAGAAGGCTTCTTTCTTTCTGTTCATTTGTTTGCGTGGTAAGGGCTGCAGCCTGCGCTGTGGTGGAAAAACCAGGAGACAGGGAGATAGCAGGGCAAGAAACACAGAAATAAAATGCAGAAACAGAAGTACCCTTCTTTCACAGCCATGGGCACCCCTGCTGCCTGCCCTGCCCTGGCCTGCCCTACCCTGCCCTGCCCTGGCACACCCCTTCCAAATTTCCCATCCGAAACTCTCCTTTCCATGACCCACACATGTTTTAAGCCATCTCAGGGTCAGTGCTGATGCCCAGCCACGAGCAGATTTTCAGCCAGGATAAACTGGTTGTCCTGGTTTCGGCTGGGATAGAGTTAATTTTCTTCCTAGGAGCTGGTACAGTGCTGTGTTTTGGATTTAGTAGGAGAATAATGTTGATAACACACTGATGTTTTAGTTGTTGCTAAGTAGTGCTTACACTAGGCAAGGACTTTTCAGCTTCTCATGCCCTGCCAGCAAGAAGCTGGGAGGGGGCACAGCCAGGACAGCTGACCCAAACTGGCCCAAGGGATATTCCATACCACGTGACGTCATGCTCAGTACATAAACTGGGGAAAGCTGGCCGGGGGGGGGGGCGCTGCTTGGGGACTGGCTGGGCATCGGTGGGAGGGTGGTGAGCAATTGCATTGTGCATCACTTGCTTTGTATATTATTTTATTATTATTGTTATTATTATTACTATTTTATTTTATTTCAATTATTAAACTGTTCTTATCTCAACCCATGAGTTTTCTCACTTTTACTCTTCTGATTCTCTCCCCCATCCCACTGGGGGTGGGGGGGGAGAGTGAGCGAGCGGCTGTGTGGTGCTCAGTTGCCGGCTGAGGTTAAACCACGACACTCGTGTAGCTCTGTCAAAGAAGCCTGAGATCAATGCCATCTGGGCAGAAAGCCCTTCTAAGTGAGGAACTTTGTCTTGGTTTCCTCCACAGCTTTAGCTGTCTATCTTGCAGTGAAAGGGAAAAGGTCAGATCTTCCTCTATGCTCTGTGTAAGTCTAGGACTACTGTCAATGCCTGCAAAATAACTGCGGCTTTCTGAATTAAAAAAGCAGTAAGTAAAGCAAAGATCACGAGTTCAAACTGCACAGCCTGCTTGCTCACCATTTCAATCCACAGCATCAGCATAACTCTAACAAAACTGGGATCTATATATAACTTAACTGGGATCTATATATAACTGGCAGACCTTTGTATACCAACTTCTGAATCTCCGTGGAAACTACTGCCCTGTGGTGCCAAAAGGAGAGATCTCCCATTCTGCATTGGCCATACGGTCCGAATAGCCTGCAAATGCAGGGGCTGCAGCTCAGAGTAAGTAAGAAATCAGCCAGCGAACATGAGAAAAGATGCAATTGTTATACATCGGATTAGAGATGGCCACATTTTTTCCACCCTGTGATCTAAGGAACCTTTAGTGAAACTTCAAAGAATGAAATGCAAGAATGTGAATTCGTATGAGCCAGTAATATACACAAAACACAGTAGTGTTCCCTGTGACATTCAACACCTATTGAATATATAAGCTCGTACCACCCAAAGTCAGGCCAACAACATTTTTGTTTCTCATTCTGGTTTATCAAGGCCTCACTCAGACTCGCACTGATGTAAATCAGACCACCGTTGAAACCACTGGACTGAACTAATGCAGCAGATGGAGAGCCGGTGTGAAGGCTCAGCGTGCAGCAGGACCGTTTGAGTTGTGATACAGCCGTGCGTAACTTCACGTCTTAGTGAACTAAAGCAAAAGCTCCCAAACCCCCAACTAGTTTTATATCATTTCTTTAAAGGATCATGCACTGGACACAACAGATGGGAAAAATTTCAAAGCAGGGCAACTGCAGGGACATTACAGTTGCCCTGAGGCTGAAAACTGGGGGGCGGGGGCTGCATTTTTAATAGTATTTTCTTAGTTTGTAAAAACATTGCCTAAACCCATCTCTGAAACCTCAGTACCAAGAGTACAGATTTCATTAGCCACCCTGCAAGAATAAAAAAACCTGTGACTTCAGCACTTCTGAGTTACTCTTAACATATGAGACATTTTCTGGAGAATCCAAACCTTTGATCAACTTTATGAGAAATACCTGTGACAGAAAGAAAACATTTAATGAGCCAGAGATGTCAATTATGAGCTTTCAAGCAATTTTATATCCTATATAATGTATATAAACCAATATAGTTTAAAGGGTATTTTATCATTCTATAAATGTCCTAAACTATCCTTTTTAATATTCCAACTTTTTTTCATTCATTTGTTTCAAAGCATGAAAGATAAACCCTCTTCACATGTTCATGGTCTTTCATGGCATAAGGCAAAACTAATTGGGAACAAATCAGCAGAACTGCACAGAGATTGTAAATTTCAAACAAATGAATCACTTCTGTATTTTTTATTTCAATCAAAATTCGTTCAGATGGATAAGCAACTGATGTTGGTTTTCTGCTTTTTATGATTTTGCTGTTTTTTTTATATTCTCCTTTTTTGACCATTGTGCTTCAGGACCTGACCCTGCTTTAGGAGAAACTTACCACTGACTTTGGAAAAAACATGATCATTGGTCAACATCTTTGAAAGATGATTTTAGACATCTTGATTGTTGGTGTCTATTTTTAGATGTCTTACAGTGCCTTGGTTTTTAGAAAATGCTGAATTCCAGTCTCCTGAACTGCACAACCATTATGTGACTCGCAGACAGACATCCCAAATATCTATTTGCTTTGGTAAATCTTGCTCTTTAGTCCTGGAGTTTTGCAAAGCTGCCTGTCAGCTTGCTAAGAACCCCTGACCGTCGGTATTATAAGGAGTGATAAAATGATTCTACTTTAGCCATTCAAAGGTCATGTAGACCAAATTCTACTTTTTACCATTATCAGTAAACTTTGACTGAGAAACAACAGGATGTTTCCCTTATGCAACTAGACAAATGTCCTGGACAGAGAAAATGTTAAAACTTCCAAATTAACTGAAGTACTCAATCAGCAGACAGGCTAGATCCAGCTGCTTTAAAAGTGCTTTCATTCCTTCGCAGTCTCTGGGCCTATCTGTAATACCTTATGCTTCCATTTTGTGAGGTTTCTTGCAAAACGTATTAGCCTCAGTAAGAAATCTTCAATTCCCACGGAGAATTACATTTCAAAATGATGCTCTGTGCTAGTAAGTAATATTTTTCCTGGGCTTCCACATATGGCAATATTTATCTTCAAAGTTTTCCTCTTTGGCTCGTAGGCTGGTTTGTAAACCAGATGGTCTTGTGTGGCCTAATTGTAAGATGATTTGTTGTGTGATTCAGTAGCATTGTTTATTTGTACAGTGGTTTGATGGAATTTGTAAACTGCATAATATTGTTTTACTGTGTTTTCTTTTATGAAAGAGCCACATCTTGCTCTGGCATTTGTGGCAGCGATTATAATTAAATGTAGTTCTCAAGATACTTTGATCTCTGTTTGCTTGCTGCATTAAACTAGTAACATAAAAACACAATATTTCTCATTTAAGCAGGGAATCAGTGCTGGATCTGAAGGCTGAGTGAATGCACCAAATTTTATCTTAAAAAAACAGAAATATAATAATCAAACAAGTAAGATGTTAATTGAATGGTGGAAATTCGATGGCTTTTGAGCAGTGTCAACTTTATGATTTACTTGCAGCTAATGCTTTTGTCCCCCTTTTAACAAGCCTCTTTCATACGGTTTCTGCAGAAATGTCTGCTTTTCTGAGGCAAGAATAGTTTTGCCCTACTTGATCACGGCATATGGTTACTTGTATTCATATAAGTATTCCTTAGCTGTGAATATATTTAGGCTGCCAAGTCTATAAAAAGATCTAAGAGCTTTCTGGCCTTCCCACTCTGTTTCCGTCGTGAAAGGTGCCTTCAGCGGTCTGTTCGGTTTCTGGTAGGCAGACTTGTGGAGGGGTGACTGTGACTGGGAACCCAAGAAATACTTTGGAGAATGGGGCTCCAAGCTTAGGAGATCAGGAGGCTTCTTTCACTTTGAGGAACTCAGCTTCAAGCCAACCCACTGTACTCAAAGTCACATGTATGTCCCCTAGCTATTGATGGTCTGTATGGCAAACTGATGGACACAGTTCAATGCCGCGCTCTTTTTCAAGAGATGTCCACATCAGATACAAGAAAATCAATACCATGCACTCATGGCATTGATACAGCCAAACCTCAGAAGATAGGCTGCAGAAGGAAGAGATACAAGAACCAGGTTTGTCCTTTAGCCTCTGGAAGCCGTTCTTTTAAAGCAGAGGCTAAGCACAATGACAGCACTTTCAGTAATGTATCTCGCTGCGTGCTGTGTATTACAGTATCACCAGGACTGCTGACCGTAATTCTTCCAGTGTCTCTGCTTTTTTTTGGCAGTAGAAAGTAAAGGCCATTATCCCCTCCTCCCTGTAAGGTGTTTGGAAGAACCAGATGGGAACCAATAAATTGAAAATTTGTTGGTATGGATTAGGAATTATTTTAGTACAAAGATGCTGAGTATGCAATCTCTAGTAAGTAATTTGCGACAGATTTGGAATAAAGCAGAAGAATCACAGTCTTCTGAACAAATCCTGTAATTATTCCAGCAGGAAATATGGGTGCAATGATGATTCACGCAGAAAGAGTCTGATTGACCTTTAATTCTTATTTGGACATTTGCTACTTTTCATCCCTTTATGCAAACACATTCTGTGGCAGGTTACTCTTGAAAAGATTTCAAAGGAATAGATGAAGATTCAGAGACAGACGCATACCGGTAAGTAACCCAAGTTCATGATGAAGCTGAAACTAGACTGCCATGAAGCTACTCCCACACAATGCCTGGCCAGCCTAGGGATGCGTTGTCGGTTTTTTAGTGTTTTGACAGAGGCAGTCACTGCTCTTGCACTTTCCTAAGCAGGTCTTTGTTTCGTATAAAACCTTCTCATTCTGCCTGTTTGTCTCTGGAGATGCAGCTTACAGTTCTTGTTCTTTGTGGTCATTTTTTGCTGAATGAGATTCCTTCACGCTGAGATTTTCTCTTAGGTCAGGCAGTGGTTGAACATCAAGATGTGTCTGAACACAGTTTGTATTCTGCTGAGATCTACCTTATCTCAAAAGGCCATCATAGCTTTAGTCTTGTCAGGTTGCCACTACTTGGCAGTGAATAAAAGCCCAACTGAAAGTGAGAAGCACAGCTGAAAACTCCTTTCAGAGGTGTCTGCCTTCCCTTCCCATGAGCTGGTAGAGAGTATTGGCACTGAGGTGCTTTGCCCCGTTATCATGGACAGGAGGGGACCGGGCTGTTTCCAGAGAGGCTTCTCATTAGGACACTTACACAGGTGGACCAGTTCATGCTACAAATATGTTTTTTTTAAATTTCTAGAGAGAATATTGTCAAGGCTGAAAACAGTTTAGATGATTAGCTATGTCTTTTTCCTCAGATTTTTTTTTTCTCAACAAGAACCTGAAAACCTGACATTTTCATTCTTGTTTCTTAAGTACCAAAGAAAGAAGATGACAATTGTTTCACTTGGGAGACTTTTTTGCTGTATGCTGGAGGCATGGGAGAGAGATCGTTTCTCTGAAGAAAGCATATGCTCAATTGAAAAGCTGCAAGGAGCACGACTTCACTCAGCGCTCTGTTCCAGTTATCCTGGAGACTCAAGTAGATGTCGCCATGTTAATTCAACACAGCTCATGGTTTCAGGCATTTCTTTACAGTCAGAAACACTGGAAACTTAATTCCATGTTTGAAATGAAAACTGATATATTAATCTGACTATATGACCCCAACAACCTAGAGTGCGTATGCTTAATTCTGCTCTCAAGCTGAACTATGAGTGCACAGCATTTCTGATTGGAGAGTATAAGGCAAATATACTTACCTGTTCTCTCAGAAGTCAAAGACATCTCAACAAAGTCTGATAAAACTTTGCAGATAAATTTATTTCTGGGCTGAATTCCAATATCAAAAGTTCAGCCTGAAAATGATTTGAGAAAGCTATGGGCAACTGAAAAGGATAGTTTCCTCTAGCTATAGCCGTATAATATACCCATGCAATAAATACAGCACAAGAATTGAATCCAGCATTAAAGAATGTTATTTTCAATACTGTTGGATGAGATAAAAATGACAGCAATACCTTGTAATAGATACCAATTTAAGTGGTAAGATCAATTTCCTTCTTCAGAAAATTGTCATATTCTTCATTTTTCTAGATTCCATATATAAATTCAAATGTGTAATATAGATGGTTTCATGTAGGCTACTGTGGCAATTAATGTTCAAACACTTTACAAACACGCATGCTTTGTGCGAAGCCACCGGTAAAATAGCAAACTGAGCCTGACCGTTCTTAGCCAAATTACTTTAAAGCCTGGTTTTTCCCCTGTTGAAATAGTTGTGCTGGAGTAAAGCTGAAGTAAGAGACCTGGGAATAAGACCACTCAGTTCAACTCGGTTGCCTCCAAAAGTCATTTCCTACATCCAGCAACACAAGTTACAAAAACAACCTGCTGTGGCTGGAGTAACCCAGAAGTGAAACAGTCTCTGAAATTTCCTTTTTTCCTCCCGGGGGCCATACAGTAAGACTGCTAAGAATGTAACTGGTGAAGCTGTCCAGAAAGTGCAAAGATACTTAGCAAATAGAGGGAGAGCTTACAGATACAGAAAAAAACTATATAAACATTGCAGTCCAATGCAAATTTTAAAGAGGTCTTCAAATTTATATGCACCACTTCAATCTGTGCATCCACAGAAATGGATCAAGCATTAATAGATTCTTTCCTTTCTTGCTATGTGCATTTTTGCTTGCAGGGGTGTAGATGGGGTTTTCATATCTGCAGCCTGTGACACACATTTTTGCATATACATATTCATCAGCTTCTGAGGATAGATTTCCCCTGGCGTGAGTGAGAGTCACCGATTCCTCCTACACTGCTCACAAGGGGGAAGGAGGTCTGATCAGTGAGACAGTTGTTTGAATGAGTCCGTGAGGGTCTTGTGGAGACCAAGACACAATATTTTTGCATTATTTACATGGATGGCCCACTGTTGAGAGTGCGTTTGAGGTCCTGCTTTGTGCCCAGCCTGCAGAGCACCTGGCGTGTTACAACACTGCTTTAAGGGACCCGGCACCAGAGAAACCCAGGGGTTTAATGCTTGAGATCTCTTCCTCGGTCCTTGGGATACTCGCTGAGATTTCAACTACCTGATAGACACCATCTGTTACCACAAAGCAGTGGAGGAACTTTTAATACTAAAATAAGAGAGAGAGGCCTTGAGAGCAGTTAGGGGTGCTTAGCTAGAGGAAAAGTTAATTAAGGTCTTGTTAACAGCTCATTTAAATTATGTCTCCTGACTGATAATGATCTCAAAATGTATCAGTGACTTTCAGTTATTCCTAGGTAAATTCCTACCTCCCTAAAGACGCCCCTATTCCAAGACAAGGGATGAGAAACAGGAACAGCCCTTTGTGCTATGGAAGCACAGCCAAGTCCAAAGCAAAAAGTACAACAAAAACCAGTCCAATTTTCCTGCGGCTTGATGTAGGGCCTATACTTTATGGTGACATAAACCTTCTGTTGTGTTCATCTTTCCTGCTCCGCTTTCTGTGACCTGACTTTGCGTACATCAATTGGCTGTATTTGACACTCAAGATCTGCAGTGATTCACCTCCTGTGTTATCCATCATAGCTGGATATCAATGTGAAAAAAATAAAGTCAGCTCATATTCTTATTTACAGTCTTTTGGCTTTTTTGTAACTGAGTGTTTCATAGAAGAAGCAGAGGAAACAATATATTTCAGAATATCTCTAAATCCAGCTTTCCCTCCCAAATGTTCACAAATTGATCCAGACCACCTCTTTGAGAACAGGTTACACACTGCAGAGGAATGCATAACTTGCCCATGAACTGCTGCATATTTTGTCCTTTGTATTTACATTTTTCCAAAGGAAAAAAAAAAGCAGGTTTTTCCGGATAAAGATATTTTCTGCTTTTGATGGATGAAATTAGTCTGCATATCCTTGGAGACTGCCAACAAGTTTACACTAGGAACTGGAATGAAGCCATCAATTCGTTTCACATGGGTTCCATCAGATGGCAAAAAACCCATCACATAGTCCCATAATGCTGGTCTTTTAATCAGTGAAGAACGAGGTGACTTAAGGTGTGCTGTCCCACTACTGTTTTTCTGGGAACCACCTTGACGTGTAGGGACATTGACTGTCTCTGACTGCCATTACTATGAATGGCAATTAGATTTATACATCTTTGTGCTTGGGAAAAAAAAATACAAGACTGTTCTGTGAGACTTGCATCTGGCATGCTCAGAGCTATTCAAGTGCAAGAACTTCTGGCATCTTAAGCTAAAAGCCTTACACACCCCAGCAGTGAATTTGGTGATTAAAGTTTGGTTACAAACCAGTTGCAGGGATCGGACCTAACTGAATTTTGTAAAACTGGTTCAGGTTTGAACACAACATCAGAACCCCAAACACTTGATTTTCGACTTTGGTTAAATGTGGACTCACATGTTAACATCTTGGTTTGCTCCATCTCATAGCATAATCTCTAATTAGCTGGATGAAATGGTATGTAAGAACTGCTTTCTGAGCCTCGTGGTGTACTTCACTGAACAAAAAGAGACTCAGTCCCATTCGCCATTTGTATCTTCCTTGTTCCCTTGTTTTTGGTACGAGTTGCGTGGATCTTTTAATTGGGACCTGCTTACAGTACGTGCAAACAGTGCCGAGACCCAGAGATCAGTGACCACTGACCCTTCCTCCATTCCTGCCATCATCTTGGTTTGGCACTAAAACACCCCATTCAAAGGAAATATTTGTTTCTTGGACCACCATATGTTTTAAGAAAGGTTTATACCCCAGGGGTTCTGTATGAGATTCCAGGAGGTTACTTCATTAAATGAGCATATCAAATTTGATTGGAAGTTCTCATCAGCTTTCTGTTCCATTTAATTTTATTTTTATACAGATGAAGAAATTACTGTTACACCCATACCCACTGACAAGCCAACTACATTACTTCACATCTACTTTATAACCACATATAATTACATAACCTCTCGGTTTATTTTCTTCCAGAACTCATGGCTCCTCATAGAATCTGTTCCGTCTGATCTAAGAGGCAGATTTTGGCCTAAAAAATGGTTTTCAAGACATTTACATGGTTTGGGTTTTTTCCTATATTGAATATTCCACATTTATTAACCACAATTTGATTCAAGCAGAGCAGCAAGGGCTTCACTGATACAGTCTGGAGCGGCTGTATTAGTAAAAGACAAGCCCAGCATCAAAATATTCTGCATAAATCTCATTATCGTGGGAGAGCTTCCATCTTTTCAGCCCCATGCTATAAAAATCTCTCTTAGCACACTGTGTTCCCTCCACTTTGTTCCTCTTTAGTTATAGGCACCACAACCACTTTCCCATCTAAAATTTCCAATCAACATTCCTCCTCAAACCCTCCTGTTCTTCATTGATTTCAGAAATACAGCAGACGGAATTGCTAAGTATTCTCACCTCACTGTGTGAAGGCTACCTTGGATAAGAATGGGGCTGGCAGATTACATTCATGTCAAAGCACGTAGCTGGGTAACTAAAAATAGTTAGAACGAAAATTAGTATCTGGCAGTTTTTGCAGGACCATAGTTTTATGCTAGTATAAACTCACTGAAATCAATTAAGGCAGATCACTGTAAGGCTAGAGCGTAACTGTGGTGAAATGGCCCCTAAGATTGTTTTTAATGCTCATCCCAAGTTGCATTCTTAAACACATATTCACAGACCACAGGGTCCATTTGTTATAATTTATCACAACAACACTAAACAAGCTGGCATAAACTTATTCTTTCATTCATGCCAAGAAATGCTATGCACCCCTTAGATCCCAGAGAAGGCACCAGGAGGAGCAGACGTTCACCCCTTCTCGCCATCAGTCCCCGGTCTGGAAGCATTTTCATATACGATTTTATCAACTGTAAAAGTAATGATTCAATCCTGCAGCCCTTCCTCCCATCAGTTTTATTTATTTAAGTGACTAGAGCTGCAGAAAGTCTGATAAAGAAAAGCTGCAATACCAGGCTCCTTAATTCTTATTTGCTTAGATAATGCAATTGCATATTGCAGACTACATGGAGAGAGACTGACAACAAACTAGGGAATCCTATTTTCTGTCAAAAAAAACACTTCCGCGTGGCTACGTGGCTGCTGCTGGCAAACTGAAATAGCTGAGGCAGTTGAGCACCAGTGTTTCTTGCGCTCTTTTAGCCAATGACAGAAATAGTGGTTGGGACTGTTCGTAGATTGATGGGGGTGGGCAGGGCTCTGCGGGGCCTCCAGCCCAATCTCCTGCTCAGAGCAGGCACAGTGGGAGCGGGCTGCCCAGAGCCTTGCCCAGCCAGTTTTGAGCACCTCCAAGGACGGAGATGTCATGCCCTCTCTCGGCAACCTGTTCCACCACAGCTTGGCCACCTCCACTGTAAAAATACTTTCCTTTCACAAAGCCAGAATTTGCCATGTTCCAACTTGTGTCTGTTGCTTCTCCTCCAATACCCCATCTCATCCCATTGTAGACTATTTTGTACAACATACAAAACCGACAGTTTCACTGAGCTCTACTGAAGGACGCAATGGCGTGGGACCATTTAGTGTATGGGCATCATGAAACAGATCACCTTCTCACCTCCCACAGCACTACAGAAATGAGGAAGAAACTACTTTGAGATCCTCTACTAGAGAGGAAAGCCCCCCAAACTCGTGCCTGCAGTAACAGGACTGGCAGGGCATGGTTCTGGTGAGGGATCAAGCACAGTGGGGCTGTGGGGTAACACCGTTCCTGCCCAGAGCAGTACCTGTCCTGCACACCCATGGGACAGCGCTGCTGCTCAGAGCAGTCAACCAGAAGCCACTTCTTGCCTATAGACCAAGACATATACTGCAGTGGCTGAGGGGAAAGCAATCCTCTGAGCAGTCGTGATTCACGCTCACCTTGGATGGCTGTTCTTCACCTCAGCCTGTGCCGGACCGCGTCAAGGTCACACACACTAAAATCACACACCTAATCAGGCTTTGCAGGGATTAAGCTGAGCCGGAGCTGAGGAATCGCCTACGCCAGAAGAACGCTACCATACGAAAGCAACACCAGCATGTAATTGAAATAATTTATTTACCACTAGAGCACCACAAAAACAGACATACAATGTGTTAAAATACAGAGTAATCGATCACCAAAGTACAACACAGCTGTCCTTTAAGTTCCTTTTATTTTTTTCTCCTTTAAACCATGCCAACCACACATTTGTATTGATGCTAAACACATAAAAAATGCTGTCCTACCCCACCCAGCTAAGTGCTAAGATTCCCCTTAGCCCCAGTCAACCCCTTGGGTCTGATCTTTCAAGGTGCTGAACATTTCCCACCAGGTCTCAGGGACTTTGCTCAGACAGTGGCAATTACCTCGTCGTGATAAGGCCTCTGGCACAAAGTCCTTGAGCTGTTGCAGACCCATCTAAACATCATTCGAGGGGGATTTACATCAGACCTGAGCGGTGCTTAGGACTCCCATTACCCCACTCTATAGAGGGGAATTTCACCCATGAGTTCTGCACATTGTAGGATCAGGCCTAACATCCTTGGTAATTAAAGGGAAATACATGCCTAATAAACAAACAAACAAAAAAAAAATTGTAGGAGCTTTATAATAGAGTATTGCAAATACTATCAGTGCATTTTGAGGGAAAAAAAGTAAAAAAAAATAAGTATTCAATCTTGGGGTAATGACTTACCAAAACAAGGTGTTACACTTAAATTTAGAGAAAAACTCCAAACCCAAACCAAAATTTTCAGCTGCGTCCAGCGCATAGTGAGTATAGTTGGACAACTATGCTACCTCCTATTCCACTTTTTCAAAGCTTCAAAACCAGTTTTGAGCTGCATTCCCATAGCAGAGAATTGCAAAAACGTTTTTAAGTTTTTTAAAATGTGTTCATCCTTGTCTCCTTTCCCATCCAACAAAAATACAGTTCTCATACTGAACCTGATAAAACTAATTTTGCTGCCGTAC
Source organism: Aptenodytes patagonicus (assembly GCF_965638725.1). NCBI lineage: Eukaryota > Metazoa > Chordata > Aves > Sphenisciformes > Spheniscidae > Aptenodytes > Aptenodytes patagonicus. The sequence goes on along the minus strand of NC_134951.1, from coordinate 108,856,858 downwards.
ACAACAAAATTCAGAGTATTTACTACCCTGAGGAGTTTCACTGAGTTCAGTGCATCTTCTCACTGGAGTAAGTCTGGCTCAAGCAAGTGTTAGCAGGACAGATTTTTCACTTGTTCATCTCAACTCACTAAATAAATCAGAAGTCTAACATACCTCCTCCTCTGCGCTGAGTCAACGGGTGGGATTAGATCATCTGTGGGGCTATGTTTCCATCTAGGCAATAAGCACAGGCTCTACCGAAGTTCCGAGGAGCTGCGTGTGCAAGCCGCTGCGGTACTTCAGTTTTGCATCAGTGTTCTGCTGAAGCCAAAGAAATTGCACTTCTTAAAACTGGAGCTGACAACATCAAGCTCAGGAGCGTCCTCCCGACACCGCTCGGGTCAATGACAGAAAATGTCCTTCCCATCCAAGTAGTATGTTTTTAACGCAGTTTTCCAGCTTTGCCATGCAAAACCATTCATCATGTGAAATGAACTGAATGCGCCTTCACAATTTTTTTGCTAATTTAGGTTGGGGCTTTTTTTAAATGAAGAGTATGATGTGGATTTTTTTTTTTTTTTTTACTCCCTCTACAATATTTAAACATGTGTAACAACAACAAAATCCTAGGAACCCCACGTTCCTTTTTCCTTTCCTTTTTTTAAAAGAAGCTTTAATGTGAGCTCAATTAGAAAGGAATTGGCAAACTCTCAAAAATCAAGGGTCTGATCCTGCTAATCCTTACACACACACCCCAATAGCCTAAAGGGGCCTGCCGTGCCGCTGCAGAAGTTAAAGGCAAACCTCTGTTACCTGCAGTAGAAGCAGGATCGGTGCCACGGACTAACTGCGGGGGCAAGTCCCCGCTGCGTGCGAGGCCGATGCACGGCCTCTGACTGCAAAGCGATCCCGCTCACACCCCGTTCGGGGCATCGCCGCGGCAGACGCTTCCTACCAGCCTTCTGCACAGTGGTGAATGTCATTCTCTGCAAGGGTTTGCCTCGCCACGGCCAGGCTGGGACATCTCTTCTTGCAACACCTCGCTCCCTGACCATCTGTTTGAATGTCTATAGCTGAAAGGAAATAAAAAGGTCTAGGAATCCAAACCGCATCGCGATTCAAGTGTTACAAACGGGGACAACTTGAGGGGGGGTGGGGGCAGGGGGGGCGGGGAGAGATCACTTTAATCCATCCTTTTTATAAAACAGAAAACAAATGGAGTCAGGTAGCTTATGTCATAATGATGAACAATATACAAAGCACATGTATAGCAATTATTATAAAACATGTATTTGTAGTGCAAGTCAAAATATAGGGACTCTACTCATACTGGCCAGCTAGAGGGAAACACATGATTCTGAGTGATCTAAAAGAGCCCCAAATTCAAATTCAAACTCATGAGAGCTGACAGTATTACAGAGTACAAAAATATGGTGAAAATTTACACATTACACATAAAGTACTTAATTTTTTAATAGTTTACAAATAGAGATCTACAGATATGTTTCCAATTAAGCTGGCTTTTACTACCCACCTATTGTAATACTCTAGGTATGGTTACATATACCAAAAGAACAAAAAAATCCCATAGCATAGCTATACAGCAACATATTAAGGTCTGAAGATTAGACCAGTACATGTTAAATATTTCACTGGTTTACTAAACTGACATTTTAAATCATTTACAGTAAAAAAAAAAAAATCTTATAGACTTGTCTTTGAGACTGAAACAAAGTGTCCTTTATTAGTAAATTATTCAGTATTTAAAACAAGGGTTTGAGACCTTACAAGAAGCCTCTCTAGGCAGCTGGCATGAAAAATAAGGTATTTTAAAGGCAGAGTTTCTCAATAATGTAATAACTGATTTCTATTTTAATTGAACTAAACTAACCATTACTTTTCTGATTCTTTCGAGCTTGTGTTCCTTTAGGCTTTATATGTATTTCTGGCAGCTTATTTGGTCTCCACTTTGTCCACATTGGCTGGTTTTCTTTTTTCCAATGGCGATACGGAAATGTTCATTTGATAGTTTTTACACACAAATAAATAATGCACTGTTAACTCTACAACTAAGAGGAATGGGTAGGATGCCTATTGCGTAACAATACAGAGAGATCAAGTAAGGCACGGGACAGATACAGCAACTCCACTTCATGGGATTTTCCTGTTTTTTTCCTTTCACATAGTAACACTAACAAATTTCTTCCAGTGTTTATTTTTTAAAAGGTTTTTTTTTTCTTTAACTTTGCTTCTTGTCTATCTCACACTATGTGTAGGTGAAATGTAGGATAAAGGCCTTCAATGTTTTGCTTCAGATGCCAGTTTAAAAAAAAAACAAAACAAACTTTCAAACAGTTCAGACTAGTACCGCTTTTTTTTCTTCTTTTTTTTTTTTCTTTTAACACTGATGAACCTGGGTTTTCATTTTTCTTTCTTTCCTTCTCGCTCTCTCTTTCTTTTTTTCCTTGTTTTTTTTTTTTTAATGCACACACGTCACGCTGTTTCAGGGGTATCCTTTAGCTGCACTTGCAAGACTTTACGATCATGTTGGACAGCTGTTCGATTTTGGGTGTTTTGCCAATGTAGTAGAGGATGGTGAGGGGTTCCAAATCCTGGGACACGCAGCACGGAGAGGCAGAAGCTTCTGGATTTATGGTGTTATACAAGCTGAGTACCTAAAAGGAGAAAGGAAAAAAGAGAGATTAAGACAGCTACCTCTGCCTTCCTGCCACTGCAGAGCAAATTCCTTTCTGCATCGCTTCCTCCCACAGCGCCTGAGAGAAAGCCCACTGAAAGCACTATGAAGATTCCTGGATTTTAATATTTTTTATGCTTTTCCAGTTCAATCTGGTGTCACCATCTGCCTGAGTTTCCTCAGGTTCTATCCATACAGTCTTAAACCTCAAAACAGGTACATGCCTGGAGCCTGCCTTGAAAGCGTAGCCTTTTGAATCAACACGCACACTGTATCGATATGGAAAGAAGAAACTGAAAGGTTTTTATCTGTCTCTTCAGATTGCCATTTGCTGATACAGGATTTTGGCTTTACAAGTGCACCAAAGGGAGAAGAGAGCCCTTCAGAGCATGAGCACTCCTCCGCTTTTCCTCTCTGGCTACGTTTTACTAAGTCCATTAATGCCACCCTGCAAGCACCAGGACTCAAACTGCAGTTACTCCTGTTGAGAATCGGCTGCGGTGCAGTTAGCAGCGCTGGTGCTTTATGTCATGTTGGATTCATACGCGTGGTTCTCTGCAAGGGAAGTATGTAGGGTTACCCACTGATGATGCACAGGTATTTCTGAGGATGCCATTAATGTGTTAGCCAAACACCAAGTGACCTTTTCCTAGAACTTCAACACAACATTTGCAGCTTAGAGAGACAGAAGACCTGTTCAGGAGAGCAACACTAACTACTTTATTAAGCAACTTCTGACTCCTTGGGCAACTATCCAAACCACATATTTGTGACCATGACAGTTATTCTTCCTCTTTCCTTTAAAAACAAGTGCCGCTCCAAAATGTGTACACTACTACTCCACACCAGCACGGAAACATACTTACCTTATTTATAACTCTGCCTGCTGACATTGCTAATAGTACAATGCCACAGCCAGTGACAGCTACAAAGGATATCTATACCTGGGTCTGTAAGTTGAGGAAGAACACGCTGTCATGGCTTTACAGACCAACGGGAAAGCAAGCTGCCCCTTGGACACGAAGAGTTCTCCCTGCTGGCTGACATTGATCTGGTATTTTAAGGGAGGCTTGAAAAGGGGGAGACATCATTCTTAGTATGGACCTGAGGGTGAAATTCTTACTTTATGACAACTGTGATGCAAACATCTGCCTCTTGCATTTACTGTCTAGACATCCTTATTGACAGTTGAGAGAAATAAGCACTTCACAGCAGAATACTAGTCATCCTAAGGCAGTTGGCTAAAATACCACATCTAATCCCTAAAATAAAAAGTCCCATCTCAGACAAATATCGGTTCTTCGGCATCCCAGACACAAGGTTCCTCCTTTGCATATGAATTTTCAAAGTACAAGAATGAATACATCTTTTGAAGTAAAAGCAGCACATCTATCAGTACATTTTCAGAGAATCAGAACCATAGAATGGTTTGGGTTGGAAGGGACCTTTAAAGATCACCTAGTTCCACCCCCCATTCCATGGTCAGGGACACCTTCCACTAGACCAGGTTGCTCAAAGCCCCATCCAACCTGACCTTGAATGTTTCCAGGGATGGGGCATCCACCACCCCTCCGGGCAACCTGTTCCAGTGCCTCACCACCCTCATAGTGAAGAATTTCTTCCTTTTACCTAATCTAAATCTACCCTTTTTCAGTTTAAAGCTATTACCCTTGTCCTATCACTTCATGCCCTTGTAAAAAATCCCTCTCCAGCTTTCTTGTAGGCCCCCTTCAGGTACTAGAAGGCTGCTACAAGGTTTCCCTGGAGCCTTCTCTTCTCCAGGCTGAACAACCCCAACTCTCTCAGCCTGTCTTCAGAGGAGAGGTGCTCCAGCCCTCTGATCATCTTCGTGGCCCTCCTCTGGACTCGCTCCAACAGGTCCATGTCCTTCTTATGCTGGGGTGCCAGAGTTGAACACAGTACTCCAGGTGGGGTCTCACCAGAGCAGAGTAGAGGGGGAGAATCACCTTCCTTGACCTGCTGGTCACGCTTCTTTTGATGCAGCCCAGGATACGGTTGGCTTTCTAGGCTGCAAGCGCACATTGCCAGGTCACGTTGAGCTTCTCATCAACCAACACCCCCAAGTCCTTCTCCTCAGGGCTGCTCTCAATCCATTCTCCACCCAGCCTGTATTTGTGCTTGGGATTGCCCTGACCCATGTGCCTTGCACTTGGCCTTGTTGAACTTCGTGAGGTTCGCACGGGCCCACCTCTCAAGCCTGTCAAGGTCCCTCTGGATGGCATCCCTCCCCTCCAGCATGTCAACCGCACCACACAGCTTGGTGTCAGTGGCAAACTTGCTGAGGGTGCATTCAATCCCACTGTCCATGTCGCCGACAAAGATGTTAAACAGCACCGGTCCCAATACCGACCCCTGAGGAACACCGCTCGTCACTGGTCTCCACTTGAGCCATTGAGCCATTGACTGCAACTCTTTTGAGTGCAACCATCCAGCCAATTCCTTATCCACTGAGTGGTCCATCCATCAAATCCATGTCTCTCCAATTTAGAGACAAGGACGTTGTGCGGGACAGTGTCAAATGCTTGCGCGAGTCCAGGTAGATGATGTCAGCTGCTCTTCCCTCATCCACCAATGCTGTAATGCCATTGTAGAAGGCCACCAAATTTGTCAGGCACGATTTGCCCTTAGTGAAGCCATGTTGGCTGTCACCCATTGTCTCCTTATTTCCCATGTGCCTTAGCATAGTTTCCAGGAGGATCTGCTCCATGATCTTGCCCAGCACAGAGGTGAGACTGACTGGCCTGTAGTCCCCCGGGTCTTCCTTTTTTCCCTTTCTAAAAATGGGGGTTATGTTTCCCCTTTTCCAGTCAGCGGGAACTTCACTGGACTGCCATGACTTCTCAAATACGATGGATAGTGGCTTCATCCGCCAGTTCCCTCACAGGACCCGCGGATGCATCTCATCAGGTCTCATGGACTTGTGCACCTTCAGGTGCCTTAGATGGTCTCGAACCTGATCTTCTCCCACAGTGGGTGGCTTTTCATTCTCCCAGGCCTCGCCTTTGCCTTCTGCGACTTGGGCAGTGTGGCTGGAGTACTTGCTGGTGAAGACTGAGGCAAAAAAGTCACTGAGTACCTCAGCCTTCTCCATATCCTAGGTAACCAGGTCTCCCGTTTCCTTCTGGAGAGGGGCCACATTTTCTCTAGTCTTTCTTTTATCACTGATGTACCTATAGAAGCTTTTGTTGCTGCCCCTGATGTCCCTGGCCAGATTTAATTCTATCAGGGCTTTAGCTTTCCTAACCTGATCCCTGGCTGCTCAGACAATTTCTCTGTATTCCTCCCAGGCTACCTGTCCTTGCTTCCACCCTCTGTAGGCTTCCTTTTTGTGTTTGAGTTTGTCCAGGAGCTCCTTGTTCATCCATGCAGGCCTCCTGGCGCTTTTGCCTGAATTCCTCTTTGTTGGGATGCATCGCTCCTGAGCTTGGAGGAGGTGAGCCTTGAATATTACCCAGCTTTCTTGGGCCCCTCTTCCCTCCAGGCCTTTGTCCCATGGCACTCTGCCAAGCAGACCCCTGAAGAGGCCAAAGTCTGCTCTCCTGAAGTCCAGGGTAGTGAGCTTGCTGTGCATCCTCCTCAGTGCCCTAAGGATCTTGAACTCCACCATTTCATGGTCACTGCAGCCCAGGCTGGCCTTGAGCTTCACACTCCCCACCAGCCCCTCCTTGTTGGTGAGAACAATGTCCAGCATAGCACCTCTCCTCATTGGCTCCTCTACCACTTGGAGAAGGAAGTTATCATTGACGCATTCCAGGAACCTCCCGGATCGCTTATGCCCTGCCGTGTTGTCCCTCCAACAGATATCAGGGTGGCTGAAGTCCCCCATGAGGACCAGGGCTTGTGAACGTGAGGCTGCTCCTATCTGGCTATAGAGGGCCTCATCTGCTCGCTCTTCCTGGTGGGGTGGCCTGTAGCAGACCCCCACTGTAATGTCACCTGTCCCTGCCCTCCCTTTAATCCTGACCCATAAGCTCTCGGTCGGCTCCTCATCCATACCCAGGCGGAGCTCCATGCAGTCCTCCTGGTCACTGACATAGAGGGCGATACCCCCTCCTCATCTCCCCTTCCTGTCCTTCCTAAAGAGCCTGTATCCTTCCATTCCAACACTCCAATCATAGGAGCCATCCCACCATGTCTCCGTAATGCCAATAAGATCATAGCCCTGCAGGCATGAGCATTTCTCTAACTCCTCTTGTTTATTCCCCATGCTATGTGCGTTTGCAAAGAGGCATTTAAGTTGGGCCCTGGATGAAGCTGACTTACTGGCTGGAGTGGCTGGAGTTCCTTTGTGCTGCTCTTCAGGTGCTCTCCTGCTGACCTGTGATCCTTCTCCAGGCTGTGGGCATCTATTGCTGGCACTGGCATCAAACTGGTAGGAGTGGGATGGATTGAGGTTCCCCTCCCTCGGCAACTTTAGTTTAAAGCCCCCTTCACCAGCTTGGCAAGCCTATGACCGAAGATGCTCTTCCCCTTCTCTGACAGATGGATCCCATCAGCCCCCAGTAGACCACGTTTCTCCAAGTGAGTCCCATGGTCTAAGCAGCCGAACCTCTGGCTGTGGCACCAATCCTGTAACCATTTGCTGACTCGCCAGATTCGACTGGCCCTTTCAAACCCCTTCCCTTTGACCGGGAGGATTGATGAAAAAACTATCTGTGCTCCAGAGTCCCTTACTGCCGCTCCCACAGCTCTGTAATCCTTCTCAATACTCTTCCTTTCATTTTCGTGAAATTCAGCATGGTAGCAAATCAGTAACAATGAAAAATGAAAAATGGCAGGTCATAAAAGTAGGTGATAATCATCAGGTGTTATGACTCAGCCCTTTTGTTACTCTGATAGTGCCTCCCTCAGTGCCTTTACTGCACCGAACTCATTGTTCACTCATTCCGCTCACACTCTATAATGAAAGGTCCCTTCCCAGGCAGCCTCCCAAAGCTACACCAAGCTCACACTCACAAAAAGCATTCAGTCCTTCCATATGTCATATCGATGAACACGTTAAAAAAAAATAATCCCTGGGCTAATACATTCCTACTACTTCAACACTAGCTTGAGGCCATGTGTGAGTCCCTCTACAGGGCCACATTTAATCCTTAGTTATTGAGATAATAAACACAAGCTTTGGGCATTGGTGCTGATGTCACTCCTAGAAACATATTTCACCCTGCAGTTATAAAATAGAAGCTGAAAATTAGCAAAATCATTACTTACTCTGCTGTGCTGAGTATCTGAGCTCCATAAATATGGGCAGGCTCCTGCACAGAAATTAGCATGATACCCTTTAGGTTCATGAATCCATTTCCAGCCAAGATCCCTCTTGAAGTCAATATAAAGTGGACGCAGACAGCAATTATCCTGCACGTTCCTGGGAAATAAAATACAGACAAACACATCGATCATAACAAAGACAACACAGGGAATAAAAATAATCCAGTTGCTTGCTCCCTGAATGATGCTTTACAGGCAGGCAAGTCTGAGTACCAAAAATTCACAACCAAATCACATCAATAGTAGCTTATACTGTAACTGAAATCAGATGCTTAGACATGGCAGGACTTGCTTATACAGACAACGCTAATGGTTTCCCTGGAGGAATAGTAAGTATTTTTCTCCAGGTCCTACCGAGTGGCCTCTCTGAGTAGGTGAGCACAGTGGAGGTGAAAATTTGGCTGTAATTATGGGGCTGATGGGTCTGGGAATCATCCCAGACGGAACTCAGCTTCTGCTTTCTAAGGCCACAACCTTTCTCATCTGCCACCGTGTCTGCGGGATTGGAGTGCTGGGCAGACAGCTGCTGCACAGAGACCCCGTGGGTCTGTGAATGAGGATCCGCGCTCTGTATAAATGCCAACCGTAAAGAAACATGATAAGCAACTGCATTACACCTCACAGGCTGGTACTACTACGTAAGTATACTGAATATAGATGCATAGTTACCTAAAACAATAGGCAGCATCTAGAGCACGCTTCTTCCGCCGACTGGGCTGTTGCGACTCAAGTCTGTAGGAGGGTAATAACATTAGCAGAAGATGTGGGGTCTTCCCACTGTATTTTTTCCTATTGGACTTTAAAGCTTTCACATCACCACTGGAATATGTGTAGTCATCAATACCTTCAAAAAATACATTTTGGTGATAAACATTGTGTTGCTTTTTCTTCACAAATTAAACAAACCATCTCTTTAAAAAAAATTCTCTCTTAGAAACTGGGCAATGATGGTGTCAGCTGAGCATGTTTACTGGGGAAGTGGGGGCAAATTTCAACCCAAGATCCCCAAGATATTCACAGTTCTCATGTTATCTATTGTATCAGCCCTCCCACATTCAAAGCCATTTAATGGCATTTCAGTACATCTAGCAGAACTGTTGACATGAGTAACAGAGAAGACTACTTCAGCCACTGCATCTGCATTGCTTAGTTTCAAATGCCCCAAGCAGTGATGCTTTTGTCACTTCACTTAGGGCAGTACTCCCATCTTTTAACAGCTATGTACCTTTTAAAACCTTGTAACACCATTAAAGCTGCTCTGAATACTTCACCTGCGTTTCCCACTGCTTACTTCCATCCCATTAGTTTTCTCTGTCACATTTACCTCTTTCTAATGCTTGTAAATTCTCTGTCTCCCATTGCCAGTTTATTTAAATCTGCTGATTTTTCCCAGAAAGTAAGTTATTCTAGCCCCTTCTTTTGTATGGGCATGGCAAGGACATTAATCAAAACATTTCTTCTTGAAGTGGCAATCAATGACACCACATTTTGTATTTTCTCTTGAAACACTAACTGCCTTACTAGCTTTTTATCATGGCAATAGCACAGGCAAAAGACTCAAGGAGCCTTTCCTAGGAGTCCAAACAGCTCATGTTATGGCTGTTGCTAAGACCCTTTTGAAAATTAACCCCCTGAACCAGAAAATACTATCTAAAGAGAGAAAGATACACTTTTCTTTTCGTAACATCTGCAATTACAGTGACCAAATATCATACTAACAATTTTTTAAATACACACAATGGCTTTAATCATATGGACAGTACATATATTTACTTAGAGAAAACATTTCAACACAGTGAAACAACGGTTAGAAAAACTTAATGCTTGACAAGGAATATAGCCAAATCCTTGGAAAACAAATGAACCAAATCATGATATACTTTAATAAATGAGAACTGTATAAACAGAATTTGGGTTGGTTCTAATATAACCATAGTTTGATATGTACTGGTGGATGATAACTATAGCACGGTCAATTAAATAACATTTCCCTTTTTGAAACTGAAACTTTAGTGGCTTAAAAACACAAAGGAGCTTATGTGACCTTGATATATTTACTCTGTATCACCTTGTCTGCTGTCCATAAGAAGCACATATATCCATAACCCTAACTACACACTGTTGTTTATTTTTTGATGCCTACTCAATCCAATCTTTAAGTTTTTACCAAGCTAACTGTCAGCATAAAAAATACTTTGTGTAACTAATATACAAACATGTTACAATAAATTCTACATGCCAATGTGGATATATAGAAATAATCAATGTTAACTAATGTAGTTCTGTTGACTTCACCTGAGAATCAGACTTCCACTGCTGGAAGTAGGAGCACACAGACAAGCACACCATTGCTGTTTCTTCAACCCACAACGCACTGGCAGTAAAACACTGTAGGACATTTATACAAGTCTGGCACCTGTTGTCCAGCTCTTCCCAAAGTGACTGATGCCATTGCTCACAGTAATTTACAATATTACTGATAGGACCAGAAAAAAGAAAGGAAAAAAGAAAAAAAAAAGAGTAGCTGGAGTTATTAAGTGTGCCTGAAGTGCTGGAAGTACGTGTGCAGGTACTTACAAAGACTGGGACCCTCTATACTCAGTGAGGACAAAGGAAGGTGCTTCTATAAGCAAAGCAGCCAACTGTTGCCTTACCTATACTTTGGAAATTTGCCACAAGTATTGTTTAACACTCATAAAATGCATCATACTCACACACATATCTACTGCAAGCAGCTTACATGCGTGCCAAACACCATCCTAATTCTACTTTCCAGCAGTAGCCTTCTCTACTAAGCCTGAACCGTTACAGTGCTAGGATGGACAGCAGTCAAAGGATTTGTTTTGAAAATATTCAGCAAGTTTTCTCATGACTATCCAACAGTGGATGGTCTACTGTGCAACAGTCTTCCCTACATCCAAAACTGTATGTCTATCCGGTGTGCATGCTGCAAACTGTAACACAGACACTTCAGGACATCAGAGCTGCATGCATGGAACGAGATGGCTTATTCATGCCATCTGGTTTTAGGATAGTTCAGCTGACGCAGTTTTACCTTTTTGCCTTCAATACCATTTCCTACCAGCTGAGAATCAAGATTCTCAAGTGAGCAAGTTTTCAGTCAGCTGAATGCCATTTAGAGAGGCAGTAACAGCTCTTTGTTTCCCTCCTCAATTACTAAGTACCACAACGTTTTAAAAAGGTTTTTTTTCTTTCGTTACCTGCAAATCTTGCTTCAAGCTCCTCACTTTTATTTGGGATGATATAATTATTGGAAGGCACGAAGGTGCAGCACGGACAATGTAAGCTTATCTTAAATCCAAGGTTCCTGTCTGCAAAACATAAAAGTAAGTGGAGTTGTTTTTTACACATGGAATGACCCTGAAATACTGCTGAGTTAATGGAAGAGCAACTGGGGCAGGAGTGAAGGCAAAGAGCACGTGCTGTCACCTCTGTGATGGAGCCACTCATGTACAGCCTCAGTGACATCAAAAGACAACCATTCTCCTTCAGCTCTTGTTTTAACTACTTTGCTGTCGATGTAGCGCTGTCCTGGTGATGATAATTCTTTAGATTTTAGAACCTGCAAGAAACAACAAATATGATTGCCTACAGGTTAACATTTACCTGGTTTTTATTAACATGGACCACCGACATTATAAAATAGCAGAAGAAACTATTACAGCTCAAACCTCTATGCAGCAGATGTACATTCAGGCATGTTTTCAGAAAGAATTATCTTAGGGTGCATGGGGAGAGGAAGGTGATATAAAAACGCCCTAATGAAATCAGCTTATGCTCCCAAGCAAAACATGCCATCACATATTCCTTCCTAAGAGAAATCACACAGAAAGACTGTCCTGAAAACTTGTCCTGCGAATGTGCTGGTTTTGGCTGGGGTAGAGTTAATTTTCTTCGTAGTAGCTAGTACAGGGCTATGTTTTGGATTTGTGCTGCAAACAGTGTTGGTAACACAGGGATGTTTTAGTTACTGCTGAGCAGTGCTTACACAGAGTCAAGGCCTTTTCTGCTTCTCACACCACCCCACCAGCGAGCAGGCTGGGGGTGCACAAGAAGTTGGGAGGGGACACAGCCGGGACAGCTGACCCCAACTGACCAAAGGGATATCCCACACCATATGATGTCATGCTCAGCATATAAAGCTGGGGCAAGAAGAAGGAAGGGGGGGGACGTTTGGAGTGATGGTATTTGTCAACTTCCCAAGTAACCGTTACGCGTGATGGAGCCCTGCTTTCCTGGAGATGGCTGAACACCTGCCTGCCCATGGGAAGTAGGGAATGAATTCCTTGTTTTGCTTTGCTTGTGCGTGTGGCTTTTGCTTTACTTATTAAACTGTCTTTATCTCAACCCACGAGTTTTCTCACTTTTCCTCTTCCGATTCTCTCCCCCATCCCACCAGGGGGGGAGTGAACGAGTGGCTGTGTGGGGCTTGGTTGCTCACTGAGGTTAAACCACGACAGCAACACAAGTGGTCAAGAGATCATAGTAACCGGAACACCAAAAGAGGCTATTTTACCTTCTTCAGTAATACTTACACTGGTTAGAGCATAGTATCAGATGCTAAAGTAAAGCCTGTACAATGTAGTCTGTACACTGAAGATATTATATTGTTCACCCATAACTAATCTGTATGGTATTGCCTTATTCATGCTTCCAGCCTTCCTTCTTACTTCAGGTACTAGCCATACATTACACAGAAAAAAAGTTATTGTCCATACAGGTAACCTGGGGGCACGCAGAGGCAGCCTGGTGTGAATCGTGGCTACACATGGATTTGTGCAACAGGCAATGCTGCTTCCATCCAAACTTTGATGCCAGCTGTATTTGTGTCAAAAGTTTCAGCAAAGCTTGCTACCAAACATGCAATAAAAAAATTACCTGTACAAAAGAAACCCAGTCCCTCCCTTTCAAGACACAGCACTGCATGCCTAGAATTTCAAGTGCCCACAGTCTTCCTCCTACCTAAACAATTCAGCGAGTGCCTTCCCACATACAAGCATAGCCTGCTATTATTTACCCTAACTCTAGGACGAAAACAACCGGACTTTTGGCTGCTAACGTGTTTCTGGTTTCCTGGTTATCACCATGTTGATAGTTTTGTGATGCAAGAAGCTGGAATGCCATGCAACATTAAGTCAACTCCAATCAAGATACCACACGATAACATCACTTTGTAACTTCTGGCATGCCAGCTGTGTGACTTCATATATTGTTTTGGGTTCTTCTTCTCTTTAACCATCCAAGTCCATCTCCAAATGAATAACTGACAATGTCTCATTGTTTCCTCCTATTTTCTCAGCCCAGACCCACCTGACATCTAGCAAACGGTGCTGGTATAAAACAATGGTGAAACTGCATAATACATGTAAAGAAAAATACTTCAAAAGAGGTGTGAAATTATGTCATCATGATAAAATTAGGCTTTTCATAATTAAACAGAAAAGCAGGCTTGAAAAGGCCAGATTCTGTCCAATGTGTAGAGTCACCCTATTTACTTCAAGGGAGTGCTGGACCTCTCGAAGGCTAACAGTGCAGCTCCCACAATAACATTTGTCTTATGAGAAGAACAGCAGCATGACAAGCTCTTTGCCTTCTTTCTGATCAACACGTTTAGCAAAAAGATGAGAAGACGTTGGTCCAAGTCCAGAAAATTACTAAGTGCCCCTAGTAGGTGATGCTGAGTTCTCCAGTAGAAACTGAGGGCACTCAAACATTGAACACTGGGACTCCTTTTTATGAGGCAACCTTCAAACAAAGTGACTGAACAACTGTTTACAGAGAGTTTGGCAGCGGCAAGGGGACTACCATTGCTCAGAAGTGCCAGAGGGATGAGAGAATCAGTAATGATTACTGATGCTGGGAAAGTCCCAGAGAAGTACAAATATAACTGTGCCTTCCCTTTGGTCTTTATCAGGTCAACTCAAGTGTTTCTGAGGATGTAATGCAGCTGTCATTCTGCAAAGATGTGTTGGGGCGGGGGGGTGTGTGTGAGGCAAATGGGACACAAGAACTTGGCTCATTTCTCTTCCTTTCTGCACAGTCATATCTTTCCAAAGACTCCAGAAACTGCATACCTCAGTTTTGGCAGCTATGTAAGGATCTAAAAGTAAGTAATGTGCCAAAAGCAATCTCCTGATGTTAACTATAATTGGTCTTAGATATGTTCTGAAGACTCAGCTGTGCCTTGGTATCCAAAATGAAATGTCTTTATCCCGATCCCATTGCTACCAAAAGACAAAGTCGAGGGCTGGCAGTGTGTACCTGGCATGAAAGGCATTTGTAAAAGTACAAGAAATCATCACTGCACATATCCAATGGCACAAAGAACATCCATCCTCACCGATGAACTGAATGACAAGAAAAGTGTTGGCAGGTTTCAGAACTGTAGGACACTGTGTGACAGGATGGACACTGTGGATTAAAAGAGCTAGATATTATCCATACTATGGCATCTCTGATATCTGAAAGTAAGGTTTCTCTCCATGTTGTTTATGCTGCATGTTCAGGAAGAAAATTATGAAGAACGAGCTAAAAAGTCACAAAGTATGGCATAATTTCCACAATTGACATCATGGGTTAAACAGGCACTAGCAGTTCTTAAGCAAAAGGCTGTTAAGTGTGATGAGTGCCATACTTAATGAAATTAGCATGTCTGCTTCAATCTCCTTCTCCTGGGCTGACTAAGTATCTTTATACTGTTAGGGTGATATATGATCTTAACAACCTGATTGCTTGTAAGCAAGAATGATCTTCTAGCCTTACCATTTCCATTTTTTCTTTCTTTTTCTGTTACACCGTTACAAGTGTGGAAAGCTAATGGATGACAAAATCCTAGGCTGGATCCTCAGAGTCTATTTCCTCCCACAAAATAACCTGATGAAGGACTCCTCACTTATTTTCCTACACTGCATTCTATGTTTCCATCCACACTAAAGCAATTGTACTCTACATGGTGGTAAACAAAGTGGCCTCTTTGCAGGAACCTATCAGAAATTTTTACAGCTACAATATATTCTTCAAATGAGTCCTCCAGAAATTATTACATGAGATAAGCATTTTAGGTTTTCTCTGCCATTTTCCCCCTTTGGTTTGCTTCTTTGTACTTTGCACTACATTTCTGGTCTTACCTGCCCCATCAGCAACACACCTTTTTGTTCCAATACACTCTCAAGCCTAGATTCCCATTGAAAACCTTCTCTTTCAGTACTTCCAATACTTTCTTCCTACTAGATCAACTAGTTTAGTTGCAAAAAAGAAGAAAAGCCTTTTCTGTGCCTTGCAGCTTTTGTGCTTGAAAGCTTGTCTACTTCTTCCAGCTATACTGATTGGTCTTAGAAGAGATATTACCTTTACCTATAAACATTGCCTTGCCTTGCCTATAAACACTGCCTTACCTTTATGCTTAGCCCATCGCAACCACATCAAACGCTGTTATCAGAAATGTTGCTGCACAACTTGTATCTGCAGGAGCTAAATGAAGGCCTAAAAAATAAGGCTTTGTGCAAAGGAGTTTTCAGTGCACTAAAAATACTAACAGAAGACAAGGGGGAAAAAAACCCCACAGGAGAGAAAGAAGGCTGAGTTAAACTTCCCCTTTAATCCTTTCTCATTTCCTTCTGGCAACTTGTCTGAACACTGCCTCTTGAAGAGGCAGAAAGAGTTTGGTATGTCTATGTGTCATGACATGGATGGCTAGGGCTTTCAGGGTTGGGGGGGGAGTATTGTGCATCACCACCTGCATGTAGAGATGACAGATTCAATCACTTGCATTAGTAGGAGACACAGTTTCCACACATACCACCTCACCTCCCTCACTTACGAGTGACACATTTAAACACCTGCATGCACAAGTAGCTGATGATGCACAACTGCATGCATGCAGGTGCGAGCATGCACACCTTCACACACGCATGAGTGAAAGCTCAAAATCAACAACCTCAAAATTCAGGTTGTGCAAAATCTCTGTAGCTTCTGAACATGGGGATGTTCTTCCAGGTATATCTGTTTATTTGGTCTCACTT
The DNA here is from genome assembly GCF_965638725.1 of Aptenodytes patagonicus. Lineage (NCBI taxonomy): Eukaryota > Metazoa > Chordata > Aves > Sphenisciformes > Spheniscidae > Aptenodytes > Aptenodytes patagonicus. Next base: position 108,840,853 of record NC_134951.1, on the reverse strand, counting down.
TCAACAGAATGATAATGCAACGCTGCCTTTTCTAATAAAGGATTACACAGGGAACATATGCACATGATCAGATTTTGTGGGGATGAGCTGAATAGGTAGAAGTGTTACCAAAAGGTTATCCAGCAGACTTCTAGCCCAGTATGGAGAGTAATTTTCATTCAGTAGCAATGCTCTAAATTCTAAGAACAATTTGGTTTTGTCTACCCTCTTTTTGTACGGGATTCCTCCCTTTCACAGGAAATCAAATAGTTAGCCAGAACACTTGTTAATCTCTTCTTGACAAAGTATCTTGTACACTTAAGCCCTGCCTTCTAGCTATCTTTTTCTATGAGCACTGCTAACCTTCCCCTCATGATTTTTTTTTCTATTCTGACCCTTCTTAAAAACACCTGGGGAAAAAATTATCTTACAAATACCCACGAAGGATCTCTAGATATCACATACATGCAGCTACTGCCAGCAGATCAAGGCAAAACAAACATGTGACTATATGAATAATGCAGTTAATTGCAGGAAAGGGCTCATGAAGCAGCCAGATGCAAACAAAGCATTGCTCTTGCTTGTACAGCTACACATGTTTAGGAAGCCCAGTCGGGGATCTCAGTGATGACAGCACTCACATGCCACCTTCATCAGGCCTGCCAGATTTCTGGTTTATAAATCCCGTTGAAATCTACCCTTCATTGGTTCTGCAAAGGCATTCTGCTCAGTCTTCAGGGGGAGACCCTCTGCTCTGCTGGCAGGGATTTGTCTGTGCTCCTCCTTGTCCGTTAGAGGAGGCCGGACCGTGATGCTGTCTTGGAAGCATATCCCAAATTACCATGACCAGGGCATTCAGTGGTGAAAAGCTTTAGTTTTGTCACAAACTGGTTTCAGAAGAATGACAAGCAAGTTTCCAGAAAATACTGATCTCTAAATTACTTCTGCCACCTGCTATGCTTATTTTTCAGATCAACTGGAGAGCATTAACTGATTATTTTTTTTTAAAATTTAAGTATCAAGTAGCTGAAATCTTCATTAAAATACTGGAGGATGAAACTGTTTGTTTATATGCACACGTTTATACTCTCAAGTAACTATCACACACCGAGTATAAAAATAAGGACAAGGATTGTCTTAGTCTGTGTTTTATAAAGTACACTGAAAACACTATATAATTCATGATAACAAACAAAGCAGAATGTTTGCAAAATTAGCAGAAACATGGCTTCTTTAAAAAATGGGGCATATCAAAGGCTGATACAAACGCAGCAGCAGCAGCATTTGGCATCAGTATAATTATACTGGTTCAAAAACAAAACCAAAAAACTTCCAAAACCCAAGACTCTGTTAATAGAAACTTAATTATTTTGCTCAAATTTTCCTTTGCCTACTCCCCTTCTCATATATATAGGCAGCTAAAGCAGGGGATAACTGAATGAACGCATTAGTTTATGTATTCTAGACAATAACCACTGAGAGCAGACGCCTGAACAGCCTGTCTTCATGACTCATTACACACATAAAAGGAAAAAATTTGACAGAAAGACTCACTGGTTCTTTCAAGTAACTAGAGCTCCAGAACAGCAACTTGCTTAGTTTATTTCAGACTTAATGGTCTGGCCAATAACTACTTCTAGTCTTCTATAGTTACCACAATCAGATGCAGAAGAATAGGAAAATTACAATTAAGTATAACTTACAGTGGAATAGTTTTGGCTAATAAATTCATCACCTCCCCAGCAAGCAAGCAAACAAACAAAAAACTGAGTGTGGTTCAGCAGTGATGATACACAGGCTGATGCATCAATGCCATACATCTGCTGCAGCCAAGAAAACCCTAGGCACACATCAAAGGCCAAGCTTTAGCAACAACAAGGGCATTTTATAGCTGGGTTTGACCATTACGGTCACTAACTGCTAGGAAATATTTTTGGCGACTTACAGTTACTTAAAACAAGTTGATGAACTTTCAAAACAGAATAATAAGATCATATGGCCACTTAAAAATATCTATCCTGTCTGCTGCATTGCCCTGGAACTTGGGATGGTCATTGCTGTCAGCCATCATGGGTTCTGCAATCACTGAATAGCAGTAAATATGGCATTATCTTGTAAAAACCTGCTATTAATCTGTTTTTCCTCTCCATTCATTCTGGACTGTCTGATCTCCTCCCTCCAGATGCTGTTGGCTCCCTGATAACTTCCTTCCCTTCTCTTCTCTGTCATTTCAGACTCCTGCGATGTTCTTGTGTATTACAACATCTTGGCAGGCTCACTAATCTTTTCTTACTTATCAGTCATTATCCATGGTTTCCATTGGAACTTCAAGGGCCTTTTAAAATAATGGAAATAACCTGACATGTACTTGTAAACTCAAAGTAAATAAGCCCAAACAATGAGATCCAGTGGTAAATGATGTGCTAATGCTGGTTAACATCAGAGCAGAGATAAATTCAGCTATGCACAACATCATGGCTGAAAACTGCCCTTTAGGATAACCTTTTCTGAACTAGAAGAAATCTGCCGGGGACTCCAGCCTAACCCTCTGCAGTGGAATAACCGGATTCCCAAGGTCTGCATATGCAGCCACTTGTGGTTTCCAAATTCTTATGTACTATTTGCCCTACTGAAAGATTCATTCACTGCCTGGTTCCAGATTTCAAAGGTCTCCTCAGACAGCTCTCGAGGACTTCATCCAGCCCTTTCTGAAGCTTGAAGTTAAAAAATGACCATGCTAATTCTCAATCCTTTCTCACTCCCTGGTTGAGTTCAAGGTCTTTGATCCTATCTTGGACACAAGGATAAGTAAACCCTTAATTCTGTTGCAAACCTCTCCAGTTTCTTATTCATTATATGTGGAAACATGTACATGTAAATGTAAATGCAAAGCCTCCTATAGTACCTTTTGCCAGATAATTGGGAATCTACTGGCTATCAAAATCTTAGCTTCTTCTTATCACCGCTAGTGCAAGAGACTGACTGTTTTTTTTTTTCAAAAATTCTCAGTGCAAATTTTTCAAGCTCTTCATGTAAACACTTCTGCAAAAGAGTAATTCAGACTCTGCCTTCAGTGCTATGGAGTTAAAAGGACTTTACAGCCCCCCTGCTTATCAATGGAAGTCTTTCCACTACTTGCAGAGGTCTCTGAATCAGGCTCAAACCAAGGGCAGAATCTTTAGAGACTAGTATATGAGATGCAGAGTTCCTGCCAAAATACAAAGGTATGGAGTACTTGCCAAAGTTTTAAAAAACCCCATAGCTCTCTGATCCATCTGCTCAGAACTTGCCAGACACGTTCTTCATGCAAACTTGCAAATAAAAAGAACATATTGCACACATAACCCAACCTCTTTTATATCTGGATGGGCTACAGCTGCAGTAGGATTCTCTTACAGTGTTGGCTGCTACTCGCTTAAAGGTAAAAGAAGGTGAAGTGCGAGGGGGCTAAAGAGATGAGCGGCTAAAGCAGGTCAAAAAGGAAGGGGAAGTCAAGTATGTCATGGAATCACTGTGACTGACTCATTGCATCGCCCTGTGGTGAGGGCAGAGAATGGATCCTGAGAAGGGATTTCCTCTCCATTTGTTCCCCAAGCAGGGCCTTCCTCCTGCCACTGAAGATACATGTGCAGCGTAAGTTGGGGATACCGTTCAGTCTGATTTATGCTTCAGCGGGCAGGAAGACTCTGCATTGTATAAGGAATAAACAAGAACAGGGGGTCTGGGGTCCTTCTCCTGGAAGATTCTGAAATATTGAGTGCAATTTCCTGCCGTTTAGGAGATTTTAAGATAGCTCCAAAGAAAGATTTTATATAAAACGAAGCAAAACAAAAAAATCCTGCAAACTTATCTAGCATTTAGCTTTAACTTGCCAGAGGCACATTACGTTTTATTAAAATATCAACAAAGAGGAGCCAAAGTCAACAAAACCAGAGTGGGTTCTCCTGTCTTCTAGCCAAATCCCCTAGATCCTGCAGGGTACTCCTGTGTTCATCTCCCCTTTATGCACAGGTCTCCCAAGCCCTTCCTCTTCCTCGGTCCTGTCCCTGACAGCCATATCTCATGTTCACATGCATTTTCCTGCAACGTTTTGGAATGCAACTTTCTTTGCTATCTGAATATTTGGACTTACTGCTTCTTCTAAAATGCTGTCTTCTTCCGGAAGTCACACCTCTTTCTTCCCATCCTCTTGCCTGCATCATTCTCCGTAAGTCACAATTCTCCTTGTGGTTTTCTCTTCCCACCACCTACAGGCTTCCACCCAAACCACTCCTGTCCTCCTCCATCTTCTTCCGTCATCTGTTCTTCTTCATATAGGCTTCTCTCCAACAGAGCTTCACATTGCTTCCTACACCTCCCCAAAACAGCAATATTACCTTCCCCCCTCCAACGGGCTCCCTAGCGCAAGGCCAGCAAGCCAACCTGATGTTCCTCAGCCCAGTAACTACCACGCTGTGGTGCTTGGTTAAAACTTGCTCCTGTATCAGTGTAACGTGGTCTTGACTACCCCACCCATCTGCAGCCCAAAGAGCAGGAACCCAAACCTAGCGGCTGGTTTCTGACCCATGTCCTGCATTCCTATGCTCTCCATAATGTACACGCCCTGCAAATGGCAATAAATCTATCGGCTCAGTGCCCCACATTTCTACACGCAGCAGTGTCGAGCTGGGAGTACACACTGACTTGTGCCAGTAGCTAATGGGGATATTATATACTTCTTCAAGTCATCTTCAATAACTGCTCTGTTCCTGGCAAGAGGTGGCTGCATCTGAGATAAGCTCTCAAATCACAGTGAATATGACGCAGCAATAAATACTTCCCCTCACCCACGCTCACAGATTATTTGCCAAAGGTACTCTATACATGGTCTCCAGTGTACTGATTTTTTTTTGTAGGGGATACAGCATTTCGAACCAAAAAAAAGAATTCTGGAACAAGGAGAAAGCAGCAATTCAACTGAAATATACTGCAAATTAACTTCCTCTGGGCCTGAGCTGTTGCTGAGGGGGCCGGGGAAGGAGGAGGAGATTGGTAGAGTAGAAAGTTATTAGGTCCACACTTTATACTGAGTTTGGCACTTCAAAGAGCACTGTACATTTGCCATTCAACATAACCTTGTAACCTTTCAGATCGCACGAGTCTGGTTTCAGGACAGCAATACATAAATTGTGTGATCCAAATATTCTACTTTAGATGTGGGTCACAGCAACGGCAGTCAATTAAAATTAAATGCCCCAGGTGATATCTGTAATACAGACATCCTGTGCCAGCTCACAGCCACAAATCCTGCTTCCTGGTATTTTCTTCCATGGCATTAGAGACGGCACTTTTTGGCAAGGAAAGAGAGCAAGGCCCCTCTGCTCCTGATTATATGGAGATCAGTCTGGAGTAGCTCTGCTGCAGTCAGTGTAAATTGCCTCAGATTTGCACCGCGGAGTTTTGACCCAAATCTACAGTAGCTCGCTCTAAACATATTCCCTAACTGAAAAACAAGACGAAACACTGTCTGAATTGAAAGTATTTGAACAACCGACTGTGGTTCAAATTTAAATCTGACTCATAAGGGGGTAATATGTTCCACAGCATCTTCCTTCTCCTACCTCCAAGCAGGGAGGGAGGCCCTTAAAGAAACGGGGGTTACCACTGTTGTCTGGAGGGCAGACAGTTCTTCCTAGACCCTGAGCAAGCTCCACAGGAGCCCTCAGCATGGACTGCGCCCTTCCCAACATGGAAAGACCAAAGGTCTGCTCCTGCTTGCTTCAAATTCTTCATCGCAATCTGATGTCCCCCCTGAGCTTTAACCTGGCACTGTCCGTTTGCTCCAACCCTGCGCTCTGATACATCCCGTGGTACGTCCCGCCCCAGTCCGCAGCCTCTCAGGTACCCTCAACCCACAGCAGCCTCGGATAACGATGATGATAAAAAACAGCACTTTTGCTGCATTTTTCATGATGTTTCATGATGTGTTAACAAAACATGGCACTGCTTCAATAGGAAGTAATTATTACTTGTTATTACTTGACTGTCTGTACATAACAAAAAATACCTTAAAAACAATACCACAACACTCTCTGAACAACGGCTTTTCGCCTTGCAAGGGTTTCTACTCGTCCAGCTTTGTGGTGGTGCCTATTTATTTTTTGGAATGCTTATTCATAAAAGACAAGCTTTTTTTGAAGGGTGCAGGGACTTTATTCATAAATACAGAAGCACCTTAATAAAAGAAAGATGTGATGAAGTCTTCAAAGCAGGCAAGAAAACTGATGAACAAAGACATTCCCATAACAACTAAGCTTTATCTGATCAAATTCCAATAAAGCCTGCATTTGGCATAAATCTTTAAAAACATAGCAAGGGCCACTGGAGGATGCTAAAACTTGTTTATTTAATATTATTCCTCCTCCCTCCCCCAAAAGTTCTTTATCCTCTTATTATTCTGAAGTCTTGGTGCACGTTGAGAAGCGCATTGAGCAAACGTGGTGCAGTGGAAGGACGGGAGGAGAAGCACGGGAGAGCGCTCGCCCCATCTGAGGTCGAGCCGCTTCCTTTCTTCCCTCCCTCCGGCTTCCCACTCTCCAATGTGCTGATGATCAGCAGCACGACCAGCAGATTAACCCTTACTTTCAGGCAGAAGAAACAACAGAAAAGATAGTGCCTTTAAATAATTTAATTCTCTGTGGCTTCACTTAACCAGAGCCAAGAAGAGACAGAAGCTTTTATACTAGCCTTATAAAAGAAATTTAATTCCTACTTCTATGACTTTTATTATTTTCCATCCTAAGACTACTTAATATGTGCACTGTGCTTCCCATCTGCGCAGGAACACACAGATGTGGCTGACTAATCCTTAAATACCAAAAGAAGTATTCTGGGTGAAAACAGACATTAAAGAAACTGTTTCTCGGGGATTACCGCTCGCCCACTGGCTTCGTGGACACATCCAGGGCACCTCCATGAGAATTAATCTCCAGGACCTACTGCTCGGAGAAACCCGGGGAGCAGCAGACCTGGCAAATGGATCCACAACCACTCACTCCCAGCATAAATACGATGGGGTGCTCTCTGCTCCAACCCTGCCTCTGAGGTGGGAACAGGGTCCTGCTGCTGCTGCGCCAGGGGCTGGGAGCGAGGGGCCACGGCCCTGGCTCGCCACACCAAGCAGCCCCAGACTGCCTTCCCGGAGTCAGTGCAAACAAGGGCTGCAGGAAAACATGAAGTCCTTTTCTGATGTGGTTTGGAAAAGGAAGCCAAGTATAGCCTGAGGAAAGCTTAGCCGAAAAGGTGCAGTCTTGCATTTCTTTTTTCATTTTAAGGGTAGATCTGTAACATCAGAGGACCACACAAAGAAAGAATCAGGAGGAGAAACAAAATATTTATATTCTGCTTGCTTATTTTTTCCATTTACCCTGCACATCTGTCTCTAGCTGTTCCTAAAATAGTCCTTCAGAGTAATATTGTCCCTTCTGCACCAGTGGTATATACACTACTACTAAACTGCCACTGGACTAAATCAGAGAGCTCTTGGAGAGCAGTTAGGAGACCTGCATGTGTTGAGGGACGGCCACTTTCCCAGTGAACCAAAACAAGAGAGCTCTGACTCTCTCCAGAAGACTTCTGCCCCTCTCTTCCTGCTTGACTGAGAAAGATGAGGGGACATGTGAACAACCATCCCTAAAACTGCAGGTATGAGAGGAATTTAAAAACCCCTCAAGAAGATCTCATCAACAAAGCAAAACACTAGGCAACCCGAAACTTGGTGGGAGGAAAAAACCAACACCCTAATAATTAAATGTTGCTCATGCAAGACGAAAAACCACGTTATTCCTTCTGGGCACAACAGCCCTGGCAAGCCCAGCACGCATCTCACAAGACAGGAAGCAGTGCTTATGCACGGAGGAGGAACAGCAGCTGCACATGCCAACTCCACCAGCAATCTCCTCTGCGAGGCTCGCTGTCCATGCATGGCTTTTCATGCTGGAAGCAAAGATACCTGAGTAAGTCTTCAGCCCTTACAGAACATATTTGCCTCTCCCACTTCCACTGAAATGAGCATCTTCCTCATTCTCCCCTTTTACCTCTCACGTCTGTACCCTCCTCCAGCGCTAGACATCCCTATCTGCGCTATCAATCTATCATTATTCAGCCCTAAACCTCCTCTAGCATCACTGTGGCACCAATGCCTCCTACCCATCCTTCCTCACCTTCAGCTCCTTCGATTTTCTTCTTTTTAATCTCTAAAATTCATATACTAAGTTTTAGGATGCTTTCTGTAGCACTGTTCTACAATACATCACAGAATCATAGAGTATCTCAAGTTGGAAGGGACCATAAGGATCGTGGGTCCTTCCTCTCCAATTTCTCCCTGCTTTTGCTTTTCCTGTTAAACACTGCGTGCTAACCTCACGTGTTGTGATGGAGATTAGATGCAGCACTATCTAGGGACTCTTATGCTCCTGCAGTAGAGCTGCTGGCAAGGAACCCATGCAGTTCAGACTGGCCATCACAGAGCTAAGATAACACCTCCATACAAGGTTTTGGGGAGAGCTGCATACAAGATTGCAAGAAATAAGTATGACCAAAGGGGGGGAAAAAACAACCAGCAGAAGAAGGCTACAGGAGCTTGTAAGAAGTAAAGCAGAGAGAGGAACTAACAGGCAGCTTTTGTCATTTTAATAGGTGCTCTGCAAGGGAAATGCTCTCGAGACAGCTTGCCTCTCTACAGGCAAAGGAGCAAAGTAACATGCCTAAAATATGCCTGGCACAAACAGACACTCAGAGCTTGCTGCCTTTGGCTTGCCTGTTACTTGGTGGAGAAAAGACCTAATCCTACAATAACCTGCACTCATTACTCACCTAACACTTCACTCAGTATGCCCCACCCAGCCTAAAAAAGAAATTGCTTTACTCACCAGCTATATATTTATCTAAAGGACCCAAGTACCTGCCCTGGATACAGGTGTCAGTCATTTCCATGGGCACAGGCTTGCTGGAATCAGGCCCTCTCAAATAAGCTCCAGCTGTTTCTCATCACAAGGCGAAATCCCAGCCAAGCAAAGGCCCTTTCTTCCCTACCTCTGCCGAACCCTTTGTGTCCCACGTTCCTCAAACATGGAAAGGCAATGAACCGAGCTCAGGCAACTGCAGCTGTACTCCTTTCAGGTGGCTGACTAACAGCTCTCAAAAGTAGAACAACAGAAAGCCCAGAGATGCCATCAACTCCTTTTAGGATGTCTGAACAGTGAGGTCAAGCCAGAACATACATACAATTGTTTCAACAGGCTGGTGGGGCAGCATCACAGGGACTCGTAGCGTAATTCTCTGTGACGGCTGTTACATATAAGCAACTCTCACTAGAGTTGAGGACTCTCATTAGAGTCCTAGCTTTCTCTTAACAAATGACACGTTATTTACTCAACTTTTCTGCCAGCCTGTCCTTGGGAAGGAAGGCAGCCAGATCGCAGTTGTGAAGCCAAGCGCCCAGTGACCACCTGTGGACCTGAACCACATTCAACCAGGAATCATGCTTCTCCTACGTTTAAACAATGTCTGAACAGTCCAGTGCACCTGTTCCTGCTGTCAGCCTCTAAGGTTGGCTTATACTGTCACTTCAGCAAGCATGTGAACCCAAATTCTCCTGTCTCCTCCAAGTTTGGCTTGCACTTGACCAGACCAGGCAGGAAAAGGTGAATGTTGAAAGTGAGGGAGAAGCCTAACTCAAATTTGCACCCACTGGATCTGAACCAGACTCTACAGGGCTGCAAACCCAGGGCAGTGCTCAGGCATAGCTAACGAGGGCAGCAAGAACAGAGCCAAAGAGGGGCTCAATACACTTTTACAATGTGGTATCCTGTCTGGCAGGGTTTTCAGCAGAACAAGTCCCGGGTTGCTGGAACTCAGTATAAAACTGCTGGGAGCTGAGCCCCTTCTGGTTGCTGTGTTTCTCAGCAAACTGAACTATGCTTTAGACGAAATACACTCTAGACAATATTTGCACAAATGCACAGACTCTATGTAAATGACTTTAATGGTTTTAAAGTCTTTAAAGATTAAATTACATCAATCTTACCAACACTCAGGAGTGAGAGAGTCATGGGGTCATTTTCTTCCTCACTTCTCAATCCCTGAATTGTCCACTCCCTTGCCTCAACCCCTGGGCTACTATACAGAAGCCAGGTCTGAAACTGCTAAGCTTTGAAACTCAATTATTAACAACGCCATTCCTGTGAGGAACGGTTAACAGGCTTCTCCCGAACACAGGCCAGAGAGAGGAATTTGACTTCTACGTAAACTACAGTACAGGCCAGGTGTTGGGAGACAGAGATCTGGGGATGACTCGGTTGATGTCTTGTTCTGTCACTTATCATTATATGCTGAAACTTTGGAGTCCCGAGGCACAATTGCTAGAAAAAGTTTGCACATTTCAGCTTCAGATGATTTTGAATAAAGTCCTTTCTAGGAAAGGCACAGGAAATAAGAGGCTACTTTGGAAAGACAGGACTCAACCGCTTCTCCCCATGGTTTGTTCCACCTGCTAGATGGGTACAAGGCAGGTTTCCTACAGAAAGACGGGGAGCTGACGTGTGCAAGGTGCCACCGTACCTGGTACAGCTCTATCCGCTGCTCTGAGACCCGTGCCTTCGAGTTCTGCAGGCGGAAGACCCTGAACTCAGCCTTCACCAAGTTGGAGGCGTTCTTCTCCATCGCTGAGACGTCAAATCTGACGATTCGGAAGTAAAGGCTGTAATAGCTCGGTGGGATGGCATCTGCAAGAAGGCAGTATGATTTTATTATTTTCTTTAATGATAAAATACATTCTTCCTTCAAACAGTGTAATACAAGACAGCCTCAGTAAGGGAAATATCTGTAGCATGATTCAGTTTCCAACAGCAAATTTAATATTATTAACAATTTAATAAAAAAAAGAAAAACCAACCCCACATGTGTTTGATTATAGGAATACCATATTAATAGAGATTAACAACTATTTCCAACTCTATTTCAGGTCACGCATTTAAACCTCCCCTCTTTCAACATACTGGTGGAAAATCCCAGATGCTTATAAATTGGGAAAAAATCATAGCAGTTGGCATCTGGCAAATGCCTTCAGATTTGCACAGAGTACACAGGGATCCTCTAAGATGACAAGTAACAGCAACTCATCTGATCTGTATGTTCTCTGAAGCCCATTTCTGCCCAGAATATGAAGCATAAATTAGCCAGCTTCAGATTTTGTTTCATATTTAGTTATTAAAGGATTTTATAGGAACAAAATACTTGTTCTGATTATAGTGACAAGGGCAGGAAGATAAGAGGAAGAAGAAAGGGAGAGAAAAGGCAAGCAGATAGTAGACATTATTAACAGAATTAGAATCATAGAATCGTAGAATCATTAAGGCTGGAAAAGACCTCTAAGATCATCAAGTCCAACCATCAACCCAACACCACCATGCCCACTAAACCATACCCCTAAGCGCCTCATCTACACGTCTTTTAAATACCACCAGGGATGGGGACTCCACCACTTCCCTGGGCAGCCTGTTCCAATGTTTAACCACTTGTTCAGTAAAGAAATTTTTCCTCACGTCCAATCTAAACCTCCCCTGGCACAACTTGAGGCCATTTCCTCTCGTCCTATCGCTTGTTACTTGGGAGAAGAGACTGACCCCCACCTCGCTACAACCTCCCTTCAGGTAGTTGTAGAAAGCGATGAGGTCTCCCCTCAGCCTCCTTTTCTCCAGGCTAAACAACCCCAGTTCCCTCAGCCGCTCCTCATCAGACTTGTTCTCCAGACCCCTCACCAGCCTCGTTGCCCTTCCCTGGACACGCTCCAGCACCTCGACGTCCTTCTTGTAGTGAGGGGCCCAAAACTGAACACAGTATTTGAGGTGCGGCCTCACCAGTGCCGAGTACAGGGGCACGATCACTTCCCTACTCCTGCTGGCCACACTATTTCTGATACAGGCCAGGATGCCATTGGCCTTCTTGGCCGCCTGGGCACACTGCCGGCTCATGTTCAGCCGGCTGTCAACCAGCACCCCCAGGTCCTTTTCCGACAGGCAGCTTTCCAGCCACTCTTCCCCAAGCCTGTAGCGCTGCATGGGGTTGTTGTGGCCGAAGTGCAGGACCCGGCACTTGGCCTTGTTGAACCTCATACAGTTGGCCTTGGCCCATCGATCCAGCCTGTCCAGGTCCCTCTGCAGAGCCTTCCTACCCTCGAGCAGATCAACACTCCCGCCCAACTTGGTGTCGTCTGCAAACTTACTGAGGGTGCACTCGATCCCCTCATCCAGAGGGGATGAATTTTGACCACCTGGAAGCAGTAAAAGCCATAAATGTAACTACCCCTCACCATGTATCTGGGGGGAAAGCAGAAAAAACAGTTAGAAAAATGGACTCAGGTCTTCAATAACAGTGTTAAACATACCGGTTTAGGTTTCAAAACAGCCTTTTCCTCCTTCCCAGCTGTAGACCCTGACTGAGGCTAAGCAGCACAGTACTTCTGCACAACCCGGGTTACCCTAAAGGGTTCAGCGATCATCTGAGGCCTTTCCACCCCGTCCTGGCCAGCAGCATGAAGAGAAACCTGCTTGTGGCACCCCGATCACCCTCCCTGTGTGTGCAACACCCTCCTCGCCCTGCTGCCTGGCAAGGCTCTCCTTGAACTGCAGAGCCCAACTCAGAGAGGAGTCGAAATGACTCAAAGGCCCTGATAAAAATCTTCATTCAAACTGAGGAAAAGGTTTCCTCCTCTCTTACAGTGTGAAAACTGAAGTGGATAAAGGGAAGAAAAAAAAAAAGGAGGAAAATTGTATTTGGGGGGTGAGGGGGGATTTTCAGCTGAGGAAGCAAAGCTCACAGGCCTCCCTGGGGCCACACCAGCAGGGAGGCTTCAGAAAATAATTACAAAACACGAAGTTTTCCCACTAGTCACGTAGCTCAGGATTTGACATGCAGTGGCAGGAGATGACAGCCTCAACGTTAGGGAGGTGAGCAGTTCAGCGCCCATGAAAGACCCAGGCGCTGTCCGAAATCCCAGCAAGGCCTTGTGCTCCACTGCCTCCCTTGGCTATCCAGGCCATTAATCCAGGCATCTATCAATTGAATAAAGTGCCTTTTTCTGGAAGACACCTAATTCTTAATAGATATAATACACACAAGTTATCATTTCTATATTAAGAGATGGGAGAAGCCAAGTCCAGTACATTTACCTTTATTTCTAACTACTAACAATTAAAGGGAGTTGGAATAAATCCTTGATAATATTTATTCATATCAATAAGACTTATTACTAACTTAAAGACCTTATTCCAAATATTTAGTGTTTCTAGACTGGCTGCTATTACCAGAACTTCTGAGGAACACAGCAGCTCCTGGCTACACGAGGCAACACCACTCGCAGTTACACATTTAATAACCGATTTGTTGTAGCTCTTTGAATAATTCTAAGTTCAAACTGACTACAGAATAAATACCAAGTACAAGCCAGTCACACGAGGAATAAAGCAAATTTATTCTGTCTTCACAAAATTCACAAACACGTTTCCTCTACATAATTGAGCCAAAATCTCTTTTTTAAATGATCAGAGGTAAAAACTCCTAAAAATAATCCTAGCTATGAGAAAATCTTTGATGATAAAGAAATAATCTCAGGCTCAACTGTAGAGGCATTATAAGCGAGAGATGACAAGTTCTCAAAATACTTAAAATAATCCTCTGAAAGAGTACTTCCCAAAGCAGACCCTCAGTATGCTGGGTAACGGGTAAGAGGTATAAATACGAACAGGAAGCCACAGGCTTCCTTATGATCCCATTTAATTAAAGAAACAAAAAAAAGGTTCTCAAATTTTCACATCTACAGTGCTCGAAAATAAACCCCAAAGCATCATGATCAGTATTCTTGTCTACCAGGCTTATTGACAGAAAACTGCTACAATCTTATAGTGAGAACTCAAAGAAAAATGGATGCAAATTACCCCTGCACCAGAACTGCTCCTCTCTCCCATGAGCAACATGTTAGTGCTGGTCTCTCTCAAAATACCATATGAAGGTCTTCTGAGAAAAGCTTAATTTTATGCAACAATGATCTTAATTTTGATTTTGCAAACTCTTATAAAAGCTACCCAGTTCAGAGATTATATCCTCATTTAAGAGAGAAATAATTTCTTCAACTTATTTTTCTGCTATAGGAAACTCCGAGACTACTACTTGTTCTTCAGCCAAACCTAATCCTACTAGGAATATAATTTGGCGTAATAACATGTATATATAAGATTGATGCTTCCAGGATGAGTTGTAAGTTGTCCTTCCCTGTCATTTATTTGAGGCATCAACCTACCATTTCATTCCCTGTGGACAAGCCAAACTAGCAGCCAGCCACTTGCCCTGGCACAGAAAAACCCTGTCCATTGTGACTTTATTTCAGATTGAAAAGTCCTATTTAACTGTCGGTTTGATTTCTATTTAGCTTCTAACTTATTTCTAGAACTTTCCTGTGCCATATTTGTAGTCTTTCTTTTCAGTTTCTATATTTTGGATACTGCATATTACAAATCTGTGAATATGTATCTGAACGGATTTTCCTGAACCATCTCTGCATTTACATTTTTTCTCTCTTTCATATATAAAGAAGATAGACAGAGAAGGAATACTCTTTCAGTGTGCATGTTTTTGTGTTTGCATATGTGCATTTGTATATACAGCGAACGAGTATTTACCTTCCACTGGAAGGCAGGTGTGGGACACGCACCATGAAAAAGAATGAATTCTTGTCTTACAGAAGTTTCATCTCTCTTATAAGATAGCTTTATATCTTGCAAAAACCATGTAAGAAATTTGATTTCCTTATTCTGTCATCCACGACAGTATCCACAGGAAGTCAATTCAGGAAAAGGCATTATTCATGGACAGCTGAAAAAAATTGGGTTTTTTACTAGCTGGAACCCTTCCTCTGAAAAAGAATGGCTGACTGCAGAACTGTGGTTTACGTGAAAATTAATCAACATTAAGACTGAGAACTGAGACTTGCAACTCTCTTTAAAGGACTGGAAAGAACCCTATGGAGTCTACAAGGTTTTGGATTAGCCTTTAAGTGATCTCAGATGCTGCAAATTATCTCTCTTTGTGACTCCACCTTAACCTGACAGTTGTATCAATTCAGACTCAGTTGGATACCTCTGCACTCCCCTCTGGTTTTGGCCCAATGACTCCAGTAGATGCCAGGATGACTCTGACCAAGTTACCCTGCAAACACAGTTACCCTGCAAACAGCTACCCTGCTGCAGACTAGACTCCTTAAGTATTCTTTGAACCATTATCATTAATGAGTGGAATTAAATCAATATGTTTCCTGTAGCTAGGAAAACACAGATTTCTTTTGTTTTGGAGAGAGGAAATAGTAAATGCAATGAAAGATTCCATTTTTATCATCTTCAAATTATTCATTAATTCAACCCTCAAAAAACTGAAGACTTCCAGCTGTAATAATCATAATCACAATCACCACAGTACAGCTGAGACAAGAGTTGTAAAACGCAGTTGGAGAAGGTGAAGGCAGCATCCCTCCTCCTCCCTTTAGCCCGCTGAACACTGAGCATCACAAGTTTAGCTTTTTTACTCTTTTGTTGTTTTGGTTTTTTTTTTCTTGAACAAGCTGAAACTTCATCAGCTGCTTTACACAGGACAGTCCAAACTGCCAGGCTAAAAAGTATTCTGGTATGTGAATATTTAAGTGCATAAGGACACTGTGGTTTCTGTGCTTCTTACTGACTTTGTTCAATGTCCAGCATCCTCTAAGCTCCTGTGCCAGCAAGTAGGACAGAAAGCAGCCCTGCTCTGACAGAGCAGAAAAGCACCGATGGGAGGGGTGCAGGAGACCTATCCCAAAACACTCAACAGCCTGCAGTGCTGCCTCTGGTTGGAACATCATCAACAGGAGAGACTGAACACATCCTCTGACTGACCGTCCAAAACAGCACGTAGATCCCCAGGCATCGCTCCTGGGAGGACAGTGAGATGGAGTCAAGCTCCCTTAAATCGAAAGTGGGAATGGAAGGAGTTTGTTTCATGCTGGAGATATTCCCCTACTCAGGAATCTCCTGTATAAAAGGATGACGCTTTTGCCTTCCACAGTTGTGTTTGATGAACTAAGCCCCGCAGTTCTACAGCTTTCCTCCCAAGTACTGCATGTACTGACATTTCAGGAGAAACAAAACACTCTGTTTGACACAGCTCTTCTGAGACTCGGGCTTTCATTCTGGCGAGGAAAAAGACCTAAATTCAATTGTATCCAAACGAGGCTTTTTTTCCCCTCTGAATTTTCATTTCTGCTATTGAAACAAAAAAAAAAATCAATTATATGCACAGCCCAAGTTAGGAAATGTAAACAACTTTTCTTTTCTTGTTGGAAGAGGCCAGACAGGCCGACTTCACACATACACCCACACTGGAAAGGCTGAGAGCTTCAATCTAATCCTTCCATCAAGGGCTTGTAATAAATGCTCCAAAGATTTATTTTTATTCCCTTTTGTGTTTATTAAACTTTGGAGGGTTTCTTTTCCTTTTTTCTTTTCTTTCTGGTGCTTTGCCCATTCTTTATTACAGCAGCTACAAAACATGGAGTGCCCTTTTCTTCTCGCCCTCTTTTTCTTTTTTTTCCCCTCCTCATCTTTCTAACTGCAGTACATGAATGACCATGTAGTAGGCTTTGAAGCAGCACATGCAAATATTTATAAGAGTAGCTTGATTGTTATTAAACGCAGTTGTTATGCTTTCCACGCTCTGGCAAGCTTCCCTCACCCCTCTAACCATTAGGACCATTTAGGCTGTTTAGATTTCAGTTCACTGATAGCAAATCCTACATTTTTTTTGTAACAAGCAGCAGCCACCCTGCATAACATGACATTGTTTCTCCCTCTGTGTGAATTTTACTCTCTGCTCAACATACGGGTCCCTGCCATGAGCCGAGTCAGGCTGCCTTTGAGGACATCCAGAAGTGGTAAGTGAAGCAGCATGCGCAAGACTGCTGGAAGGACGGGCAGCTCGTCAGCTGCAAGGGCACATCTTTCCAGCAGGATCCCGTCCTTCCTGTCAGGCACACTCAGGTCACAAATGCTCTCTTCTTTTCCAGGGGAAGTCTCTCCAAGAAATTAGAAACTTGTTTAATGCATCTGGGTTCCCAAAGCCCACGGATAATTACTCTGCTCACCCCTCCTGACCCTTACGTGACTGCAGAATCCTGCTAGAAACCGCCTCTCTGCAATGAAAGGGGATATATAAATACAGTGAACCAAAATACAGAGGCCTACAGATTATATTTGGGAACTGGGATTGGCCCTCAGAGGTAAATCAGTTGTACATCAGCTTTCCATTAGCACTGAAACTCTATCCTGCTGTGACATTAAGTTATGAGCACATCCATTAGCTAATCAGTGCTCTTGGACAGAAACACTTGCGCCACTCTCCACTCAGACATCGCTTCCAGCCTCTTGCAGCAAGCCTTCAAAGTCAGACGGTATAAAAGCAGTGTAAGAGACTTACTCCAATATTCCAGTTTTTACCTACAAAGCTGCCAATGAGCTATTACCTTTATCTGTCATCAACCATTTGCTATTGAGGGGGGACGCTGCACTGAAAGCCAGAATGAAACTTCTGGGAGCACAGTGGATAAGGCTTTCAGCTGAGGCCTAATGGCTCTGGAGCAGCTCTTCTTGCAGAACAGGGTATGCATGCACCTACAGTGCAATGCAAGACACGACATATGTGTTTGGTGAAGAACTCATACCAGAAACTGGCAGCTAGGCATCTTCCACTGAACGATCCCTAGATACATAATTTATCCATGTCAAAGGGGAGTGGATGGTTCACGATTCCACATTCTCCGATACCTTCCTGTCTTGGTATTTACCGCACATGGATATGCCAATGCTTAGCAAGAGACAGACAGACATACATAAAGGAAGACAGAGCTTTCTTCATCAGAAAGCCAGACAGAAAGAGAAGAGGTTGGGAATCCGACTGCTGGATGACCCTTTTGAACATCAGAACAACTGAAGACTGAAACCACTTCCCTCTTTTACCACCAATACTGACCCCTGGACCTGTCCCTGCGGTCACACGGGGAAGCCTCAACACAGCTTTACTAAGACAGTGGATTTTTGAGTCCTGAGGTGATTCCCCTTGGAGAAAAACCAAAGAAACAAAACCTCACTCCTACAGGGACTCCTGCTGCAGCTTTTTAAACATACTTTCTTTCACCAGTTACGCTAACAGAAGCCAATCCTGAAGATGTTTTCTTATTTCAGTAACTTCTTCCTATATTAGCTAACTTTTTCTTTGTTATGAAGGTCCTGATAACGCAGCAGGGAATCCATATATGTAATCATTATGCCATAAACTGGCTACGAAGACTCAATAAATGTCACTAGCAGACTCTAAAGTGCTCAAAGCAAAGACATTTGGCAGTGCTCACACAGCACAAATACATGGTTTAGTTTTAATGCCTACATTGTCTCTGTCAAGCTCCACATGTCCACAAAATAAACACCAGTGAAGGTCTAGGTGGGCATGGGATTAGAAGAGAATAATTTTGAGACATATATCCCACTGTTGAACCGCTTGCTATTCCTCTTAAAACACACTAAGATCTATGACAACATATGAGAAGTAAACAACCTCAGGATGTTCTCAAGACTGAAGAGTTAGGTACGATGAGGCAAAGATGGAATTTTCTGAAGATATGTTTATGAAATTGTATGTTCCTTACTTAAAATCTGACAAGGGGCTTCCGGTTCTGCTACTACTTTCTCATTGTTTCACCAAGCCTGAATCAAAAGATGACTAGCCAAAGCTATGACCTCAATAGCACAGTAATCTGGTGGTCTGGTTTCCAGTTACCCAAATAATTAATTCCTTCAAGGTATTCCTGTTGCTCTGGAGTTTGATGGACTTTGACACTCTTATGTAATTGTTTGTTGTACTCTTGATTTCTATAATGGTGAAAAACATCCTGCAGTCGTCTTTGGGTCAAAATGCAACTGGCATAGTAAGGACACTGAGACAATGTAATTAGCCATTGGAGAATCATAATTAGAGTTAAGTTAAGGTTTAGGTTAAGTTCTCACAAAGACAAGCAGTAAAATAAAACTCAGGTCATTGGTGGTGTCCTAGCAAAGCTGCTGCATGGGGTTCTTGGTATAAAATGGGTTAAGTCCTGGCTTTGTGGGTCATTTTGAACATGCAAAGAGAAGGGCACCTTGTTACATGCTCCCTAATTTGTGTCTCTCCATCTCTACTAGCACACCGGAGGCTGGACATGAGTCCTACAGTGGACATCAAACCCTGCCAAGAAAAGCTACCATTGCCTTTTTAAGGCTGTAACAATACAAGCCATTTTAGACCTATGTATTTTTTTGTAATTGTTCTCCCTGAGCTGGGCCAAATCACGTTACAAGCTCAACTTCAAGTGTATTTACATGCTGCAGCTAAAACTGACTTTGGATGTTCCTTAATTTGGTCTGGAGACCACTGTAAAAAGGTCCATAATTTTCCTATATCCCTGAACTATCTGATTTAACTGAATCTTACCAGCCAGAAAGCCCTCATTTAAATCCTTTTTTCCATTGGACTTTCCCTCTCTGCCACCCTTTCACAATTATTCTCACGAAGCTACTAGTCTTTGTAGGCTCAGCCTGAAACATTGTTTAGCCTGAAAAATCCGTACTACTCATACCAGCTAGAAAGAAGGAAGACAAAATATGTATTTTGAACAATCACCTATGGCTTCGTTTCTTCTCTCCTCCCTCTCCTTCAGGTACCATATGAAGAAAAACTGCTGGGCCAACATCACATATGTTTGTCCACCTCCTACGAGGTGCAACACCAACAGCCGCTAAGTCTGGGCTACGACAGATCTCCCAAATGAACCCTTCTTGAAGAAGGTTCACAGCTATTCCATCACCCAAAATGTAAAGAGGAGTCAAATTTAATACCAAAGAGAAAAACTGCAGGAGCACTCTGCTTTACCTGAGAAAATGACCAAAAACCTCACACGCGATCATTCTCCTGTGAATGACACAGAGGCATTGCTGCCTGACCCACTGCTGCTGCAAGGGGACGGTGAGTTAACATGGCTGCAGGCTTGCACAGAAAGACTCAGCTTCTCTTCCCAGACTGCGCTACTAATGCTAATGTACAGCAATCAGAAAGGGATTAACCCCCTTTGTGCTTTTAGCCAGGCTTTAAAGACTAGACCAGATTTTCAGGTGTTCAGCACCCAGTATTTTGAGGCATGGGTTTTTTTGTTGTTTTTTTAATTTTTCCAAAAGTCCCTAGAATGAAATCTTCCAACTGGATGTTTCTGACCTGATCTTCAAAGGGCCTAACTGTTCTTGTGACCTTTTGAAAATCAGGTTTGGGTTTTGGCACTGAAATGGAGCTGGATCTCTCTTGGCCAGCTAGCCCCAGCCTTGGGTGCTGAGACATGACCTTAAATCTTGCCTCCTCCTTTGCTCACTTTGCCCAAAAACCCAAAGCAAAAATTCTCTGTCAGTCTCTATGAGCTGGAGTGTAGCCACATATGTAGAAAATAATAATGATTAAAAAAATTCAAAAACATATCTGCAGGATTAGAGGCCAAACCACTTGGGCTACCCAGAAAAAAAAACTACCAAAAAAGCAGAAAAGTCAGAAAAATCTCCTGTGCATCTTTCCTCTCTCCCTCCCCTTCTTTTGATATCGTGTATCATCTCCAGCCTTCATCTAACTGGTTCATACAGTACTGGTCCACTGGTCTATGCTGGGTGTCAGTGTGATCAGCTCCTATGTTTTCCTTGACTGGACCATTAAAGAACAGATACCCCAACAAAGCAACGTGCTGTCAGAGCAGAGGCAGCAAGAATTAACCAGTTTATCGAAAGAGACACTGTGTGCGATCAAAAAACAATTCTCATAGAATAACCCTTTTCAAAGTCAGGCTGTAAACACTGTGGTGTATCTCCTGAGATGCCACTCTAACCTTCTCTCTGTGCCTCCCCTGTCTCCCATTGCTGCTCATTTGCAAAGATGATTAGAAAATCTGAACGTGTTTGGGGATTGGGAAATACTTCGGAAACACCGACCTCAGTGCATAGTCCTTCCATACAAGCTACACAATTTATTTTGGAAGAAATCAGTCGCCTGTGCGGGCTGTCCTGAACAAAAAGGAAACGCTCATCGAACATATAGGAAGACACCTGAAATTAAGGGCTACAGACTGCATGCATGAGTTTACATCTTCAAACGTATGCTAAGGTAGATCAGCACAGAGGTTGCAAAAACTTGTGTTATTACTACTTTACAGCCACAGGGCAGTTGAGAGGCAATTACAAGCCACAATCCTGGTCCTTTACAAACTCTTCTGTCCTGAGAATGCGTTCTGTTGAGTAAGACTGAATTCTTCTAAGAAAGTGCACTTTTCTTCTGCAACTCTGAAGAAAGTGAGAACTGCCCAGAAGACCATTTGTGCTATAAAACAAAAGTCTCTGAGTATTAACTTATGGAAGAGTCAGACTGAGCACTGAGCCTCGAATCAACTGCCTGGATCCAAACCTCTGAAGCTGGAGGACGACCAAAAGCCACTTGAAATCGCTGAAGCCTCTGGCTAAAATGAAAGGGGAAACTGTCCAGTCCCTTTCAGGAAAACAAAAACAAAACTCCAACCCAGGAGGACTTGGTGTGACCACTGCCAAATACTCCTATTTCTTAAAAAGGAGCATGGAGTCCCTCCCAGGGGATGGCCCCTCTCGGGACAAAGCAGCACGCACAGCACAGCCCCACGCCTGATCTTTCTCTCCCAGCAAGAAAGGTTATTTACCTATTTGCAAAAGCTGAAGTAGCTGGAAACTAGCACCTCACATGGCAACACCTCCAAGTCCTCCTCGGGTGCATGCTGCTCAATGGACACTTTCTGCCCCTGCCTTTACGACTGCTTGAAAATGAATCTCCTGAAGAAAAATTCCCTCACGTGAACTCACCAGACCCTCCTCTCCGCTTGCCTTTAAAGCTTTCCAGGCTGTTGGCTTGTCTTCTCTCGTCCGTGCTGAAATGCAGGGGCTGGGTAATGTAAACAACACTGATGCATCACATGAGCGCTATTTTCAGGTCTAAATTTTGAGCCGTTGGAACAACACTTAATTGGGGTAACCTAATTACTCGGCAGTATTGTGGAGAGCAGCAAATGCTGATTTTTCCATTCCAGACCATCTTTCAGCATATACAAATCTCCACGCATTTTAGAAAGTCCGAAAGGTCTGACCTCAGTTCTCCTCTTCTCAAAGTCCTATTTACACATCACCTGTCATGCAAAGGAGCCAAGAGGGAAGGTAAACACAAACCATACTGCTACCTTTGTTTCTCAACAAAGAAATCTTAATCTTGTGGCAGGTTAAAACATATGGGGTAAAGAAAGAGCACAACAGCTCGCTCTCTCAAAACATAACCTCCCTATAATCTCATCGCTGCTTATACAATACTACAGTTTTAATAGTGAGAGAGAAAAACACATCTTCAGATGTGTCCCTCACTCCTCGGTTGGATGCCGTCATAGCAAGCCCACGACCATTCATTCCCGACAGGAGCTGACATCCTTTTCTGCTGGGAAGATGTGTGACAAGCTAACGGGAAAGCTGCTGCGTCCGTCAACAGGTGTCAGAACAAGTTACAGAGTTACCAAAACCTCTTCGAAACCTGAGTGAAGTTTTGGTCCCATTGAAGTCACCGACAAAACATTCCCATCACTTTCAAAAGGGCCAGGAATTTACCCCCACACTTGTAAGCACAGAGAGGATTTTCAGCACAAGAAAACTGTCTCCCGCCTCTCTGCCTCCTGTTCTCTGTGAATTTAGTTTGCCAACAAAAGGTCCTTCAGCTTTCAGCAGTTATTTTGTGAACATTCAGGGAAGAAGAACTCCTTTCAAATCCCCATCAGGATCCTTTGAATGAAATCCCGGATTATCATGTATCACCACTGAAATCAAATATGTAAATAGACGTGTGTTGTGTTTGGAAACTTCTCAGGTATGTACTTTGCTATTCTGCTTACACTGGAATGTAAGAAAAATACTCCTAGCATCTTTCATCTCTCTCCATGAAGGTCTGTTCCTCTTTCAGCTAGGAATCATAAGCAAGAATTGCAAGTGCAATCGCCTATCTCCTCTTAAAAAAAAAAAAAAAGGGGGGGGGGGGGGGGCAGAAAGAAAAAACTCACCAGAGAACACAAACCTTTCTCAATGGCAAAGTAAGACCTGACTTGCTGGCACTGTTCAGCTGAGTTTTTATGTCTTCAATAACCTCAGTGACTTAAAACAGATCAGATTAACCTTCCACCATTCACAAGACTGACCAACAGTTCTCCCCCTAATGAAGACCTTTTTTCTCTTTCATTTCCCAACCTTCTTCTGGTTGCATGCTACTGAAGTGATATCTTCAGAAGCAATCTGTAACAAGAGACCTCTCCATCAGCAGGCTGAAGAGGCAGACATGAGC
Organism: Aptenodytes patagonicus; assembly: GCF_965638725.1. Taxonomy (NCBI): domain Eukaryota; kingdom Metazoa; phylum Chordata; class Aves; order Sphenisciformes; family Spheniscidae; genus Aptenodytes; species Aptenodytes patagonicus. Next base: position 108,817,357 of record NC_134951.1, on the reverse strand, counting down.
ACAAGTGCAGCTGTATTACTTGTATATTGTATTGCTTTAGACAGAGACATCGGGATGCTGACTGCAGTGCCTAAAAACCCGTAAGCAGTCATCATACCCCCAAAACCCAAGTAACCTTGAATAATTTTTATCTGAGAAAACATTTTACCTTCTCTTCTCCACAGCAGATTTGGTGTAAGGTTAGATGTGTGTGCGTGTGTTCGAGAAAGTCTATATATGTTTGTTATTTTTTAAAATCCTTCCTCTTCCTGGCACCTTTCTCATGAATTTCACTTGCACTGACAGCCCAGCCAGCAGGATTAAAACTGGCTTCATGGTGTTATCTCAGTGCCAATTTACCAATGAGCTATATTTAAAAAATATATATTGTGCAGACATACTTTTATTGAATCCATCAGACTCACCAAAAAAAACCTACTTCTGTTATAAATCTATTATCCCCGTCAGCATACAAGAGGAGCTTGGCACGCCTGCACGCAGCTGCGCACGCTCCGCATCTCTCCCTCCTCCTAGCTCCAGGGTTTCCGCAGGCACCGAAGCCGAGGTGGCAGGTGGGACGGAGGCATCCTGCAGCCCCGGCGGGACCTGCTGCCCGTGGGCAAGATACCCCTGCGCCCACAGGTGCTGCGCAAGTCGGGTGAAGAAAGCGGCGTTCCTCCAGCAATGCTGAAGGCAGAGAAGGCAGCCAGCCCGCAGGGTCAGGCCACTCACAAGAGCCACAGGACAGTGGTCCTGCAGGTACAACCCGGGTCAGGTCCCCCCAGGCCTGGGGAGACCAGGGAGGTCTTTTTGGGACCCCAGAAGGCAGCTGAGGAGGATCGTGATTAAGCCTGATCCTTGGACAGAAGCACAGGCATACACTTTCAATGCTAGAAATCAGGCTAGTATGTTTATAAGGCTAACCTCTCCAAGGAAACGGACTTAATACTTCTTTTAAGGTAATCTGTGGTTACCTGTCGTATGTCTATGCCTGTAAAATCAGGGCATTCACTAAATGTTAGTTCGGTACAGCTTGCACTCCAACAGCAAACACGCTCATCACAGGCTCCGACTTGTGTCTTTAGTGCTGGATGACTTGAGCTGTGTTTTAAGCCCTTGAATACGCATCTGCATTTTAATTTTCTGCGTAGAAGGGCTTCTAATCACAAGTATTGTTAGGAAATCCAAGAGGATGGCTGGAAATCCCTTGGATATATCCTGAGGATTATACACTGCCATGGCGACGCAGCACTATACGAAAATCTACTTTACAAAAAATGTACCACTGCAGAACAAAGCTGCGCTGGAGAGAAAAAACACACAACTGGAAAACATTTTGAATTATTTAAAGAACTAAGAAAACTTTCCCCAAATCCAATTTTCTCCAACAGTGTCACAACAACCACAAAGCCGTCATACATGACAAACTCGGTGGTGTTGAAATCAAGGAAATGGCAGCGAAAAGACATTCTCAGGGTATTTCACAATTCAGTTTAAGCTGTTCATACTGCTGTGTTTATGTGTCTCTCCACCTTAGCACAGAATAATCCAAATATCATTTCTCTTGTTTTCAAGTCAAACGTTTTATTTCCCCTCTTATTCATCTGGCAGGGTGGTTCAACCAACTGGAAGTGAATGTATGCAAGGTAAGTGGTAAAATCACTCTGAATATTTAGTAGAATAACAGGGCAAGAAGCCTACCACTCTGCTTCAGAGAAAAAGCATAGGCATTGGCTTCACTTTAAACACAGTCCTGCTGAAATCATCCTATGTGCTTTCCTACGCAGCCATGTGCTTAAAAGCTTTCCTGCCTCAGAGCCCCTAGCAGTGAGGGAGAACGGGGTGAATCCAGTCCTCATGAAGCTCCTCAGACTGAGGAGAGCTCACAGAACCAAATCCTTCATGCGCCTCACACTTGCAATGTGATTTTTGTTACTGCTTTCCCAGCCTACACAACCTGTGTTTTGGAGAGGGCTCCTCTGTGCAGGAGCAATAGTGGGCGATAGCTTTCATGCCTATGCTGTTAGTGGCCTTCCAGTTCAAACTCCTGGTGAGAGAGATGAAAACGAGCATCAACTTTCTGCGAGCATGCAAAGATTTACCTGCTGGGCTGAGCTCATCCCATTCATCTCAAGCTGGCCAATGGATAGCCACCTGCTACTAACACTCTCCAGGCCTCCCCAGCCTGGATTAAACTCCGGTCTAGGTAGAGCCATCCAGTCTCCCCAAAATTTTTCTTTTTAAAATGGGAAGAGAGTACACTTTTAACTGACAGAAGTTGGTTAACATAGATCCTTTGCACAGAGATCAAATTAAATAGTGCATCCCACAGAACCCAGTAAGGGCAGCGGTCTTTGCTCCGTCATGGATGACTGTACTGAGTAGGATTATACTATAAACCATCTCTTAAGTTGCTTCTCCTGTTAACATGGACCTAGAAGGGGTACTGTCCTACTGCCATAGGTCTGGTGCACAAAGCACTGCCTGTTACCTGTGGCTGCAGACTACCGCACGTAAGGCGATGTACCTTTGAACTGCTGTCTCCTGAACAAATCGTGAACTATCCTTTTCCCCCCTCTATCTGCATACTTATACAGTCCCATGACGACAGTTTTTAAGTGCATGTCTGTCATTCATCGCAGTTGGTGGTAGCTCTTTTCCTTTTGCTGCCTCACCTCACTTGGAGCTCTCCCATCATTTCATTCCTTTAAACCACTCAGCCATTTCCCCTCTTCAATTAATCCCTTAAAACTTTCCTTCCTCTTTAAGCTTACGATTATTCTTTCATTAGAGCATTTTGTGGTGCCCTCTACGGAGAACAAAATGAAATACCTCCCCCCCCCCCCCCCCCCAACTACACTGTCATGTTCTGTACAGTGGAATAATGTACAACTTGTAAGAAACCGAGCCAACGCACAGATTGATAATGAAGGTAACACCATCAAGTTTCACCCTCTTCTGGAAGGGGAAGAGAGTAAAATTGAATATACAGTCATAAAATATATGAAATTAAATAGGCCTCTGCAAATGAAAGTTGCCTGTGAAAATAGTTTCCAGGTCTATGGTTTTAATTACTACATAAATGAATGGAAAACAGGATTAAGGAATTTGCACAATTGTTACACATCATATTTGGAATCGCAGCAATTTTTTCAGCTACAATAGCATGAAGGCATAATCCAATATAGTCCAACTGAACTGGATCCAGCTTCTCCCTGATATTTCAGTTTGGTAGACAAGAATCTGAAATCATTCTCCAGCAGCACTCACATGGGACTGAAACATGCAATATCGGGGTGATTTTGCAAAGCTTCCTCATTTCTTCTCAGGCTTTGGATTTTATGATTTGCACAGAGTAAAAATGTTTATGAGTTCCAGTCATTCAGCTTTGCTCATTTACCAGCTCTGTTTGTAAACAAGATTTCAAGCACCGATTGAACTGTGGACCATGATCTCCTCCAAAGGGGAAGTCCTCTGAGTAGACAAAGCCATCTGGGTACAAAAGCAAACTGTGCCCAGGAGCAAAAGTGTTAAAACTGCTCTTGTGCCCTTGTAAGAATCCATTCATGTTTGCAAACACAAAAGCTTGGGGCTTTTCATCCACAGCTAGAATAGACCTTTCATTTTTTTTCCCCCTTCCTTTTTCTGTTTTTCTTTTACTGCCATGCACGTTGATTTTAGCCTGAATAAACTGCCCACGAGTGACCGTTCTTTACATTTTCTCATGGAAGGCAATTACCCAGGAAGAATTTAGCATGCTGTACCAGCTCATTCAAGCTTTTCTTCCTCAAGCTTAAAATCCCCCTAACTCTCCTGTCCTTCACAGGCCTGCTCTTCATCTCCAGCTGGACTGCAGTCTGGTAAATATTACACTTACAAGGTAACAGGTCTGGAATGTGAAGCATCTAGAGCTCAGCAGAGTCTCTTCTTGGCATCTCAACGTATGTACTTTGTTGCCTAGTGCCAAACAGTATTCAACTGGCTTTATTCAATTCAAATGAAGATATTAAATCCCAGAACTATATAAACATCGTTTACCAATCAAAACCATAGTTAAGAGAAATTCCTTCCTAAGGGAAGAGACAAGTGCTACTTGCTCTTTTAGAGTCCCCAAAAAGCACAGTGTCTCGAATAAACCTTTCAATCTGGAATATATGTTTACGTTTTTGTTATCATCCTTTCACAAATGAAAGACAAGAGAAAGAAGATAAAGACTGGTTTGTCATGCTTTGTCCTCCTATAGGAGCCTTCCCTGTGACATTATCATCTGCACAACAGCAAGGACCAACGCATGCAAACCTCTGACATTTTATAACAAGGTTTACAGAATAGCACTGAGAGCCAGCTGAAGGCCCTTCCCGGATGGAGGGTCTGGCACACATTTGAGCACTGCCCTGCTTACACATAACTAGCCCTACCACTGAATGAATTATGGAAGCCAGACTGAAGGCACCTGCTCAAAGCTATCTTCCACAGCTATGAAGGCAGAAGAGGATGCATTTACCTGGCCTTTTCCTTACACTCAAAAGATACTGCTGACACTGAAGAATAAGAAGAGAGTCATAAAGCAACAATTAAGTTCAAATTCTCTTTATAATCAAGCATTATTGAATGGCACCACACAGCATGGCTTGGGAAGGCAAACTCCAAGCATTTCTCACCTGCTAATCTAGGGCTGTGTCCATACAGGCTCAGTCTTGACAAATGCTAACTTGCAAGTGCTCTGTTCAGAACCGCAAGACCCCCTAAAGCTGGAAGAATTCTTCTGAATTTAATGTTTGCTCCTACTAACTTAACTGCATGGATTAGATGCTTCATGTCCAGCACAACGAGTTAGAAAGAGACAGGATTCTCAGCTTAAAAACTTATCTCCCATGTGAACGCAATGGCTGGCCATGCCTACATACGAACACGTATTTAGCTCTGGATGGTATAGCTGGCTACATTGTAAAGACTTCTTTAAGTGAGATGCATTGACTTGTTCAAGCATTTATAGATCAGGATGGGGAAAAATGATAATACAGAGTGTAGAATTCAAAACGTAGGTAAGAAATAAACCCATCTTTCTCCTCCTTCCAGAGCAGTCAGTGGTCTCAGAACTTTCTCAGTGGCACTGCAACTAAAGGTAAATGGATTTTCCTCTTATTGCAAATTACAGAACTGTCCACCTAAACAGTTTACCTGGCTGAAGCTGTAACACTGTTGAGTGTTACAGCTAAGACATCTACACAATACACGGAAAGTAGAGGTGTCCAATATTTCCTCTGAGAGGTGGTGTTAATAACAAAAGTCATCTTACCCAGTGATAGAAAGTTTACCTAAAATTACTAATCTATGTATAGGCTATATGGTGCTCACATACCTCAAGGCAGAAAGCTATGCCTTGTTAACCTAATCCTCAGAAGCATGAAAGCCCACTCCTCCTCACGTGTGAGGAGTGCATTTCTCTACTGAAGCTAAGGAAAGAGGACTACTCCATTATGACATGTCTGTAGGACAGCTGCAGTAAGACTAAACAGCATACTAAAAAAACCCCATACATTAAACCACCAGCTGAAGAATCCTTTTACCATTAAGCCTGGCCACCCAAACTGCTCACAGGTAACAAGACCCTACTGGCAGGGAAAGAGAGATTGCCATGTGTGCAGAGGACAGTATCTTGCCATGGTCTGCCAAAGCCACCGAGAGGGAAGGGCAAAAAGATTCCCATCTTCTCCTGTTGTGAAGGAGAGACGGCCAAGGCAATAGATAGATCTCAGCTCAGTATTAGACATGAGAGAAACAGAACATTGTTTACTAATACCTCCACTTCAGTATCTCCTTGTTGACACCAGATCTGGAATTGCCTTGCCCTGGACCTAAATGCAGGTTTTACCTCTCAAAATACAAAGTAGAAACAACCAAAATCCCTTTGAATCTGAAAAGACACCAATAATCAGCACAGACACTTATGCAAGAACCTCTGACTAGTGGCAAGATGTGGGAAGACCATTGCTTCTCAGACCCTGTTGTTCCATTTGAACATTTTTTTTTAACCCAATACTAGAAATGTTCTAGATACTGATGACTACAAGTGATTTATTCCAACAGTCTTCTTTTTACTCAAAACCACCCTTTTCCGGTCTGATCTAAACTGTGGTCTTCAACCTTTACTGGTCCAAGCACACTAAGAGTAAGCAAATAATGCCGTTGTGAGCAAGTGAGAGCCTTCCCAGCTCACTCCAGAACAGTGATATGATTTAAGGGGGAAAAAAAAAAAAAGTATTGCCAAAAAAACTATAGTCGAGTTTGAGTTTTTCAAGTTCTAATATTTGTTATTGCTATTACAAAAGTTTGCTATTTCCGATATTCTTAGAAGAAAAAGAAAAAAAGAAGAAAAAGAAGATCGTTTTTCTGAAACATTTCAGGCTAACATAGTAAGATGTCCTAGACAGCTTTCCGAGTTTTAAAACCATCCCATTTCAAATATTGGTTACTGTAACTCTGGAAAGTTGCCTTGTCTGGAGTAAAATCATATACAGATTGAAAAGGGATTAAGTATTTTGTTACAATATATGCACTTTTTATATTTTAACCTTCTAGTGTCTGGAACGGAAGAGGAGAGTTGGGGAATAAGGAGAACAAACAGAGAACAGTACAGTTCACTGCGACAGTTGCTGCTGCAGGTACGTACTCTCTTTTCGCAATACACAAGGTAACACAGGGCATTACAGACACTTGACTGTTATTTTATAGTGTGGCCCTTCCTTGTGACAGGTTAACACATGAGGAAATGGCACAAGTTCATACCATAGTGGGCAGTCAGTGCTTCTCTGTGCTATTCATAGCTGAGTGTTCAAGTTTACAAGGCTAGACTACTTTTCCTGTGTCCAAATAAAACAGCTAGATGGATCCAATTGGATTTTCCAAAGCGCAAGATAAACGTCTTTCCCCGAGACACTACGAATATCAATCACTCCGAGTGGGGCCACCTGCTTCAGATTCATCTGCAGAGGACTGGCTTTTAGATATACATCACCAAGACTGAGGTTCTGATTCCTTTTTATTGGTGAGTTTTATCACACACCGAAGGAGAGATCACGGTAACAAAACTGTGGTGCTGGACAGCTCTGCACCAGAGGTACCTGAGCGACAGGGGTACGGACACACACCACAAGCGGGCTCACAGTATTGCCAAGACAATGGAACTGCACCCAAGCTTAACAGATGACTTTTTGCCTGCTATTTTTAATGGCAATTTTTGCTCAATTAATTTCAACCCTTGACCTCTACCTGAAGTTTCACCTATTTTGTTTTATAATTTTTGCAATAATTGCAAAAAAAAATTGGCTTCATATTTGCAAGCAACTTACTTTCTGCTTTTTTGGGGACACAAATGTTTGAGACAAAATTCGCTAGAGAAAGAGGCGTGTACACAAACACACACACGCACATATATGCACACGAAGAAACCAAAAATATTAAAGAATATATATTTCAGACTAACAAGATGATATCCAACTAAATATTAGAAAAAGATGTTCTGACCATTTATGATTCAGAAGGATCCAAAACTAACGCAGACTCCAGACAGAGATCACATTCAGTGAAAGAGCTCCACAAATTGCATCATACAACACCATGACTGTGATAATGAATATGGATAGCAATTACAGAGTCTGCATTTCTTAAAGATCAAAACAGACTAGGAATGCATCAGTGGCTTCTTGGAATAACCTAAAGAATGATTTGAGAACACATTAGTTCAAAGGAGCATGAAAACTATGGTGGCTCTTCACAGCAAGTTTTAAATTTTCTGCTCTACATGCATTATTAGTCATACATCCTACTGGTGGGGCTCTGCAGGTATTCAGCTGACCTGTGCCTACAGAAGTAGAGCTCCAGAAATAGTCTTTACTGCTTTAGTTGTATGACACTGGCACAAATTACACAGGATGCTTAAGCTTCTTAAGAACCGTATTCAGAGGGAACTTCACACTGGAAAGCAGGTTGTGAAACAGGGAACTGTCCAGAGAGTTTGTTGTTGAGTTGGGTGTTTTGTTTGAAGTACTGCTTGCATACCCTGGAGGCAGAGTCCTTCTAAACACTGATACAAAAGAACACGTGACCATGAAATATCATACATATTTACACAAAACACAGTATTCAGGACTATTCTAGCTCTACCCAACCCAAGGCTGACCTACTATCAAAGGGAAAAGCTCCACATTTCAGAGGTGGAACTTCAGAATTCACAATGAAGGTGTCTTCAAAATGCACATGCGTATTACATCTATAATGAGGAGGAGATGCCTTTTTCCTGGCTTTGTGTATTTGAATACACAGATACTATAACACTACAGGATCACACTTTCAAATGAGAAGTATGGGACACCAGCTAACCACCCTATAGTCATGCCAAGTAACAACGAACAAATATTTGCCATTTTCAAATTTACACAATAGGTTATTTTACATACACAGAAGCATTACTGGAACCTAGGAGGTGCAAAACCATAATAGGAAGTAATTGCAAATATTAAAATGACTGAGAAAATAATCCAAAAAGCTGGTTCAACTGCAAGGACATGGCAAGACAACAAGGGTTGATAGTGTATGGCAGATAAATGAGTTCTCACTGCAACACTGCAGCAAAAATAATGTGCTCTCGAACTACAAGGAAAGGTGAAAATAAGTCTTTTACTACAGAAATTAACTGGGATCACACACAAAAAAATAATCTTCCTTTCAGTGCTGGACATCTCTTTCCATGATAACAGTGTCAAAATGGAGAGAAGTCAGAGCTAAGCAAGGAGATCTAGTGATGAAAGACAACAAAGACTGAATACCTATATGAAAAGTAATGGAATGGGTCAAAACTCAACCATACAGAGACATCTGAGGCATGTAATCATCAAAAAGTGCCAGCAATTTTTAGGGCACTAATATCATTACCTTGGAGTCCACCTTACTCACTAAGAGAAGTTATGGAACTGCTGCATTACTTTTTTAGGCACTCCTGGCCTCAGGATGATAAAAATTGAGAAGACAATTGAGTGGACCAGAAAGAGTAAAGTGAAGAACTGACACTACCCCCCTCCCCCCCCAAAAAAAAATAATTAGCATCTTTTTAGACTGTGATATTCAGTGTAGTTTTCTATTGGGTTTGACGTGGTTCCATATTTCACTGAACTGTAGCTGGCAGTTAAGTGTCTATTTTAAACCAATAACCCAGGTGACCTCTAAAAGTAGTGCAAATGGCAACTTCCAAAAACTTTTACGCTTGGCCTTTAAAAGTAGACTAAAGGAAAAAGGCCACACCAGCAATGGTGGAGAAACAGACCACTTGCCAAGCAGATCCTTTGTAACCTCATCTTCTACCCCACCATGTATACAGCTGAGGTCTTAACTGTACTGTCTAGAAGGAAGGAGTAATCAGTGACTTCTCACATAGAAATACCAACAAATTTTGGGGAGATTGAGGCACACCTATCCTCCAGATTTGCCACTTATAAAAATTAAAACTTTGCAGTTGACTTCAAAAAGGAATTAAAAGAAATACAATGCAAGCACATCAGAAGCAGACTCTGCTCTCAGCTCAGCTGGAATAAATCAGAGCAGTTTCCCCTGCAGTGGACACAACTGCTTAAAGTTTTGGCAGCCAAGGATCCAGTTCGTGAACATATAGTTCATTTTGAAACTACGTTACCAAAGTGCTAATCTAACGATTAGGTGAACAGCATCTACTTATGTTAAACCACATCTCCGGTTAAACTGTAGCACCGCTTGCCTAAATCACTGCAGAGACATAATGTCCCCTTCTCCCTTGCCAGCTGCCCCAAGGGTGGAGGGAAGGACAACTGGATACAGCAAGGGAGCCACTGAGGCTTGAAGTAAAAGGGAAGAGAGAGGAAAGGTAAAAAAGATGAGCTCATGTGCAAAGTAACATAATCCATGGGATCAAATACAGGCCAATGGAAAAAATGATGCTCGGAAATCACTAATAATCGGAGGAGACAAAGCACCGCTGTCCTAGGCACCTGAGCCAGGTACTATGCTGGCATGGAACTCGAATAGTCCCTATCCAAAGAAACAAAGCCCAAAGAACCCAGAATATTATGTTTCTCATAAATATCAATTGTATGCTCTGGAATAGCAAACCTAGCTAATGTTGTACACTCAGTCAGAAAGATGATATGGCTTCATTTCGATTTCTTGAAAAGAACATGAAAAAGTTACTTCTTAATTCATTTGGTTATTTCAAAAGAGAGGCCTGAGAGAAAATGCTTAGAAGTTATTTCTCCATTCTTTTCATAGCTTCCATTTTTTGAAAGGGCATCAAATCCTAATTCCGTCTGAAAAAAGGAACAACAATAATAATGCAAGATGGGGAATATCAGAGCTGAGCTCTGTTCTTCTCATTTGATAGCCTCCTGTAGGCATCTGTGGAGAGCCCTGAGTGAAAGATACTACAGAATGCTACTCATCATCCCTCGGATTGATTTTTAAAACAAAAAAAGGTACGATTGTGACACTGTTCAAATTCGACAAGTGACTTTCACACACAGACAGCAACTCAGTCCCCTGTTTGCAATATATTTTGACAGAAGGTCTGTCTCACTTCTCCAAGTACATAGCAAGCTACAAACCAATTAATTGACCAGTTGATGAACAAGGGCCACAGCACAATGTAAAAAAACCCAGACACAAAGCATGATTAGAGGCAGAGACCCAGGCACAGATGCATTCAGTCCCTCTCTCCATTCTTCTACCTTTCTTGTACAAGCAATGCAGGTCTAATGCACAGCCTTGGATGCAAAGGACTGTGGACACCTGCACATTTTTCTACACTTAACTTTTGAAAAGAACTGCCACAAATTAATACATTACTCCTTATCTACTTTACTGTTCCTTATTGCTTCTAGCAGCAATTACACTTACATATAAGAAAAGATAATTTTAAATATAGTGTCAAGTACATAGTACCAGAAGGTTGGAATAGAGCAACCTGTGCTATCTATTTAAAAAAAAAAAAGGGGGGTGGGGGGTGAGGGGAATAAAAAGTAGTGAGGAATTAAAAACTAAACAAGAGTGGAAAAATATTCAAACAAACTATTTATTAGCACCTGGAAGAAAACAAGGAGTTGAGTAACAGCTCACATGGACTTGTCAGAAGCAATTAGTGTCCAAACAACCTGAAGTGCCTTCAGGACTGGATAACAAGCTTTGCAAATAGAGGAGAAACCACAAATGACATTTATCTCGACTTCAGTAAGTTTGGACACTGACATACCCCTTAGCAAATGAGAGAGATATGGTCTAGACAAAAAAATACAGTAGGTAGGCTGCAAGACTGGAAAACTGCCCTGAGAAAGCAGTTATCAGTGGTTCCTAGTTAAAATAGAAGTATCTACCCAACTAGGTGCTGCAGAGGAATGAGATCACTACAGAGCTATCAAACACGGACTAACGAGTAAATTTGGGTTGCTCAGCCAAAAGCGACTACTGAAGGTGTTACATAAAAACAGCCTTCAGGCATGTAAGCAGCTGCCACAAAAAGCAGGGGAATGATCCATTTTCCATGTCCATGATAGATAAGTCATGAGTAGTTCTGAGCTGCAGCAAGGAAGCTTTGTGCTAGATATCATGAAAACCTTTAGACATCAATGATAACGATGATGCACTAGAATAGATTGCACAGGGAGGCTGTGGTGGTGACTGGAAGCCTTTAAGAAAAGGTTACACAAATACCAATCTGGAATATCATGGCTACAGTCTACACCCTCTTCTAATGCAGGACCAACGGAGCAGCCTCTTGAAGTCCCTCCAGCTCCGTGTTTCTTCTGTGATAACTGGCTGTTGGCAAACAGCTCGCGTTCCTGAACAAGCTTTATGAATACATCTACTGATACCTATATGCGTCAGATATATTTATACAAAGTAATTCCGGAACGTATGTCATTAGGTCAGGTCCCAGAGGGTGCAGATCAATACATGAACTCTACTAACATCAACAGACCTGCCCTCCAGCCAGCCAGAGCCGTGCCCAGTATGCAGCAAGGCAGTAACAGCTGGGAGCACGGAGCTGAAGCTGCCATGCACAGAAAGCTCCCACTGCGGCCAGAGCGAGCGACAGGCTTCTAAAACCCTTCCTGTGGGAATGATTTCTACATGCTATTAATTACAGACATACAGACAGATTAACTTAAAAAAATTAACAATGTTTCTTCGAAGCATTCTGTTTCCTGGGTAATGCACTTGGAAGTCTGCTGCAACTATCCTGCAATTAGCTAATAAACCGTAACAGCTCCTTAAGTTAAAGAGATAAGCCTTGTGTTAAAGGAATTTATACCAGGATATTTGAAATGTATAATAATGCAAGTATAATGAGTAAGTTCTCTGTGGTATTAATATCAAGTTTGTGCTTAAAACAACACAGTAAATAATTATAACTAATACTCCATCCCCTGGTCTTGAATTCCCCAAACTAGGATGCTACGTTGTACGGTGCTTTCCTCCACTGGTGATTCATTATCTTGGGATTGCTTGTTACATTGCTTGAAAAGTTATATTCAGTGTGAAGAGTGATGGCGAAGTTTTAGTAAAATTACTATGATACGCTTTTTTTTTCCTTAGTCTTTGGCAATATTTCATGCTAAACTTTGAACTTGTTGCTTTCACTGACATGCATTTCAAGTTTAAAGTGAAACAGTCCAATAGCTGAAGCCAAAAGTTTGACCTCCATTATAACTGTTGTAATCTTCTGGGAAAATATCCTCTTGACTCTAATTTCTCTTTTCAGACTCACTATGCTGCTGATGAGAAATAATAGTTATTGGGGCTGTAAGGCCAAGATTAATGTCTGGCCCTGCAAAAAAACCCCAAACCAAAACAAAAAAAACACCAGTAGCACTGAACGACACACAAAGTTTCTCCATTTCTCATGTATGATCACTTCCTAGATAAGCATGCTGGACTAGTACAGCCGCGAGATGAAGAACACTATCACCCGAAGAAATATTTAAGATCACATGAAAGTCTCTGGTTTTGAGCACACGTCTTTTGCAGTGTAACTGATTATACCACAGAGCATCATTATCTGACTTGTCAGTTTAGACGGGAAGGTCTGTAGGGCTGGGAAAAGTACTGCGAGATCAACAGCGCCTCATGCAACAGGGTTCTGATCTCTCACTGGGGCTTGAGCAACTACTGTAATACAAATATTACGGCATTCTTCACTTTTCCTCAATTGGACAGTGTTGTTAGACGAATGCAGCATGTTTCTATCAAGAAATATTTGGCCACGCTTCTACTGGAGTGAAATGATCCCTGTAAATACATGGACAAATTGTGGTTGGCCCTTGGCTCCACACATCAGAAAACCTCTCTGTCAGCAGCTGCAATACGGGGTGAAAGTTGGCTGATGCACTAGCAGGACCAGAATGGGAGCAAAGAAAAGGATCTCTGTTACAGGAGCTGTGGAGAGCCCTGACTCACTAAACATGGGCAGTTACAGCCTCCCCAGCTGGACTGTTCCTACCCATGGATGTTTTACTTAGTACCTCTCAATAAGATGAAGGGGCGGAGGGGGGAGGAAAAAAAAAACCAACAAAAAAGGAATATCCACAGTGAACTTCTTTCTCTTTTTTTATTTTTTCCGGCATAGAACAAGACTGCTTTCATGTAGAATTTTTTCTTTGGTGACATCAATAAAAGTTTAAAGTTCCTTGTCAAAAGTGATGAAAAAATTATAAACAACACAGAATAGCTGCCAATGCCCTTGAATTAAGAGTGCTTATGCCTACTTGCTTAGCTGTCAGTACCCAAAAACGGTTCTACTGCTTCATAACGCTGAAAGTAAGATGGGTATTTTGGTATTTACTTGAGGTTAAAGTTTCTAAGGCAGAAGGATCCCAGGCTTTCCAACTTCCAGTCAGAAATGTGAATTCTCATCAGAAAGACTCTGAAGGATCAAATGCTATTTGTGCAGCACACGTGATGTATTTGCTCTTGGTGGTATTGGCCGCTTTTAGCCAAGTCAGCCACCGGCAATTTTTGCGTCCAACCTGAGGAGCATGAATTGCAACAATCCAAACTAGAAGTTTGTAAAGCTCATCTCGCCATACTCAGACTTTCATAAAAGCAGCTAAAACAAGGCCTCTTCCATGTGTCAAACAAATTGTTTCTTCTACCTTGGAAAACTGCATGGGAGGATGAGAGAAGTTTCATCATGACACTGAGGCCTCGTGCTGCTTTGAGGTTTCCCATCACTGTTGATGCAAGTGTAGCAATCAGCTCCTCAGATCAGTTACCTTTTGTCACCAGTGGTTCTGTCAGTTGCTACTTTAGGTCAAGCCAGGAACCCCTCATCATTTGCTGACTTCACTCAAGGTTCATGGTAAAAGCTGAACCAGTACAGATACAGAGAAATACATCACTTATGAAAGTGGCATGAGAATCCATGGCATCTCCAGATATCTCTGAAATGCCTTAGAAGAAGGCAAGAGAACAGTGACATATTTAGGCATGTCAGACTTGGAGGCAAATAACAGAAAGCCTTCTCCATGGGAGTAATTTTCACACTGGGACCTCGTCTGAAACATGTCTGTGATGAAACCATGAAAGAGGATAGATGCTTCCAAACTTCTTCTAGGAGGCTTAGAAGAGAAGTCTTCTCACTTGTGTATTTCTGATAAAGGCCCCAACCATGGGGACCAAGGAATTAAGTTTAATTAGGTTTTACCAGGAAACCTGCAAAATTTAATTTCAAAGAATACTCCACAAAGTAAAGCATTTGCAGTGTTGCTGACAGCAACTTGTCTGCAGGTCCCAAAAGCCAGAATGCAATGCTGAAGCACTCCTGCTGCCCAACACTTCACCTCAGCAACAGGGCTCAGGTACTCTGCAATGCTCAGGGCTCCGAAACCAAACCCACAAATCCAAACATACCCAGAACTTTGAAAACAAAAAAAAAACCCCCACAAACAAAAAACCACAACAGGAATCAGAACATTACAGCATGCATCCAACCATAAATATGCTAAATATAATGGAACAGGATAAACCATAGACCTAGATCCTATTCTTAACAGAAGAATCATATGTGGACGATTATACAAACAGGGGATTCATACAAGGTGACAGTGATGGTGGCCAGGCACGTGGGAGCACCCATCTTTTCCCTTACTGGGTATTCAAAATCACACACAGGGAAGCTAGCACTGGATTGCCCAGCACAGATTAGTATTTTTAACCTATTGCTATTTATAAGAGCAAGTTGCGCTCTCTTCTTTTTTTTTTAAAACGGGTGGGCCTCACTGCTCAGCTATTCTAACTGGGAGATTTAAAAGCGGTCAGGAAATTTCAGGACTGCCTTGCAGAGAGTGGAGGAGATGAAAGCGAGTCCCACGGCACAGGCTCTGTTCCTCTCACCCCACCTCTGCCAGGAAGCGCTCCTGTTCCCCTGGCAAGCGGCGCAGCTGGCTGCCTTCTCCTGCTCGGCCAAGGGTCCAGAGAACAGCCTTTCCAAACTATTCCCTGGCTGGAGGAGGAAACGAAAGCAAGTCATTTTCAAGAAAAGCAGGTTGGATTGTCCAACCCTTTCACTCTGGGGAGGAAAAAAAAAAAAGAAGAAAAAGGAATTATACAAGAAGTAAAAGCGTAACAGAGAAGGAAAGGCAAAAGAAAACTGTACATTTTTTTGCGTTGCAGAGAAGTCAAGATTCACAGACTCAAAGCACAGGCGACACATCTTTAAATGATTAAGATAAAGACAGTGGGTAATAGATGAATGTTAGAGACAGAGGGAAATGAAAGTTTTTAACCACGTTAAAATCGTGCAATCCTTCCTGCTTCGTAACAGTAATTACAATTAAAATTATTTACACCCTGGTCCAGTGTAAATCAGGAACAGAAAGGCACAGAGATTGTAAATCTCTTTTAGGGAAAACTCTCCAGCTAGTAGAAGTTAGTGCCACTAGCTGCCCGCATGCAGGAAATGCACACCTGCCTGCCCATGTGGAGGTGCTCAGCTTTCAACTCCTTCCTCTACTTTTCACCCCAGCTGGAAGCTCCCAGGCAGCTTGCTTCTGAAGATCCCTAAAACGCTTGATGGACTGCATGGGAAATGTGGCTGCTCACTGAGCCCAGAGTCTACTATGGAGATGGACGTGGAAGGATTAAGAGTTGCAGAACAAACAGTACAGTACAACAAAGCTTGGAGGAGCTCATTTGCAGAGCTTCTTGTGCAACTAGCCCCAAATCATGCTATCAAATCACAGCTATCAGAGAGAAGATTAATGTTGACTATCTGGTCATTCTCTTTTATACAGTAACTTGTCAAAAACAGATTGTTCCCTGAAGATACTTGCTAGAGTTAGCTCCAATTTAGCGTTAAGAGGATGGACTCAATGAGAGTATCAACTCTCGTTATTTAAGTATAGATGTTCCTAATTCCAAGGTCCTTTTACTAAGTCCCAATTACTAGGATGAGTTACGGTCCATCATGCCCTCTACGCTATTTTTAAACACAAGTGAAATTTCTTTATAGGTTAAGGGCTCAGACCTCTGGCTGGGGTAGGAAGAACACTTCCACTAACTACTTTGTAACATGGAGTCACCAACTGAGTCAGTCACTTTGAGGTGTCCCATGTCTTGCACTACTGAACATGGAAAAGAAACCCAAAAACATTATTTGCCTTCTAAAATGATGGTTTCTGGCAACAGAACTAACCTCACAGCTAGAGCGCTAGCTAGAAGCCCCTTGCTTCTCCGAGGGAAGAGTTGCCAACTGTACCCATCACCACCTACTTCCTCCTCTGCAGTTAGGAGCTGTGGGTGGCACCGCTCCCGCCAGCACAAGGGCAACCAACTCCATCAGGCCGCACCTTTGTATCTGGTTCCTGCTGAGATATGGTAACTCTCTGATCAGCTGGTTTCTGGAGACCCCTTATTTTTAGGCCCCTGGCACTTCAACAATTAAGCACCTTCAAGGAGCCAGATGTAGGTACCAATTTACTTTGAAGATGGAACTGAGGTCCTTTGGTTACCCGGATATGACAGGAAAGATTCACAGCTTAGGTAGAAGTGATCACCTCATGTTCTGCACAAAATCAAGAAGTCCCAAAGAACTGCACACATTCAGGTTTAGTATTATGAAGGAGACAGTCATACAAAGATGAATACAATGATGAGCTGAACTGATTGAACAGAAGTGTTTACAGAGAAAACTGGAAAGGATAACGGATGTACGCTTAAGTTTGCTGGACAGGTAGAAATGACACAGTTCCACAATCAACAAATAAGACCACTCAGGTCAGAAAACTGTCTGTGACACAAACTGAATGCAACCGTAAGAAGATAAAATTAAAAAATGCAACTATGTATTACAAACAACAGTAAAAGTAATAGCTGCTGAGAACTACTATACATCAGAAAATAAGAACTGCAGATAACAGACAAGAAAAATCAAACAGGCCTACCAGCTTCATGACCAAGGAACTTAAAGATGAGATTTACTTAAGTACTAAGGAAGCTTAACAGTGATATTCATCCATTACAAGATAAAAACTGTTGAAATAATACTACAGAAATATGAAATATACTTCTATAGATAAAAGAGCCAGGCAATCGCAAGATGAAAAGATGATTTTTTTTTTATTCCAGCAGCAACTCGGAAGGTCTTAAAACAATAGCTACTACAATCAGACATTGTAAAACAAGCAAGACCGGATAACTTGCATCAAGACTTCTTAAAGAGCTGTCCAAGGAACTATCTAAATTATTAAAACTGGCTTTCAACAAATACCAAACACTGGAAAATATCTTAAGGATTTGAGGCAGAACATATTTGCTAATATACAATGCCTAAACAGGGCAACCCGTGCTATCTCACATATACAGTCAGCCTTATATTGGTCCCAGAAAAAACATGCAAATGGCAGGAATGAGAATCAGCTCAGAGGAACTAAGGGAGTATAACCAACATCAGCTCAAGAAAAACAGATCCCACTGGTCCAAGATCTTAGTGAGCGAGACCGGTAGTCCTGTTGGTAACACAACTGTTTTAATATAATGTACTCGGGTAGCTGCAAGACATTTAAGCTGGTGCTACATAATGATTTCATTAGGAAACAGGAACAACAGGACACCAACATGGCCAGGCAGTAAACGAATCACGTTTTTTATGAGACTCAAAATACAATGGTAGACAGGAAACCGTTATTGAGAGACAAGCTTCTAACAAGGTCCCATAAGGCTCATTTTGCTGTACTCTGCTATCTACTATTTTTATCCATCACCTGGAAGGAAACTAAACCATTATTAACCAACTGCAGATGAAATAATGATATGGATGTGACAAATAATGAAGAAGATGCATCACGAATACAGTGACTTGAATCTTGAATTATCAAGATGTAAATGTCAGTAGAATCAATATGAAAATACAACTCTAGGACAGAGAAACTAGACCATACTTACAGAGTAGGGGACTCCATCCTGCGAGTCAGCACCTCTGAAAAGGAGTTGGGGAGGGGGGAACCCTGGTGGATAATTACCCAAGTATGAATTTTTACTTCTCCTTGTAGAGCTCCTGGCAAAGTTACTGCCGAAATTAGCTGCATAAGCTGTGTAATATTGAATTAGAGCAGAGTCTGCAACATGGATGTACTTGATAACTTCAACAGTTATCACTGTTGAAATACTGTGTCCAATACTGTTGTCCACAATCTCAGCAGTATATGAATAAAGCAGAGGAGTTTCAGAGGGAAACCGTGAGAATAACTGAAAAGGCTAGGAAGTATCTCAAGGAGCACAGCATATTAAACTTAAAAGACCTGTGGCTTGATCACAGTCTATGGATCTGAAACACGCTCAAAGGCAGGTAAAGCAGCCCATGCTGAGCTCCTGGCTGCCTCATTGCAGGGTCTTCCAGCAGCCATGCCAGCTTGCTCTCAGACAGATCAGTTCCTGTCTGCAAAACTTCCTCCTCCTGTGGGTGCCTACACAATGCCCACAAATTTGATAACAGGTCTTCAAAATAGCAAGTGAAGGTTTAAACCAGATTCAAATTCTAGAACTTGAAGCTAAACAACTTAAAACACAAAGACGCTTGTTTCTAGTAAATTTAATTAATCACTGGAATAATTTACCAAGTGTGGTGCGAACTCCCTTTCAAAAAGGAATTAATTCAGCAAAACTCAATGGCCTGGAAAATGCAGGTAGGGAGACCAGAAGACCACCATGATGGCTTCCAGCTTTTTTAATCTGTAAGCGTCCATTCTACCATAACTCAAAGCCTCCTAGAGCAACGTCAGTCTCGTCCTTTCTAAAGTACAGTATTATATCAGTTAGTCATTAGCTATGAGTGTGAACAGACCTGGAACATTATACCCTGAGAAGAACATCTCATCCCTGCGGAGATAAGTATCTCCTTCAGTTGTAAGTCAACATTCATGTTCAATCAGAAACCTGCTTGCAGGTCTGTCTGTCATTACATTAAGGCACTTTATACTCTTTTACATTGTAATATTGCCTTAGATTAAACAAGAACCAAGCCCTTTGGTTTCATGTCCTGCATCAAATAGCTTGGGATCAAATCTCATCCCAGCAGGACACAGGCAGTACCACGTAGATAAAATATAAACCATGCATTTTTCTTTTGCTTTTTAAAAACAAACAAACAAAAACCCAACAACCTGTGGCGGATGTTGAGTCCTCCCAGGCTTTGAAAAGTATATAGTAGTAGTACAAACATGATACAAAACAGCATTCAGGACATTTCTAATCAGCAAAGCAGATTTACCTGACTCCGATTTCATCCGAATAAAAGGCTGGGATTCTCAAAGGCTGCAGAGGAACCACTCCTTTAGGTGCTGCTTAAAACCCTGGCCATAATGACTGTTCTGCTTGCCTAAACAATCACTGCACAGACTCCAGTTTCAACACCACAAGGCAAAATCTGGAGTGGCTTTACTGACTCAAATTAAATTGCTCCAACTTTTCATTCATGCAAAAAATGTACCTCAAAAGTTAACTCGTTATTTTGTGAGCCACTCTGAGACATATCAAGTCAGAGAGGCTTTGTGTAAAACCACACGCACCTTCATGCTGTAAGCGCAGCTCCTGTTCCCAAACTACTTGGCTTTCCAGCTTGTAAACTCAGCATATGTCATGCAGCAAATTGACTTTCAGAAGTTGTTCTCCCGGCTCCAGCTCTATTCAGAACTGACTTTCAAGATTTTATTGATAACATAAAAACACCTTGTTGGCTTAGCCCTGACCTTTCTTTACCGTCCACTGCACAGGGATTTGCCACATTCTTATTAACAGCCTTTAGATTATTCCCTGCTCGGGGCACTGAGGTCTGATTTTGCACGTGTTTATAAGAAGCCTCTGGATGTGGAGTGATGAGCTTCTAGACAAAAACTCGCTGTAGGGGGGATGATAGAGATATATTACGGCATGTTTATTTGCCAAGACCTTTGCCGTCAGATGGCCATTTATTTTAGAACAGGGGGAGGTGTGGAATACCTAAGAAGTACAGGACATGAACTCATGCCTCCTTCTCTGCATTCTGCAATTCTTGCCATATTGCTGCCATATGCTGTTCCCAGATGACATCTGCCATCAAATGCTTCTATCAATAAGCTACTAAGGTGCTTATTTTTAAAAGTGATTTTTTTTTCCCCCCCCCCTGCAAAGCCTTATGCAGAAGAACATCTCCAGTGGCAACTCAATAAAAGGGAAAGCACCACATTACAGTAATACGTCCCAATATATCTTGAAGATGTGGCCGTTGCCTGAAACAAAGAAACGGCACTTAATACCTTATCCAAAGACTTTTGCAGTTAATGGAAAGACTTCCAGTGTTTTCAGCAGGCTTTGGACCAGGGCCCTTAATCTGGGGAACATACTCTCAAAGGGCAGAAAAATGGAAAGGTTTGACTGTATCACATGTATAGCTGGCCTTGTGGCAAGTGTGCATGAGGCAGATTCCCTTCCAGACTCTACCTCAACAAATACACTTCCAGCCAGAGAAAATTAAGTCTCCCAATAAAGTGGGTAAATAATAGGACTCCAACTTGGAAGGAGGTAAGTTCCTTCAGACACATGATATTGTTGTAACTCAGTCTCTGGCCACCTTTATAAAGATCTCTTTTTCTAGATCCTTTTGGGGCTCTTTTCTTCCCTGATTAGCAAGGGGAATGTCAAATTTCCAAATACACGGCTCCTAGCATTGGGGAGAAATGCAAGCTGGGATGGGGGAATCCAGATTCAAGAGGGAGAGAAAGCTCAGACCCCCAACAATCTGTTCTGAGTCCATCCTAACTGGGACAAAGCTGCTCACTTAGCTCCCTCGCTTTCCAAACTGTATATCCTGGCAGGGAGCCTCTCAGTTCCTATCACACCACCAGATCAGAACAGCAGATTTGTTTTCAAGAAAGCTGGATCTTGTTCCTCACTCACAAACCTAAAGATGTGTGTATGTCTGCTGCAATAGCCTGCCATTATACGCTAGGTAAACACGCAACAAGCACAACAAATGAAACAGACATCTTTCAGCGTACCTCAATGTTGAAATGTGGCTACTTCACTTCCAAAGTGTGCATCAGGAAAAATTTAAGTATAGAGCAGTGATTGGCACAAGACATATACAGCCCTTGCTCTGCCAGGGAGGCCCAGAGCCAACTACAACAGCCAAGAAAACTGGGCTGGATCTCTCAGAGATTGGGCGAGAATGAGAACACCAAGGATATGCATGGATCCAACACATCTCCAGGCAGTTTAAAATGTCCTATCATGTTGGAGAATACAATATATCACTTATCCTTCCCCGAGAGCAAACAGCCCCTATATCCCCTGTAGGCATCTGGATGAAGAAATAAACTGCCGGTACTGCGTGTGTCAGTGGACCTGACCCCTGGTATCCATAAATTTTGCTTACTAGGTATTCATTAAGAGCTCTGTTTTGGTATTATCCAGTCAACTGGATCGATTCCTGCATCAAACCCTCCAAGCGTGAAGGCTAGGAACTGCAATGCAAAGGGCAGAGCTGCCCCGCCATCGTAACATTCATGGGGGAGCAGATGTCTCTCAGCTTTGCTAACCTGGGCCACTCCTGCGACCAAGCAGAGGTGGGACAAGGAGCAGCAGCCTGCCACAGGCTCTGGTGAATGCTAGACCCCAACCACGCTGTGCCTGCCAGCCACTTCTGCCATTATTTCAACCCACTGCTGCATCTGAAGAGGATAAATTTGCTGCATCGTTTTTACACGTCACTTGGAAGATGAAAAGTTCTGCAGGTGTTGTTCTTCCTAGCGTACATCTTGGCAGTCCTAGAGAAGATCTTTATGACTGTTTGTCCAAAGCCCAAAAAAAGTCATTTTATACATATTGGACAACACCCACTCAAATAAGCAAGGACTACTCTCTGTTCAATTTGGGGTATTAGAGATCATCTGTAAACACAACTGTGGGCTCAGGATTAATAAGTATTATTGCGCAGAAGCCTTCATCAAGTATGGGATTGCTAGATACTCTCTGACCACTTCAAAAGAGTCAGTGCTGCTAAGATCTATTAGTTTTTCAGCCTCCTGAGTACAAAGTCTACCCACAGGGTTGGGTTTTTTTATGGGTTGTGTTTTTTTTTTTTTCCACCCCAAGGAATGAAAACCAACATGTTCTGATTCCTATCTTTCAATCATCACTATAGTAAAGATAAGTTACCATCACTATTTCAGCTGAGCTCGCTGCTGAATTGCAAATGCTATATGTAAACAAAAACAAGTAAGAGAAGGAACTTCAACAGGCTTAGCTTGCCTTTTAAAATTCAAGGCAGGGGTTTAAAAGAGATGAAGCCAGGGAAAACATTGGATACTAACACCAGCCAAACAGGGAAAAATAACGAAGTTGTAAGCCTGAAAAACTGAAATGGAAAGAATGACAGATTTACTGCTGCATTTGATGCACATAACCACTGATAGACTCTCCCCAGAAAGTGTTGAAATTACCATCACTGAAACGAATCCAGAAGCTAAAAATTAAATTATCTTTCCCAGAACATTCCAATTTGGGCTTTGGCAACAACAGATGTTTTAATGCTCTTAAATATATGCACGCACGTGTGTGCATGCATGCACACATATACTTAAGTACAGTATCCTCTTTCACGCAAGACCTCCCTCTTAGTTTTCACAAAGTCAGTCTGAACTTACGGTCATTCTGCAAAGTCTTTTCTTCAGAGTCTCTACTCAAATGCACAACTATCAGATTAAGCAACCCATAAGGCGTCTTACAGCAGCTCCAACTTATGAATGAATGGTTATTTGTGAACTCGCCTGTCAAGACAGATGCAGTATTTGTCAGTGCAGTGTGGGTTAGATATGGTGGGAAGGAGTTAAACAAGCAAAGTGAAAGGTCAGTATCACAACATTTCCCTTTTTCCCCCCTCAGTTTGCCTAAAACGATGCCACAGCTTTTGCTGAAGTGTAATAGAGTAGTCTATTTTCATGCAACCTACCATGCTTATTTGAAAAGCAATACTCGCGCAAGAGAAGTAGAAGAAAAATGGGTGCAGAGGGAGAGAACATGAACATTTTGGTGCAACCAGCTACAACAGAGGGACAAATCCAAGACTGACAGAAAACAACACATCTTTAGAAATTTGGTGATACTTGAATCAAGACCACCCTATGGAAGTTGAAATACAATGCATTGTTTTTCTTGTATTAAAATGTAGTATTACGAGGATTAATTCATGTTGGAATGAACATCTAGTCCAACCTCCTGCTCAAAGCAGGGTCAGCTGTGAGGTCAACTTATCATTTATAGTTTATACAGTTGTTTATAATAACCTGAAGTCAGCATCACACTGTGCTAGGTCTTACACAACAACAAAAAGAGGCTCCTGCCCTAAGGGGGTTTCAGTGGGAAAAAGCTCAGCTCTACAATGAAGATCCTGAATACGTCAATGAGCATCACACATGAAATTAAAAGAAACCCTTGCTCATTGTCCAAATTAAAACCTGAACGAGGGAAAGATGTTCTAAAGATCCTCTCCACACTCTCAGCCATAAATCTGCTGCAGGGATGCCTGTGAGGTCTAGCATCTCCTGGCAACCAAACACAGATGCCAGAGAACCCAAACAGCAACACAAGATGTATTTCAGTGGAGCCTGTCTTTCCACAGTGAATGAGCAGTCTCTCTACACTGCTGCCTAAACTCATCCCACCTGACCGCCTCCGCCAGGAGCTTTCCAAGCAGCATGCACGAACTGCCATGCAGTTCCCTTTGGAAAACCTGGCTGGTTTAGAGAACGCTATGCTACCCAAAGAGGCAACTTCTCTACTCTGGACCAACTTGCAGAGCACCAGAAACATGTAAAAACCTGCTCACCAGACAGGTCTAACGAAGCCAGGTCTAGCACTTCATTTCTCCAGGGCCGATCCTGTGCCATTCGAGCTAAGAGAACCACAGTGCTAAACAGGCTCATGAGTCATTCGTAAATTCAAAAACAACTGGTCACACTGGAAGGAGATAAAACACAACCCTTCACACTAAGTTTTTCTTCAACTCCTCATCCTCTTGTCACAGACAAATCTTTGAGTTTCTCCTCTACACCTTGCAGCTGTATGTCTTGTACAGTTGGGTGTCCAGCTGCAGTCACTTAACAGCAGCAAGGACAGTGAGGACAAGCACGGGGGAGCTGTTTTAAGAAGAAAGATAGCTGCTTCAGATAGACTACTACAGGAAGCCAACTGACAGCAATACTGGAGCTAGGCACCTACTAGTCCACATCACAGACTGAAAGGGAAACAAGCAACAGCCTGTGGTTGAAGGCAGGATGCAAACTTTCCCTAAAAAAAAGACCAAAACAAACTTTATAGTCTAAACAAATCAGCAGAAACATCCCTAACATAGTATCACATTAAATAATACCTGAGGAGTGTATCATCCTCAAGCTAAAAACTGCCTGCCTGAAAACGTGCAGCATGTGGTTTCACAACAGGAACGGAAACATTTGTGTGTCTTCACTCATGACTCGTTTTGTCACCATACCCTGGGGTTCCTCTCTTTAGCTGTAATACAGGAGCAGTCTAGCACAGGCACTGCAAAGGCAAAAGAAGCCAGCTGCCCAACAGGGTCAGCCTTCTTTGGGATCACGGGAGTACTGAAGAGCCTCTTCTTTCCTCTCTAAAAAATCCTGTAAAGCATTTCCTTCTCATTGGGCTCTGATGCCCAAATGACAGATTTCAACACAGCGAGAGGGATTTGAACTGTCTGGCTTTGTTCATCCCTGCAAATGCACCATAAACCGGGCCTCAATTCAGGAAGCTAATTAGGCATATACAGAGCCTTAATGTTAATGAGTCTATTCATGTGTGTGAAGCTCCGCACATGTTTCAGACCCGTGCTGAAGAAGCTCACCAAGGACGACAGCCACAAGTTCTCATTCATCTTTTTGCTCAGCTCTGGTGCAGACAGGAATCTCAAACTGACAGCAAAACGCTGGAAATAGTAACTTCAGAGTAACACAGCCGTCCTGATAACCACTACTGTTCTCACGCAGTGCACCGAGGATGAACAAGGCTAAAACTGGCAGCTAATGAAGAAGATGCTCTGCTTTCTTCACACAATCACCTACTCGCATCCAGTCCTGCAATTAAGTGGAGCCAGCAAGAGTGGCATGAGCTCTGGGCACTCCCTGCACATCTCCAGCCATGAGCAGAAGACAAGGGCACATTTCCAGATAGGTCTCTGGGACTGTAAAACATTTACGCTGCCAACGAGCTGGGGGGGGGAGCGGCAGGGCCAGTAATGCACATCTAACCTTTTAACTCACCAAATTAGAGTGAAAGTTCCTCTTTAAAACAGTCACCAGAGATAAATTCAAGGTGGGTTACGGAAAGGACTCAGGAATATAGCCCTACATTTCTGTCTTGCTGGTCTTCTGACCTTGCAGCGTTAAAGAGGCGGGTCATGGGTGTTTTGCTTTTCTGTAGGCTTCATCCTCCGGAATAAACACAGCGACCACGTACCATGCCAGACTGGCTTCTGGACCTCCCCCTCTCCCAGCTTGGCACCCTGCTTACAGCAAGTCGCTGGTGAATCAGAAGGCAGGCAGGAAACACACGTGGTGCACCCCACCATCTGCTCCATGAGTGGGAGTGGAAGAAGAGAGCTCTCTTTGATTTCAGCTGCCCTTGGTTAGTGCACCAGAGCATGTTATTTTATTATCCCTCTTAGTACGTAGAGGACTACTGTCCAGAAAATTACCCTGCCCCTTTTTAAAGCCATTTGCAATTTCCTGTTTTTTTTCATTACCACCTAGGAAGACTACAGTAAGTGCCATTCATGAACAAGGAGCAAGGAACTGTTCCTCCCATGTCTCTCCTCAGGGAAGCCTTCACATTGCTTCAGGTCCTCTCTGCAAACCAGAGAGTAAGCCTGGCAAATGCCTCCTACAAGAGGTGCTCCAGAGCACATCCACAGGGCCAGCATAGCTAGAATGTTTTAAAGTAAGGTATTCCTTCTGAGACTGTTTCCATATCATTAACAACATAGGAAATCGTGAAAGTTTAAGTTCTGTGTTCTGCTAAATGCAAGTACACGCGAGCTGCGCAGCTGTAGCTGTTAACATCATGGTAATGATGCAGTCAGCGCCAGTAGACGTGGAGCACGGCTGCTCCTGCACGAGTAATTCTGGTACCCTGAAGACAAGGAGCCCACATACGTATAATTGCTGGTAAATCGAGTCCTTGTTGATAAAGTAGAAGCATGTCATTGTGCCCAGCCAGTTTATAATGTTGTCTTTCATGAGGTGAATATTCAGCAGAACGACGGTCTATGTAAAGCAATATTCATGGTACAGAGCTCCTGAGAAGACTAATCCTACTGCCCAGCGCAGGCTGGAACCCGTGGAGGCTCCTTCATACTAAAGTAGTTTAAAAGCAGGCCCAAACCCAAAAGAACTGTGATTTCTTAGGCTACTGAGTACTTACAGACCTATCTCCAAGAATGCAGAAAACTTAAAAATTTACCTGCGTTAGCCTTAAGCCATCAGTACCAACCAGCTCATTGACTGTGAGAAAAACTGCCATGAATGAAGATGACAGAATTGGGCCCCAGGCCCCACATACACGTGTTGCCTGTTTTTCTAGAGTATCCCAGTTATGCATTAGTATTACAATTCGCAATGCTTAACTGTGCTGGCATTAGATTGCTGTTTATTATCAGTGCAATGGCGATTTTCACCCAGACTCAAATAAATAACTAGCTTAAGTATCAGGCCCCAGATAATCAATGAAGAACTGGTAAGTAATAAAACTGTAATGTGATCCAGCTTTCACAGAAATCAGTATTGAGCATCTACTCAGGTAACTTCGCCTAGGCACAGAATTCGCAAGAACTCTCTCTGATGTTGTGCTCAGCTTCCGTATCCCACCTCCCTCTTTAAACCGCTCCATAAACCAACTCTATTTCTGACTGCCAACTGGACTTAGGAGAGATTCAAACTTTCGGTATCTAATCCATGCTGTCACGAGCACAACGCAGGCAGGCATGCTTGACAGACAAAAGCTTTTTGGTTTTTTCAAACCTCTTTGTAGGTTTTTTTTTCTGCCGCTACTTTTCACATCTGTTGTTTTTGGGTCCGGCAGTCCCTGACTCGCTGAATTTCCACGTATATTCTGACTTGATGTGTCTTTAACCTCAACTGGACTGTCAAGCCAGATGCCAGATGCCCCCTTACTTCCTCAGTGCAAACTATCAGTAAACCTTAGCATAACTTTACTTTGAGCCTTAAACTAACAGCATGTGAAAAGATTAATACGAATAAATTCAAAACTAATCAGATCCCTTCTTTAAATGTTGACACAGTATTATTTATATCCCATAAATACCTTCTTGACTAAAATTCATCCCAGGAGATTGGCATCTTGCCAGTTCTATTCATATTTACTGTATTTATACAGTACAGTTGGCCAAGGATAATATTTAAGACAAAATATGCCTTAGGGTATATACAATATCTCTTATAGTTTTCCTTTTAAATCTCCTCATTGCTAAAAATATTTAGTCTGAACTTTACAAAATGCCCCACAAAGACCTATCAGCGATCTGTAGTGATATATTGCTGACTATGAGTATAATTAGAGCATATTTGTAATATTTGGGTCGTAGTCAGTTACTGAACGCTAACAACTTGTGGTAAAAACTGAACCACTGATCTTTCCCATGCCTTCCGTCCAGCAGCTTTTGACCTCCAGTGCGTTCACACTGATCCCCTTCTCCCTCCTGCCTCCCTCCGATGCAGCAGAAACACTAGAGTTAAAAAAATTCACTCCGAGACATCTAGGAGAAAGTGCCTACGGCCGCCAGAGCTGCGCTTTCAATTTCTTCCTTTAAAATATGGTGGAGCGATTTCTTCCTTTCTGTCTTTTTTGGAAAGGTTCGCTCCATCCAGCATAACTAGAGAGCAGTGGAAAAACAGTTAACCTACTTACTCTGATGTTAGCGACAGCCCTTGCACAGTAGTACTGGATCTGCTGCTAACTGGCCCTCCGATCCCAAACGTCTGATGCACTCTGTTGGTAGATACCTGCAATCTCCTTTGCTCTTCCAAAACCTCTATCGATACATCAGTACAAATCTGGCCTCTGATAACATTTTAAAAATAGATTGTCTTTTGTCAACACCTTCCAAGTCATGCACCACAGATATTTTAATTTTCTGGAAAGTATGCGGCTGCATTTTGGACTATCGGTTCTTTGTAGTTTGCTCATGTGAGGAAAAAGGACAGATGTGCTCAGAACGGATGCATTTTACAATTCTCAGAGACTCTCTGTTACAGGGTCAACTCCACAAGCCAAGGCACTGCTATCGGTCTTCCTAACCGTTGCCCGTAGGTGCTCATCCCTCTGCTCAGGGCATGATCTGATAGGTCTCAAAACAAGGTGCTGACTTCCACCAAAACCACCAGCAAAATACTACAGCATACCAACGTGGAAAACAGGCATGCTTTCTGTGTTCTCGCTATGGCTATGAATTATACTGAACCTCTCTGCTCATACCCACTTGGCTCCAAATATACTTTTTTTCTAAAAAAAAAAGTATCTCTTCCCCGAGGGTAACAAGGGTGGAGTGTATTTATCATGACTATTATGGATGGTGCCATAATTACAATAATCAAACGGCTCTGACTGCCAGGATGTCCTGTACCTGATGCTGTCATTTAAGAATAAAGGAAGAACGGGAGGCAGCTGCACCGAGCGTGGGGTTCAGATACCTTGGCTGGCATCCTGGGACTATCACATGCAAGACGGAGCAAGCCCCAAAGCTACAACTTGCTAAACTAAAAATAAGTAAGGGGAAAATGCAATTAGAAACTCTAGGATAAAGTTACCAAGATGGCTGCATTATCTATTTAAGCAAGAGGTATGTGCTTTTCAAAAACAGACAGCAAGTATATAGGGCATCAAGTGGCGGGGGAGGGAAGAGAGAGAAAAGCAAGCTAAATGAAGAGTAGGGACTAGGTTTTGGATATGCGAACGGTGAAGTTATTTTCTGCTTCTGGTATTTCACTTTCCTCGGTATGATGATGATGATCTAGATTCTTTTAAGGGAGTGCAGTGCTTTTGCTTTTTCTTTTTTTTTTTTTTCTATACACTTAAACTTCACTACCAAAACAAAACAGCATGTCGTTATGATTATTAATCATTCTAAGTGGATTTGGTCAGCACAGAGCATTTGTATCCCTTTTTTTTTGTGTGTGTGTGTAAAACGTGGCATGGATCACCAGAAGGTCGTTAAAAACAGCAAAAGGCAGACGGGCTGAGACAGGTTCCAAGAACCGAGGCTACCCAGAAGGGAAAACTTTTTCTGTACCTGAAATGAAAGCGTCCATGAACTGAAACAGGAGGCTAGTTAAAGTGGGAAGAAGAGGAAAGATGTCTATGTCTCTGTCCTCTCTGAGCACCAATCTGAATAGCGGTCCGCGGGACAATGTTCTGGAGGGGCGCAGACAGAAAAGGAGCCGGTGACTTTTTTTTTTTTTTTTAAAGACCTCCTTTTCTTTTCAGTTATGGAGAGATGGAAACCTGCCCGATCCAAACACTCCAAGGGAAACAACAGCAGTGGAAAGATATTGGCTCTTTTTGGAGGCTGCACACGGGGCTGCGGGGGAGCTAAACCCAGTGCTGGGGAGGGAGTGGGATCCTGGGCGGGGGGGGGGGGGGGGGGACTTTGCTCAGGTACATGGTGGTGGAAAGCAGAGGCACCTTTAGGGACTCCTGGGCGACTTCAAAGGGGATCGGAAACCTCACGAGTCTGGGGGGACAGCTGACCCCCCCCCCCCAACCCACCCACCCAGGCATATGTATACCCCGCTACCTAAACAAAACCCTAGAAGCCACCACCTAAGAGAAGCCGAGGGTAAGAGCAAACCGAGCAAAGGCGGCAGATTATGAGGCATGGGGCTGGTATTTGAAGGTGCCGGGCACTGCCAAGCCTCGGGGGCGAAATTACACACACATGCACAAACACAGAGGACTTACTTTCGGGGTAAAAAGGCTGCATGTCTATTTTGTAAACTTCTTTGGCATAATACTCCTCGTCGCTCCTCTCCCTTTCGCAAGTGGCGGCTCTGTGGTTGGCTTTCTCTTGCAGCAGGTCCCTGGTGCTGTTGTAGATGGAGATGACCTCCGGGGGCACCTCCTCGGGCTCGGGGTACTCGTCCGGGGGGCTGGTGAGCTTCAGTTTGCTCAAGATCTGCCCCCGGATCGCCTCGATCCTCTTGCGCATAAACTGATCCATGTCGAGGGTGCTGCAGGTAGACAGGCTGAAAGCCACGGTGGCCAGATCCACGGTGAGAAACACGCTCAGGAGATAGCAGTGCATTTTAAGTGTTTAAATACAGCGCCCCCCAAAAAAAGAGTGACTTTAACAACGAACAACAACAACGGAAAAAAAATTAAAAAATAAAAGGGGATGTGTGCAAACAAAGGGAAGATCTGCAGACAAAATGCAGTTAAAAACCGGACTGCAAAGACGACTTGCAATCGAAAAACGCACGGAGGCGTCAGTGAAAAAAATACCAACAATAATTAAAAAAAAAAAAAAAAAAAAAGCAGCCAGTTGCTACAACTAGATAAAATTCGGGGGTGGAGTGAGCCGGGCAGCAAAAAAAAGGGAGGAAAAGACCCCCAAAGAGATAAACAAACCTGCGAATCAAGTGAGTGGAAGAGAGACTGTTCTCAGCGCGCTGGCGGAGCAGGCTGGAAAACAAAAAACCGAAGCAAAGAAAAAAAAAAAGGAGGGGGAGAAAAAGCAGTGATGGGTATTAAAGGGCGCTGCCGCAGCCGGCGGGGGAGAGGGTGCCGGCGCGGCGCTGAGCCCCGCCGTGCGCCCGCGGCGCCCGGCGGCTCCCGGCGGGCAGCGGCACCGCCCCGCGCCCGGCGGCGCTCAGCCCCCGCGGCGGCGCCGGCAGAGGCGCGCACGTGTGCGCCCGGCTGCGCCGAGCCCCGGCCCCCGCGGCCGGGCGGAGCGGCAGGCGGCGGCCCCGCGGCGGCGCCTTGCCCCCGCGGCGGCAGCGAGCGGCGGCGGCGGCGGCGGCGGCGATCCTCCGTCCGGCCGCGTCCCGCAGGCTGCTGCGTGCGCCCCGCGCTGCATGCACCGACCCACCCCCGCCCGGGCCGCTGCGCGCTGCAGAGCTTTTTCCAGCTCCCTCCTCTTCCTCCTCCTTCCGAAACGCCAACCCCACGCCGCAGTCAGCGAGGCAGCGCCGCCGCCCCGACAGCCTCCCGCGGATCGCAGGCGCGGAGCGGCCGCCCGCGGCTGGCCGCAGCGCAGCGCAGCGCCGCTCTCCCCCGGCCTCCCCCGCGGGGCTGGGGCTGGCCCCGGCGGCGCGGCGCGCAGCTCCCGGCGGATCTAGCGCTCCGCCCGGCGCCCCCCGCCCGCCGCCCCCGGCCCCTCGGCTCTCCCTGCGAGGAGGGGACGGGTGCCAGCAGATAACATCACGGCCGCGCAGGGAGAGGGAGATTTATAAGGTCTCCCCGCCCCACGTGCTCGCCTCGCCGCGAAGTGACGTGGAGGGGCTGCGGGGAGCGGAGGGCTCCGCCGGCCGCGCCGCCGCCCGGCTATTTATTCCCCTCCGCGCAACCGGCGAGGGACTTGCCGCCGCCTGGCCGCCGTCCCCGCCGCCTGCCGAGGTGCCTCACCCCGGGGGGGGCGGGGGGGGGAGGGGGGGAAGGAGGAGAGGGGAGGCAGCCCGGAACCGAGAAGAAAAAGCAGCTCCTGCCAGGCTTTTTTTATTTTTTAATTTTTTTTTAAAGGAAGGCTTTAATGTTTCTTGCACCTATTATTAAAGTAATTGGGCCAAATACCACCCTTGCTTTAGAGGAAGAATTACACGCCTCTTGCAAACCGCTTGGATGCGTTTCTGTTAGAGGTTGCGGGGCAGAGGGTAAGGATCTGCCCGCCGCCCCGGCGGCAGGAGGGGGTCGGTCCTTGCGCTGGCCCCCGCCTTGCTCCTAGGTTTCACTTCCAAGTGTGTTTTGGGCGCTCCTCGTCGCTCCCCGCTGAGAGGCCGCTTGGTAATCGGTGCTACCCGCCGAGCAGGGAGGGGATGAGAGATGAGGAGGATCTGCTCCTTCTCCGAGGTCGTCTCTCCTGTCGGAAGTGTGCAAATACATCCTCATCCGCACTTGACAGAAACTCTCAAGCCCCAAATGCTTAGGCTGCGCCTGTAATTCAATTTTTCTGCTGCCTCTTTTGGCCACAACAAACGTCACAGGCTCCATCCATGCCTGCTCCAGTGCGTGTATATGGGGAATCGCTCGTGCTTTGACCTCAGGAGGACAGCTGCCCTCCTCTGCCCTAGGGAAATTACTCTACTAGGCATCCCTCAACTTTACGTCATGAAGCTTTTCTTTCACAGTCCATTTATCATCCCTGTACATCGACATTAACTTTATGAAGTGATCAAGTAGCCTTTTTCTTTACCCTCACCCATTTTAGCCCTATATTCCCTTCTGAATTAAGTTGTCACGGGGTTTACTTGCCCGGAGTTTCCAATCACACCCTCCTAGGTGGGACAAGGCTGTTTCTGAAGAACCTCTGCTTCGCTTCCAGAGGTGAAGAAAGATGTAGAAGAGGTACTCGAAGGGCCACAGGCATTCAGAAGCACAGCTGGGCCGTTGCCTGCGGTATTACAGGTAAACACACATAACAGAAGTGAGACAGGATGACTAGGATCTATCTGAAAGCACAATGAGAATCATGTAAGACACAAACCAGCCAAACACCACCGAAGACTTTCTTCTGGCTGACCGCATCTCAGGAACCATCTTCTTTCTGCAAAATGTTCAAACGTTTTCTGAAGCTCCAGATGGCAGCCCCAAAATTAAAAGTGAGTTTTTCCTTCCCAGCGCGTCTGCGAGGAAAAAGCGCTTCCTCCGAGCAGCTGTGGCTGTGTGCTGGGGCGACGGAGGCGCCCAGCAGCACACTGTTTGCATTGGCAGGGCTCTGCTGTAGGGGAACCTTGCACCAACGCGGCCAGCTAACCTAGTGCTGCTGCGGGTACCAGCAAAGATGAGGTTCTCTGAGAGGTGAAGGAGCTAAAAAAATATATTATTTACAGGTACGTGTACACACACGGACTCTGAAAGTAAACTTTTCATTCTTTAAAAGTGCGTGGGCGTGTACAGCACGGCAGACACAACTGAGACTGCATCCTCCCGATGCAAGAGTTAATGGTGCTTTCCACTTACATCTACGAATTCCCGCAAGGCCAGATTAAACCTCTCTGCCACAACATCACACTTTTACTGCTGTACATGTCAATGTCCTGCTCCTACTGACCTCGAAAACACAGCTGCAGTGTCAGGAATGGCAATGTTTCCAAAATTACTCAAATAAACAAGCAAGCTCAACATGTAGACTCAGCTGGTTTCACTTCTGCAACACACCTGTACAAAACCAAGGGGACAGTTCCTCGAGCTGTTACATCTCACAGCTCCGCTGCTGCTGCTAACCAGCTGAGGAATCAGCTCTGTTACACGAGGTACCTCAACCACAAATACTTCTGAAGAAAAGGGTTATTAAATTATTTCCTCCAAAAGCTACAGCTGAAACCATGGAGAAATTCCTTACACGGCATCTATGGCCCTGTAACACTTCGCTGCTGTAAATGCCCACCACTTGCCTCAGGGGCTTCAGAGCAGCCGTGGGGACAGTGCTTGACACCCTCCTTCTGTAGGAGGGGTCTGAAGTCTGAAACTTCCCACCATCTCTCAGGTGACCTCCACAGATACAGCCCTGCCAGATCGCAAAACGTTTTGATTCTTGCAAGTTGATTTTAATTCAAATGTGGAAGAAAAAAACCCCAAACTTGTCTTTCACAAATGCTGGAGCCCTAGAGATGCCCTACTGCAGGCTATCACACCCCTACGTGCTCGGTGCCCGGCCGGCCAGGCTGCCCACGCAGCCGCATGTGCTGCGGGTCCAAGCTCCAGAGGAGCCCTCGACGTAAGCCGCCAGAGATCCAGCCGGGCTGACAGCAAACCAGTCCGACTAGATTTTGAAAGTTGCTGAGATTCCTTCTGATTTGGCAATGTTTCCTCAGAGTCTTTCAGACCAGCTAGGAAAAAAAAGAATTAAATCTTGGTTTTGTTCTCATTCGAGACGACCCGTTTGCTTCTCTTCTGACCCTTTCAGTGTGACAGAGGGCGTCAGGCTTACCTGGGTGCAGGTCTCCGTTTTGCCTCACCGCTGCAACAAAGCTCGATTCCCTAGAACTTTCTGGTATCACCATGGTGATGTTTTTGCCAGGCAGAACTTCCCGGGTGCAGCAGCAGCAGCAATGGGCTTCACCTCCTCCATTCCAAAAGCCCCGGCCACTTGAGCTAAATCCCCAGCAGCTGCAGAAGGCCCATCACACATGCCTGAGCTGCTCCGGTTCGCCCTAGGAAGGGACACCTACCTGCTAGCCAAATCGTTCAAATACGCATCGACATTCATAGACACCAACTTTCCATTTTGTAAACAGAAAATATCTGGAATATATACATCATGATACACCTCATCTTATTTCTAAAATCTCTCCCCTGCACATTTTTTGCCATGGAAGTCCTGCAAACTAAACAGGTGCTGTTTCTACCTTGCTAAAGTGAGCAACGCACAGAAGAGGCAATCGAAAATTGTCATAAATGACAGAGCCAAACTGTGTGCACTCTGCAAAGCTGGATAAAGAGTAATATCATCAGAATTCAGTAATCACATGCCCTTCTGCACAGGTAATCCAGCTCCCACATTCCACCTTTAATTTTCAGGACAGATAAATCTGTCAAAATCATCCCAATTACGGCTTTGTATTTTAGCCTGAAAAGCTTTTTATTTTTTATTCAGTCCAAAGTATTTTTTATTTAATGATTACCTGTTAGTTTCAAAAGCTGCTGGGATTATCAGACACTAAAGTTTAACTCAACTTAGACTTATCTGTTCCCTGTGCCTTTATGAAACGGACTTACACCGCGAGGCTGCTGTCAGTGGAAGCTTT
Organism: Aptenodytes patagonicus; assembly: GCF_965638725.1. NCBI lineage: Eukaryota > Metazoa > Chordata > Aves > Sphenisciformes > Spheniscidae > Aptenodytes > Aptenodytes patagonicus. Next base: position 108,781,844 of record NC_134951.1, on the reverse strand, counting down.
GTAAGTCAAAAAGCAGGAATGGGCCCTTAGCGTCCATACAGGGAAAGAACAGAACTTATCTGTCTTGGAGCTTTTAATTCAATACAATACTGTCCTTTTATATATTGATTTTTTTTTTTAATAAATAGTAACTGTTTATTAGAAAAACAGGGACACCTGGAAAGTTACTTCACTAAACGTAAAGGTTTCGTGTTTCCTATTAACTCAAAAATTACGTGGTCAGGATTTTACAATTTGTGGTTTCTTTTTAGATTGTTTTGGTTGTACGCAAATGTGCTGTGCGAAATACAAAGGCAATAATCTTTCTAAAACTGCTGACGACCAGGCCATTAAGTAAGGTGGCTGGCCACATTTCATAAACTAAAGAACATTGTTGGAAGAGGAATAACTTTTAAAAGTTAAGAGGTGACTTTTGTAAACTCTCACACTGATGACGAGTGCAGGATGATTGCACAATTAATTCTTTGTGGCACGCACAGAAATCTGCAGCCGTAACTGTGGTTGTGTAGAATCTCAGTTATTCTGATGCAGGGTGCTAAGGAAAAAACTTTTGAATTCTCCTTTTTATAAAAATACGTGTACGAAGGTTCAACTCGTAGAGCCGAGGTGGCACCTAATAAAGGTGAGGCAAAGAGGAGATGACAAATAATGGAAAACTGTAATATATACCATAATAAAACCTTATATTTTACTGTTTATTATCCTTAGTGAAGCAGAAGTCCATACTTCTGCGCTGCACATTTCATTAGTGTGCGCAGTAATGCCTGGATGAATTTGAGAGCAAATCCTGCTGACCTTACTAATACAAGCAGCCCCACTGCCCCTAGGATTGCATTTCACACCACCACAGCCCACTCTTGCAACGCTCGTGTTCCAGAAGATAAAGGCTACTTTATAGAACATGCTGTTTGACACGCAAGACTGCTATCCATATATACATATACATACGTAACTACTTGTCAACTTGCAAATCAAAGGTATGTTTCTGATAGATATATATATAGAACCTATTTGTAGGAATGAGACTTTTTTTTAATATATTTTTAATATATATAGAAAAATATATTATATACAGTAGGAATGAGAACTATTTTTATTTATATAGATATACACACAATTTTTTATATATTTCATAAATATATTTTTATATACACACATATACATATATATAAAAAAAAGTTCTCGTTCCTACAAATAGATTCAATAACTTCAGTGGAAACAATCACAAGAGAGTAGTCAACAGGATCTGGTCCAAAAAGCCATTCAGGTGTCACCTCTGTGACCTTATGGAATGGCACCACCTCCACCGCCGAGTGAGAACGCAGTATTCAGCAAGGTGTAATGTCCACACAGCAGTGTATAGCCTGTGTGTTTAAAACTGTACCTTAATAAAAGACATCTAGAATACAATTACAAAAAAAACCCCAAACAAACAAACCCACACAACCTTCAGGCAGGATCCTGATCCCAAGACGCCTCAAGCCAGAATGACTAAAATTTGAAGGAAAGGGGAATGTTCAGGAGGTGCTGAGATATTATAACTGACCCTCAGAATAACTCCCCTCCTCCCCCCAAAAAAAGTCTTAGGGATAAGAGGAAAAAGGGAACAGAAAGGAACGTGAGCATTAGTCTGTATTTCAGTGCTAGGGTTATTATCCACACCTTACGCAGCTCAGATTTGACAACCCAGAAAATAGCTTCCCTGTAGTAAAGTTGCCCTCTCTCTCCAGAAAGCACAGCTGGACACCACAGGGTGTAGGGAAGCAATGCAATGATCAATGGTTGAAACCACCTATCCGAAAAATATACATTTTCAATAAAGGCTGTGCACATCAGTGCTGCATCCAAAGAGGTTTCTGCTCTTGGTTTCAGGCAATTCCCATCTTTAAATCAGTTAAGACTGAAGTCTTGATAAAAATTTTGTGAATGCCAGAGAAGTTCCCCCATGGTTACACCTCCCAGAGTCTGATCCCCTCATGTGCTCTTCCCAATCTGCCTGCCAGCCCTGAGGATGCCACACTAATCTTCTCTGTATCATTCCAGTTTTAGTCTATGTACCACCAAAAAAAAGGCCTTCCTTAATCCTAGCACCTGTGGTTTTAATCACCACAGGAAATCCTGTTCCCAGTAAAGTCAGTAAGACTTAAATATCAGCAGAGGACAATGATCAGCTTCACTAACTAAAAATAAAAATAAAAAAGGGAGAAATATAAGCACAGTGGTTTATATACCAGAGGGTCTTGACATCTACTTAAAGCAAGCATGACAAAGTAAAGACAATAGAGTAAAAGTCATCCTTTTAATCTCAGTGTTTGAACTCCTGACTTGCATCTCTTTCTCAGTATTACAGCTGTTGCCTTCTATTTCTGAACTGCTCAGCAATGACTTGGGTTATACCTCATTAAGTAACATACAAATGATATCTATAAATATTGTATTCCTAACAGAGCATCCACAGGAGTTTATTCAACAAATTAAAATTATGTAACTCAAGTTAGAGTATGCACCCAGATTGCACTGCGGGATTTAAGAAGATTACATACAGAGCAAGATTAATTGGCAGCAATTTCAAAAATGGGCCAGCCAGTAATGCAATATTTGAAGTCATATTGTGCAACTACAAAACACTAACAGCCTTGGGTTTGGAGTCCTGTCTTCTTCACAAGCTGCTGCTACAGTCTGCACAGAAGAAAAGCTCTAATAAGCTAATACAGCTTCATAAGTGTTTTTCCTAATGGCTTTTAAGCAACACGTGTTCAAGACGATCCTGGCGAGTTTAGAGAAAGCAATGCATTGCTTTATATTACCTCAGAAAAAAATAACAACCCCACACTCGTGCAATATTAAGGTTTTGTGCTGCACTCACAAACCTAGCTCCAGAGAAGGTCTTTGTATTGCCACTCTCCCTTCTCCTCCCAGCCTTACACATTTTTAAACCCATTTTCTATGCCTGGCTACTGAAATCAATGAAAGCAGTATTCTTGAGTGGCTGATCGAACTACAGCCTTCCAGCGAGACAGTTTGAGCTCGGTGACTCAATCTAGAAATAGAACAGAAAGATCCATTTCAGTTCAGCTGGGGTTCGTCTCCCTATAGCAGAACTTTACGTAAAGCCCACAGGCTTATGTTATCCCGAAGGCTGCTCTGTACAAAGGTACTGAACGCTGGAAGAATTGGCATCCTTAGCTTGTCCGTGCAGAGTTGAAACACTGCTCAGCGCATGACTGGCAATGTAAGAAGAAATTTTACACTTAATCATAATTGAGTGCTTTTTGATTCTGTGATAGTGACAATTTTGAGCCAGATCTAGATTATTTTAGAGCCGGATCTAGAACAGGCCACTGTCTTGGGTCTGGGCTGCACTTGGGAAGCTGAGGAGCAGCACCACCTGCACAGCCCCCAGGCCCAGCCCGGGGCTGAACGCAGTGCCCCGTCCAGCCGCACACCTCACGAGGAAGAGTTTGTGCAACACCCCTTTTTAAAAGGAAGCCTCTACCAGCACAGGTGACCCCCCAGCTGGGTGGTTTGTCTTGGGAGCATGCTTGGAGAAGTGTTCTGCAGAAGGAGGAGAACCTGAGAGCACTTCCCCTATCATCCAAGGGGGACCGTGGTTTGAGGACAAAGATCTTTAAAAGCATAAGGAAGATCAAAAGAATTACTGTGCTTTTCCACAAATTTAAGAGGCCTATATTTTCTAGAAGAATAAAAGCGAAAGGTATTGTGCAAACAAAATTTAAGAACAACAGACACCAAGAATGGGAGAACTATCTTCATTAAACATACCAAAGCCCAGTCTGTACTTTGGACATTAACGTCTAAATTTCTCCATCGTGGATATAGACTGACAGCTGAAATGCCCACTCTCACAAATTCAAGTGTCTTTTGAACATCCACCTCGTTAACAGGTAAGTCAGAGCTTAGAAAAGCCTATACACTGGCTGACAGTGCAGATGTCAGACCCAGTACCATCTCACATAAAGGACCTGAGTCCACAGACCCATCGCTTCACTCTCTTAAGAAATTAAAAGAAATTAATTTGTCACAAGGCAGATGGTCCAGCAATATGCTTCAACAGTAACTGAAATGAATGAGAGCCGAAGACAACAGTCTGTCTCTGGTAAGCATAATATTGACATTATAGAAAGACACACAGGTAATTAATTTCCCTTCTTTCTTCATCTTCTTTACAAAAAAATGTATCTCACTTCCACTTTAATTCTAGACAATGACACCAAAACTTAAAAGAATGCTCCAGCAGTTAAAAAAAAAAAAAGAGAATAAAAGTAACTAAAATAGCAGATGGAGAGAACAGCAGTGGCACTGGCAATCCTGATCTGACCTCCTGATTGCACTCCTACAATGTCAGAAAGGTGTTCAACATCTTGCAAGGCCTGACTGGTCCCTTTGCTAACACAATCTGCGAGAATGAATGTCACTGTATCATCCCCCCAGGCTGGATTTGTTTGATCAATGTTGTAACTGGAAGTATAAATATACTTCGGTCTAATACATTGTTTTGGCAGAATAACGAGCCCTTAAACTGAGGATCTTGCCTGAAGATTCTGAAAAATCTTCACAGTCTTTTTCTGTTATCATGAAGAGACACCCACTTGAGAATTTTATGAAGTCTTTTCTTAATAAAAAAAATATTCTTTTCATAAGCACATAACAAGATTTCAGCACGTACTGTCAAGCATTTCACTCACCTAAAACCCAACAGTATACAAAACCACACTATTGTTACCAACATGCAGCTGTGTGACATCCTTTACTTATGAACCTTAAGCTCTTTTGAAACTCATTGGGATTGTAAATGAGGAAAGACCTACACAATGGTGGAAAGGCTAACAGCGTGGCTTTGATCGCCCTTCATCTCTAAGGAGCACTGCAAGGTGGTGACTGTATGGATGTTATGGGCAGGTATATCAAAGTCTCAATTACGAAGAGCAGTAAGCTCAGGTGCTCAGCCCTCTAACAACAGTTTTCATTCAGCTGCCTGACTTCAGGCACCCTTCCTGAAATGGATCCACGCCAGTATTTGTCCCTGGATGTAGGATATCCTAAGTATAAGGCTGCTTCAAAAGCATACTCTTAGAAGTCTCTGCCAGTGGCAGAGCTGGGAATGAAGCCCAGGACTATTGATACCCGTATTTCTACCCGCAACTTCCTACTCTTCCAATATATCGCTGCCCACAAACTTTGCAATTTATGGATCACTTGAAAAACAAAGAAAATCCTCTTTAGATAAACCGTACATCAACCTGAAAGTCAGTGCAGTACACATTCAAGATAATAATCAAAACCAAACATCCACATAATGAAGAAAGCTTTTCACTACCATTTTGCTTGGATGAAGCAACGCTTGTATGTATTTCCATTCTGAACGAGAATGGGAACGTCCTTCTTAACTGGGATAGAAAAACAAAGTTAAAAGCCACAGAGTGATTGAATAGCCGAGGGCCTTCAGTCATCATCTCCAAGATTACATTCATAATGCAGTTTATAAAGGGCTCACGAATGGCTAGTGGAATCTTCAAGTACTTCAATATTCAAACAGGTTTTAAAACTATGGCAAACAACCCTCTGCTACATTCTACTTGTGATCATACACGCCTATAATAGACATTTACTTAAAGACCTGATTAGCACATAACATCAGCAGGTTGCATATTTAACCATTTCTAAACTATGCATTAAGTTTCTGATAAGAAGCGTAACCAGTGTATCTTTTAAGTGAACTATTTCTATTAATTATTTAGGTACTTCTGAGGACGCTTATGTCTGTAAGAAATCCTAGTGGTATCAAACCTCAGTGCAAGTCTGATCCTGGTTAGCAGTTCACAATTAACACCACATATACTGAAAACAGAATTAAGAAACACTAAGAAAATATTGCAAAATAATGCTCAAAAAGTTCACTCACTGGCATGAGAGAATGGGCTATTGAAACGACCGAGGCACTGTGAAGAAATAACGCTTTTTATGAGTATTCCTAAAATCACCTTCCAAAGTGCCTCTTGGAAGCCATTTGTGCTCATGAGGTCATATCTGAAGGCTTGATGGAAGTGTCCTAATTCATTTTACAATCTGCTAACCAACAGATTAAACACATGGATTTAAACAAAAGGAAATAATTTCAAAGGATGAAGCATTACACAAACACATGCATTTTTGGTGTTGAAGCTATTCAGTTTGACTGGAGTTTTATTTCAACATGTCCCTTAAGACAGAAAAGCAATTAAAAAGATGCATTTGAAAACAAAATGCTTTGTCTAAGAAATACCAGCCATCCCTATCAGTCTGAAAAAGAATGATTAAGGAAAAGCCCTTATCTGCCAGATCATCTACAGAGGTGAAACCTTTGAGGTTTACATACTGACAAGAGGTTAAAAGCCACTGCTTTAGAGTAACAGTAAGTGAAATTGAGAGTCTTCCACCATCTGTTAACCAAGAACTTGTCCAGTCTCCAGTGTCTGCCACCAAGGTCCTAGAGTCTAAATTTAACGTCTTATTTAGCACTAGGATCCTATCTGTTTAACAAGATCCTAAGAGTCTTCACTACTTCAAGCCTTCTCCTGGCCCTCTTACTCCTTACCTCAGCAAGTCTTGCAGAAATCATTGAGCAATTTGCAGGGGCTGGAAGTGAACAACATTGATGACTGCTCTGTGTGGATATTAACTATGCCAGGACTCATTTCATAAGAATGAGGAGTTTGTCATTTTAAGTTGTGCAGAGTGTTGTGTGCCAGATGACTTCTGCCTTCCTCCCTGGAGACAGCTACTGAGCCAGCTCTGAACAGATGCGGCTTTACAGACCACCTTCTTCTGGAAGCATCAGATAGTCAAAACACTTTTATGGCCTCCAAACAATTCATTTCTCTCTTTAAAACAAAACACACACAAAAAAGGCCTATCTCCACTAGGAAGCAGCAGGGGCCCCAGGCAGCAGCTTCCAGCTCTTTTTTGTTCTGCTCAACTTGTGAACCCAGGAGAACCTGCCTCACAGCTGCAGAAGTGGGAGCTCTTCCCTCCGTGTTTTAACAGGGAAGAAAGACCCTGTGGTACAGTAGCATCAGGCACAACAAGGATATTCCACCACCACCACCCTCAAAGTGTTTCCCTAACAGCAGGCTGAAGAAAATCAGGGAGAAGGTGGTTCCCCCTCCCCGCCCCCCATAGGCCAACTCATGCTTTCCTTGCTGAAAAAAGTTAGCACAATTAATGCGAAGAGAAATTAGACCAGAGGATGAGACACATGGGAAGAGCTGAACCCTGTGCCTTCTCTTATTAAACAAAACTTTATTGCCTTGCATGCAATCCATAGAATATTAAACTCTACATACTCTGGAGTTGGCTTGCAGCCTAACAAAACTGGAACCACCCCATCCTTATTGGCTTTATATAGATAGGTACAGAAATATACAAAGTTGAGATGATTCATGCTCTCTGGAATGAAGGGCAGCAGCGCAGCTTTGCTTAAGCAGAGATATTCCTGGGAGCAGGCAAAACAGACCGAGCACTCGGACGGCTGGGAAAAGCCGCTGAAGGTTGTTCTTGGTAGCTATTGAAAAGGAAGAACACTACTGAAAAAAGCGGCTAGGGAGGCGGGTAGGGCAGCCGATTCCACATCGGAGAGAGGAGACCAGAAGGTATCTGGGCCAAACAGGGTCTAGCTCTTCTTTCAAATTGCTAGTCAATTAAAACAAAACTTATGAAATACATCAGCCGCCAAATGCCTAAAAGAGTCTCGAGCTTATTTCTCTTCTGGAGGTGGTTACCAATTTAAGTTATTCTAGGAGTTTCTCTGCGTATGGCACAACCAAATGACAAGGCAAAGGCAAGGTACAGTATCAAAATTAAAAAAACTATCCAGTATACATAAAAATCTGAGTATTATGCTTCTTAAAAGACAAGAAATGCTCTTCACCTACAGGCAAGAGGTACTTCTATGTAGTCTAAATGAAATGGAAGCTCAAGATATTTTTAGCAGTCTCGATATATTCCGTATTTTTCTGAAATACACAAGTGACACTTCAGTGCTTTAATCAAAACATTACTCCAAAAACGCACAAATAAAACTCAAATACCCAAGTATCATAGAAGTATTCTGGAAGTATTTTGAAATTTGTAATAATCACCTCAGGATGATGTAGTTCCTAAGAAAAACAAGATTATTTTCCAAAAATTTGATCTCAGAGAGAGACTGGTGATATCAAACTAGAGAACGACTGGAGATTTAAAGGTGCTGATGTAATTTTTCCACACAAAGTAACTGAACTCTGCAGAAAGAAAGCAATGTCAGATTAGACTATTATGCTGCTTCAGAGACTCAAAATTCATTGTAGTATATTTTTGTATTGCACTAATGAGATGCCAACTCTCGCTGAACAGCTATACAGATGTCTAACCTTCAGAAGCTGGGATAACCATATGTCAAACTTCTGTGGTTTTGCCACTTGGTATTTTGGGTGTATGCCTTCATTTGTGATAATAAATATCAGGCCACAAACTAATGTCTCCTCAGATATCTAATATGTTTAACACTCAAACCAGCTTGAAAATCTAAACACTTCTGCTGTTAGCTTTGAGTTCTCCTCAAAGAATTACGCTACAATATATACCAGATGAATAGGCTAGGGATAACACAACCATTGCCAGTTGTTAGGATGGGTTTCTCTGCCATTTTTTACGTGTATTTTTTTATCCTGCAGTATACACAAAGTTCAATCCCCGCTCCCCTCCTCAAGGCCTTCATTAGGAAAATCTAAATCCACTGTCCTACCACACATTTCAATGCTGCAGACTGAAAATCCGAAAGTCGCTCCTAATCATATCTTGCATATGAGCAGGTACAAAGAAAGGTTTGTATGCAAGACATCTGTAGAAACAGACAGAATAGTACTATATATTGTAAGTATCAATTAATAGGCCCCAAGGCATTTTCTTCACACAGCAAATGGGGAAACGCGATAGCAAAGTTAAACGACACAGCATCAGCCAGCCAGTCTGGAACAGTGAAGGCAGCAGAATTCAACCCCAGCCTCCCATTTAAAGCACCTTAATCACAATGCACTTCCTTCTGTATGCGCACGCTTATACAGAATATATTCATGTCACGTATGTTAGCTTCTGCACCTTCACAACCAAACAACTAATTAGGAGAAATTGCTGTAGCTTAAACAAAGCCAATAGTGTTACGCTGACATATGTTTTCCAAATTTTGGTACCGTTACAGTATGCACCTAAGAGGAAGGGCTTTCGCTTGACCCTTTACAGACCTGAGGAATTAGCATTATAGCTGACTAAACCCACAGGATGCATCTCAGAGGTCCGGCTCCTTACTGAAAAAGGCCAGAACACCAGAACTGCAAATGAAGCAACACTGAACACAATTTTATGCGGTATTGCTGGAAAAGCCCTCCCTCCTCCAACAAAAACAATAGCAATGACTGTCCTTTCCTCTCTTCAGACTTGCAATGGAAAAACATACATACATATATATATAAAATATAAAAGCCAATCAGCAGGGTCAAGTCTCTCTTTTTACAGTTATGTTTCCAGAGTTGCCTCCGATCAAACCAATGCTCCAAGACCAGAACTACCACATTAATGGTTACTTTTCTTTATTATCTACAAAACCTTTCCTGGCCAAAGTAGTAAAGACTCTATAGGAGTCCGATAACTTTACAAGGTGACGGCATTTCTGTGTTTATTGTAAGCCATTTCTATTGCGAATTGCTAACAACTTTTCAAAGTGCAACACTGATTTGGAAATGCAGGCACGCTAATACATCAATTGCCATGACTAATGTATAAACTTTTAATGACCTTGGCAAAATCCTTCTTTCATTGGGCAGGTGCCACTATTTTGACTGTACAAAATGTTTTGGAAATATGTTGAAAATTATACATGTTTTGGAAAATATTTCAGGATTTCAGTATAGCAAATGAAGCTATATTAAATAAAAGTTTGACATGGAGGAGAAAACACTCCAAAGCTATGCAAGTCTTTTTTTTTTTTTAAAAAAAAAAAAAAAAAAGAGAGACATCCTCCAAGTGTTGTACATTCACGGAATGTCAACTTTTTATCCAAACAAATTTAAGACGATAAAACATTATCTTGAATGGTTTTCAGTTTCATTCAGTCACTCTCATCATCTTGTTTCAGACCACCTCCTTGTTCAGTATTGCCCTCTCCATCACTTTCCTTGTCCCAGTCTTTCATAGATGCTCCCATCATGAAGTCATCACGCAGTATATTCCATTCTGGCCCCTCTTCAGACTTCACTTCACCCTGAATGTTTGAGGGGAGGAGAAGACGGAACAGAGTAAGATGAGATGAATGTGAAAGGCAGTAAAAGATGGAAGCTTTTCATGCAATCAAAATAACACCTCTCACTCTTACAATTTGCATCAGCAGACCTACCGAGAGCTAGCTCTTTATGCAAATGGTACACAGAAATATGCAGGACAATCATAAACGACTTGATGCTAAATAAGCAAACTTGTTTTAACCAACCAATAAAATACGGAAACAAAACAATTATTCCTCATGGATGAAACAGTCAACCCTGGGCATTGCTTCCTTTATTAAAATCTTTCTTGGCAATCAGAATGGATTCATGATATCATTTATTAACCCCCAGGTGCTGCTTCATTAGAACACTTCTTGGCACATTTCTAACACACAAATATGGATTTAATAAAGGCTTAAAAACCCCCAAATTTAATATTTAACATATTCTGTGATATGTGAACCAAATCCCCTTTATGTGGATTATTACCTCACTACCTGGGCTTGTCATATGGTGCAAAGCTGCCTCTAAAAGAAACAAAGTTGATCTACACTCAGCAAGCCAACAACACCTTACTCCAAATTTCCTACCTCTTGAAAGTGGTTAAACTGAGGCCACACTACATGGACTGGTGAATAATAAAGAGTAAGTGACAGGAGTGCAGTTTTAGGTTAGCACTGAAAACAGTGCTTAGTTGCAGTTCTTCTAAGTGACAGATCGTATTTGGGCAGTGCAACAGCCCCATCCTGTGGCAACAGTTTTAAAGAACAGCTTGAAGCTATTCCTAGATTTTTACTGAAGGAAAATATTAAAAACTGTTCAGTGTACTGAAGGAGGATGTCAGTGGTTTAAGCCTTAGTGGCAAAATACTTCTGAGGAACAATGTGGCTCAGTGTCCAGCAGGCAAGCAAAAAATTGTCCTACCGAAGTGGAATCAGGGGCACTGAAAACAAGAATTTACTTTTGCAGGGTCTTTGAAACAAAGTTAATACAGCTATCTCAGGTGTGCTTTTCCCGTTCCCCTGCTCAAAAGGCCAGGCCTCAACTGACTCACCCTGGTTTAAGTAACTATCACCTCCTGATACTGTACAGTGGATGGGGGTCATCTGTAACAGCATCCTCTGCAGATGCAGCTTTGCCTACTAGATGCAAAACCCGTAGTAAATGTATGATCGCTGTAGACATTCGTTCATGCCTCTTCTTTATCATGCAGCTAGGAATATGCGATACATAGAACCATAGCATAGTAAAGCTGATGTCCGTGCAACCTTTGGGAGAGAGCAGCATAAAGAATTTAATAGCAGGAGAAATGAGGAATAGAGAATGCAGGTCCACCACTGTAAATCTAACAAATAACTTCTGTTGGTGTGATATGATGTAAGTGCAAAAAGTCTGCCAAACAAGATACGTACTTTTAATAGGTAACCAAAGTGGAAATGCTAAACGTGACTTCTCCTGCAGTTCTTTTTCGAAAGATCACTCACAAAAATAGGATAACAAGTCTTAATACTTTCCTTCCCCAAAAGGAATCTCCCAGGGCCCAGTTCAAAAAAAAAAAGAGAAACTCTACAGCTGTTCCTCAAGATGCTTGCACTGTGTTTTGTTTTGGTGGGTTTTTTTTTTGTCTTCACAGCTGCTCTCATTAATGCCTACTCCCAAGAGTAACGCTCCCATCCCAACAGCCTCCCTTCTCCCGAGGGTAGTGCCTTCTAACCACTTTCCACTCTTGCAGCAATTCACTTCAAATGCTATACCCAGTAAAGGTATAGCATCATATATATGATTATATATATATATATATATATATATATCATATATATATATATATGATTTCATCATAAAGATGAAATCATCTCAGACAGGGTAATCAACTACCTGGAATTAAGAGTTACAGATAAGGTAGGTCCCTAGGCAGACCTTAAGATGTTCACATGGGAATAACCTGTATTAGTGCAAACACAGGTACTCTGTTATGGGATGCAGGGAGAGGGTAGCTTCCCCCCCCCCCCTTTTTAACTGTATTTCAGTTGTTTTATGTATTTACCTTTGCAGAGTAGAGAAAGGTTGAAAAGATTACAAAAGTCACCAAGCTTTTTTTTTTTTTTTAATCCCAGACCTTTTATAAATCACTGTTTGAACATGCTACAAGGTAAAATTTGAAATACCTAAATGGAAAAATCCCATCTTCCTTACAAAACAACCCAATTTTCCTTTTTTTTTTAAAATAAGAATAAATCCAGAGATTCCATTTTTTCCCAGATGCGCAGAACAGGGATTTTTTTTTTTTTTTTTTTTTTTAAAAACAGCACAGCAGCAGTAGATTATTGTCAGCAATGACAGTGAAAGGCTCAGGGTTTGAAAAGCCCAATGCTCAAATTCATCATAAGCTACTATTCAGCAACCATTAGCCTTTCCTTCTACGTCAAGTGAACAACAGGACAAAAGAAGGACCTCAACAAAAGAGGGATGCTGATCCTCCATTGCAGTACACACTATGTAAAGCACCACAAAGGTTTGAACAGAGTTTTACAACAAGCCCTAAGGAGAAAGGCAGAGGTAGCATGTCCATGCCTCAAAGATGAAGATTAAACGCTTGAAAGCAAATATTTCATCAATTTTAAGCACGTTCCCAAGTGAAGAAAAACCCATGTTTAGTATCTTCATTCCTAACTCATTTACTGCTCTATTTTCCCCTCAGAATAAAAACTACCCAAATCTATTGTATCACAAAACATTCCTGGAGTCTTAAGAAAATATGCAGCAAGACTATTTGTATAATTAACAATTAGTTCAACTCTAACATCGCTTCCCAACTTGCTTTATGTAAGAATGTTAATACACTTGGGTTTTCAATGCCATAATCTGGTTTCATCTAAATAAAACAAAACTGATTCTTGGCACGTGGAAAATAAACCAGCTTTCATTCTACACAACCACTTCTGAACTTCCAGTCAGCTGTTCATCCACATCTCCCACATTTTGCTACAGCACTGAAGTCTCCTGTGAACATCCCCAAATGAAAACAAAGCAGGCTATATAAACATTAGTGTGTAATGCTACATAAAGTGGATCCTTCGATAAGGCAAGGACTGAAAAATTCTGGTGTTGCTTTTTTTTTTTTTATACATACATTTGAATGGTTTGTTCTTTGCCTGAAGGTGTGGCAACCTATTTCAAAAGGTCTGAGAGGCAGCAGTTAGTAAAATACCTCAGGAGTCACTGGTACATGGTGATGCACTTGTTATCATGAGCTGAAATAAGACAGACCAAAACGTGGAGTGTGTTTACTCTAGTGCAGATTCTTATTTGCTGGGACAGACCGATAGTCCAGTTGAAGAGAGATCATATAAATAAGATAAACACCATCTTACCTGCTTGGTGTGCCACCTAAGCTACGACAGCATTAGCTCAAGTCTGACACAAGTAGGGCTCTGTAGTGGGGACATACTTCCCAAAATAATTGTGGTTTGAAGACATACCCTCTAAAATCTGCACCAGGACAAGATGAACTGGAATTCTTAGCCAAGTCCCAATAAAACCAACCAACCACCCACGAAACAACAAAGCTTAGGTCTGTCACCTAGAACAAACAGCCGTCCCTTGCAGGATCCGGGCTGGAACTGCCTCCTGCATACTTCTGGAGGAATTGGTCTATGAAAGCCCCGTGGCATCAGCAGCAGCTGTATGATCAAGATCAAGTTAGAAATCTCCCTGTCTTGGCTCATTTCTTTACCACTGCAAAAATTTTGAGCTACATAATTCACTCTTGGTAAATGACATTACAGTAAGTATCTTCAGCTGAGACCTGCCAAACTCAACACTGGAGTTGTGGCAGACTGCACTGCCACTCAGGTGTGAGATCAATCCTCTCTACCCCTTCTGAAGTTGTCAGAAGTAGCAGCAGGATACTTGTAACTGCACATAGCTGCTTCAGTCTGCAAACGAGTGCCTTAGCTCAAAGCCTTTGAGCTTAAGGGAATTAAGTTCAGTCAAGTCACAGGACGTTGTCATTTTCATCTGTTGCTTTACTGGCACAGCAAAATCCTAAAACCAGAGCAGGAAAGATTGCCAGAGCTTTTCAGAACCCTGTGCATAAGCAGAACAAAGGCCCATAATGCTTATTGGTACGTAACGGCATTAAAAGATATGTCTTGAAATCGGAGCGCACAGATTAAAGACAGCATTTCACTCTGCTTTCCACCAGCTCATGTCACTTGAGCATATCCCAGTTTCTGCATCTGCAGAACAGCAAACATCCTGCATCACCACAGACATTCCCCTACAGCCTGCGTCCAGAAGACAGTAACTGAAGGGTATTAACAAATGAACATTTTTCAGACCTAGGAATTGCAATCAGCGCATTGGGCGCCCATGCCTTTGCTCCATGTACAAGATGAAATGCCAGAGCTTGCAGGGGCATCTCTCTTTACCATCACATACAATAAATGTTTATTTGTACCTGTCAGGGAAGGAATTTCTAACATAAATATCTCTCAAGCAACAACTTTAAGCCCTGAGAAAACAATTCTAACACGTCTAATTAATTTGAACTGCCTCCCCAGGTTCCTCTGTTTTGCTCAATACAAACATCTAAGACCTTGAAATAGAGGGAGGCTTTTGTCACGACGATGAAGTTAAAAAGCGTAACTGCCAAAATGCGTTCTCGCATACATCTGACAATTACCTTCCCCGCCAGCCTGCATCTTGCTCTGAATGACTGCTGCTATTCTATTCCTCATCCCCAAGCAAGTCGGTTTAAACCTAGCTCAAAAAAACCCCAGCATAGGCATACACCGAGGTGTGTTAAATCTCTATTAAAAAAAAAAAAAAAGAAAAAAAATCACTTGGTAGAAGTGGGGGAGGAAATGGAAAACAAAGAACACCAGCTTCATCATTTCTCCTCAATTTGTTTTCAGGAATATCCAAGCTCACAGGCTAAGAAAATAAGTTTCCTCTAGGCTGGGAGGAAATAAAGAAACTGCAGCTGAAGTATCTAAAGCAGCAATACGTAATGATTTTTAACAGAAAAATTATACTTCGGTTTAATCATCAGTGCTGCTTGCAACTTTAACTAATTTGAATTACAGTGAGATCTTGACTATAAGAAATGTTCCTATGTACTCCTGATCCCAAACAGACAAAACCCCACAGATCTGGAAACTGAGAATACATCCTGTATCGCTTCTATCTTGAACTTCTGAGCTGAAGTCTCACAGCAATCACGCTGACTTTGGGAAGCATTTTCTACCTTGCAGAACATCCGAGCTGCACAACAGAAGTCTATTCTGCTGCAGCATAATTCTGCACAATCATTTATTCCTTAACGTGAGAGTCATTCAATACCCATTTGCATCTTCTCTCTGAATGAGAAATTAGAGTGATTGAACTGAATTGCCTTGGTATATTTGAGGTGACGCTATACTGCGGTTATCAGCAGCGGCACAGGAGATTCACTCAGACCGCAAGGTCTCTTGTGCACACCAGAATCTGCACTGGCATTTCTAGTAAATAAACCTAATTTTTTTAGTGTGTTTTGAAGCCTGCTGCTCCTGTTCAAACTTCTCTGCAAGTAACGCACTGGAATTATTACTACAAGCACAACAAATACCGATTTTCCTTTTGAGCACAGCCAGAAGACCACCCAGAGCTTAATGACCTGCATGAGGAATCTCCCCATCCTCACATCTTCCTCTAGGGTTTACTACAACTGGGGATGTGTGAATGAGAAGGAATGCTTTGGGTCGGCACGCAAAGGCTTAAACATGCCCCAACCTTAGAGGGGTCAAAACTGAATTACAGAAATTCTGAAAACAAGCATTCATCTGGACTTAAACAAAGAAGAAAAATCATTAGCATCATTATTAAATGCTCAGCTGCAAAGAAGAATCACAGAAAGAGCTTATGAGAGAACAGATTTCCTCAGACTTAGTTAATCAGAAACCTCATAAATCAGTGTTTTTGTCAGAAAAAAGCAAAAAAATTTTAAGAATTCAAGCGTAACACAGTGCCCTTCTGCATACAGGATGCTCTGGAACTCCTCAGCCCATGCTGTGCTCCAGCTCCGATAGCAGCCATCTCAGAAATCTTTCTGCTGCACGAGGAATTTTACCACATGCTGCTGCAAGACAACATCTGGCCATAGTGGCATCAAGACTCCCTTTACACATTTTAATGAGATGATGAACAGCACGGGCATGCTACACTCGGGAGCCCCTCACAGAAAATAAAAACTCATCAAATAAAAACTCACCCAAAAATAAGCCTCACCTAGTAAAACAATCTTACCGTTAAGTTACAACACAGGTATGAACTGTTACCTGTACCCATACTAACAATTCCCCTTGTAGAATATATTCTGTAGTTTTTAACTCACGTTCTGTAAAAGACAAGGCAGAATGACAATGTTGTGAATATCAAGTAATTACATCACTGTCTTTCCAACTGTCAGGCCAAAGCACTCCACTGACATAAAAAAAGAAAAAAGGTCCATAAGTAAGCATTTTTAAGTAGGTACCAAATAAAAATTAGCTCAAAGTAGACTGCAAATTATTACAGAGAAGACACCTGGAAAGAGAGAAATAACACATTCCCTGTATTAGGTTATCATGCAACACATCAGGACAGAAAGTTTCCAAACAGTACACTTTTTCAGTATGCCAGCACTGCTCATTTTCAGTCATGTTTGTTTTTTCCTCCTGTAAAAACAAAACTGCTTCGTCATCACCATCTATACGCTTTTACCTTCACATCTGCAGTGCCTGTTTATCAGCAGTTATACTACTGACAGCGAAATTACTGCCTACCATACTGGCCACTACTATCTCCGTATTCACCTGTTACTCCTACCCTTTCTTCATCTGAAAGTCTCCACACATCTTTCATGTTTTATCTACTTGAACGATAGGATTCTTAGAGCAAAGACTGCACAGCACCTAGATCAATTAATTCTTGACATAAAGACCCAATGAGTACTGTGGTTGAAAACAACACATGATCAAGACTTTTGTATTTAAAGCAACACGTTATACTTTCACTGCTTATCAGACAAAAATTTGTATAGCAAGTAATGGTATTCAGAGTAGTTGAATCATAACTCTGACTTGGAAAAGACAATGCTATCCGTCAGAAAGAATAGCCTTCACGCTAGCTAATCATGAGCCTCAGGTAACCAGTCTGCAAAATATTGTTCGTTTTGTACCAAAAAGCGTATTGGTTAATTACCAAGAACAAACTTATACGGATGACTCCTTAACAGCTTCCATCACTATTACTCAAAGGAAAATAATGAACCGTGAATTTTTCTGTTTGGATGGGATTCAAAATAAAGGAAAAAAGAACTTTTCTAGATACTTAGCATTTCAACCGTGAAAGAAATGGCACACAACTTCTCACAAGTGATAAAAAAAGGCTTCTATCTGTCAGCTGGTCCTACGTTTCTTAATGTGTATTTGCTGCAGTAACGAAGACATGACGGAGTTTAAGGATCAGCCTAAACGCTACCCAGATCCACAACACCCTTGCTGCAAGTTGCATAGTTCCCGAACCATCGAGCTGTATCTGGAAAATATGCAGGTACAGCAAGAGTGCCTAGTAAAAAGCATCCGGTCAAGACTAAGGCCTTCAATGTGCTCTCCCTCAGAAGTCAAGTACTAATGTCTTTCAACAGTCTACTTTAGACAAACATTTTCAAGTCACAACAGATTTTTCTCAGATGTCACCCATTTATGCAAGACACTTATGCACTATCTCAGCTGGGTACCTAAAATTTTCTGCAGGTTTTTATAAAAGCTTGTCCGTTGGCACAGTAAGGAAACACAGCTGTTTGGAGTGGGTTTTGATCCTTTTTTTAGAATAAATTAGCAGCTTGCAGATTTTTGAATAATCTGAATGTGACTCAGATTATTTCCTACAAATGATGCTGAAATCATCCGCTGTTTTTCATTATGATTCAGCAAGAGGCATAACAGAGTGAGTCCCAAAAGGTTGTCTGAAACAACAAAGGCTACAGTAATGACCAAGTCCTTCACTTCCAGCACTTAAGAAATCATCTCAGAGAGTAGCTGATGAGGAAGAAGTGGGGCTAATAAAAAGCCTCCTCTTCCTGACTCAGGATTTCCACTTACGTTTGAGTCCTGAAACAAGTATAGGGATCCAAAAAACTATGAGGCAGAAGGGGGAGGAAAAAAAAACCACAGAGAACTAGCTTTTGTGTATTTTTATTACTAAATATGAAATACTGAAGTTTTTATGACTACTAAGCAGCTTGTCTGGCTAAACCTCCCTACCCTCATTGCCCCTGCTTTTATTTAAATGGCTTTTGCAACATATCCTAAATGTTTGCAAATCCAAGTTTCTTTGACTTTATATTCCTGTAATTTCCCTCACACCATCGTAGGCGAGTGGCAAACTCATTAAGGAACAGACTATACCCCTCAACACTCCCAGGCTGCTTTCTAAAAGCAGTTTAAACCTGAAGAGGGAATATGTAAACTGCCCGTGATCCCAATCCCTTATCTTAACCATCTGGCTACCCTTTCTCTGCATTTCTGACCCTTCCACCTCCTTCGATGCTTCTGTATAGGTTTTCCCAATGCCTGCAGATGGGGAAGAAATGAAACAGACCACATGCAGAACACTGTCCAGGGTTCAGCAATAAACTGAAAAGAGGTCAAATCTTTACAAGAAGACAGCTTTAGTATCATTTGTAATAATAGTAGGTTTAAAAAAAAAAAAAAGGATATTTTCTAAGCTTTCAGTAAATTTCAGAAACACTCATTAACAACTGGCCAGATTTTCCCATAGGGAAAAAAAAACCCTGAATTCAGCAACCCTCTAACCATTGGAAGCTGGAATCAGTTTGACCCACCATTCCTGAAGTCTACCAAGATAAACAGATGAGTAGGTGCCTACAGAGGTCATTTATAATACACATCTGCTAGTTCAACACTCTGGAAATCAGAACATTTTATACCTTAATAAAACTTCAAAGTAAGGGAATCACTTTTCAAGATAATTTCCAATAGAAAATGCTTAGATGGGGGAAACAAATTGGTTCAGATAGACAAGCTCCACCCAATCTTTCTTACTTCCAGAGAACATTTTTTTTTTATAAAACTTTATGAAATGTTTAGATATATTTTTCTCTGAGTACACTGCCCTGCCTATGAGAGTTACGAACAAAGCCAAAAGTGGAGAGCTGCTTTTATAAGGCTTCCAACTCAATTTACCAGATAAAAGTCCAATAGGATTTGATTTTTTGTGCTTCGTATACTTACAGGAAGATCAAAAGAAGATGTATACCACAAGCTTTTCAAATGTGGTTGGTTTAGACATAGTTTTACTGAAAAAAAGCCTTGCAACATCATCTGGGAAAACACCATCATAGCATCCTGTACACCAATAATCAAATAGCAAGGCAAGTTAGTCTCAAATATGACAGATGGGGCTGTCTCAACATTGCCTGACATTTCAATCACAAGTCCCTGTTTATATTCACTTACAAAATTTGCCAAACTTCAGCTGCTTCAGGCTGAAGGCTTTCGCGATGTTTCAACTAAAATCACTTCAGCCCTTTTCACAGAAAGATGAACTTAAAGCATTTTGTCTACAGCTCTAAGGAGGAAAGAGAGAGACATTTCTTACAGGCATCCATTAAAACCTTGCATCATTCATTCTTTTTGAACTTCAAAATCAGTTAAGGATGTATTTTGGAGCTGGGAACTGTCTTTTGCTATCTCCATGAACATCTTCCCAGATCTGGCCAAGTTATAAACATCTGGAGGACTGCCCTCCCCAAACCTGAGGTCAGCACCTCAGTAGATACGATAGGTATTTAGTATCCAAATTCTCTGAAAAAATCTGTCCTCACTGATCACAGACTATCTGCATCTTACAAGACAGCATTAAACTGGACTGTGCGTGACTCATGATGACAAACAGGGAACTGGTCTTTCTGCGCGAGCAGTTGTCAGGGCTGCTCTCGCATTACGCACCAGGACGCCGGGGCTGCGTGCTTGGCCCTCAAGTGCAGGGGGAAAGAACCTGTCAGGAACATAAAACACGAAGAGGATGAAAAAAAGAGGTTGATGGAAACAGAGTGCAAAAATCACAATCTTTTTCCCTTCCTGACCTCTGATCAAGTATCTGAAAAAGAGAGCAGAAAGGGAAATCTGAGGATAAAACCACAGGAGAAAGGGTGAACCTAGTGAAATATACCCATCACATGGCCCTTAATCCTCTTATCTGGAGTTGAGCTCCCAGTGTCAAGTTCTTGACATCTATCAATCAAATACACATTTAAATATTGACAAAAACCTACATTCCCATGTTAACACAGATGTGTATTACCAGCTATGGCAACAGACAGGGAACTGAGCTTGTACATCTTAAAAACCTAACCTTGCTGATGACCCGAACTAGGTAAGTCAATACATCTTCCTGTAAAGAGATTTAAAGTAAAAATACCACCATCAAGCAACTTCTAATATTGCACAACCCTTTACCTTAAGGAACATAAGGAATTTAGGATACAGCAAACTGGTGACAGGCTGCACTGTATTTATCCCTAAGGATAAAAATTAGAATACAGCATACAATTAGGTAGTCAGCAACCTTTAGTACAAAACCAAAAAACTACATTAAAAGCATCAGCTCCAAACATATACAAGGTGACCTTCAAGAAAGTGTACACACATTTGGGAAAAACAGATACAAATGCACGATTTATAAAAGAATCCAAATTAAAAATTTCTGTGCGTGTGATGGGAAGGCATTTATTAAAATGGGGAGAACAGATCTACTCTGGCTGCAGCTGAACTAAATGAATACTTGGCTGCCCCCTCAAATCTGCTGGAATACATGCACGCCTGGTTACTCCTTCAATTAGTTCTGTAAAACCAGCACACAACAGCTGTAGTAATAAACTTCTGCTACTCTGCAATGTCATTATCACCTAAGAAAAAAAGTTTCCTTTTAAGATTAAAAGAGGTGTTGATACACCTTACCAAATTTCTAGAAGTCGTCTACGCCTTTATCCATACTTCAGAAAGAAACTATTTCCTACAACTGGTTGAAGCAATTGTTCAGACTACTGTCCCTCCAAACAGGTATATGGATGAAAATAATCTCCCCTCCCCTCCCCCCATTTCTGCACTGTGGAAACAAGCAGAACAACATGCCAATGGCCAGTACTTATGCAGCTGTAAGAAAAAGAAGGCAGTCACTCTCACAGGTTTTAAACAGATCTAACTTTCAAGCTGGAAAGCACATTTATATCCTCATCTAACTTGAAAATGAAAGCTTCCATGCCACTTCTTGCGTCCTAGCAAGAACAGCAGGCAAAGTTGAACTGTAGTACTCCTCCTGCCCTTGAACAATCTTCAAACTACTGCTTAAAATTAAAATATTTATAAATATTAAAAGTGTTATGAACAAAAGAAAAATCTATAGCAAACCTGACTCTAATCACTGTGTTTACAAATTACTTACCAAACACTAGGAGCATGTATAAAATGCCTTCAGGTAGAAGGAACTTTTCTGGAAAAGCATTTTATTGCAAGTCCCATATGAGCAATAGCACTTGTATTCTCCGCTCATCTTCCTTCCCATCAATAAGTTATTTTAGAATAGGTACTATTTTGATACCAATACACCAATTTTTTCCAGATGCCATCACAACACAGGAAGCAAACTGTACCTCCAAGTCATGTAAAAAAATTACCCTGCAGAATTTGGATCATGGTTACTGAAGTAGACCAGGAAATCCTGCTCTCACTTCCACCACTGAAATGCTCTGCAACAGATCTGGTGTAAGAAAACTTACGAGTTGAAGCAAACATAAGTGATTCAGAAAACCCTGCTACAAAGGCCTAATTCAAAATTAAAGGTTGATGACTGCAGGTTATGCTTGTCACAAAGAACATTTGTAACTTTCATGCCAGTTATTTATATGTCACTAGAAAATGTTTTACCACCTAGTAACACTTTACAGGGAATAGCACAAATGACAAGCGAAAAGTTAAGACGAGAGCTTCTGGTACAGAACGACCCTGTTGTAACTGACATGCAGCAAGGGAGAAGAGTTGAGGCTGCTCCGGGAATGTTAACTCTGCATCTCTTTGTTCTCCTACAATTAAGACATTTCTTACGTGTCTGTGCAGCCCTAAGAGATCAGAAATTTCACTCAACCCTGGAAGCAAAGGTACTTCCCTAACCCACAATCCCAAGAGCACCCAGAAATTTCTTAAAGACCTAAAGAAAACAACCTGCCACTACCTACATCTGTATCTCTTCTATAGACATAAAGATGACCTCAGCCTCTAGGGCTGGAAAGACAGCATCTCTGATACGTACCTCTTTTAAACCTGTAGTATCTTACAGGTGGGAAGCTGCAAGATACAACCAACACATACCGAAATGAAAACCTGGTCGGTAAGGATTGTGTTGAACAAGATTGAACGCTCTCGTATCTCCCAATAAATGCTTCCCAAAAAAACCACCCCAAAACTTAAAAACAACAAACAAGCAGGATTTTTTAAAAAAAGAAAATTACTACATCTTTCTCCCACGTTGCAAGGCTTTCAGATAAGGTGGTGAGGGGAGGGAAATTAGATGATCTTACCCAGAGGCAAGCATCATGTACAGTACCTCGGAAAAAACCAGGGAAAAATATTACACAAGTCAGCTGGCTCAGCAAGGATTAAGAAATACCTTGATAAACAGCTAATGATATGAAAGGCAAAGCTTTTGGCTCCAGCTCAGAGGAGTAATTACTCCCATCTGGGCACACAAAACCCCAAGAAGGGCTACAGTTTCACATGGCACAGGAAAATCTTCACAGCCTTACAGTCTTTCTTTCATAGCTACACTGGGTGGGTGTACACCAAGTAGTATTTAGGCCAGTGGCTAAAAGTATACAAGACTATAAACAACGTTCTCACAGGGCACAGGTTACCTGTCCTTCTCATCAATGCATGAAGCTGATGGAAATAGAGAACAAGCTTTTTTAAGTGGTTGTGCTACCGTGAAATCCCACTGCTACAGATGGGCCTTTACAGAGCATTTAATTTCTTTTTCTCACGCATACACATACCTGACTAGTCAACCACAACAGAGCTTTATAAGAAGTTTCTTCAACAACCCGACATTTGGAAGAAACCACCAAACTTCCAAAGATATGGCAGCAAATCTTTCATTCAAAAACCACTGCAGAGTAAGAAAAAGCATTTGCCCATTCTCACAAATATAGTCAAGTCTCCTTTTGTAGCACAAGACTTGAGTCAAGAAAGGTTTGCTTTCACTGGGAGAACTTTATTCTGCTGTTTTTCTTGCTGACTGCTTGTTTTATGTGGGTGGGGTAGTGTTTTTATTGTTCTGGACTGCATTTTAATTGATGGCAGAGTGCCTGGAGTTTGGGATTGGCATCTTTTCCATTGTTTTTGTTGAGATAAATGTATTTCCCCCCTCTTTTTTAAAAGTGAAATACACGCCATACTCTCACTTGCTAAAAACAAAGCAGGCTGCTACAAAAAACCCAACAAAAACCACCCCAAAAAACCCACAAAACAAACAAACAAAAGCTTTCAGATGGCACAAACAATCTACCAAACTCCTGCTGCAAGGAATTCGCCATCCAAAAGCCTCATCCCTGCTTACTACCCCCTGAAAAACCCTCAAACACCAAGAAGCAGAGCTATGACAGTGGAGGCCAGCAGTACTGTTCAGTGGCTAAATGTTTGTGTAATTCTGAGGAGGAGACTGAAGATCAGATTTTGGCCTCAACCTCAAGCATCAACAACTATGAGGATGGGAGCCTGCTAAATGGGTAAGATATGGTCTCAAGAGAAAATAAGGCAGATTAGAAACAGCTTGAAAAGGAGTTTTTAAAGAGTTTGGTTCAGTACTGAATGGAGAGTCACTGAAGCAAAGCAACAAGGGAGGGAGGGAAGGGGTGGTCTATCCAGACAGACATGGCTATTCAAAAAAAACCAACTAAAAAACCCAACGCCCCTCCCCAAACAAAAACACAAACCTACAAGTATAGCCTTATATTAATGAAAAACCCCCAAATCTGAAGTTTTTGTTCACAAGCAATGTGAAAGCAGCACCTATATCAATACTCAAAACTGACACTAATCAGCCAGCATCTAAAGCATCTCCAGAGCACTTTAATGGAAATATGCTCTTATCGATGCTGCCAAAATAAGACTTTTTTTTATAGTATAGAAACATTTGCAATCTATGTTTTCTGACCTAGTAACTAAGAAAATTGCCCTGCTACAATCTGACACAAAGAAAAAAAGGTCTTAGTTTTTGCTCAGCTATTGATTCAATGCCTACTACAACAGTAGTTGGCACTGCTATCACTCCAGTGTTCTTCTGCTATTCCAGGGGAGAAATAAAAAAGAAGGGAAAAAAAAAACAAACAAAAAAACCAAACCACACACACGCACGGCCCCCCACCCAAACAAGCAAGCTGGAATTATTTAAGGAGAAATAAAGTGTCAGCACCAAGCTAAATTGTTCTCATTATCCAAAGAATTTAAAAAATACTTTAATATTACACTTGCATGAAAATTGTATGAGCTCTTCATGCCAGGCAGTGTTTCAGCATGCTCCCCAAGTGAACACAAACAAAAAACATATGACAAACTGTTGTCTCCCAACTGATTAAAGTATTTCTTCCTGGCGCAGGAAAGCACTTAGTTAACTGCTGTGAGTCTGGGCCAACAGAAGTATTCCACCCACTACCAAGCACAAAGTTCAAACCTGAACACAAATACGCTTCAAAAACGTGCAGCTTCTGAAATACGAGAAAGAGTACGTCTGAGCAACTTGTTTTCAACATTGAGCTATTTGGTGAGTTGAAAGAACCAGTAAAGAGTTGGACAAGTCCAGCTACACCATGTCTTTCTTGAGCACGTTTGGAAAAAGTGGAATGTGTTAAAATACTTCTTTCCAAAACATCGTAACGGCAATATAGCCACATCAGCCTAACACAGAGAGAATTAGGGAAAGAAAAGCCTACATATAATGTTTAATATGTCTCAGTTTCTTTCTGTTGCAGTATTCACTTGTATGGCAAAGCCCTTCAGTTCCAGATACCATAATCATCCAGAGCAAGTGAGTTTGAAATGCTCAAAACTGTGGATATACACAAGTAGTACAGTCTAATACACCATGTAAGATGAACAGCCGCCATGCCTTTAACAATTTTAAAGAGCTGATAACTACTATTGGCCAAATTCCAAATGTCACAACCCACTAAAATCTAGCAGTTTGTTCCATGGTTGGTGCAAAATCCAAGATAAAATCCAATTTTTCATATTCTTTTTTTAGACACAGCTAAAACAAGTTATTTGTACGCAAGGCTTGATGCCTTATCAGAAGAGCTTCCAGTGGTTTGTACCTTGACACTCAAAAAACCAGGGAAAACAGGCTAAGAGCCACTTGCTCCCTTCCTAAGTAGTCTCAAAAAAACCCCAGGCACTTGGATCACAGCTGTTCTGAAGAGCAGCACATTAACGGACAGTAATTATACTGTGACGGTATCTTGTATACATTTTTTTCTCCCAGATGAAGCCTACCTGTTTACTTTTTGCAGCCTTCCCAGCAGGATTCTTGCTTCCTTTAGCACTCTCCATGTTTCTTAAAACATTGATGAAATCTTTCTTTGAAACAGATGACAGCAGTTTAGCACGCTGCCTGTCAGAGCTCCCAGCTTTCTTCACCTTCTCATCAACGTTCTTTTGGTGCGTCCTGACAGCATTAAATAATTGTACAACACCTCTGGGATGGGGAAAAAAAAACAACAACAAAACAAAGTTTTTAACTCAAGTTCCCTTTATAGAAATGAACCCTCTACCAAAGCAACTCATCAGTGCAGATGCTGGATGGCTTCTAGCTCCCCAAAATGGTTACTTAGAACCTCAATTCAATTAAGAAGTAACATTTACTACAACATAAGAGACTTACAATTTTCACTCTTCCTTCACACTTATTGGTAGAAACCAGTAAGAAACAAATCCACAAATAACTATTCAGACCCCGAAGTAAGCACGGTAACATAGCATTGAAATCAGTGCAAGAGCATGTTTCATCCCCAGAAGCATGTTACTCGTCCTACAATCAGCTATTAAATTCCTCAGGCCAGACCTTCAGAGCAGCTGAAGTAGGGGGACAAGGCAGAGAGAATGAGTAAGGAGACAGATACAGACAGCACATCAAGGTGTTCAACTAGTTCTGCGACACCAAACTACTGCAACGCAGAACAGGCAACTGAACTTAACAGCTGTGGATCTGGTGAATCCTCTGCGAAGAAGGAAAAGCAGAGTAGTAGAAACAACTGTTCTGCATTTTTAAAGCATTAACAAAATGAGGGGATCCAACAAAGCACTTTGTTAAGCAAACATTACATTCTCATCTAAATTTTTACTCTTTCATAAAGCTTCCGAAATCTTTTGTTGAACTTGATACTGTACAATGCAGACCTGCATATAAATCACTCAGCTCCTGCTAGTCACTTCTTAAGAGTTCAACCTGATTGGAAACAGATTACCTGTGCAGGCCTTTTCTTCCCCTTTTCCTCCTCTTTTTGATATACATGTATTTAAGGAAA
Source organism: Aptenodytes patagonicus (assembly GCF_965638725.1). NCBI lineage: Eukaryota > Metazoa > Chordata > Aves > Sphenisciformes > Spheniscidae > Aptenodytes > Aptenodytes patagonicus. Next base: position 108,754,934 of record NC_134951.1, on the reverse strand, counting down.
GCATTCAGAAAAACTCTTACCTCGTGGCAATTCTCTGAAGATTTCTTTCCCTGTCTCGGTCTTTGACAACATCTGGCTTCACTCGGCACATCATTTCCCACTCCCGCTTTTTATCGAGCTGCGTTATAAATATTGTTACGTGAAACAACATGGAGCATTTGAGAAAGCAGCATACTCTGGTAGAGTATGTAGCAGGAGGAAAGAAAAAGATAAATCAACAAAGCTCAGTTTGGTTTGAGGGTAAGGGGAGCTCCATTATGGGGCTGGACAAGGGGTCTGAGGCAAGTCTCTTGCCTTGACACACCAGGGGCCACAGACAAATCTCAGAGAGTCACTTGCCTTCTGTAGCAAAAACTAGAAAAGAATCACACTAGAGTAATGTCTCTGGCTCAAGACAAGCAAAAGGAGGGTAGAAAAACTCAAAATGCTTTCACACTGACTGCTACAGACAAGGAAATTATTCGAAGACGGCTTTCAACTCCAAGACTTCACAAGCCGATCACACAGAAATTTATACATAATAAAATCCTGGGTCTGTCAAGACAGGCATGTCACATTTTGAGCCTTGGGCATTTGACTTCCCCCACTGAATTAATCACGGTACAGCTTTGTGACTGTCAGTGCTGCACGGCAAAGACTACTACACCAGGAAGAGCACCAAATGCCCACTGGAGAACAACAACTGTGTACAACACTGATTTGTGTCTTTTTTTTTTTGAGGCTCTCTGTTTCAAAACCAAACTCATCCACTTACCCGTTACCAGGGGCCACAACACCACCAGCTTAATTTCTGCTACAATAGGAGAACACTGTATTTCCCCAGCCTCTGCTTCAGGAGTAAGATAGTGAAGTTTCCCCCCCCCCCGCCCCCTTTTAACAATTTAACAGCGTTCTAGGCCTGGTGATGTTGCATTAAGTCTGTTTTATGCCAGAAGCCTTTCATGGAATTTCAGAGTCCTTATCTTTATAATTCCAGGCCAACTACTATGAATTTGAGCTTATGATCATGTTTTGGCCTTTTATCAAAAGAGCTGCCCTATTCTAGCTTCCATCAGCAAGCAATTAATAGAAGGCAGACTGTTCTCAAGTTTTTCTAAGGGCAAACAAGTCAGTTTGGGGACCTGCAGCCCACCTCTGCTTTGCAGTACTCCCACACATTTACTGGATGAGAACAGGTATTTAGGACAACCGTAACTGAGCAGATGCCGTACTGAAGCTCTCTGTATTTAAAAGGCAGGCCACGGCCTAACCACAGCATGTCTCAGACTGTCAGGTGGATAACCTGATTATCCCACTGAAACAAAACTGGTAAGATGAGATATGAGAATTATTAATGTATTTTTAGCCTGAAGGCAAATCAATCACAGCCTGGAATTAGAAGTTCCACTACAGACACACAAACAAATGACTTAATTGCCAACACAGCTTTGTTTTCTTCGTAACAGTTTCAGAACCAGAAGCAATTTAGGGCACGGACACTGTAATGCAAAACTCCTACCAAGAAAATCATGGAGGGGAGCAAACAATGATTCATAACCACATCAATGATTACTGCAATCTCAACCTAGAGGTCTTTGATTTTGGAAGTCGCAGCAGAATTTAAATGAAAGCAGTTTTCTTCTCCTTCTCCCTTTCACTTTTGATGAGAGAGAACTATTTCAACTTGCAATGCCGACAAAGTGAATTATACCCCAAATTTACAACAGCAATTAAAAAACTAAGCTTAAGGGAGCTGCTTTCACCCTCTCAACAAAAAAAAAAAACACCTTAAGCTGACAGACTGGAACACTCCTGCTGCCAAAGATCAGCCTGCCTGATGGCCCAGAAAAAGCAGTAAGGGAAAAAGCCCTACAGCATGACTGTCTGGAAAGTAAAAGAATTGAAGCTACTTGAGATCACTGTGGAGGAGAGATTCCAAAACTGAGACAGTCTCAGAGCACTCTCCCAAATCGCCGCTGAGGGAACCTTGCATGTATCCCCATTTGACTATGACTGCACAATGAAATACAGCATCTTTTTCTCACCTTCATCCTCTTCTCCAGCCTTTCTTGTTTTTCCTTTTCTCTCTCCTTCTCCAGTTTTTTATTCTTGGCCAAGATGGTGGACTTATTTTGTGGAATCTTTTTGTTGAGCACTTTTGCCATGGCATCTGCCCAGCCTGCACTTGGGCCAGCTTTGGAGCTTGTTGCCTCTTCAGCTGCGTTGCCAAGGGCTGCTGTTTCATCTTCATCATCACCGTCCAGGGCTTCACCTCCTGAAGAGTAGCTGTCTTCTGGAAGTCCTGAGCTTAACTCAGAATCTAGGGGTAAAAAAAAGGAACAACAAAAAAAAAAAAGTATCAGGAGTTCTGTTTCTAGTAAGGATCCATCACTAGCGTAATTTGCTCCACATGTAAATGTTATCCAAGTTCCGGGCCACGTACTGCTTGCTGTTACAATTAATTCCTCAAGCAGGCATACACCACCATAATGAATTTATTAGAAAGTATCCAGTGCAAGTGCTTGCTCATCTCAGTGATGATTTAAAGTGATTTGAGAGGTTGGATAAAAGGCAGCCTTGGATATTTATTATTAGATTAATGAATATTTTGATGTTTAGGAGTGGCAAGTTTTGGGAAAAAACTATATTTTCCAGTTCAAAAATTATAATTTATAAATGCATATATACATACATATGTGCGTGTATATATCTGTATGTACATACATACAAACTGCAATAGTGACATCTAGTGTTTAAATGCAAACAGCCACAAGGATTAAATTGAAGGTAGGGGGGCATTTTTTACGTGAAAGCAAAATCTGCTCAAGGAAAGTAACGCCAGCAAAACCACAATTACCTAAGCATAATGAACACAGAGGGGAGACTGCTTTGTGAAATACAGAATCGAGACAGTTGTCAGGTAGCTCAAAAGAAACCTGAGGCACTGAGCTTTTCTGGTATAAGTAACTGCTCAAGTTCTTGATACACAAATAAACCACACCCAAATTCAAGTTTCCTTACCCTATGCCCCCTTCAAAACAAAAAAGAAGGAATTAAAGTTAAAATACTGACGTTTGGAATCAAGCAACAGCAAGACAGGAGAGAACAGACAACTAGACGGCAAATCAAACACGTGAAGAATCCACCACTTCCCTCATCAGTCTGCTCAGTGGGTCAAATAGCAAAAATAAAGTCTTTAATGGTGTGGATGATTAACTAGAATGAAACGGGCTGCAAGTTTAGGGTGTGCTAAAATATGTTTGGTTATTTAAGTGGACGTACTTTATCACGTAATCAAGAGCAGAGCATACAAGTGTCCTGCCATTATTAACTACCATTCCACTAACATTTGTGCCACCCAAAAGTTTTAAATTAATTATCTTATATACAACTTTCAAGGCCACAAATCAAGTGCTGGACAGAAGGAGGTTGGTTTCTGACACCTCCGCGGTCCTACCAGCAAGGAGACAACTCCCCACCAACTCTGAGATACCAGCTGACTGGCTTTCATCCATCTACTGCTCTCACACTACTCTAAAACGAGTATTTTAAAAATCACAATGTTAAGTACTACTGAGCCAAGTGCTTTATTTTGCAAGCACTACTATATCCCGTGAACTACTTTTTCAACCAAATCATTAAGAGAATGAAATCAGGACTGCTTCACAAGATCAGTTTCCCGTAAAACCATGCAGACAGCTATTAATGATATTCCTTATTAATCAATTGCCTATTTAATTACTTAACAAACATAAACATACACTCCGTTGCCAGACTAACTCATTACTTTGCCTTCTCCACGTGCCTTTTTGAACCAGCAAAAAAACCCAATGTAGCAGCAAAACAGTGGTGTTAACCAATTAAAACAAAGCCTCTAATGCCCAGGCATGTTTTGAGGTTCGGAGAGCATTTAATTATCACCATGGAAAGAAGCAAGATTATATGTTCACATCACAAACGTGGAAGAGAAATACTTACTGAATACTTGCTCATTATCTGTATCAGTATGATTTTTACTACCACCAAGGTGAACACAGTGTTGTGTCACACTCCATGCAGGATAAATTACAGGGTTTTTTTCAACAGTCCTTACTATAAATTGGAAATTTAGAAGTGGCAAATTTGTTCAACACATTCAGAAACTACTAAAGGCATCCTTTTTATGATATCAGTGCATCTACATATGCCGATTTCCAAATTTTTTAAAAAATTGAAACCATTGCACGTAAAGAAGTAGGTGCATCACCACATCCTGGATCCTACATGTAAAACAATTTGTCAAGTTTTCACCCCTAAGCCTTGTCCATGCTACAATATTGCTATCTAGTTTTTAAACGAGGAATTAACCCTTACTTGCAACTTTTTATACATACGAAAGCTAGCAGCTACCAAAAGTCCAAACCTGAATTCCACACACTGCTTAGGACCAACTTCCACAGTTAGCCATAAAAACAGATCAGACTTATAAAAAGGAAAATTACAAAAGCATGTATTAGTCTCCTCCACATTATGTTTTCTGCCAATAAAACAGGAGAATAATGCCAGATAATACCAACACCGTTTTGCTTTCAACAATTACAGAAAGATGAACAAGGCTTCAACAACCAGCCATGACTTATGCTTTAATACATCAGAGGTTCTGTCAACAGCGTGAGATAAAGCGGAGGTATTTCACAGTAATTTAAACTAGATTAACTCTATCAGAAGTAGGACCTGGGGCTCTATTCTGAATTGCAAAAATTGAAGCCTGGCATAGATTTAATATAAAAAGTCCTAATTGTATGTGTGGAGGTAATATATGTATACAGCTCCATACTTTATTCTTCTAGATTTGCTCAGTGACCTAGGTGTAGACAGATACAGTTAAAAATAGCAATCATTCAGAAATGAGCTCTGAAAGAAGCTCTCACACAAGGACTGTCCTGGGGTTCAGTTTTGACCCTCAAACCAAACAGAACCACTGTGAGCTACGGCTCCAAATGGCCACTACCTTGATTCCTCCCAAAATAAAGAAAAAAAAAAAATTCCAATTACACGATATAATTAAGAAGCGATCACATCTAGTTAGGTATACGCCCACAACACACGAACAGGCAAGAACGAGTGGAGAACCATGTATAAAGGATGGAGTAGGAGTGTGTTCATGCTCTCCTGGCGGATTACTGTAATTGGCGTACCTCAAGGGTTTCCTTCGGAGCAGGAAGCAGAGCCCCGTCTCATTACAGACGGGCACACAGCCCATCGCACCCCTGAGTTCGTCCAGCTCTGCCCAATCACACACACGCACACACCCCATAACAAAGGGGTACCCCAGAGACACACGGCAGAGAAAGTCATTTTGGTGGGACCAGGGAATAAACGAGCTGCTGTCGGTACTCCGCGGGCTAAGTAGAGAAAACCAGAAAACCCAAAAGCGACGGCGCAGGGAGGACAGGGCCGGCGGGCGGGGAGCAGGCACAACACCAGGCACCGCGGGAAAGCCACCCGCACGGAGCCCCGCAAGCAGAGCCCGCGGGCACCCCGCGCCCCGCTGCCTCCACCCCACTGGGAAGGGGCTTCGGCAGGCGGCTGGGCCGGGGCCTTAGTTCCCGCCGCCCCGCGCCAACCGGCTCCAACCCTCGGCCCAGGCTCCAGAGGGAAGGAAGGAGGGGCTCGGGCCCACCGGCGGGCTCGGACGGGGCAGAGAGGAGCGGCCGCCGGGGCTGGAGGCGGCCCACGGCGGGGGCCGGGGAGGCCTCAGAAGCCCGTCCGAGCAGAGGGGGACCCAAACACCTTCCCGCTCCCGCCCGTTCCCGCTCCCGTTGGGGAAGCGGCGCCCGTTACCGCTGTCCGCCTCCTCGCCCACCGCAGCCCCGCGTCCACGTGGGCCCTCCACGGCGGCCGCCATCTTCCCCAGAGTCCACCCGGTATCGCCTTCCGGCCCGGCTCTCGCGCTGCGAATCTGCGTTCCGGCTCTAAAGGTTCCGGGCAGGCGAGCGGCGGCGGTCTCCGGCGCGGGCCGTGGGCCTGAAGAGGCGCTCGGACGCCTCGGCGAACCCGACGGGATCTGCCGGGTGTTTTTTTCGCAGAAGAAGCGGCAGAACTAAATAAAGCAGGGCGGTCTTCCCGGGCTTCTCCTCTCCCTCAGGCCCGGGGAGGGCCGTGGGTCTCAGGCGCTGGGCTGCTGCTCCTTTCAGGGAGGAAGCTCCCCTGCTCCTTCCTTGCGCCAGGGGAGGTTTAGATTGGATATGAGGAAAAATTTCTTTACTGAAAGAGTGGTTAAACATTGGAACAGGCTGCCCAGGGAAGTGGTTGAGTCCCCATCCCTGGAGGTATTTAAAAGACGTGTAGATGAGGCACTTAGGGACATGGTTTAGTGGGCCTGGTGGTGTTGGGTTGGTGGTTGGACTCGATGATCTTAGAGATCTTTTCCAGCCTTAATGATTCTATGATTCCAGCAGCGGGCAAAGCCCAGCGAGACCCTGAGGGGCTCTCCTCCATGGGCTGTGACGGCCTTCAGAGACGCCATCCTGGGGTCACCACCACCCGGACACTGGTACGTGGCCTCACGTTTCCGTACGCTGAGAAAGGCTATCTCAGCCAAAGCGTGGGGACTGCCCCTGCGAAAGCTCAAACCCGGCAAAGCCCAGGCTGGTTATTCTCTTCCGGCTTCGGGAGTCACAGAGAACGTGGCAACGATAAAAATAAATTCATGTTATATTTTCTGTAGATTGCGTGGTGGGAAGAAGAATTTGAAGTCTTACCTTCACGGTGCTGATATCCCTAAGAAAACTTAGCCATGCTTTCAAACATTGCTTCAAGGCCCAAAAGGAGGACAGTTTTTAAGATGGGGAGGAGTGAAAAACTGAAATTATCTTTTGTTGGCTTTTCACTCAGTCAAATTTAAACAAAAAAAGGACAAGTGACCATTTACTACATCCTCTTAAACATTTACCATTTTCACACTGATGCCACATACTATATTGAATACATTCTTTCTACACTAGAGACATCTGAGGACATTCATGGGAGGGTGTTCTCAATCTTTAAGGTTACTCTGCACTAGCCAATATCTGTAGAAGGGATGAGCTCAAACCTCCTTGGACACCAAAAGGCACACGGGCCCCAGATAGGTGGGTAGGTCATGGACCCTTTGTAAACAATCTGCTTTTTTTCTGCGTGTCCGAAATGACATGTTCTACCACAGGTCTCCTCTGGGACACACTGGGGTGTTAACCTCCACATGGTAATTACTGTATCCCCCAAACTACACTGATCTAATGCTTAGCATGAATAGTTTAAGTCCTAGATCACTGACCGTCCTTTACATTCTTTTACAAATTTTTCACATTAAGAGTTTAGGATGCTAGAAATTTTTGTGAACTTCTGTTCAGTTGACAGACTGAAATCCCTTCCTCTTAATGGTAGTATTTGTTTTTAGCACTGAGTGTTCAGAAGAGCAGACTGTCCACCATGTGTAGGAAAAAAAAAATCCCTCTTACCTTAGGTTAAAGAATTTCTTATCTTAGTAACACTAAGTTTCTGTCACTTCATAAGCAGTAAATTGAGACACAGATTTTAAGGCCAGACTGTAACACTACTGGTCATCCAATTACTCAGTTTGATGCATCTGTAAGAAGTACATCTTGAAAAAAGCACCAGCTAGAACACCAAAACTGTAAAAGAAGCAAATCTTCTCAGGCAACTTCTTACTTAAAAGCACTCCAAGTTAAGCAGACAAAAGTTCGTTATCAAGAACTGCTGTTATTGTAACAATTAAATATGCTGGTAGGCAGAAGCTCCAGGATTCCTTAGAGCTCTAAAGCCGCAGTACAAATAACCTTGGACATTGAAAAGTAAGTCTATAGATATGAGTATAGCTAGTAATGTATTTGAGAAGATTTGCCCAAAACGCTTGCTGTCTTAGGTCATAATTATTAAGTGTGATCATATGGATGAAATCCCACACTCCTCTGCACCTTCACTGACACCTTAGAGAGTCTGTATGCATAACCTTGTATTAAAATAAGGAATGGTGGCTCATACTGTAAATGAGGTGCAAGGCAATGCTATACCTAGATATTAATGATCTCAGAGTGGTGATTTGATTTTAAGATGACTTTGTTGTTTCTTAAAGCTCAATTATCATATGATGGTGCCTCAGAAAAAAATGACTGCAGGAGAAAAATGTTACATGTAGAGTATTCTTCAGTATTTTGCAGCTTTTAAAATCTTTAAAATGCTATTTAATTTCTACACCCTGTATTTTTGTAAATAAATATTTCATTTGTTGTCGCTAACCAGCACAGTGACCTGTGTCTTTGTACTTCTGTCATTCCATGCTTTTTTCCTAATGATGTGGGTGGCAACCAAGATGGCAAATTCCTTTTGCTACCTCAGTATCAGGTGGAAAAATTAGAAGTTGGAGAGAGGTCAGAAAAGAGTGACAAATTATTACATGGCTGGGGAAACTGTTTCACAAGGAAAGACGATAAAGGCTAAATATGTACATCTTGGTTAAGTGCCAGCTAAGGACAAACAGTATTGGACTTACTGTTTCTATCATAAGCAATCCTGCAGAGCAGAGCTATATGGAAAGAATTTCGGTCTAATGCATTGCTACAAGCAAAGAGAAACCCTGTGCTGAAAAATTTGGGCCTCTGCTATGATCTGCAGAGTAAGAAGGAAACCATAAATATCCCCATGATGTTTAATGAAGAGGCCCAAGCATTACAGGAGACATAATTCCTAATGTTTTACGCTGTAGGGCTCAAATCCTAGGGTGTCTGCCAATAATAAGCACTAACCATTTGGTCAAATCTGCTATGCAATGATAAAGACACTTACCATTTGCTTGGCATGATTCATCTCTGAATCGCATTGCGTCAGAAGGGACACTGCTAGGAGAAGGTTATTAAATCGCACAGGCAAAAAGCTCTTCCAGTATGGCAATTGCGGTCCTTATTTCCTAGTACACACACCTTATTGAACATGTCTTACTCTTGGTAGCATATTGGTCTTGGAAGAATGTCAAAATCTTCAGATTAAGTCCTGTAATGGTTTCCAATACATGATGGGTCTGAACCTTTTTTCCTCAGACTGAATTAACAAGTCACATCTCTGATAGCATACTTCTCTCCACCAGCATTATCCCGAAGCATTCGTCAGCAAATTTGTTGCCAAACCTCATTTCAAATGACCGTCGTTGTCTCCCATCGCTCTGGCCTGAATGTTTTTCTCGATCGAAATTGTAGTCTGAGGAACGCTGGAGATATAACCAGCCTACAAAATCTTTCCAATCCGGACAAAACAGCAGTTACCTCCCAGTTTATCATTGTCAGCAGCGTCTGAAGAGCAGCAGAGGCACATGCTGGCATTCTGCGTGTACAGGTCTGTAGTAAAACCCTGGCTGAAGAGACAGCGCATGAAACTTTACTCTGTGGATGCAGCAGAGCCAATGTCTGAAAAAAAGCTGTAAAAAGGATGGCACAGGGGTTTGCAATCCTAACATTTTTTTCTAAGATTTTAAATGTGTTAAATTTTTTTTTGGCTTAAAGTTTAAATAGCAACAATATTGGGATACAGGCCAGTTGAAGTGGTTACTGTATATCCCTCATTACAAAAATGGCAGCAGCAAAATTAAGACAAAACGTCCCTTTGGTTTCTCTTTGGAGTGGTAGAGCTCCTTCCTGTCCTGGTCTGTTCTAGATGTACAATGAACGCATAGATCCCGGCAATGTGCTAAGAAACGGGACTGACGTCTGCCGTATGCCTCTTGTCAGTTTGTCTCCAGGAAGGAAGTTTGCATGCTGCGTTTCAAAACAAATACACAGACACACACCCAAATGTGCAGTGGGTTTATGTAAAAGAAAGCAAGGTCAGAGAAACATAGTGCTTGTGCTACTACTACCTTGTGCTTAAACAAGGTAGTAAAGCCTTCTATTATCCTTAGTTCTTGTGGGAAAGTGCTCCACAGACTTGTCTCGTTCTGTGCAAAGGTACTCTTGCCTATGCAGACAGAACTACCCTTACTCTAAAAAGTTCAGTCATGCTGTAGTTATCACCTGTGATCTTCATCCCAGAGGGCAGCTCTCAGGTATCCTCCGCACAGGCCACCGAGCACCTTAAAGATAGGAGTCTAGCTTTGATTTAATTGGATAGGCGTGGAACTAAATGCAGAGACCTGCTGCCTCCAGTGGCCTTTGGATCAAGATCTTTATGCTTAAATTTCGATAGAATAGAAATGAAAAAATAATATAATTTTGATAATTTCTAATACAACCCCTTGTTCTGTGCTAGAAATTATTATTGGTATCCATGAGAATTGAGCACTGTAGCATCCCTCGTACATTTCTGTGGCATTATTGTCAGCTTCCCAGATATGGAGTCCTTAATATCCCAACAGAACAGCTCGATGTTTCTGATCTGTCGGGCTGCGTTTTCTTTTCCGGCTTTCCCCTATGGCTGCTACCGCCCTCTTCCTCTTCACTTTGTGAACAAATTGCCTCGACTCACACATATCCCCCGAACAATTTCCCTTTCGGTTCCAGTGAAGGCTGAATCCCAAGCCGGTATAATAAAGTTCAAAATCTTTGTGGCTTTTGTAGGTCATATTCGCAGCCTGATTCCCGCACTAAAAGAGATCAATAACACCAGATAGAAGATGAGCATGATAAAGTTCTCCAGTGCCCCAAGATAATAATATGTTTAATAATAATAAACATGTTTATTCTCATTTCCATTTCTTTGGTTTAGCTGATGCCTTGTTTTCCCCCTGACTCTGCAGGGTATGTGCAGATGAAGAAAGAACAGCAGTTCATGAGTAAATCACAGAATACTGTGCTGTCATATAATAACTACTGCTCTAATCTCGTATTCAATAAAACTCATATAAACTGACATTTAATAAATCATAATAAAATACTACCTGGTCCTCTGCAAATGTTTTGCCTCATGAAAGTTCTAGTCCAGCTCCCAGCAAGGTCAAGTGGAAACTTCCTATTTCTTCCCGTCAGTATTCATTTGGCCGCTGAGCCTCACAACCACCAGTGAAGTAAATCTTACTGTTTTTAGGAGGGAGACATAGAGGGGTAAATACAACATTTTCAAACCTTTATGCCTGTATTTGTGAACATAAATGCATGTTTTTGGACTTAACTGAATGCTTGCGCAACTGTTAGCTACCTAAGCAATGAAAACCATAGAAAAACCAAGAAGAACAACTCTCATGTACATAAAAAAAGGGTTTTGGTTCTGAGGCTCGGAGTCATGGACTGAAAATTATGCTAAAAAGAAATGGTGAAACCTTGCCCATTGCGTATGCAGGGAGCAATGCTGGGTAATCTTAAATCTGTGTTTTCCTAACTTTAAGTGCTTGAGTTTGCAACTATCCGTATTATTTGACACAATTTATTCTGCATGTAGTTATTGATTATTATATATTAGCTTTCAACCAATACCACGGTGCCATTTGAAATACAGCTTCCTGGTTTAAGAGATATGTAAATGTATGTGTCCTGTTGAGGAGTAATTATTATTTTCTCCCACATCAATATGAGAAAATGAGAGATAAAAGGGCTTAATGTACCTGATAGCTAAATCTTAGATTCGTCTCCGTTTCTTCGTCACTGATTCCATTCATTCATTCAGGCTCAATAACCATTCTTATTCCTACATTTCATAGGAATGAATTATGGTAGTGATATATTACCTAACATAATCAAGTTCAAAACATGAACTAGTAACTGGAATTTTAGGCATTCATGTCAGATTTTCTCCATTTTATCAATAGCTGAATCACAGGAGTTAGCTGGAGTTACAATGAACAAATGAGAAAAAGAACTTGTCCCAAAAAATGTGGGTTTTATGTCCTGAATAGATTTTGAATGTTTACAGGACTTGTCAAGGAAGACAGGTTGGAGAACAAAACAGTCAATGACAATTTTATCCAAATCTTTAAGGATTCGGAGGTTTCTTTTTTCATTTAAATTATTGTCAGCCATATTCATCACATCTGATAATTTTAAAGAATTCTCAGTAATGGTTAGAAAAGAGAAGAGAAACAAACTTGCAAATGTGAAAAAGCAGAAAAGCTTAGGTAAGCTTAGAAAGTTGTCTCCCGCTCTCTGGAAATCACAGAAGAGACTGTGGCTTGAGTCTGTCTGTAGTAGGAGATAATCCAAATGTTTAATACCCAAATCATAATAAAAGCCTCCAATTGTCACAAAAATGCCAGAATAGCAACTTGGCTTGTATGCACTGAGGGTTGTGCAGGGACAGTTCCTGTAAGTTCTGACAACGGAAATGTCTCACCAGTTTTAAAGCAACAAACTGCAGAGAAAGATAATTCTCTAAGGTGATTAATTAAAAGATGAGTCATTTCTTACTACAGAATAGTCTCAGGGAAGTTTATATGCATTTTTATTTAAAAGGTTTATCTGTTACCTGAATCTTTTCAAATTATGCCTAATTATTTTCTCAAATTGTAAAATCTTCCTGAATCTACTTTGTTAATGATTATAACAGTCTTCACAAAACCAGGTGAAGCCTCACTGCCGTGATTTCACATCGGCCATAAAAGTCATTATAAAATAGAGATGCAGAACGGTTAGCCAAAAACGATATTGTAGCTACAAAGCAAAAACTGTATTGAGATAATTGAGGAGGATGAGATAATACCCTTGTACGATGGTCTAAGAGCTAAAGAAAGATTTCATGCTAAACTAGCTTAAAATTTTCATAATATATTTTATTTAACTATAAGACAGGGAAATTCTGGTTTTTAGCTGGACTTGACCTTTACTTTCAAACTTGTTTCTACAAGATCAGCAACTGCATCAATTTTTACGCTTCATTTAACACTAGAATTTGATACACCTACCTTCAATAGCACCTGATTGCACAAGTTACCCTACTCCAATCAGTTAAAAAAAAAAAATCTGACTTCAAAAAGCTTCTAAATCCTTATTCAGCGAGACTGTTACATACCTGTGAACTCTTGGCACATGAAACCTCTCCATGAGTACTTGTGATCTTGAAACATGTGCTTACTAAGCATGTGTGTGATTACCTTGATGAAGCCTGAATACACGAGGTTGTGGGCACGTGAGCTCTAACTGGGATGTGCTACTCACACCTGAGTGCTGATGAAAAACCATGATTCTCATATCAGCAAATCTTCTGTAAAATGATTAAGTTTTAATTTTTTTCTCCTGACAGCTGAAGTGCAATGGGAATTGGTTTACAACTGGCTTTTTTGGTTTACAACTGGTCGTCTATCATACTCTCAGATTTTCAAGTAATAGTAGGTTTTTAAGAACCTAAACTTTGCTAGTAGTAAGGTCACAGGAAAACTTTAAACATAGGAAACTAAACTTTGCATTCAGATGTATTGCTGCAAAGTAATTTATTTCTAAAAATCAATTCCTCCTCCTCCACTCCCTCCTCCTCACAGTGGAGATCATCTACAAATCAGCGAATCCAGCTAATTCTCCTTCAGCTGAATGAGAACTCGGGTAACAACCGTAGTTAAAACTCATTTAAACAAGGTGAGATCTATCAAGAGTCTTACCATGACTGGAACATATTTAGAGGGACCTAAACTCTCCAGTGAGAAGTGTGTAATGTATGATTAGGGATGGAGAAGTAAAGGGGAAGGAAGAGGTGGCTCTATCAAGCAAGATGCACATACTGTTAAGATGGGTGCTGGAGATATTCATCATCCAGTCTGTCTTCATCAAGTTTTCTTCTCTCCATGTTCTTGCAACAGACACCCTCCCAGGTAATACTGGGATTATTTTTCAAAGTGTTTTAGGAGGCTTTCATGTGGATAAATTCCTGGTTCCCCTGAAGTCAGTAGCAGATCTCCCACTATGTTCAGGGAAAACAGAGCTTCATACTATGTTTTTATTCCCTATGCAAAACCATAACTCCTCATGATTATTTTCTTGCCTATAAACCTCTAGTGATACATTTACCTTGACAATGAAATTATTAATGGACAATCCTGTTATGGTAAAATTACGCTTTCAGCTTTCATCTGAATGCTAGCGTTAACTAAACTTGAATCACTTTTTTTTCTTCTCCATCCCCAACAGAAATGATTATTGCAATTGAACTCCCTGAATCCACTGAGCAATTTTCCTGAAAATGAAGTTACTGACTGGAACAAGGGGCTTGGCTGAACCTGTGTAGCTATTTGTCACTTTTCAGAGCAAACTGTGCTTGGGACTCCTTTGCTTTTCTCGAGTCCAGCTTTTATAGGATAGGCTTTGCTACCGCCACCCTCTTTGGAGACAATCAACTAGCCCAGCAATGCAAGTGTCTCTGGGCAGCAGCCACCACAAAAAGCTCACTGATACGGTGAGGACACTTGACCCCTATAAAACCTTCAGCTTCAGAGGTGTGTGGTCTTCTGGTCATTTGCCTAAGGTTTCATTTGAGCCTCATCGCCACATTATTTTCTAAGTATTTGAGAAAAGAATAACATTATAGGCCTTCATCTGAATCTATAGGAGAGCTGCATTGCTTGATTTAGTGTTGTTTTCTTTTGTTGCAGTGAATTTGGATGTTTGGAAGGGATCTAAGGAAATTATTGAAAGAATGCAAAGTCAGAGAAATAAGCTTTACTTTTAATTCCGAAAGCAGTTAGTTCCATAGTTCTTGGTTTTGTTCTGGGAGTGAGCCCTATTGAGTAAATCAGGCTCGTGAGGGTGTTCAGCCTCCCGCCTGAGTGAGCCTCCCCATGCTGGCAGGCTCTTCGTTTGCTCCGCAGGAATGTGGCTGCTGGGGGGGTACCATGGTGGCAGCAGGAAAAACAACTTGGCTCTCAATATTTGGACAAAAACGTTTAGCTAGCTTGGGATTTGTGAAGAGCCAAAGCAGAGGGTTTACGCTGATGTATACCAATCAATAGGCAGGCTGCTGTATTTTGTATAGACAGTCGTTTTTCAGGTGACATGTCTTCATTTCTAGGTTTAAATCTCTCATTACTGCCCCTTAAGAAAAAAGGAGAAAAATGGGGAAAGATTAGAAGCCTGGCAGAGGGATATACACTCATTTTTTGTTGTGTTTTGTTTGTTTGGGTCTTTTGGGTTTGGGATTTTGTTTTAGTTCTGTTTGGGGGGTTTTTTAGATAATCTTTAATCTCTGAACCTGATTTTTCAGGTGTGAAGATTCACAATTCTAGGAAGAGTCAAAGTAGGATGTGTGTGCGTTACTGCTAAAAAGCAGACCCAAGGTTTTTAGTACTGTTGATAGCAATAAAAGAAGCATACCCAAGTCTGTCTGAGAAGATGAATGTGGTTCCCAGAGACATGTGTGAGTTTCTAATGAAGCTCTGTGGAAGCTCTTTCTGCCTTTAGAAGAAAATGTTTCTGTTTATCCTTAATGGAAATCCATTACGTGTAGCTATGTAATGGAATCTCTCATTTTTTATTTGCATCTGTTAGCTTTTTATTGCAAATAGGGCTCTAAATCTTACTTTAGAAATGAGTATTGCACTATATGTCAGTGCGTGTGCAAAGGAAGCCATTAATAATGTTCGTTATGAAAACCTGATCATAAGTGTTTTTAGTCCATTAGCCATTCAGCTTTATTTATGTCCTCTTTCAGGAAGAATTTGAAGCCAGAATTCAAAAGATGAAGTTTGGAAAAAGAGCCACACATGAGGTCATAAAATGCTGTCACATTCAGGATGCTAGAAAATTCTTTTCTTTCTTCAAGGTTTTCAATAACCTTTAGAAAGAGGAATGAGTATTTGTCATCTACTGCTTTGCCATCATTAAATTACAGCGCTTTTAGGAAACAAAACTCTGGTGAACCAAACCAAAGTAATCTGCTAATTGCACAAAATTAGAACGTATCATACTTCCATGGGCTGTTTAAATGTACTGCAAGTAGCAGCTCTTACAGAGCCTTAGTCTCTTCCCCTCAAGGCTTACACCATGTAATTTTATTCTTGAGTATTTGTCCTGGCTGCCAAAATGTGTAGTTATCGGATACCTTTTAGAATGGAAAACTTTTAAAATAAAATACTGAAAAACGTGCAGTCAGCTTCCCATCTTCATGGACTTGCTCCAACTGACCTGCATTTGTTTTAGGTATTACTGAAAAAAAATTAGGCCCTAGCACCAAGGTGTCCTTTGGTCCAATTTTGCAAAAGACGCCCTCAGGAGTAAAATTTTGCACTAAAAACCCCCTCATATTACAAGCTGGGTGAAAGCATAATCATATTCGAAAAGGAAAAGACTTTTTCTCTGTCAAATAACAACTTGGTTTCTCTCCCTTTTTTTTCCCTGTCTCTAAAATACTGTGGGATTTGCATGATTTATAAATATGAAACTGCTTGTAGTTGCTATTTTATCTGAAAATAAAATCACCTCATACAGCTGAGCTTGAAAAAAAAAAATGTTTCTTACAACTTCCTTGGAATATAGTTACTGTCAGCTCTCGAGATTTCTCGTGTATGTTTACTGTTTTAATGTATCCCTGAAGCTATGACTTGATCCTGTTGCATTTAGAAGTTGTGAGTTTGGGATTTGAAATGTCAGCAGAGGGGCTGCTCTCAATGCATCACCGCTGCCATCGGTAGCGGTGGCTGTGGCAGCCACTTTCAGGAGCTGCCGCTGTTCATATTTCACAAAAGCCTCAGGAAAAGAGGCTGTGTGAGAAATAGGGCAGCGTAAAGAAGAAATGGTCTCGGCTAGTCTGTCTTCATCTTTGGTTAACATATTAAGAGGCAAGTTGATTGTGTATAATACAAATTACTTCATGATGTATAGGGAGACTTTTTTGCTATGATTTACATAAAAATGCAATGGATAGCCTGATGTAATGATTTGGCATTCAGTGTTTTTCGATCAGCTAACGCTGAAAGGCTGAAGCGGTTTTTTGCATGAAGAATAGGTCGCTAACTTCTGAATTAATTTCTGTAGGAAACAATATGGGTGCGATGTTTTTAAAGCTTAATTTAGATTCAAATTAATGTGAAGACAAGCTCCTTGAGTCACCTAGTCTTTCTCTGTGGAATCATTTCTAATTGAATGTTAAGATCAAAGTTTAAGTTTATAAGAAAGAAAAACAAGTGCAGATAAATAGCTATTATCTGACATCCTTATGAAAATTCATGACCTGCCGCTTTATCAGAGACCTTTTAAGAATTCTAATTGTGAAGTATGCATAACTATTAAATGGCTAGAGCGCTTCAGTCTCTTGATAAGAAGCGAGTTAAATAATTGTCCTGTTTAACTTGTGCTTGTTAACCTTTAAGGTCAACTAGTTTGAACATACGTTTAATGAAATCCTGGAGCCAGAATTTATGATACTGCTGCTGAATGTTAAATTGGACAATTTACATAAGCAGGACATTAACCTTCTGAGCACTAAATAGCATTTTAGCACTTAGCCGCTGGGGACAATAAGGGACATGTTCTATATATTTGTGATTAGCTTGCCTGGAAACTCTCATGATGACCAATTGGCCTACCAAGTTTAGCAGCATAATTAAATGAATGGACTCAGCCTAAGTAAATTATCAGTGCTGTGTACAGTATATCATTATAGTCCTAAGGAGAAAAAAAAAAAGATATGAATAATTTAATATTACATTACTAATTTATCAATGCTAACTGACTGTGAGGAGGCTCTTTGTAATTCGTTGTTTTAAATTTGATATTTGATTTACTGCTGGTGTGATTAAACTTGAACCGACTTCATTTCTTTATCAGAAATTTATGGTAACAGCAGACTTTTTTCTCAGGGTAATGGATGTTTTTTTCAGTTTCCTCTGCTTTGACGATAATAGCAAATACAAAGTATTACATATTGCCAAACTTGTAATTAAGCAATTTGTCATAACTAGGCATGTGTGTCATCTTTTGGCTGGCGGATCTTGTAGCAGATAAGGGCAGCAGACCTGGAATTGTCAGTGCTCCGAGCTGGAGGAGCAGAGTAATAGCAGCTTAGGGTACACTTTTCTCCCTGAGCTGAAAGATGGAGCACGATATCCTTGCTCTGCCCACCCAACTGTTTTCTCGGGGCAAGTCAAGGCCATATATTGCAAGCAAGCGATGTAGAGTTTTCAGGGTAGGTGCTGTACTTCTTAGGACAATCACAATTTATTCTGGAATGGTGCCTTTTGTCCATCTTGTGTTAGGTGCTGCACAAACATGAATAAGGACATGTTTTAAAGGACAAGTTAGGACCTGAGCCATTTCCCAAGGAGGATGCCAAGGAAGCACCCGGTTGCTTTTGTTCAGGTGCTTGCATTAGCTGTGAGATGCCTTCACGTGGGTGTTACCTGGTGTTACCTGGCTCCGCAGGTGATCAGGCCCACACCTGCAGGCAGGAGCCACGCTGCGGAGCAGCTGCCTTGTGTGCAAGTGCTGCACCTCCAGCTCAGCTCAGCACCTCCGCCCAAGAGGTTACCTTCGGTCAATGGAGATAGGCATGGGACTTGTGTTCAGGGAACTGGAGCCAGACAGAAGAGAGGACGGAGCTGACTGCCATTTCTGACAGTTGCCTGTACTGCCTGTAGACTGGGAAAGCGTAATTTTTGCAGATATCGCTACCCGAAGGCATTGCCACTGGTAAAGTACTTGCGTTACAGTCCTATAAAAAAGGACAGGGACTTAGAGGACTCTTCACTGTCCTGAATCTTTTCTTCAGTGATGGGCACATAGTAAATTAATAACACATAGATGTTTCAACACAGAGGAAATAGCCCCAAGATCCAGCTCTGGAATTGCACAATAACACTGTCAGGAAGATGTGGTGGCATTGCTGCCCTTCACTTATGGGATGGAGCGAGGGAGGCTGTTGAGCTCCACTCTTTGTGCCCTGTGGACTTTGCTGAGGGTGCTGGAGAGGCTGAGCAGTAGCAGCAAGCCCAGGCTGTGTTTGTGTTGGTGGTGTTGGGGAAGAAGCACTCAAAATCTGTGATTTTTCTGGTGTTCCAGTGTCCTACTTCAAGTTCTGCACTGACCAGTTTCTTCACCTGTAGAGAAAGGATAACAGTACTAAGCATGAATTTAGTCATTCTGTTGATGTGCCAGAGGAGTATAAATTTAACCCACTGGTGAATTTACCGCTGCATGGCTATGATGTACTCCCAGAGCCTGGATAGATTAGGCCTTTGTGGTCATTCAGCTACACTCACTTCCCCAGCATCATTTTTTGTGCCGGAGAACATCATGATATGTGAGAAAGACACAGTAAAAGTCATACTCCATGGATGTTCCTAGATGCTGTCTCATTAAGGAAGAGAAGTGGTTCAGGTTCATGGATGCTCTGAAGTTGCCTTGTGTCATCCAGAAGTAAACGAGCGTGCAGTCAGTGTCTGAACTTTCCCTCCTTTTTATATCTTTCTGTCAATGCATGAAATTAACGTGAAAAAAGCTGCTTTTCATTAGATATAAGACCAGATCAGTTCCTTAAATCCTACTTGTTCCAAGTATTTTTGGTGGAAGGGAAAAAGGAGGAAACCAGTGAACTCTGGTCTCTGAAAGAGAGCCTTTCCTTACAAATGTAGTTCTGGTTTCGCTGAATGGCCACGTATTCACGGGCAGGAAAAATATTGCAAGATTCCTGCCTGTTTCTCCTGGAAACCGGCAGAAATTATTCCTAAGGATACCATCATGCCCTTGATGTTTTTCTTGAATTTGCAAATACTTCTTGATTCAAAGTAGAATAGATCAGACATACTGGGAAGCTTGTGACTGGTTAGGAAACGTCACTGCTTTTAAAAAAAACATAACCAAACCCCCGTGTTTTCAACAGGCTAGACAAATTACTCCTGTTGGTATTTTGGGTGCTAGGGCCCTTAACCCTTTCCTGGCTAACTGATGTATGCCAGCCTTTTCAGTCTCACTGATTACACCGTAGTGAGAAACTATTAATAATAAAATAGCTGAACAGGAAAAAAATTATAGCCATCAATAGACTTATTAATATGCCTTGACCATATCATCCTGAGGATTATTCAAGGTGTCATCTGGCAGCTGCGGACATTTGGTAGACCTAAGAACCAATTAAGAAGGGAATTATGTGCTTTCAGAAGCGTGTTTGTCTGAAAAGAAAGCTCTTTCAATTGCTGATATAGACAAACTTGCGTGACCCAAGTTCAGGGCCCTGTTGTGGCAGAGAAGTTCATGTACTGTTGGGCAAGTCACTGAGTTTGAATGCGTCAGCTTCTGAGCTCAAGTCCTGCCGTATACAAAATGTAGATAAGAGTGTTATCCCTCCTTCAAATAATTCTGTGAGGATGAATGCACCAGGACTGCGAGCTACTCCGGTGCTGCAGTAATGAAAGCTGTATAAATAATTCCCCTTTCCAGTAAATAGTAAAACTCAATGGAAAAAAAGTTAACTTTTTTGACGAAGAGGTTTCAGCCTGCCGCATAATAAATACACTTGCATCTGAGGAAAAAAAGGAAGAGAGACAAAGTCATGTACCAGCCCTTTTTAGCCCCAGAGACTCAAACTGTTAAAAAAGATACATTATCGGCACAGCATGCCTCTATTTTTCTACTCCATTTTTGTGGCATCAATGCTTTCAATCAGCCATCACTGGGATTACAAGGTGCAGGGGTCTTCAGAAACAATTTTAAATAAGTTCTTCTGTATATGACAATCACCTTTCCCCTCCCCTGTTCTTCCTTCTGGATATTTGCCATTTGAGACATTTCTCTATACATTTTCAGAACAGTTTTACAAACGCAGTCCAAGTTCTTGGCTTCCCATTACTTGCTGTAAAGGAGAGCACAGCCCGTACAAGGCACCAACACTGCAGCTGTACAGAGAGGAGTCGCGGGGGGGGTGAGAAGGGAGAGCTGATGGAGGAGAACAGAGGTTTGAAGAAAGTGCCTGCTAGCGCCAGACCTTCAGTATTTTTATTCTCATAGGAAGTTGTTCGTAGTAAGTGTGAAGGGACCAGAATGTAGGTTACTCTACACTCAGGTTGTCCTTAATATTGTGTCTGTGCTGTTCCATGGATCTGCTGTTGTACAGAGCCAGGGGTGTCAGTGCACAAGTGACAGGGAGGAGGTGAGAGGGGGACACTGAGCATGAGACTATGGCAGTAATATTACTCCCCAGGTGTTGCCTCTGCAGTCCTTTTTCTTTTTGTCAGTCGTATTTACCAGTCTGAAATGCTGAAGAGACTGGTGAGGGCTGTTCACTGGTATTAAAACTAGGATTTTTAATTTTGTGATCACAGACAATAGGATGACACTGGTGAGATTGGGTCTTGTTTGAAGTAGGAACAGATGAAAGAAGTGGTGAGTTAGGTAGTACAGCCAGTACAGATGGAAAAAATTAAGGTGATGGTAGCCCACAGATAGCAGCAGACTAGCACAAATCCAAATGGGAAAAAATGGATCTTTTAAAAGACTCAGTGGGTTATCTATCACTTAACCTCATCAGCTTTACTCATGGCAAGATTAATTTACACCTCGTTTGTTTCTCTTCTTTTCACATTGTTCAAATTCAATGTAATCAGACAGCTGTGTGGTTTTGGGGTCTGATTCCCATCCAAGTGAATTTAGCCTTTCAATTTTTCTCCTTTGGTAAGCCTACACAATCTCCCGCTTCCCCTCAGTCCTCAACCACAGTCTTATTTTAGGATGTTTATCTTGTTCCACTACATTGGAAAACTTGTGTTCTGGTTCAGTTGTCTTTTTTCTCCCTTCCATCAGGCAATGTTTTAATTCTTCTGAAGCAGACAGTCCCTCTTAGGGAAGTAAACTTACACAGAACCGTGAGCATTGCACCAGGTGATACTGAGGAGGAATAGAATAAATGCCTTTTTTCCCCTCATTAAATATGCAACCTGATTAAATAGAAAGACAGGCTTTTCCTTCAGCGGACCACTTCCCATAAGTGGTGGTGCAGCCTGTTTTGCTTAAGTCTTAAGCTATTTGCAAGTATTTTAACTTTTCTAGTTCTAAAAATGCGGCAGATACATCAGTTGAGTGCATCAGGCGAGAGACTTTTCATCACACCTTTGAAATTGCCTGCACTAATTTACACCTACAGGAAGCTGCACATTTAAAGTTACTGGCATTGCTTTGTCTTCACTTTCTTACGCATTTTAGTTTCCCTGTTTAATGATACCTTCAGTTCCTTAAATATCCCTCAGCTTCTATTTAAGCATGCTGATGGCAGTATATATGCAGAAACTGGTATACATAGAGAGTTGTTTAGTTGTTTCGTGTTACTGGAAGCCATGGAGTCTGTGTCTGCATCTTTCTCTCTTCCTCTTACATTTTCTGCTTAGTAAAAGGTTGTATATACTATTGCTAGTTAACAGTTGTACGGAATTATATGTTTTAAACAAGCTTAAAAAAAATCTAGTCTTAAGAACTTCTGAAATGAAATAATCGATGTAGCACTCTGGCAGGCTGTTTGAAGAGATTTAAAAATTCTTTCAGCCTGGCTGTAGCTGTAAGACATCTTCCCACAAAACAACTGTTATCTTTTAAGAAAAAGGAAAGACATTTCTCTGGTGTGTTTTCCATACAGACATTTGTAAATATAATCCCTTCTGTTGCTTTGGTAAGTCAATCACGCTAACAGGTACCAGTTATTCAGTGACTGCCTTGGGCTAAATAGAGCAAGTGACAAAAACACTTTTAGGTTGTCATGTGTTAATGTAAAATGCCCCCAGACCCCAATGCTTATTCATCTTCATCTAGTTGACTAATGCTTTTCCCATGTTGTTACATGTTGGTAAATTAAAGAAGCCTTCCAGACAGTTCTGTCAACAGTTTACTGAAATGTACCTCATTAGTGAGGTTGAGCTGTCACAAGTGTAATTTAATCCTATTGAATTATCACTCAAAAATGCTTGAATACCGGGCCTTTATACAGTGAGAAAGAAGGTTTTCTAGGAATACTGTCACATTGTAAATTGATTAGATGTGAAGCGTGCAATGGA
Organism: Aptenodytes patagonicus; assembly: GCF_965638725.1. Taxonomy (NCBI): domain Eukaryota; kingdom Metazoa; phylum Chordata; class Aves; order Sphenisciformes; family Spheniscidae; genus Aptenodytes; species Aptenodytes patagonicus. The sequence goes on along the minus strand of NC_134951.1, from coordinate 108,732,043 downwards.
AAAACCCCAGAGTTTTTTTTATACTTGCAGTAAGACTTGTGACAGCTCTTTCACTGCATCTTGTATTTTAGAGAATCGCATAGAGCCAGGTGCATTTCTTTTGAGCATTTGTTTTTCATATCCATAACAAAGATGGGAGGCTTGAGTGCCATGCTTAAGGTGGAACATATTTTTTTCACCCAAACAGAAAGGGAGGGAGGGGTTAAGACACAGTAAGGAACTAAAAGCACAAGGATGGATTTCAATTAGTAGCATAGTAAATCATATGCATTTAGTGCTCCTTTTAGAGAATACTGGGCATTTTGAAATCTTTGGAATCAGTTCTGTGTTGTTTGACCAATGCATGTATGATTTAATCCGTGAAGTCTAGGATCTGGTTCTGCATATGTCTGTGTGGGTGCCTGGGGTCTTCAAGCTCGCTCTGCTCCTACTGAAATGACAGAAATGGGCCCCATCTGCAGACTGAGCGTGATATGCTTAGGAAAGCTGAAAAACGGCATTCGTCTGAAAAATCTGTTTATTGAAGTAGAGCCCTTTCTTGACTTACCATTTTAATAATGCTTTTGTTAGAATTGGTTTGGGAGGACTTGGGAAAGAATTTCAAACCAGAATGAGAGACAAGGGTAAAATCTGCCCAATGATAGGCTTTCCTGGGCTGTAGTGGATCATAGTTCAGAGGCCAGCTACATTTCCTACACCCTACCTATATACTCAAAACACTAGACGATCACATTCATAGCAGAAACTGCAAAAAATCATGGATACTTCAAAGGAACCGTCTTCAAATCTTACGCAACAGGGTAATGGTTTCTCATTCACCCCAGCAATCACTCCCAAGCAAGGGAGCGGCGTGATGGATGAAGTGTGGTGTCTGCGTGTATATTTGTCCACTATTGACGAAGAGGGAGGGGAAACAGAGCGGTGTCCCAGCAGCAAACCTTGCTGGAGAACGTCCCACAAGACTTCTGCCACGGTGCAGTCCTCTCCCCACTGAAGGTCACTAGGGAGTCTCCGTGGAGCACGTCCTCTGTGCTTGGGGCCAGCCCTACCTGGTTTCCTCTCCTGGTAGCTCTGCTGGCTTTACATATTTAATGAGATTTTATGGTTTTAGGCATTGTAAATTATATTTGCTTTCTCAGACCTCTAAGACCTTCCTCCTCCCTTACCTGTCAAGTTTCACTGGGTATGCTTTAAATTCTGGAGAGGAGAATACTGACTTTGCATAACGTAAATGAAAGAGCCGGAAAGCATTGCATTTTCATACAAATTAACATGAAACCCCCAAGATTCTGTCCTTGAGGGGAGACAGCAAAGCAGCAAGCATGCAGAGAAACAACAGCTTTGGGTTTTGGGTTTGTGTGGGCAGGGAATAACTTTTCATGTACTTCTCATAAGGAAAGGAAAGCTGCTGGATTTTACTTAGTGTTGTAAAACTAAGAATCCTTGCCGTAATTCTACATAGGAAAAGTTGTACATGTCTGTGGGAAGTTTGTGTTAAAAAAAACAAACCCACAATTGCATCAATTTCTCTTTTGGACTTCTACACCTGTAATTTGTTCCTCAGTGGAGCAAGCACTCCCCTTCACTGGGCATATCAAACTTTTCTTCTGCAACAAAGGCTGGTACAGGCAAAGCATTTTCAGTGATGAAAATGCAGTGTTACATCTTGCATATGTGGCTGAACACAGCAGCTGAGCTCAATAGACTACTCCTGAGAATGTGTAACCTGTATGGAAAGGTTTCTCTTTCAGAGTTACTGTATTGGAGGTAAAAAGATATTGAGACTGGTGGATGGGGTTATCAGCAGAAAACTAATCGCTTCCTTGCCACTCCTAAGACATTATTGTCACAAAGGCAGTCACCTTTGGTCTTTCATCACTCTGTATGAGGTGACTGTCTGATCAAAGTATGCCTAATGATTTGAAACACTTCCTTGCAAGTGAACACTTCTTTACTTTTTGATTGCTAAGCCAGGAATAAAACAAAAGGATCACGTGCTTTCTGGCATAGGCCAAGGTATGTGCTGAAAGAGAGTATCTTACTCCATTGTCTCAGATCATGATTACTACTTTGGGTTCTGGAACAAATTGTACACGTAATTCTGAACTTATACACAGAATAGTAGGAAAAGTAACATGAAGTTAAATATGGATCCTTATGGACCATGGATAGGAAGTATGCAACTGCTCTAACTAGTTTTCAGTAGGAACTCTCCACTCAATTTGAAGAGAAAAGGTATTTTTAGGGTTAAATGGAGTAGTTCCAAGATACCAGACCCTGATTCCTTTTCCTATGGTAATCCTTTCACTATAGAAGCTCCTATGGCCACCAGGGCCTGAAGTTCGGGTTCATATAAAAGGGATGCTCTTTTTTTCAGGTGGCTTTGGGGAAACAAGAAGTTTTGGGTTGTCGTTTGTGTGTTGGTTTTTGTTTTTCTTTTTTTGTGATGTTCATTCCATGTTCGTGATCGTAAGAAGCTAAACAATATGATGCTTTCTTGGTTTTGTTTTAATTCTGCCAGAAGCATTACATGCTGTAAGTATGCAGAACTCCAAACAAGTGTTTATCTTCTGAGCTTGGAACTAGCAGTAAGCTTCTTTCTAGCTCTGGCCATAAAACCATTCTCTAAAAGAAAAGCAAAACAAATTGCATAACAGCTTGCCAAAGTGTACCTAGAAAAGCCCAGAAATTGAAAGCCACTAAACCTCATTATTAGCTTCAGAGCTAAAGAATACTGAAGTGTAAAAATGCATGCCTGTGTCTGTGTTGTCTTTTCTTGACTTCTCTTCAAACGCTTCAAATCACAAAAGATAATGCTGAACTAACAGTGTGACTTTAAATTGTTTAAAAAGTATTTACTGTTTAAAAAGTATCTCAGACATTTATTAGTCAAACCATGTGTATCTTTCTGATATGTCTTCTTCATTGTCTACTTTTTCTTTATATTCTGTGTGTTCTATCTATGTTTTTTAAAGATCTAAAGGAAGAATAAAACTGTATGTGTCGTTTTACTGGATTTCCCTTTTATAAGTAGGTATATCAAGATGATAGTGGCTTTCACCACTTTAGGAACTTTCTACTTCCTAAAGGAAAAGCATAAGCAAATATAAGTGTGACAAGTGTTGTAAGAGTGGGAAGGGGATCTTACTATCCATAGAAAATGAGGTAGGAAACAAGATACTCTTCTGCAAATGATGGGATACCGATCTCTGGGTTTCAAAGATTTTTTTTTTTTTAATTTATATGTTTTCTGGAGGTAAATTTGGAATCCCTCCCAATGATTAGATGCACGGTAGGTTCATAGGTAATTCCCAGCATTACTGCATTTTCTTTCACCAGTTACCACTCAATGCACTAGCTAAAATATTGAACTGCTTAGATTTTTAGTATGTTCCTGGAATATTTTGAACAGTCTAAGAAAAAAATACCATTAAAAAAATCCTGGTTGAAAGCTCGAAGTTCAGTGCCTACAGCTCTAGTCTAGTCACTCTATCGTCTGTTTCCAGTTATATTAGCGAAAAACTACCTCTTAAATTCAGTCACTTGACTCCTCACGGAAAGCCCATTGAAGTCAAAGGAAAGATTCCATTTACCCCAGGAAATTTTGCATCAAACTTTTCTATGGGAGCATCTCATCTTCCTTTTTTTATTTTATTTTGAAGCGTTGTATCTCTGATCGTTGCTAGCACAGTGCTATTAGTGTTCTTTCTCTTACAAATAATTTGCCAGTTCTCAATCATGGGATGAACTTATAACATTACATACAGAGCTTTGTTTTTTGGTTTGGTGGTTTTTTTTTAAAATACTAATTAGAAACATTTTTGCATATCTGAAATTCCTATGGCTTGTGAGTGCAGTGTGCTCTGTTTCCAGCTCCACTTCGTACTTGCTACTCCTTTGCACGTAGCTTGGAGCTAAAGTATAAGGTGTAGCTCCAAATCACATTGCTTGTGTTATCCGATATCTTCTGTAGCATGTAATGATGCTGGAAAACTAGAAGTCTTGTTATGTGGTTACCCTCTAAATTGTACAAAGTTGGATCACTGCATTTTCTCAGCAAATTAAAACTGGGTTTCATCTTTCTGCTGGAGGGGTGCTGGAGAGGTTTTTTTGTGTTTCAGTTCCTATTTAGGGCATAATTTGATGACATCAAAAGGCTCGCTGTTGTTGAAAAGGACCATCCTGGTCCCAGTCACAGTTTTGTTCCCTTAATCCAGCTCTGGGGCTTGTTGGATCCCTTAGTGAGCCAGCTCAGCTCACTGTGCAACCAGAAAGCTTTCTCCTTGCCAAGTTAGTTGTTTATTGGTGTGATGAGCTGACTCCGTAAGGTATTGAGGAGTGTAGGATCACATGCCTGGGAGAAAGGGAAAAGCTTTATTTCATTGTAACAAGCAACTGCCTTGGCTTAGCCATTAATACAGTACCCTTAGTACAATACCTTTAGCATCCAGCTGGAGTTAACTATAACTGATATATTTGAATAAATTGGGTGAAACATGAGCATCACTGCAGGCAGTCAGAGTTTTCCCATTGTCTTTCCTGAAGTCAGGCTTTTACGCAAGTATCTGCTTGGTGGCACTGCTGGAGGACCGTTTCTGACCTGTATTCACATTAGCTAGTCCTGATGGGCACTGTAAGAGGCACAAAAGGGCTAACAATTTGTATTTGAGTATAGATTTAGTCCTTGGCCATGTAATCCACCACACTAGGAAGCCCTTTCGTAGTATTCAAGGAGTGAAAAATCTGCATACTTTCAAAACAGGAATAAAAAGAGAAAGGGTGTTGCCTGAACCTTCTTCATTCAGTAGTTCACCTGGACATAGATGCATAGTAAAATAATATACTGCAATATCATCCCATGATATTAAGATCATAGCTTTTTCCCCTGTGAAAAAGCAGAAACTGAATAGCTGGGCACAGAAGTGTAACATAAGAAAAGGGATAGTCATTATTCACAAAGAAAAATGAGAATATGAAAGCTGGTAGGCCTAGGAGTTTTTGCAGAGGGTGGGCATGCTCCCAGAGTAGGCACACGCATGACTGGAAGAGGGCATTTGCATTTTGAGACAGATTTGCTGCTTGTTTTATTACTCTGCTTTCAAGTAACAATAGCTTGCAGAATTAGATGGTTTGAAAGGGAAAATTCAACTTCCAAGAAAGAAAAAACAAAACAGAAAACAAAAGCCACCATGGAAAGGGCAACAGTGTTGGAAGGCATGCTTAAAGTGGATGCTACTGAAAAAGAAATCTAGACAGACTGATTTTTTTTTTTTGTTCTGACATGCTTGTAGCTCTAGTACTTAGGAAAATCCTTGACCTGTCTTCTTTCCTACCATCTTTCTTTTTGAGTTCATGCTGAAATCTGTACGTGCTTAAAGACAAATTTTGAGAGATTATTTTTCCCCCAACCCTCACAAAAGGGCAATGCAAAGGCAGCAATGTGAGTGTCATCACCCAGGTGATAAACCGTCTCTTCAAGCAACCTGTCCTCTAAGTATGAGAAGAAATAGCCTCCAAAACCTTCAGTTCTTGGTACATGAACTTCCGTTTTATAAGTAGGTATATCAATATGATAGTGGCTTTCACCACTTTAGGAACTTTCTACTTCCTAAAGGAAAAGCATAAGCAAATATAAGTGTGACAAGTGTTGTAAGAGTGGGAAGGGGATCTTACTATCCATAGAAAATGAGATAGGAAACAAGATACTCTTCTGCAAATAAGTGCAGAATCTGTTTACCTGTGGTTTAACAGCATTTTAGTAGAATGGAGGCATACTGGAATGGTAGTCTTTTATATGCTCTCCATTTGCCTTTGTAAGAACTGCCCAAGAACAGATAACCTCGTCTTTTTCTCTTGACGAATCTACTACAATTTCTTCTAGAAACATTTCTGTGGCGGTCCTCTCTGGCAAGGCTTTTGTCTAGGCTACAAAATGTAAATACTCTATATTGTACCACCTTTGGGCTATGAGGGCAGCACTTCTAAAGTTTTATCTCATCTCATGGGTTAGGTGCTGCAAGCATCAAATGAGGTGCAAAGCACCTCTTACCCTTTTAGCAATATCATATAATGAGGCATGAAGAAGTCTTAATTAATTGAAATGAGGTGTGGCCTACAAAAGCGGAAAAAGAGCATGTTAGGAATGTCCAGACACCAGCGTAATGCTGTGTGAAGCCATCTACACTAACTCTCAACAGTTGGCAGGAGCCGGACTGCCCAGCCTTCTCGCAGGGATGTATTAGCCCATGAAAAGCATCATGCCAATACAACTGTGCTGGCTTCATTACCTCACTCGTTTTGTTCCAGTCTAGCTTGTTTTTTCTACATGTTATGTTGTACAGATGTACCCAGTAAAAAACCAACCAAACAAAAAAAACCCCAACATTTTGTGTTCACCAGCAACCTGTCAGGGAGCAGCAGGAACAGGCTGCTTCCTAAGGGCAGATGAGACAGGAGGCAAGGGTAATAACGAGGGAAGCCCAGGCAGGAATTTTTCAGCCCCATGGCTGTACCTGAACAAGAGGAGCAGACTGAGTCCAACAGCAGCAACCAGGGTCAATCGTTACAAAGTAAGTCCAAGGACAAGCCAGGCCAATGTACCACCAAGGCGCAAAGGTATATTTTTATGCTCATGAGAGGCTGGTCAGGGCAATTAGAGCCTGTTGGCACGCTCGTGGCCCTGCCACGACCATCTGCCCTGACTGTTTAGATATGTGGTTCCCTGTATCAAACATGAGATGTAAAATTGCGTGGATGTTAGTGGTGAGAAGGACACCAGTGCACACTTTACCGCTGCGTGCCTACCCTGGCACAGGAGGCATAGGAAGAGCAGAGAGAAGTAGAGCTATACTACCCGTGGCGTGCTCAGCTGAGACTGTAAGCAGAGTAACTTCTAGACTGTCTTAATTTACGTCTGGACAGGGACTAAGGCAGTTTGAAAATTAAAAGGGCATAACCACAATCCTGATGACCTCCCCCTTTTCCTTTAACAAATAGATCTTGGCAAAGGAAATAATCTGTCCTACCTGCCTGTAAAGGGAGTGTTTAAGAAGGCTCTGGCTTTTACTTTGTCATGACTGGGTTGAGTAGATGTTGAGGAAGGACTTTTCTTTCTAGCAGGGTCTAAGTCAATGAGGAATCCTTCAAAGACTTGGGAACAAAGCAGTACAGTGTAAAAGGTATTAGTGTTCAGTTCTTCATAGGGTTTGCTCTTGTTTTTTCTCCTTCATTTTTATGCTCATGAAAAGTGCTAGGTTGACAGACTTGGAGACAGACTTCCCTCTTTATCCAGCTGTCCTGACAGTGTACGTCTTCCCTAAGGGACCACTTCTAAGGGGACTGGATGGTAGGTTGATTCCTACATTATGCGTCTCTTCCAGTAACTAACTGCCTGTGAGGAGATGACCTAGTTCTGGCTGTGAAGGTGATGGGATTTTGGTGGGCCAAACTCCTGGCTGCAAAGAGTTGAGCTTTTAATAATTACCTTATCTGTAGATAAGGTACTTGTTTGGTTTAAGTATAGAGATAAATCTATATGCACACAGACATAAAATATATATATTCTTAAATGCCATGTACTTGCTTTGCCTTATAGTACTATTCGCTCTGTGGGCACAGCCCATGGAATTATTATCTTTACAGCTATTTTGCAGTCATGACACTGTTATTACGATGCAGGAATGGGAAAAATATTATCTTTTTTGTGTCAGTTTTCATTAAATTGCTAACATTTTTATACCAAATAAAGAGTGGAGACTGTCAGCCACTTCACGCTTTTTTATCATTGCTAGGTGAACCTGAGGGGTTTTTTTACAGATACTGAACTGTGAAAAATGATTTTTTTAAAAGGATAAACAATTTTTGTATAAAATACAGTACATTAATCTTACTGCAGCTTAATGTAACTATACCTGAATTTGATAATTTCTCTAAATCCTGAAATCAGTTGGTTCTTGGTTACTTTTCAATGACATTTAACAGTTAGACTTAAAAATACAGAAGAATGCATTATAAGTTTTACCCAAAATGATTATGGCAGTCATTTGAATAAAATACAGATTTTGCAAGCTGTAAAGCATATCATTATACTATATACTGGTCTAACTAAGGTTTGGTTCACAAACTACAGTGCTCTAACCAAGTCATTAAATCTATCTAAAAGGGCCTCATTTGAGAAGCAATAAAATTTTTAATCATTTTATTATTAAAAGAGTGTTTAATATGTAGCTAATTAAATGCCAAAGGCAGGTTATCTGAGTTTAACCTTCAAAAAGAAAATGATGTATCAAAGTCTGCCTCTGGCATCATGGGATAGAAATGTCATCCTCATAATCATTGCGTGACAACTAGCTGGTGGCCTTTTCTAGAGCTATAGTTAAATTACCTGATTAAATTAATAGCCATTTAGATGTTTTAGGAACTGCACAGACCTATACTAAATGAAAATTAGGTCCATTACATTTTCTGAGTGGGCTAGATAGACCCTAAAATAAAACACGTATGCCATTGTCCACATTACTTAGATTAAGCAATTAAAAGCCCTTTCTTAAGAGCTACTAATTTTCTGTAATGTGCCAAGAACTAGGTTTACACTAATGATCAGAGATAGAGTTTCTCTGCTTTCCCCCACCTTTCTTGTTTATTTTACTATTAAAAAATCCCAGGCACTTATATGTGTGCATGTTAAACATACCTCAAATGTGCAGGTGCATTTGTGTGTTGTGCTGCATTGACTTCTCTCAAAGTCTGACCTCCTGGGAGAGCAATGAGGGAGGACATTAAATGTTCAGACAAAGTCCCACAAAAATTACGATGGTCTTCTCCATTCAAGCTGGAGTCTTTCAGCACTGGACTTTGTCTCCGTGACAAGAAGAGGCTTTGTCCGGCACAGGTGGGTGAAACGACAGGTGAAGAGCACAATGCATGTGCTTGCTGTGCCAGATAGAGTGCTTTCAACTATAGGAAAGTGACTTTTAAGACTCCAGAAAGGATATTTCTCTTGTCTCAATATTCTGCTTGGGAGAGAGAGGAAAGAAAAAAAGGAAGTGTATTCATTTTGGATAAGGTCTGGGCGGTTACTTGCAGATGGCTTGATTTGCGTGCAGTGTTCAGTAGGAACAACAGTTTTCTCTGCTTATTGCTGTGCAAGTTTGGTTTAGGGGAATAGTAACTAGAGCAGGTGGTGGGAACTCCTGTGGACTGGTCCAAGCTCTGCTGTAACACCAATAAATCGTTGTAGCTGTGGTTCTGCATCCTTGAAAGTGCTCAGCAGCCTTAGTATCCTCAGGATCTGGCCCCCAGAAAGCACTCGTACAGATGTGTACCCATCTGTAAAATGAGCATGGCTATTCATACTCCAATGGGAAGACTGCCGTGAGGTTTATGAATTCATCTCTGAGCTGCTTGGGACCAGTCTGCACAGTTGCTCAGTTGCTTGTACAGTTGCATTCCTTCATGAAATCCTAAAGGACTTTCTTGCCTTTTTCCTTTTTTTCTCTAGGAAATATAGTTTACTGTACCGTGCTTAGGAATGGTTCAGCTGTATTACTTGGGGAAGTTGGTTGGGAGACCTGGGACACACCTTCACATCGTGAGCCAGACTCTGGGGACGGTGTTCAGTGAGGCTGAAGGTACTTACCCTTCCCTTTCACCCCTGTTCCCAAAACTGATATTGTTTGTCTATCAGATTTCCATGTCCCTCTCCCAGTCAGGCAGATTCCAACCACGTCCGTGGCACTGGTCTGCTCTGAGATGTTGGGCAAGTCAGCTTATCTGTCTGTGTCTCTATTTCCACTCTTACCATCTTTTTCTTGCCCATTTAAGCAATACATTCTTCATGGCAGGGACTGTTTTTACATTATAGTGTTTAGCACTGCAATGCCTCAGTCTCAGATGGATCCCACAAACCATAGTGTAGGTAACAGCTACCGCCCTTGCCACAGAAAGCCCAACATAAGTAGTTCCACAAATGAGAAATTCTATATTAAGTACTGTGTGTCATTATTTTATAAAGCTGCCTTTCTTAATGTTGGAACTACTGTACTTGTCTGAGTTTTGACCTTCCAAATAGGACTTCAGTATCAGATCTGTAGATACATAAGACACGTAATCCTGGATGATCTACTGCTATATGCCAGGTATGTGTTCACCATATGGGATTTTCCAAGTACATAGGGTTATCTAAGTGCTTAATGCAGTCAGAACTGTGCTACGGTTTTGATTTAGATATGCATTTTATGGATGCTTAAGCTTTAATCCAGATGTCAATATTTTGTATGGCCCTCATCCAGCAAAACACTCCATAGGTGCAGGTGTTTAAATACATTGACTCCCATTGAGTCCAGCAGGACTATATATACATACTTGAATTTGTACGTACACATTCTTAAAGACTTTTCTGAGTGACATTATAGATTTTTGTATCCAAAAATAAAAGGATCCATTCAAAACCAGACTCTCACTGAGTGGAGCTGCCTGTTTAATAGATCAAGTCAGTACATTCTGTAAGTCAAAAGTGTTCATCGACCTGTTCTTTCCTAGCACGTTAGATAAAACTGTTTTATACATTAGGCTTTGAAGTGATGCAGTTTTAACTGGATTAGTAAATCTAACTGTGAAGCATGATTTAAAAAAACCCCAACTGTTTCCTATTCTATATTTAACTCCAGCAGTGTTTTCAGAGTTAGTAAAATGAAACATGAGACAATCTCATGGAAGAGAAGCTCTCATAGAAACTATGGTTTAATAAAACATGATTTAGCATTTCATTTTTCTGTAACAATTACAAAGGCAATAACACAATATTTATAACCATTCTTGCGGTTTTAAATGACGCTTGCATTTTTGTTTGTGGAGGTTTCATTTTTTAACTCTGCTGTGTAAGCAACTGGTTTTACCAGTGATGTGTCAATAATATAAAAAAGAAGTTCCTACAGAAATGTGTTAACTTTGTGATAAATTACATGCATCAGGTTGTTAGCTGCTCATGAGGTAGTATTAATAGTTGTGCAAAATACGAGCACCAGGTTTATTTGCCATTTAAGCTTGAATGAAGTTTAGGGACTCCTTGGAGAGTACACTGCTTTTGGATCAGTGGCATGTCTCCTCACCATTGGAGGGCAAGGACAACAAAATCTGATCTGGTCAAGAAGTGGACTCTCATTAGTGTGCTGAATCATATTAGGACTGTATGCAGTTAAAAATATCTACTTAGAGGCACCCTCAGTACTTACAGAAAATGTCTTTTTGTATCAATCCTCAGAAAACAAAAACAAACCAAAAAAGCCCCCCAAAATCCCAGTACTTTTTCGGAAGTGAATTTGGCTTGCCATACAAGTGCTATGGTTTTGAAGGCTACTGGAACTACCATTCAGTAAATGGGGATGGTTACTGGGAGAGAGAGGCGTAAGATAAGGAACAAACTTGGATTGAGAGTGGATCTGTAAAAGAAAGAGTGAATCTTCTCTTTGAAATACTTCATATTAAACTGTCATCCCTTGTTTCAATTTGTTTTGCACCAAAGTTTTGTTGCTGTTACTGGTTTTGTTTTTTCTTTTGTATAAGTGTGAGTATCGATGCGTGTGTTTTACTGAATAATATGACCCATACCCTTTGGATTATCTTTAGGAGCCCTTGAACTAAAAACTGTTTTTGATAGGGATGATTGAACAGTGTCCAAAGCAAGGGTGAGCTCCACCAAAGAAAGCAAGCTCCTGAGATTCTTGGAGAGTCCCCCGCAGATGTTGCCTCAGTGTTTGGTTCCGAGCAAGGATGTGCATCCTTCTTAGGTACTTGCAGCATAACCCCTCGTCTCTCAGTACCGCTGTGCTTTTACCTCTCCTCACAGAAATTTAAAAATCAACATGTTGAAGGGGTTGTTAAATAACATCTGACGCTTTAACAGGCCTTTTCCTTTCATGGGGATCCCTATGTGCTTTGCAGCATTTCCCCATCAAACGAGCAAAGGAGGCATTTCCCCAGCACTGTGAGGGGACAAAGGGCCATCTGGCCATGCCCGGCCCCATGGTGCAGCATCCTGGGGACGAGTGTGAAGAGAGGCGCTGTGTCTGTCTGAAATAGCTGGGATAGGCACTCGGGCAACAGTTTTAAGCGGGCAGTATGTAATTCACATAGCTGGGATTTGGCAGAGGCTCTGACCCAGTCTGATTTGAAGTGGGGTTCATCTAATTTTTTAGGTCTTAGAGAAGACGGAGCTGCTGGATAGGGTAGAAGTTTCAGGAAAGCCTCTATTTTGAGCTTTAGAAGCCCGATATTTGAATTGGAAGTTATCCCCGTATTGAGCAGTGGATTTATGCTGATAATCCCTATATTAGCATCAGCATGAACTGCTTGCATAAATGTTGCTCTGCGGCGTGGAGGGAGATGCGAACCACTGAACTGCTCTGATGCTGCCACAGGAGGCATACCCCAAAACACCAGCAGCAAGCTGTGCTAGCCCTAAGAGGAGATGAGTGATAAGTTTGCGTGATAAAGATTTATTTGACAGAGCTAACAAACTATCACAAAATAGCAGTTTTGTACTTACACGATCTCTTTCATCTGGAGACCCCAACATGTTTGGGAAATATTGGAGCACTAATCGTAACAGGATTTAAGTATTGCCCCTGTTTTAGTGCCTTGCCTATTATTGCTAATGTGTGAACTAAGGCATAGAAACAAATGACCATTTTTATTAAAATTTTGAGTCATTTGTAACCCAAACTGTTTCATGGAGACTCAGACAGTACAGGCTGTACAGATCAAGCAAGTAAAGACAACAGCCTTGCCCAGGGCTCTTCACCATCCACACACGACTGATTTTTTTCATGAAGGAAATGCATTTCTTAGAAAGATAGCAGACAAAGGATGAGAAGTACAAAGTAGTGATGAAGACACAGCGGTGCTTTTCCTGTTAAGAGACCCATGGGAGAAAAGCAGTCTAGTAAAATAAAATCTGAAGAATATCAAACAGAGGCCCCAGCTAAAGAAAATACCATTGGAAAAAGGTTTTAGCAGTGCCAGTGCTCCAGAAATACATATTTTAGGTGATTTTTCTCTTAACAGTAGCTGGCTGATATTTTCCATATGTTATGTTCCTTAAAAAGACTTTAAATCTTCCCTTAAAGTCCCCCACCTCACAGGGGCAGGGCTCCACCATACCAAAATTATACTGGCGCCACCACACTGAAATTTAGATTGCTTTGGTGAAGCATCCCTTTGAGAAGAGCTAAATCTGTGTTCAGGAGGCTTGTCTTCAAGTGAGGCATAAACTATTTCCAGGTCAGCCTTTAGCAAAGAGCTTTCCCATATCCTTTGCAAGAACACTGCATGTCTTTCCCTTTAGCATTCCATGGCTCTTTTCTGGGGAAGAAAAACGCAGGAAGGTGAGCACAGTTTCAGCCTGTATAAAACTAGTTACTAGGCTCTCTCTGGGGCAGTTCCCACTGCCCTCAATAACAGTTGAGCTTAAGGATGGTGGTGATAATTTATTTAAAATTCTTCAAAAGTTTCTCTGTTTAGTTAAGAATCATATACCCGCGCTACGCTGAGTCTTGCCATACTAAGTAAACCATCCTATTGGCTTCATTGGAGCTACTCAGTATGAGATAAGATGACAGAATTGAGCAGCAAATCATTATTCTAGCTAGGAAAATGTCCTTTAAGCTGTAAAATATTAACAGTAAACACAAATCAATGTGTTTTTACTGCTAGATCATGATTTCAGTAATGGGATATTGGATTTGATAAGCAATGCAAGCTGCCACAACTGATGAGTTAAATACTAGAAAAAAATGCTTATGGGAAGAGAACAGTGACAGACCTGTTAAAAAAACAATTTCTGAAGAAAAATGGAAAGGCAAAGGGTGCAATTTAATGTTTAGGATATGATTGGAGGTCACTTACTACCAGCAGGGTACTGAAAATGCTGAAATAAAAATGTAAGTGATTTTTAAGTGTAATTACAGTGATCCTATTAGAGATTCTATCTTTTTCAAAGCCAATTCATTGTTAAGACGGACTTGCCTTTTTGATGCTAGTGCTAGTCCAAACTTCCAGATAGGCTTGTTTTTCCCTCTTATGAGAGGAAATCAATAAACAAATCATATACACACAGTTTAGATATTTGTATATTTTTATTTCTTCCACCCATGTAGTTAATTATGGATTTACAGTATTACAGCAGAGATCTGAATTTCTCTGTGGCATAAGAACAGGCCTTCTAGGTGCTGAGAGCTAACTAAATCCCTTTAAGTTTATAAGAAGGGATGGGTGTGCATGTGCAGTCTAGGCTCATTGTACACCTGTAACCCAGCTCGTGGATTTTTACGGAGGTGGTCTAGGGAGAGTTCATACAAATGTGAGAGCACGGGAGCTTCTGAAAGTCTGGTGAGCTGGGGAACTGCATGTGGTAGGAGCTGTGCCGATATTGGAGACTTTCAAAGTGCAGATCTGTTTTCTCAATTGATGTGGCTTTTTGATGAGCTGTCATTGCACATTAGAGGTGTCCATATAGGAACGGAGCACCTGGAGATGCTACTGAAAGGTGGGCTGTGCCACCTGGTCACTGGTTCCTGGGATACTGGGTTTTTCCTTCAGAATGCTGGAAATGGGCAGTTTCTTTCACTATTTCAGAGAAATATGCACACTTCTTTCCCAATAGTGCCATGAGGTAGAGTTATTTGGTACAAGGAGGGGGTGAGAAGTCCGCTGTGCCCAAGAATGCCCGAGAATTTGAATATTTACTAAAATGTCCCAACTTCTTGACTTTTTTGCCCTGGCTTGTGGGAAACCCAATGTAACTAAGCTCGGGGGCTTCTGATACCATCCAGTTTTCTCTGCTGAATCAAAACAGATAGTGCAAAAGTACAGTCACAAACAGTCTTGAGCTGTTAAGTTTATTTCCAGCTTTTCCAGTGTTTACAGCTATTTGGGTCTTTGGCATGAACCCAGTAAAAGTGTTGACCTAGCACTGAGGACCAACCCTGGATTCAAGCGAAACATGCCACAAATAACTGGCTTTGGGTTTGGATCTACTGTAATAGGAGTCAGGGTTTTTTTCTCTTACAGTTAGTCCAGTATTTTCCAAACTTCCATAAAAGGCTTATTTTGATTTTTGGCAGAAAGTTCAGGGTCAGTTTTTGGAAGGCAGAGCTGTTTACCTTAGTTAGAAGCAGTGGTCAATATCTCATAAAATTTCAATATGTAGGAAAAGTTACCTATCTCTTTGCTGATGCAGAATAGTGTTTTGTTTTAATCTGGTTTTGGGGTTTTTTTTGGGGGGAAGGGGGTTGGGTTTTTTGGGTGGGGTTTTTTTGTTTTTTTTCTTTGTTTTAAACCTATGTCTTTTTTTTTTTAAATACATCATTTGCTGGCTGCCTGCACTGCTCCTTTAAATACTAGCTGGGAGACAAATGTGCATTACCTATCACCGTTTTTGAATAGTATATTTATAATTTTTATTATTTATGTTTCTGGCTTGCAGTGTTGATGCAGATGTATTAAATACTGTTAAGACATGTGCTTTAGCATCTGCGGAATATCATCACACCTCCAAGGCTAAGCCTGCAGCTAAAGTGTTTAAGAATTTATATGGCCATTCTTTTTCTCTCTCTGTGGCATTAGAGGGAGGAAAAAAAAGCAATAATGAAATGCATAACCTACATCCACAGAAAATATAACTGGCCTATTTATGATTATGATTCACAGTTCGGTCACCAGAAATATACTGTTCTGCAGGTTTCTGCCTTTAGTGGTTATTTGTTACTGGCAACTCCTGCACACATATTCCTGCAAGTCTTTTGGATTTCAAGAGAAAATGTGTCCTTCAAACAAGTTATTTCTTTGAGGGATCTTTCTGTAAGTGGGTTCCGCTGTGTACTGACTACTCATAATATTTTCTGTTATCATCTTGTCAGGGTTCAATTCATTACTCCATTCATTATTCAATTTGTTGGGCCATGAGCATCTGAATAATTGAAAACTGCAGAAGTATTATAAATTATAGTGTCTCCATGAAATCCCAGTTTTAGGGTTTATGACTTGACTTTAAGAAATCACTCTCTGTTGAAAGTTGGCATATGAGGTCTCATCTTTAAAGCAGAATCTTATCAGTGTGATGGTTTTTAATCTCTCTGTTGTTGCACACTTAAGAATTCAGGTTGCCTAAGTGTATTAAATTATGGATATTTTTAACAGTTTATCTGTTTTTTAATTACTATTGCCATCTCAGTGATGTGGACTAGGGACAGATAAATAAATTAATTTATTTTGAGGTTAATAAGCAATTTACAGCTGTTAATTAAAAGTCCTTTTTTTTCATTTCAATAAATAGAGTTAATATAGCTCCCCCATATGAAACACAAAATATTTTTTGTGGTCTTCTGTGGGTCAAAGATGTTCCTATACAGAAATATAAGCTGACATTTAGCTGTTATTTTAACTAAAGTACAGTATGTCTTACTCAAATGTGTTTTTTAATTTTATTTTTAGCTCCTCTGTTTTGATTTGGAGTACTATTATATTTCTACTCTCTGGATAAATTATATTCGGTGGCATCATATTTATTTTAAGAGAAGAACCTATTTAATTTCTAAAAACATGATTACCTCATCGACTACATTCTTCTCTTGATTATGTTGCTGAAAGATCAACAGAATTGTACCAGGGCAGTCTGTATTTCTTGTTTCTAATTTTTGAACATTGCTTGTCTTTAGGTTATACGCCAAATTTGGGAAGACATGCCAGAAGCAGTGAATCTGCTTTCTGTGTGGATCTGACATTAAGGTTACAAAATAATTTATTCCTGTGTTGATTGTTGGTAGTCTCATACGCTTCTTCACAAATGACTGTTAGGATCATCTAATTTTGCTATTATAATAGAGGAAAATTTATAGTCGTGCTATTGGCAAGCTACAAAATAGCGAGTACAACGTGGTGAAGACGTCTGCTGTATCAAGACATATATTACCATGTCAACCATATTCTTTGGTTTGACCACAACCTTTTGCAGAAGGCCAGAGAAGAACGTTTTCCTGAGAAGGTGGTCCAGGGCTCATCATCAGCTCTCAGAGCTCGATTCAGCAGCCCAAACCTGGGTTCGTGGCACCCTTTGAGGTATCTTTGTTGTCCTGCGCTCCTCTGGCTGTTGGTCAACAGGGTGCAAGGCTCCTTAGGTTCTGAGGGATATCAGCCCTCTCTGTGCAGGTGGCCTCGGGTACCTTACAGTCCAGCTCCTCCTGGCCAAAGATTTGAAGGTATTTGGCCTTGCCAGCTGCGTGCCCTTTGCAGCATCCCTCGTACCCTGCCCTTCTTTTGACCACTTCAGTCTCATTGTGCTCTGGGTCTTCTGTGCTTCTCCTTGCTTGAGGGCCTCTAACAGAGCGAACAGGCACCTAGAGCTGGCTGCAATTTTCTATCAACAAAATAACTCGCCCAGAAGAAGCAAAAATGGAATTTCATGATAATTTTTAGGATCTGACCCTCTCCACAAAGCCAAAATGAAAAACCCTACTTTTGAGTCTTCTCAGTGACGGTGTGGCAGAAAGAGACCCCGCATGGCTCTGGCTGCCAGGGATGCTCAGCTCATTTGTCCTGGATCTCTCTGAGCAGTGTTCAGAGGGACGGCTCTGTGGGAAGCCAAGCACAGCTGGCCACCGCGTGTTGCCTTCACAGCTGTGATGGTGATGCTGTGCTGCAGCTGCAGGAAGACTGAAAAAGCCAAGAAATGCAGGGTCTTTCCTGGAAGCAGGGAAATCATCTGGGATTTCAGTGAGGTCTAGGAGAATTTGATTTGTGGTCCAAATCCAGGCAAGCATTTACCTTGTTCATGATTTCAGTACCACTTTTCTTTGCATTGCTTGCCCAAATTATCTTGTGGGTCTGGGTCTTTGTACTAGGCAGGAATGAGGAATTTTATTCCCTAAGAAAAGGGCTAGAAAATATGGTTACTATATCCTTATTTCCTATGGGCATCTAGTGCTGCTTCTCCATCGTGCAGGAAGTAAACATAGGGGGAATTCATCCCTTTGTCAGTTAAAAACTACAAATATTCCCACTGTTACTCAAAACTTGGATAAATTATTTGCCAGATTGAGGCAAAGCATCTGCATTGTGGAAGAGCTAAAAGCAGCGGCTCAGTGTTTGTGTGACAACGCCAAGTTGTCTTAACGTGGTGGTTGTGCATGTGCCCACAGGGCTGCCAGCAGTTCGACTTTAGTATCGCTGAGGCCAGCTGGAGTTTTGCTCGCGGCTTTGTCAGATCCAGAGTTTCACTCCTGTATTCTCTGTCATAAAGAATTGTAAGAGTCAGGACCAAAAAATGTCTTCCAAACTAGTCAGTAACAAGATGCTAAAGGCTGCCACAAAGAGAGAAGATGCCTGTGGTTTCTTGTGGACGGGTGCAAAAAGGCTGGGTAAAAGTGTAATGAGACCACATGGGAAGCTCACCATGGTCCGTGCTGTGCTTGCATGTAACGAAATACCTAAATACATGTGTAGTTACTCAGTGGGTTTCTGCATATTATTTTCAGTGAGGGTCAAACTAGGAGGGAGTCTTAGACCTTCTAGATCCACATATTTGTGTGATAGAAAAAGGGCAAATTTGTTTCTACCTGCATCTGAAACCCTTGTGGTCATCTTGATGGCATTTCTGTTTGGATATGCAGTTGGTGGGTCCAACAGATCACAGGGAATATTATCAACACTGTTGATTTTGGAGAAATACTAAAAAAAATGCGAGAACCAGATGGGAGACACAAAGACACATGGTGTCTGTCTGTCTGAGCCCCAGCTTCAGCTAATCCATTATTCCTGTGTTACTCAGGGATGGTGGCGCAGCACGGTAGAGGTATTCCAGCATAGCCATACCCCAGAGGCTGGTTCCTGATGTTACTCTTTATACTGAACACCCATAAAGAGGGGAAGAAGAGTGATGTTGGGAGGGGAGGGAAGGAGCATTGGGCATATGCTGTTGCAGTAGGAGAGGGATCAGGAGCCTTGTATGCCACTCAGGTCCCTGGCGTGGGATCCGTGGGGTAGGTGGAAGAGGTGACCTCTTCTGGGAGGGACGGCAAGATTGCTCGAAGCCACTGGAAGGCAGTGGCTGTTGCGAGGGGTGGGTCTGGACACATGGGACCAAAGTGAGGTGCTTAGAAAACAAACTCCTGGTGCATAATGGAAGAGGGGTGGAGAAATAAAGGGGTTTGGATATGTGGGGGTGCAGGCAGGGGCTGTGGTGGGGAGCAAGCAAGTGTCAACGCCCTGTGGAGCTGGGGAGTGCAGACAGCATTGAAACTGGAGGGGAATAGGAGGAGGGAGGTTGATGAGCAGGCGAGAGGGTAAAAAGGTTAGCAGTGAAGTGTGCAACATCCTACTTGCTTTATTTTCTGCCCTGTTATTGACAATCTTATTTCTCAGTCATTATTTAATGGGCAGTTTGTCTCAGTAAGAAGTAAGACTGATTAGGTGTAGGAAGCAAAGTGATTAAAGCTGCAGGGTAAAAAACCGCTTTAGGAAATCTTCTGCCCACTCACATTTTTTTATATCAAAGTAGGTAGCATCTGATTTAATGACATTTGCTAATAAAATAAAGGCCTTAATCTGAAAACTATTTGTCTTGCTTGCTTTCCATACTTTTAAAGCAAACCCAGGCTCTTTGAAGTACAGCAAACAGTTCTATTATCAAGCTACTGCGTATCCTGTTCCATATTGACAAAGTCTAACTTGGATCTGCAAATAAATGAGTGGGTTTGAGACCTAAATGGCTTTTTATTTATGTTTTACAGAGTGAACAAAACTGGTTTTGCAGTGAAAACACATTCTCATCTTTAGCAGTGGGGGAGCTGCCTTTGTGCCACAATACTACTCAGTGTAGGATCATATTTAATAAAGAGATATTTAGTTTGCTATTGGAAAAGGATTGCTGCAGGAAGATATAAAAGCTACTTAGATATTTTTATAGAACTTTTGCATAAATCTTGTATCCATAACCTGATCTAGTGACATAAATATTAGCAGCTTGTTTCTATTTCACCTGCTGTAGAACCACTGCTGTCCTACAGCAATAACCAGCAAGGGAATAGAGCTATTTGCTGCTGTCATAAATAAGACGGGGTGTCACAGCTGTTTTCATTTGACTGAGCAGTAATGGAGTTAATTATACTTCCAGTCTCTTTGTTTTTGATCTGTGTTTCCAAAGTCATCTAAGCTTCTTGAATTCTTGCAATTTTTTTAACCCTTTTTTCTACTCACCTGGATTAGACCTTTTCTTTAATTTGGAGGGGGTTTCATTGTTATAATTCTTTCTAGTATTTATCCATGCTTTTCTTATTAGTTAAATATTATTATTATTATTATTATTATTATTATTATTATATGAATACCTCTACTAAAAATCAATGTATTTATTTGTACTGAGCAACATAACAACAGATAGAGAGCATGGTCTTTCTTGAAGACCAGACATATAGATTTAATTTTATTGGAAAATAAATGTTTTCATCTCCAGCAATTCAGATAACTTGCTTTCAGAAAAAGAACAACACAATAAAGCTATACTTTGATCCAATCAATCATGGTGCTAAAAGAATGCATGCAACTAGGGAAGTCAAAAGGACAGCCAGACTTGCACAAATAGGGACAAGACGATTTGTATTTAGGAACACATAGAACACAGCAGCACATC
This sequence comes from Aptenodytes patagonicus, assembly GCF_965638725.1. Lineage (NCBI taxonomy): Eukaryota > Metazoa > Chordata > Aves > Sphenisciformes > Spheniscidae > Aptenodytes > Aptenodytes patagonicus. The sequence continues at coordinate 108,711,363 of NC_134951.1, read as the reverse complement.
AGGCAAAACATTTTACAAGAAAACGTCTCCGTTGTTGTCTATTATTAGCTTTTTCAGTTACTTGCATTTTTGTTTGTTTTTTCCTCTTTTTTAAAAATTTTTAAAACATAACAGTAGTAGAAAAGAATAAAGTGAAATCTTTGTTCATAGGCGTTAATGGCAATGTCTTGAATGTGGCCAGGTTTTGCTCAGAGAATTTAATAAGTCTGTAGTCATGCAAAGAAATGTAGATGTTGAAATGTCTGTGATGGCGGCTCTGATTCTGAGCCAGCTTTATAAAGTTACTGGTATTATGGAAGTCAGGTACTGAGTGTGTATGAAAATCACACTGGACACCTATCTGTGTGTCTCTATGCTTAAAAATATGTTTTGAGATGTGCCGTCAGTGATTTTCAAGCAAATAAGTGACAAAATGGAACGTGAGAGCCACAAGTACTACAACTATAATTCTCTAGTATAAATAATCTGTAATTGTTAAGTCTCAGAAATACCCTTGAGATGGTGAGCAAAGAGGTAGCTTTAACAGTCAGACATAAATATGATTGCTAATACACACTTAAAAATTCAAAGTTACTTGAAATTTAGCATGAGAAAAACCATTGTTAGTGATATGTGCCAGCATAGAAAGACTATGGTAAGTAACCTTGCTCTTAATGTATTTACCTAGTTCTCAAGTCCAATTGCCATACTGTTATTGCAGCATTACAAGAGTAAGAATTATGTATTATTTTATCCCATTGTTTACTTTTTTGACAAATAAATAATTAACAGAGCAGACAGACAGGATGAGGAGAGACAGATGAGATGAGAGAAACTTTCTTGAAGTCCTGCCAAAATGTCCCATCACGCAGTCACGACACACGGATCACAATGTGCAGGAGTGATACTTCTCATGTGTGACTTTAGCAGACTGCCCCCTGTCTCAAGCCAGCCCAGCATCCCTTTGCAGGGACTGCTCGGGAGTGCATTTGTTGAGATGTTGCGTATCTGATCAGAGCTGTCGTGGATGGGGAGTGGCGGTGACACCGTCAAATATCTTCATAGAAGACAAAACCGGCTTTTGGAGGGGGGAAATCGTTGTTCTCTAATGACTTAATAGTAGTTCAAACCAGAGAGTGAGAAGTCAAAGTTTCCATTTTCTGCTGCCAAAACCTTCCAATCACCCCCCGACACTTCACCCCCAAATATGGCTATATGTGATCATGGAAACTTTGCCTTTTGATGTAAATTCTAGGATGGTGGGAAGACATTTACCCTTTGCTGAAAGGTAGGGAGGAAATTGGGGTATTTTTTTGAAGCCAGGCAAAATTTAAAATCCAGATTGCATTGTGAGGTGTGTAAAAACTCTTCTCTCAGTAATGGATTTAGCCAAGCTACAGCCTTTGCTATGGAAGGTCAAATCTTTCACTCTGAAGTCTTTCAGACTCTGAACCCAGTTTGCATATTGAGCTCTCAGAACTATTTTCAACTACCAAGGGTATCTGAGCATGAAGAACACATTTCTTGATGTCTTTAGTTACAAATTGGCACATAGATGGGCTGCAGTAGCATGATGGGGAGGGGGCTCACATCTTAAATCTGCTCTGTTTATTACCCAGGAAGTTTTGATCAAGTTTATGGTGTTAAAGACTCCAACATATCAACTCCATTGAAGAACAGGACAAGCTATTGTAAATATGAACCATCAAAGCATTAGCCATTTCAATGAAATGAAGCAAATCAATTGTTTTCTATAAAGGTGCCTTTCAGATCTCCTTTTTCAGGTTCTGAGATCCCTTATCAAGTTCAGCATTATTAAATGTTGGACTATGGACTGCAAGAGTAATTTTTTAGGACTTCTAAAGGGTCACTTTGCTGCTAACATGCTTGTCTTTGCATTTATTTTACTTGACCTAAACAGAGTTACTCACACACACACAAATATACATAAACCAGAATTAATTCTGTTGCATATAATACTTGCTTGAGCCTTAACCCAGCAAAGTATTTGAGGACGTAAGGAAAATCAAAGAGGTGTTCAAATGCTCTCATAAGATGGGATTAATATTTCCAGTGAAATGCATCCATTATAATGATCTGGTTAGGATTCTTACCGTTTATCTGCAAGAAAAAATTACTGTCTGCACTGGGGGAATATAAGATGTTTTCTTTGCGGTGCATCAGATGCTCACCTTTGTAGACAGCTACATCTCCAGATCAGTGGGATAGTTTCCTTTTTTGGGGTGTCCGTCGGCTTCTGGAGAGATGCTGCAGAAATGCTGTGCTTATGTTCTCCATATTGGGGCAATACCGATTGTGTGTACAAGTATTCAAAGGGTCAAGAATACTCCATTTCTTCTGCCCTTTTTCTACTCAGGGTAATGGAATTAAAAATTGAAGTTTGTTTATGTTGGATATGTAGCTTTTCTCCTAGTAATTTTAGGTAATTTCTACACAAGAAATTTCCAGTGAAATGTAGGAATTCCTTAACTTCAAGCATGAGATGTCCATCTCAAAGCACATGCTTAAATATAAGTAGAAGATTAAATGCCTTCATAGATGGGGGTCAGTGTTTCCAGCCTAGCTGGACTTTCCACTATGCTTGTAATTGAAGGCGCCTGACATTACTTTAACATATGCTTTCTTTAACATGCCAAAGCACTGAGCTGTCAAGTTTCAAAGAAACAAGAGGCTAGAATGAATTTTTTTCTTCCAGTAAAAAGTAGAATTTCCTTTCCAAAATTACACTGGCTCGAGCTCCATTATGCCTAATATACTTTCCAACAGCAGTGACAGGTTTAAGATCTGGTATTTGTGATGCTTAAGAGCTAAAAACGTATGATTTATACCTCTGGAAAGACTGTATTTCTAGCTTTCTAATGGAACAAACAGAAGTTGCACCTAGCTCAGGAATGTCCAGAGTCACTGCAGCTTAAAGCTATGATGTGCATTTAAACACAGAAGTTATTTCAGGTCACTTTAAAACATGATTTAAAATAAGAGTTATATCTTTACCAATTTAAAACCGAACCTGGTAACAATTTGGTAAGATGGATTTTTTTGGACAGAATATCTATAATACCATACATGCCTACTTTCTGAAACATGCAGTAAAACAGAGCTTACTGTAAATTGCTTGATTGCTTTACTTTCTTCCCAGATTCAGCTCAGTGGAGTAACAATGCTATAAAATTGGTGAGAGAGGAGACCTTTCTCGTGCCTCAGTGACTGAATAATTCCAATTTTTCCAATTTTATGTGAACCTAATCCTGCTCTCCAAACTGATCATCCTATCAACCTGGAGGAATCAGTCAGGAAGGAGGGTAAGCAGGGTCTGTTTTCCCTGATTTTTTTTTTTTGAGGGGGAAAACCATGTTTGAAAGAGGAAGTTCTCTTCCACAGAGTTTTAAACTGTATACTTGAATAGTGAACATTTCTCTAAAAGAGGCAATGGTAATGCTATTCTGACATAAACATAAATCTACTTTTTGCTACAAATTAAAGCTTCAAAAATTATGAATGTATTCTCGCTTAATACCAATATCGTCTTATTCTTCCTCCACATTTTTTCTTTCTCTGTACAACTCCCTAAATTATAAAGGAATTAAAAGTACATTAGATAGTATACATTAACATATGCTATTATGGTTCTAGCTAGTGAGCGTGGGCAGAAGCTGCTGTGTGATATGATTTTCCATTACTGTGCTTTGAAGGCAAAACATAAAACTGTTTAAGTTTTGCTATTTAAAAAAAAAAATGTACTAAACATCGAAGCTATGGCGTGTGACCTAAAATAGGTAAAGAAAATACTTATTCCTAAAATATGCTCCACATGAACTGCTATGTTGAAAAAGCATGGTTCATCCCATGGAATGTCACGACTACAGTATCAGGTGTTTCCAGACCACACTGAAGAAGCCTTTTATAGGTGTCTATAGAATACCCTCTCCCAAGGAAGTCTGACTCCATTTTTTAAGTAGACTTAGTTGCCACATGTTTTAAACCAAAAATAACAATTTTTTAATTGCATTGCTTTTACTTCCTATCTGCCTTGAGTCTGCCAGATAAGCCTCTAGGAGCACGTGGCTACGGCCTGTGTATTTTCATGTCCTTGACCAAGTTGGTTACCCTTGCTAATTTCACCACGTATACGATGGCATAATGCCTCTCTACCTCATGCAATGGAAATCAGACATTATATTTAAAAATTGTAAAGTGTTCATAGAGGCTTTGTCAAATTTGTAATGATGTGTTTAATTGGAAACTACTACAGCTGCGCAAAATATTGCATGTACTAGTGGTATGTTTTCTACCAGTTTGAAAGATTTTCTCATTGTACCACCACAGATTTAACGGGAAATACCAGATATAAATCTTAACAGTCAAAGAAATTTACTTACAGTTGCCTTTTCTACTATTATTGATAGCAGATTTATATCTGTGACCAGGGAAGTAGTCATCTGAATGCAGTCATGGATGATTTTAAATTAAACGTAAAGTTTAAGAAAATTCTGGCTAAATGTCATCAAGATCCATCATACGAAGCTGTCTGAGAGGGTAAAGGGCGTGCTGTGAGCTAGATGAAGGGCAAAAGCAGAGCCAGAGCCAACACGCTTGGGCAGTATGGTACAGGTGCCTGGGGACAGCCAGATGAGCCATCCGGGAAGAATTGGGAGTTTGTCGCCCTTAAGTAAGGGGGTGGTTGCTCTCCTTGTGTGACTAACTCCTTCCCTGCCTTTCCCTCGTCTGGGCTCCAGGCTGCTGCTGCTCTTGCCTGAGCCCTTGCACGCTCCCTAATCTCTGCCTACCAGCAGCTCTGTGTGCATCTACTCCTCTGCTCCATCCCCTCCAACCGTTTCCAGACATCCAGCGTTGTGGGGTCCTGAGCAGAGGGTAATTTTTTTTTTCTCCCCAGAATCCAGCTCTAATTTACAGCTCTTGTTTCTGTATTAACCATAAAAGGATGAGAATATATTTGAAATCAATGTTTAAATGTGAATCAAAATTTAATATATGGAAGACAGGGAATATTTATAGCCATATTGTTTGTATTTTGGGATAAAAATAGCCTTTTCATGAAAAATGCAGTATTGACCTAAATTTCATTGTTTCCCCTGCAACACATACATTAAGCAGTCCTAAGTGGATAATGGGAAAGAACAATAATAAGGATAACAATAGGTTACAGAAACAATTAGGTAAGGAATAACACATGACAGGTAATCCAGTCGTAAATTTATAGGCATGCTGCTCTCTCCTCAGGAGCCCTGTGAGACACAGGGCCAAAGGCCAAATACATTCCCAAGGAATGTGTACTGAATCACACGCCTGCAGACTGCATGTTATTATTAGAATTGTAAAATGTTATTGCTGATTTTTATATATCACACTGTGTGGTTAATTTAAAAATGTGGCTAGGCAATTTATTGTGTATATGGGATGTCTATTTCCAATACAATTTTCTTTGATTATTTTAAAATGTGTTGTTAGATTTAATTCTTTTTAAATGTATTTTTAAACCACAGGAGGACTGTCAATGAGGCTTAAAAAGCTCTCGGTACCTCGGCTTTGTTCTGGCATTTTGGCTTTACACTTATCCACTGAACAGTAAATGTTTGTTTTCAAGCTTATTTTCCCCAACCCAGCAGCCTTTTTTTTAAATTCAACCAGTGCAGTGCCAGTTAAGGAAATGGAGTAAAAACCATTTAAAAGTAGCAGTGGGGGCAATGAGCGGGCACACGGAGCCGTGCCGTGCCTGTGCTTTACAGACACACTGCTCACCCCTTAGCCCATCTCACCTGCACCAGCCGAAAGGAGCCCTGGGGTTTAAACTTCATACTGGGATACTTAGATTTCCTTATGAACGTTGTTGGCAAAAGAGAAGTAGCCAAATACATTTCATGCTACCCAGGGCCAGTAAGGAAAGCTTTCAATGTCCAGACAGTGGAGTTTTGCAGTATTTTCAGGGAGGCAAATAGCTTTTTCTCCCACCTTCGAATTGCTGCAGGATGTCTGTATCTGAAAGTTTTTATATAAGCAGAAAAGCTGTTTCAGATTACTAAAAGAAGCAGCTCTGATGAATTACTTAAAATATCCCTCCCTAAAAAGTAAGACCAGCCATCCTTCTGCTGTTCTAGGGAGTAATTATGAGTTATAATGAAATAATATATTTTATATAATATAATATACTGGTTTTGCTATGTCAAACAGTGAAATTAAATAAACTGAAGTGCAGGAAAAAGGCTTCATGTTCATCTACTTTGCACCTATGTAAATGAGGAGAAACCCTGCCAGTTGTAGTGCAGAATAATTAGTTTCAGAGTGTCTGGTGTTTGAGAGCAAAAGCTCCACTTTTGCCGCTCCTGCAGGTCTATGCTCTTCTGATCACTTACCCACCCTTGGTAGTCAGTGCTCGAAATCCCAAATCACAAGGATTTTGGGGTTTGGGTTTTTTAAAGAAAGCTCAGATAATTAAAGGAACTGATAAAGTTGTGTAGGGTGATTTGGGGAGGGGAAGAAATTAAGATCTAAATATTAAAAAGAACTTCACTTGACCTTAACCTGCAGGTACTGAGCAGATAAGGTGTAGGTGGACGCATTTATGGACACCCCACAACCTTTGAAATCTTATGTACTGTAAAAAACATTTGAGCTGAATACCAATAGTCGTCATCTTTCTCACTCATTCCCCTTCTTTACTCTCCTATGCATCAGTGCACCACACTGCTAACATATCTTGTTAATAAAATACCAGTTTCAGTTTGGTATTTTCAAATTCTCCCTCTATCTTATCTCCTTTAAATTTCTCTCCTTTCCAAGCATCTACTTTATCCATGGGAGCATATGGCACAGACATAACCTAGAAAGTACAATTATGGTATAATTTTGAGGTGTTTCTCATATGTTAAGATGATTACTAATTATCCAGCTAAAACCAATTCCACAGGATAATCTAGCATCTATTCCCTTTTAGTGAGGCACCACTTGATTTTAAGTGCTTAAGACTGTGCAAAGCGCGGTTGCTGCAGTGTAGCTGCTTCTAAGGTGAAATACTTCTATAAATGCACCCACTCCCTCTTTGTCATATACCAGCTTTCAGTTAAGTCTGTGTTGTGATAACCTGGCGTAAAGATTTCTATTAACAAAACACTTCAGCGCTAAGAGTTGTCCTGGTGGCTTTGTGAGAAGTAAATCAGATCGTATTTGCGTTCAGGGAGTAAC